>NC_081379.1:15311207-15945493 GCF_030684315.1 Stegostoma tigrinum
GAGGCACAAAGATCATAGAATGATCACCTTGCAATTCATCCATAACTGGAGGGTTTGATTTATAAGGAGAGGTTGGATAGGCTGGGACATTTTTCAATGGAGCACGGGAAGTTGACAGGTGACCTTACAGAGTTTTATAAAATCATGAGAGGCAAATAAGGTGAATAGCAAAGATTAGAGGTTGTGTTCAAAATTAGAGAGCATAGTTTAAAGTGAGAGATTTGAAAGAGACCTGAGGGGCAAACTTGTTCACGCAGAGGGTGGTTCATATGTAGAATGAACTGCCAGAGGAAGTGGTAGATGCAGGTACATTTAGAATACTTAAAATACTTTTGAACAGGTACATAAACAGGAAAGGTTTAAAGCAATAGGGACCAAACACAGGCAAATGGGACTAGTTGTGGTTTGGGAAACTTAATCAGCGTGGACAAGTTGGACCAAAGCGTCTTTTTTTGTGCTGTATGACTTTGACTCTATAACTGAAAATGTCACATCACCACCTGATTCTCCATTCTTTGAAAAATAACCCAGTTATGACCTTTTATTACAATGAGAGTGACCTTCTGAACCAACAAATAATTTTGCTTTACTAAGGAATTTAAATGAAGAGTGCGATACATTATATGGCAAATTCAGCTTAGGAAATTGTGACACTCTTATTTCCACTTTGAGCAGAAGTAAGAGAGGAAAACCAGAGCAGTTATTGGAGGAGCTTGAATCAGGGGATGACAAATTAATAAGTTATAAAAATGAACTTTGCAAAAAGCCAATTTTTTGTAGATATTTTCTGATCAACCTGATGTTATTACTCACTGCTGGAGCAGGTGACACTTGAATCCAAGCCTCTGGCAGTGAGGCAAGAATACTGCCACTGTGTAAGAGCCCTAAAATCAGGCTGAATGAGAAACATAGTCAGTAGGACTTAAACTGCAAGGAGACCCCACTGGATTTTAAATCCAAGGCCTTAACCACTCAGCCAAGACTACAGGACCAATTTTTAAAAAAAAATTTGTTAATCGGTATGAGCACCGCTGGCTCAACCATTATTTTACACTAAAGCTATGGGCAGTTGACTGGTACTTGTTAACTTCAGAGAATGATATTCTGTTCCCTCGGTTATTTATGATGTGAGTATTTCAAGAGAAAATATGCAGTTATAATGAAGGCTTACTGTCTAGCAGTAATTATGAATTTGGATTACTGTGCACTACGATTATGTTGATTTAGAAAAGTACACTTTTTCCTGAGTGAAGATGGTTCCAAAATAATTTAAGAGCAAAAACTTTTGATAATGTAGCAATATTATTCTTTCGTGCTAATGTTTTGTCTTTCATTAAGAAAGATACAAATTAGGATGTTAGTACTGTCAAAGTTAAACCATTTTAATTCTGATTCATTCTAGACATTAATAAAAAAAATTCAAAATAATTGAAGTTCATATTTCTGTTAAAATTCTAACTAACTATGAAGCATGCTTTTAACATGCAACATTTCAAAAGTGTGTATTTGGGCAATTTATGTCAACATGGAAACAAAAAACTGTTAAAATATTTCTTTTCCCTCTTATCAGAAACAATGTCTCATAAGAATTACAATTCTAACACTAATAGAGCTGCCATACCTCAGAAAAGTTAGATGTCTTCATAAGTGTCCCTACGGAATGAAGGATTATTTTTGCTGAGTTTTTTCAGAAGACCCATTGACAATGTTGTGATAGGAACAAGGGCCAGGTGGATCTTATTGGGTATGATTAGTATCGTTAATCTTGGCCAATCATGGAGCCCTGGCTGACAGAGCTCAACATGAGTTTCAGAGAGTCTCCTGCTTCTATGGACTGACTCTGAGCAAGCTCGTCAGAATCCATGCACTGTGCTTGTGTAAATAAAAGGTGACTCGGTGATGGGATACCTAGCTCCTTAGAGTTATTACAGTTTCTGGATGTGAGTTTGCTCGCTGAGCTGGAAGGTTAGTTTTCAGAAGTTTCGTCACTTTTTTTTCATTTGAAAAAATATATTTTATTCATAGAATGTACAAAAAAAAACATTTATACACCTACCCAGTCATGCAAGCCGCTCCGGGTTACCCGGGGGGACGTACACCAACTAAAGGCAAAAACGAAGCAAAGAAAATACCCCGGCAGTCATCTCCCCGCAGAGTCCCCGTTGGCCCCCTGACCAGTTGGGGAAGGCGCCAGCTAGGCCCAGTTACCTGGATGAGGGGTTTCATCTGGTGGTCTTTCCCCACCGCGCCTTGGTGGCAGCTGCCCCAAGCTTCAGCGCATCCCTCAGCACGTAGTCCTGGACCTTGGAGTGTGCCAGTCTGCAACACTCGGTCAGGGTCAGTTCTTTCAGCTGGCAGACCAAAGAGCGTCTTTCACAGCATTGATGGTCCTCCAGGCGCAGTTGACGTTGGTCTCGGTGTGCATCCCGGGAAACAGCCCGTAGAGCACAGAGTCCCGTGTCACGGAGCTGCTCGGGACGAACCTCGACAAATACCACTGCATCCCCCTCCAGATCTCCTGCGCATAGGCACACTCCAAAAGGAGGTGATAGACAGTGTCATCCCCCCCGCAGCAGCCTCGAGGGCAGCGTGCAGTGGCGCAGAGTTTCCGGGCATGCATGAAGGATCTCTCTGGCAGAGCCCCTCTCACCGCCAGCCAAGCAATGTCCTTGTGCTTGTTTGAAAGTTCTGGCGATAAGGCATTCTGCCAAACGACTTTGGCAGTCTGTGTGGGGAACCACACGACGGGATCCACCCTCTCCTTTTCCCGAAGGGTCTCGAGGATAGGACATGCTGACCACTGCCTGATGGCCTTGTGGTCAAAGGTGTTTCCCTTCAAAAATTTCTCCATGAAGGACTGGTGGTACGGGACGGTCCAATTACTCGAAGCGTTCCAAGGCAATGAGGCCAGGCAACACCGGGGACAGGTAGAACCTCAGTAAGTAGTGACACTTGGTGTTTGCATACTGAGGATCTACGCACAGCTTGATGCAGCCACACACCAAGGTAGCCATCAGAGTGAGGGTGGCGTTCGGTATGCCCTTTCCCCCATTTTCCAGGTCTTTGTACATGGTGTCCTTGTGGACCCGGTCCATCCTCAACCCCCAAATGAAGTGGAAGATGGCCCGGGTGACTGCAGCGGCGCAGGTCCTGGGAATAGGCCAGGCCTGCACCAAATACAACAGTACCGAAAGCCCCTCGCACCTGGCAACCAGGTTCTTACCCACGATGGAGAGGGACCGGAGCGTCCACCTGCCCAGCTTCTGCTTCAGTTTGGTGATACGCTCTTCCCAAGTCTTAGTGCACGCCCCAGGTGCACCGAACCAAACACCCAGTACCTTCAGGTAGTCTGTCCTGACGGTAAAGGGGATGACGGAGCGGTTGTCCCAGTTCCCGAAGAACATGGCCTCGCTCTTACCCCTATTGACTTTGGCACCCGAGCCCAGTTCAAACTGGCCGCAGATGTCCAACAGCCTACTCACCGACCGACGAACGGTGCAGAAGACGGCGACATCGTCCATGTACAGGGAGGTCTTGACCTGAAGGCCTCTGCCACCTGGGATAGTCACGCCCTTCAGGCTCACGTCCTTCCTGATGGATGCGGTGAAGGGCTCCATACAGCACACGAACAAGGCAGGAGAGAGCGGGCAGCCCTGCCTGACTCCAGATCTGATGGGAAAACTGTCCGATTCCCACCCGTTGATCGAGACTGCGCTAACGATGTTGGTGTAGAGCAGCCGGATCCAATTGCGGATGCCCTCCCCGAACCCCAATTTGGAGAGGACGACCCTGATGTAAGCATGAGAGATCCTGTCTAAGGCCTTCTCGTGGTCCAGGCTGACGAGGCAGGTGTCCACCTGCCTGTCCTGCACGTAGGCGATCGTATCCCTGATGAGCGCAAGGCTCTCAGCAATCAGGGTGAATCACCGACTCCAGGACAGACCTGACCCAGTTGGCTATGACCTTGGCCAGGATTTTGTAGTCCACGTTCAATAGTGAAATGGGACGCCAATTCTTAATTTCTTCCCTCTCCCCTTCCTCTTGTAAATGAGGGTGATGATGCTGTTCCTCATGGACTTGCACATTTCCCCTGCCCGAAGCGCGTTATCGTACACCTCCAGCAGGTCCTGGCCAACCAGGTCCCACAGAGTGGAATACAGCTCGACCGGTAAGCCATCGCTCCCGGGAGTCTTATTCCTCTCAAAGGACTTGAGGGCTCTGGTCAGCTCGTGCAGGGATATTGGCCGGTCCAGCCACTCCTTCATGCCGTCGTCTAAGACCTCCGTGATAGGCGACAGGAACGACTCGGAGGCTGTACTGTCCGTGGGCATCACGTCGTACAGTCTGGCAGAGAAGGATCTGCTGATCCTCAAAATGTCGGGCCGAGACGACGTCACCGAGCCGTCGTCCTTCTTCAGCCGGCTAAGCACAGAGCTCTCTTTGTGCACCTTCTGAAAGAAGAAACACAAGCACGTCTCGTCCTGCTCCACGGAGTGGACCCTGGACCGGAAGATTATCCTGGAGGCCTCCGCGGTGAAGAGTGAGGCTTGCTGGCCCCTCACCTCGCGGAGGTCCTCCGTGACATCGACCCCCATCGACTGCAGAAGGAGCAGGTTCTGCACCCTTTTCTGGAGTCACGACAGCTTTCCCTGCCTCTCTCTCGCTTTCCGAACACCCTTGAGGACAAAGAACCTCTTGATGTTCTCCTTCACCATCTCCCACCAGTCGCCCGGAGACTCAAAGACGGGTTTCACAGTTCTCCAACCAGCGTACTCCCTCTGAAGCTCCTCGACGTTCTCTGGGGTCAACAGAGTCGTGTTGAGCTTCCACGTCCCCTTGCCGGCCTGCTGGTCATCCTATAAGTGACAGTCGGCCAGCAGGAGGCAGTGGTCAGAGAAGAACACCAGCTTGACACCAGTGGACCTGACTGAGAACGCCCGTGACACAAACAGGAGGTCTGTCCTTGACCGGATAGACCTGTCTGGCCCGACCAGGTGTATCTCTGCTGCGCTTTGTCTGCAGGGGTGCTGAAGACATCGAGCAGCTTGGCGTCCTTCACCGTGCCCATCAGGAATCTGGACGTGACGTCCAGTTGACTTCCCCCACCCGCTGTCCACACGCCGGATCATCCGTCTGCATCGATGATGCAGTTGAAATCTCCACCTAGAATGACCGGCCTGGATGTAGCCAGCAGGGGTGGAAGCCGTTGCAGGACGGCCAACCGCTCACTCCGTACCGCTGGGGCGTACACGTTGATCAGCCCCAGGGGAGCGTTCCTGTAGGTGACATAAGCCACTAGGAGGCGCACCCCCCACCACCTCCTGAACTTGAGAGATGGTGAAGTTGCACCCCCGCAGCAGAATAGCCAGGCCCAAGGAGCGACAGCTGTTACCCCCCCAACCAGATCGAAGGCCCACAGGTCCAGGCGCTGGATCATTTCCCGTACCTGCTGAGGCGCAGTATCCCGCACTCCTGCAGAAACAGGAAGTCTGCCTTGACGTTGGTCAGGTAGGCCAATGTGGACACACATCTTGCGGTGGACTTGACGCTGCGCACATTAATGCTCGCAACTCGTACCCCCATTGTGGGCAGTGACCGCAGTACCCTCCCCAAGTCCAAGGTCCAGCCCCACCATCTGTCCCTTCATGCCCATTGCCCGGGCTAACTGCTGGACGCTCTCCGGGCGCAGGAAACCGTCCGTGCTGCCTTCCGGGTGGCATCCCCCCGTCGGGGGTATGGAGGCAGGAGAGTCCAGCTCTGGGTCAGGCTGGGGACACGCTGTTTCCTCCTTCCTGCCTGAAAGTTCCGGGAGGCCCTCTAGGGCCCCAGCGGCACGTGGTGTGGTGTCGGAGGGAGCCTCAGGACGCCTCCCGTCACCTGGAAGCACCTTTCCTTCTCCCTTGAGATCTTTAGCTTCACCTTTGGGCGGGCCTCCTCTGATTCTCCCTCGTCAGAGGAGCTCTTATAGCCCCCCTGTAGCTGCCTCTTCCCGCCCGATGGTTGCGGTGCCTGGGCCCGCTGGCACGCCTCCCTCCTCGCTTTCCGGACTGTTGTCCACTCCCCTGGGTCACCTGTCACCTCCTCCATCGACTCCGGGTTGTTGGGGGGGGGAGCGGAGCCTGCAGGGGCGCTTTGCTGGCCTCGGGTCCATCCTGCGGGGCTGGGCCCTCCTGCACATTAGGGGAGGTCCTTGCAAGGGCCTGGTGCCTTCCTCTCCTCCGGCGGGGGGGGGGGGGGGGGGGGTGGGGGGGTGGGGTGGGGGGGTGGGGTGGGGGTGCTGGCCCCACATTTCCCCTGCCGGCGACCTGGGCATAGGTGGTCCTCCGCTGCGGGCATGCCCTATAGAGGTGGCCCGCTTCCCAGCAAAGGTTGCAGCTTTTCCCTCGTGGGCAATCCTTTGTAATGTGTCCCTCCTCCCTGCAGTTCCTGCAGATGGTGGCTTTGCAGTTGGCCGCCACGTGACCTGACCTACCACAGGCATGGCAGACTTTAGGTTGCCCTGCGTAGGTCAGGTAGCGCTTGCTCCCGCTGATCGTGAAGCTGGACGGTGGGTGTACGATGTTCCCGTCCACATCCGTCCTCAGTGTCACACTGACCTGCCTCTTACTGGTCCAGATTCCGAAGGGGTCCATGATGTTGGTTAGGTCCCCTTCCACCTTCACGTACCTTCCAAGGAAGGTCAGGACATCAACTGCTGGCACATGCGGGTTGTACATGTGTATAGTCACCATGCGGCTCCTCCGCACCGGCATCATGAACAGCGGGACAGCGGTCAGTACAGAGAGGGTGCCCTCACCTCCTTTCTCCTTCAAAACCTCCAGGAAGCGCTCGCAAAGCTTGGCACTCCTGAAGGTTACATCGTAAAAACCTTCTCCAGGGAAATCCTGCAGGCAGTAAATGTCCGCAGCAGTGAACCCACAACAGTCCAACAGGACCCTCTTCACGAAGAAGGTGCGGTCCACAGGTGCACTTTCATCCACCTTCTTCACGGAAACACGGATGGTGTTCCGGACCCCCTGACCCGGGGCACTAGCACTCGCCGCAGCCATCGTTGCAGGTTGGCTGCTCCCCTGAACCAGCATTAGGCCGAAGCCAGCATTAAGATCCACTGGTTGCAAGGGTGCACAGCCAACCCGACATCTTCCTTCCACCTCCAGTACAGTCGTGCTGTCCCCTTCTCGGTCCACAAGAGAGTGGGTCTTTATTTTGTTCTGGATGTAAGCTGGTTCACTGAGCTGGAAGGTTAGTTTTCAGACGTTTCGTCGCTATTCTAGGTAACATCATCAGTGAGCCTCCGATGAAGCGCTGGTGTTATGTCCCGCTTTCTGTTCATCTGTTTAGGTTTCCTTGGGTTGGTGATGTCATTTTCTGCATTGGTGATGTCATTTCCTGTTCTTTTTCTCAGAGGATGGTAGATTGATTTGGAGCCAATGTGTTTGTTGATCGAGTTCCATTTGGAATGCCATGCTTCTAGGAATTCTCGTGCGTGTCTCTATTTGGCTTTCCTAGGATGGATGTGTTGTCCCAATCAAAGTGGTGTCCTTCCTCATCTGTATGTAAGGACACTAGTGATAGTGGGTCATGTCGTTTTGTGGCTAGTTGATGTTCATGTATCCTGGTGGCTAGCTTCCTGCCAGTTTGTCCAATGTAGTGTTTGTCACAGTTCTTGCAAGGTATTTTGTAGATGATGTTCGTTTTGCTTGTTGTCTGTATAGGGTCTTTTAAGTTCATTAGCTGCTGTTTTAGTGTGTTGTTGGGTTTGTGGGCTACCCTGATGCCAAGAGGTCCAAGTACATACAGATGAGGAAGGACACCACTTGCCCAAATGCAATGTTCTCTATCATACACCGACATGGGGTGCAGGCTGATGATACCCCAAATAGTAGTCTTGTATATTGGTAGAAACCTGTATGGGTACTAATTGTGGCATACTTCTGAGACATTTCCGTACCAGGTCCAGTTCCTCCAACTTTGACTCGGATACACGAGGCGTGTAATGGACCGTGGCCCGTCTCTTGCGCCTGGATGACCTCAGAAGAAATTCATCCTTTTCTTTAGGTGGTAACAATATTGAGACTGAAACATTGGCTGCAGCCATCTCAGATTCAGAGATTTCTTTGATGCTAGATGGCGGGGGAGAACCCGTGGTTTCTGACAGCCTTTTTAGCTGTTCTGAGGGTCTGAGTATGTTCTGTTCCTGCCCTGTTTGTGAGATAGCAAGTTTCACGTGATGCACATGCTTGTTCAGGACTGCCACACCTACCTGAACTTTATATGTTTTGAGGACCTGGCCTCCATAAGACCATAAGACATAGGAGTGGAAGTAAGGCCATTCGGCCCATCGAGTCCACTCTGCCATTTAAACCATGGCTGATGGGCATTTCAACTCCACTTCCCTGCATTCTCCCCAAAGCCCTTGATTCCTTGTGAGATCAAGAATTTATCGATCTCTGCCTTGAAGACCTTTAATGTCCTGGCCTCCAGTGCACTCTGTGGCAATGAATTCCACAGGCCCACCACTCTCTGGCTGAAGAAATGTCTCCTCATTTCTGTTCTAAATTTACCCCCTCATATTCTAAGGCTGTGCCCACGGGTCCTAGTCTCCCCACCTAACAGAAACAACTTCCAGCATCCACCCTTTCTAAGCCATACATTATCTTGTAAGTTTCTGGTGGATCTCCCCTCAACCTTCTAAACTCTAATGAATACAATCCCAGGATCCTTAGCCATTCATTCTACATTAAACCTACCATTCCAGGGATCATCCGTGTGAATCTCTGCTGGCCACGCTCCAGCGCCAGTATGTCCTTCCTGAGGTATGGGGCCCAAAATTTGACACAGTATTCTAAATGGGGCCTAAATGGGGTGGAATCAAGGGTTATGGGGATAAGGCAGGAACAGGATACTGATTGTGGATGATCAGCCATGATCATAATGAATGGTGGTGCTGGCTCGAAGGGCCGAACGGCCTACTCCAGCACCTGTTGTCTATTGTCTAACTAGAGCTTTATAAAGTCTCAGAAGCACATCACTGCTTTTATATTCCAACCCTCTTGTGATAAACGACAGCATTACATTCGCTTTCTTAATCACGGACTCAACCTGCAAGTTAACTTTTAGAGAATCCTGGACCAACACTCCCAGATCCCTTTGTACTTCTGCTTTACGAATTTTCTCACCATTTAGAAAATAGTCCGTGCCTGTATTCTTTTTTCCAAAGTGCAAAACCTCGCATTTGCCTCATGTCAACCTCACCTTGTACCCATGCACAGCCATTTCCGTGGCTTCAACACCAAACTTTGTCACCTGACGTAAACTGTCCCTTTTGCTGAGGGGAGGTATTGGCATTCCTGATGCCATTTTAGATACCCAAAATACAACTTCCCTTTGATTTCATGGCTTTCCCAAAGTTTCTGTAAATTGTGGGAGAGGGTCTTTAGGCAAATTCAGCTATTCAGTTCCTAATGACATTCAAGTTGACCTCAATCCTGCTACAGCAAAAAAAAGAGTACACATGTATTTTGCAACAGAGATTACTGAGAAATGGCAAGGGGGTAAATCATAAGCTGCATTTTCTCCTTACTCTATCCAACCATAGGGACTAATTGTGGATCCTCAAAGACATTAGCTAATTTAAGACATACTGAAGATCAGACTTGGCAACCTTCTGATAAATGACTTATTATTGGACTCTTTCTTAATGCTTATTGGGTGGATGATGTGTACAGAGGCTCGTAATGATCACTTGGGATGTCATCTGTAATTTTTTTACACTGACTTACTAACTTGTTATAAAATATTCTGGGAGCTGTGGGTATAATTTATAATGTGAGTTGTTGTTGTTAGTTTTCTACAACTGGCTCAAGCCTTACTTTTCATAGAAGTATAAACTCTTAAACTTGGGAAGTATATTTAACAGCTGGATTTAATAATTTCTTATGGAAGTTTGATCAAACAGTGTATTTTTACTTTATGACAAATTTATTTCCTCAGTTAGTTTTGCCAATAGGTGAGTCTGTGTTGGTGGCTAAGATTACTGTTCAAAAATATTTTTTAAAACTTGATTGGTTTACTTTTTGATCCAGAGCAATTGTTTGGAGCTGTTTATAACTTTCTGATTCATCATTTTAGCAGTTTATCTTTGAGCATTTAACTCTGGCTTGCAGAATTATACAACACCTCTTAGTTTGTAAATATAAGCCTTGAACTAATTGAATGCAAATGTCAGACAAGTTTCTTGTACATGTAGTGAATAAATTGAATGCTAGAGATAATGGGACAGATTTCAATTTCTAATCCTTCCCAAATATAGATGCAGATAAAGTATAAAGGAGGATGACATTTTATTAAAGTATTTAAGGCTTCAACTGCTTCGTAGCCTTCCCTTTGTCTGCTCACACAAAAACTTCTGGGTGGGATGATTAACAATAGGAATTCATAGAATCCCCATAGCCAGGTAACAGGCCATTCAGCCCAACAAATTCACACTGACCCTCCAAACAGCATCCCATCCAGACCCAACCCCCTATCCTTTTCCCTGCATATTCTGCAGCTAACACACCTAATCTACACATTTCTGAAAGCTATGGGCAATTTAGCATGGCCAGTTTCTCCTGGCCTGTGGGAGGACATGCAGACACAGGGAGAAGGTGCAAACTCCACATAGACAGTCACTTGAGGATGGAATCAAAGGCTCCGGCACTGAACACAGTACCCATGATCAACAACAAAAAAAGAAATTGCGGGAAAAGTTCAGCAGATCTAGCTACATCTAATGGTAGCTAGGAAAATGTCCATTTATATGAAGAAGATAGCGTGGTGGAGAAAAGGTAAGAAGGAAACGATAGGTGGGGTCAGAGCCCAAAAAGAGAGAGAAACAGTTAGATAGACAAAGGAATGGATAACAATCTGGCTGTGTGGGCGAATAGCCATTTGATGGGGACTGATAGTGGCTAACAATGAGTTGTGTGTAATTGCATACCACGTGATTAAAGTCCCAGTGTGTGACGTTTGGGGTAAGGACATGGGTGAGCTCAAGCCCTAAAGTTATTGAACCCAATACCAAGTCCAGAAGGCTGCAGGGTTCAAAAAGGAAAATGAGATGCTGTTCTTCTAGCTTCACTGGAGCACTGCAGCAAGCCTGAGATAGAGATGTTGGCAAGGGAATATGATGGTGTGTTGAAAGGCAACTGGAAGCTGGGGGTCTTTTTTGTGGACATAACATAGGGATTCCATGAAGCGATCACCAAGTCTGTGTTACGTTTCACCGATATAGAGGAGTCCACATTGTGAGCAGCTAGTTCAGTATATGAGATTGTGTGAAGTGCAGGAAAAGCACTGCTTCACTTGGAAGGTGTCTTTGGACCCGTGGATACCGATGAGGGAGGAAATAAACTGACAGGTGTTACACCATCTGAGGTTGAAGGAGAGGGTCGTTGGGAATGAAGGAAGAGTGGATGAAGGCTGCCGTGGAAAGAATGGTCCCTGTGGAAGGCTGACAAGGGAGGGGAGGGGAATATGTGTCTGGTGGTGCCATCCCGCTAGTGATGGCGGAAGTGACGTCTAATTCTCCTTGCACACGTGATGCCTTGAGTTGAAGAGGCATCTACTGACCCAACTAAAATGAATTGATACTAATACTCTGCAGCCCTCCATTTGTTTCACTTTCTTCTTACTTTAAGGGTACATTTAGAGCATGCAGTTAAGAAGAAAACAAAACACCATATTTTTTAACTAAATGGAGACACCTAGGTAAAGTACTTCTGTCTTGCAATGTATTCCAGTTGTGTTTAAATAAAGTTTGGATTAACCAATACTGTTGGGGCAGGGGGGCAATGAAAATCAACTTCGCTTGGACATAAAATGGGCATTGGCACATTTTGGTCAACTTATAAGACTTGCTGCAAAGGGGAGCATTTTTTTTTCGTTTGGAGAACCTGGGCATCACGGGCAAGGCCAGCATGTATTGCTAATTCCTAATTGCCCTTGGTAAGGGGATCAAGGGTTTCGAGGAGAAGGTAGCAGAATGGGGTTGAGAAACATATCAGCCATGATCAAATGGCAGAGAATACTCGATGGGCCAAATGCTCCTGTATCTTATGGTCTTTGTTCTTTCTTTCTTATCAATAAGCATTGGCATTTCGTTTTCTCTAAGAAATAATTTTAAATGCAACTGTGTAGAAAGACATTAGATACTACAGAGCGTTCAGCTTACTGTATCTCAAACTACGTCATAAATGTTCCAGTGTTCTTGAGCTACAAGACTGAGATTCATTGGTTTTATTATTCTGAATTCTCACAATTAAATCATTCCTATTTTGTTTCACTATTTGTTTGTGCATGTAATAATTTGCACATGACCATGTGCTTCTGAATTGTGTAATTAACATTATTATATTATCAAGCACAATTTTTTAAAATGGTTTCCATCAATATCTGCTCTTGCTTTACAGTCTCAGTGATTATAATTTCCAAATCAGATGTTTTGGGATTGTCTCTCTTTCAGAATGTTTTGGCTTTAATTTTATAGAAAGCCATGTATCTTTATATACAACTTACCTTGACAAATAGTTTAAAATTGTATCCTGTACCTGATTACAATTAAGAAATGTGATTTATAATTTTGGTCTGCTTTATTTTGCTGCAGATATTGGTGAAAATAGTCACAAGCAGAATTAAAAACAGTAAAATTCTTATCCACAAATGGATACACTGAAGTATGTTTTTAGGTAACGATAAACATTGCAATTAGTGCTATGCACTATGTCCTACTAATAGGATTCAGTTCACTAGTGGATTCAGTTTCTATTTTCTGTGCCATGCAAATCATCCATCTCTGAGAAGCCCATTCTTAGCAACCTGTGCCGGAATCAGTGCATCTGTTGCACGTCACCTAACAGTGGTTGAACATACACTGCAAAGGTCAAAAAGACAACTGTAGGCCCTGTAATTTAGAACTTATCCCAATCTGACAGAATTTTACCTTGTGACTATTTAATGGATTTCATGATAGGGAGAAACTCAGTCATTAGTCCTTGAGAAATCTAGATGAGTGGGAATGAACTTTATATTCTGTTTGTTTTCACTTAACCAGAAGGCTAAGGGTATATTGATGTAAAGTTTTGTTTTAAAATTTAATTATCATGAACATGGAGGATCTCACAAATATTTCACTGGGAGTATGCGGTTCAGTCCTGGTGTGTTGGAATCTTGAATGTATAAAAGATATAGTCAGCTTGTGGCTCATTTTCATAAAGCTGTGGACTGTACTTTATGAGGTGCTGCAATGCTTGCCAAATTCCCACCTAAAAAGTTATCGGGAGACCATCCAGGATCTCGATGGCTGCCCTGCAGCGATTTAATGCTGGAAGCAGATAGTCTAAGATGTGACTTTTCAGCAGTAGAGAGCTGCTGGCCAGTGGATTGTTGACAGCTCTGTAGTTCACTCTGTGTTATCCAGGAGCAGTAGCAACAGCTGGAACAACAGGCAGGCCCAAAGCACCAAAAACCCCAGGTAAATCCGAGATCTCAGCAAGGTGCTAGGACTCCAGTTTCAAATGGCCAGGGTGACTTTGTGTAGGTGCTTCTGATGCATTCAGGTGGTCCACAGAGGTGATTGCCAATCCTTATCCCTTGGCAGACACCAGCCAGTGCTGCTAAAGATGACAGGCTTTACAACATGACAATGTTTATTGGCTGCAGAATGGCCATTAATTTAGATTTAAAGACCCCAAAAGGCTCAAGTGTGGGCAAACTGCCAAACAGCGCTTCCATTCCTATGAAGTGTCAGACACAATGTCTGGATGGGCAGTGGGAATTATGCTTTTAGATTTTGTGTGTCCGCTGCCTTCAGAATCATTAGCAGGGAATGTAAAATCCAACCTTGTGTAACTTAGTCAAAAGGCCAAGGAAATGTGTGCTTAATATTTTATGTAATGATGCAAGCTAAGTGTTTCCCATGCTGTTAGAATATACCAGTCTAACTCAGCTTTTCTAAAATATCTTTCTAACCGTTGATCACCTTTATGTGCAGGGAAATGCTTTCCAAACTTGTCTTTTAGAAGCCACTGTCTGGCATCACAGCAGATTTTACTTGACAGTTTTATGATGCTGAAAGTTTAGAGGATCCTGGCTGCTGTGTTCATCTGTCAATTGCCAGTGAATTCCATCTTTTATGATTTCTTTTTAAGGTATATCCTGGTGTCATTTAATGTTCTGAAAGTAATGATCAAAAATCAGAATCAAATAGATTTACAGCTGCAAGAATTGCTGTTAGCCAAGGGGCAGCAACTAACAGTGTTTACCATTGAAATTTTGAAATAAAATTTAATCTAAAGGTATATTTTAGCAGAAAATAAAACTACCAATGATGCTTCGTCTAGCTGATTGTTATGGTTATATGTTTTAATCAATGTTAAACTAAAGTTCATTAAAGATACTAAGGGATACGATCTATTCCCATTTGGAAGAAAATGGACTTATCAGTGATAGACAAGATGGTTTTGTGCAGGGAAGGTCATGTCTTACCAACTTAATAGAATTCTTTGAGGACATGGCAAAGTTGACTGATGAGGGAAAGTCTGTGGATTTCATATACATGAACTTCAGTAAGGCGTTTGATAACGTTCCCCATGGCAGGCTGATGGAGAAGGTGAAGTTGCATGGGGTCCAGGGTGTGCTAGCTAGATGGATAAAAAAGCTGGCTCGGCAACAGGAGACAGAGAGCAGTAGTGGAAGGGTGTTTCTCAAATCAGAGACCTGTGACCAGTGGTGTTCCACAGGGATCTGTGCTGGGACCACTGTTATTTGTGATATACATAAATGATTTGGAGGAAGGTATAGGTGGTCTGATTAGCAAGTTTGCAGATGACACGAAGATTGGTGGAGTAGCAGATAGTGAAGGGGACTGTCAGAGATTACAGCAGAATATAGATAGATTGAAGAGTTGAGCAGATAAATGGCAGATGGAGTTCAATCCGCGCAAATGCGAGGTGATGCATTTTGGAAGATCTAATTCAAGAGCAAGCTATACAGTAAATGGAAAAGTCCTGGGGAAAATTGATGTACAGGGAGATCTGGGTGTTCAGGTCCATTGTTCCCTGAAGGTGGCAACGCAGGTCAATAGAGTGGTCAAGAAGGCATAGGGCATGCTTTCCTACATTGGATGGGGTATTGAGTACAAGAGTTGGCAGGCTATGTTACAGTTGTATAAGACTTTGGTTCGGCCACATTTGGAGTACGGTGTGTAGTTCTGGTCGTCACATTACCAAAAGGATGTGGATGCTTTGGAGAGGGTGCAGAGGAGGTTCACCAGGATGTTGCCTGGTATGGAGAGCACTAGCTATGAAGAAAGGTTGAGTAGATTAGGATTATTTTCATTAGAAAGATGGAGATTGAGGGAGGACCTGATTGAGGCCTACAAAATCATGAGAAAAGGTGGATAGCAAGAAGCTGTTTCCCAGAGTGGGGGACTCAATTACTAGGGGTCATGAGTTCAAAGTGAGAGAAGGAATGTTTAGGGAGATATGCGTGAAAAGTTCTTTACGTAGAGGGTGGTGGGTGCCTGGAACGCGTTGCCAGTAGAGGTGGTAGACGCAGACACAATAGTGTCTTTTAAGGTGTATCTGGACAGGTACATGGATGGGCAGGAAGCAAAGGGATACAGACCCTTAGAAAATAGATGACAGGTTTAGACAGAGGATCTTGATTGGCGCAGGCTTGGAGGGCCAAAGGGCCTGTTCCTGTGCTGTAATTTTCTTTGTTCTAAACATAAGTGCCAGGATTCAAGATGTGGATTAATTGTTGCAGAATGGTCTTCTCATCAAGGGAACTGTAACACTGACTTGAGGTGAATGAAGTGATATCAAAGATAATAAAATGTGAGGCCGGATGAACACAGCAGGCCCAGCAGCATCTCAGGAGCACAAAAGCTGATGTTTCGGGCCTAGACCCTTCATCAGAGAGGGGGATGGGGTGAGGGTTCTGGAATAAATAGGGAGAGAGGGGGAGGCGGACCGAAGATGGAGAGAAAAGAAGATAGGTGGGGAGGAGAGTATAGGTGGGGAGGCAGGGAGGGGTTAGGTCAGTCCAGGGAAGACGGACAGGTCAAGGAGGTGGGATGAGGTTAGTAGGTAGGAGATGGAGGTGCGGCTTGGGGTGGGAGGAAGGGATGGGTGAGGAAGAACAGGTTAGGGAGGCAGAGACAGGTTGGACTGGTTTTGGGATGCAGTGGGTGGAGGGGAAGAGCTGGGCTGGTTCTTTGGTGCAGTGGGGGGAGGGGATGAACTGGTGCAGTGGGGGGAGGGGACGAACCAATGGTATCAATGTGGACTTCACCAGCTTCAAAATCTCCCCTTCCCCCACTGCATCCCAAAACCAGCCCAGTTCTCCAGCATCTGCAGTTCCCATTATCTCTTGCATAACTTATGTTTCTATGCTTGGCCTGCTGTGTTCATCCAGCTTCATACTTTGTTATATAAGTTATGCAAGATTGTTTTGAGTTATACTTTTTATTGGAAGTATTATGATGAATGTATGTAATTATTGTTGTTATTATCTCGGAAACGATGCTCTAAAGTAGAGGAAAGTGGATTTTTTTAACGTTTAGAGATAAAATTTTTAAAGCATTTAAAATTAGTATTCCAAAAATTATGTGATTTAAGCTAAATGACTAGGCAAGCACTTAGTGAAATAACTGTTCAAGCATTTATTAATTTAAGCTTTATTGTCTCCATGAGGGATAGGAGAGAGGCCAGAAGCATGTTAAGTTCAGAACATTCATTCCAGAAGACATGCTGTTTAGCAGACTCAAAGTAATCAAATTAACTGGAAAAAGCCTGAGTATTTTCCCTAGAGTTCAGTAAGAGAATTGAGTGAGTTAGCCTATGTGTGTTTGTCTTGGAGAGAGATGGAGAGAATCACATGAACGTGCAGGAAATCACAAAGTGTGAAAGCTTGCAATCTCATCAGTTAAATAATAAATTAAAGAATGAGGATACAAATGATACTTTGCTAGGAAATAAAGATAGCTTGGGAAAAAATCAGTTGAATCTTTCTATTTGCTGTTTATGATAAGATTTTTGCAAATTGTCATGTATGTAATAGCATTTTGTATTTCTTTTTGAGTGATAAGCCTGATGTTATTTTGTCAAACAATATCTTATGAATATGTTCAGTTGCTGACCACTACTGTAATTAAATTGCAAATATAACACTAACAGTCCATCAGCCAGGTTTCACTGTGGAATTGGTCTTGTCGAATATTACCATCAACTAGGAGCATATTAGCATTGACTGTAAATTGAACTCCCTGATCCAACTGCACCATCACTAGAATGTTTCTGAGCAGTGAAGTGGCTTTACTTATTGAAATTGAGAAGCATGTTGAGGTCCAAGAAAATATTAGGGAAGATTTACATCTGTTAAATGCCACAGTCTAAAATGTAAAAAAGTTTCAGTTGCAAAGCATCCATTCCTATGACATTGCTAAATGTGGATGTCATTTTGGTGAGGTTATTAGCAAAGTTGTTACAAGCATTTGCCCAGAATATGCAGGATAGGCAGATTATGAAATAAATTAGTACATAACACTGATTTGTTGTCAGCTGTGTAAATTTTAATTAAGATGAACACTTTTTAACCTCACAAAGCCTAGCACATGTTCAACGGGAAAAGCCATCCCTGCCCCTGTTCCCCACACTCCTCCAGTGCTTTATAACTACTTTCGGGTTAGATGCTGATTGATTTTTACATTATTTTTCTGGGTTTGCTGCAGTCTAAATAAATCTTTTACTAATATTTCAATTTGATGTCATGTTTCATGTAATTCTATTGTAAAGAGTTCTGGTGATCAAACCACATGTTCTAGTAATAGGTACTGTTAGCACCGCATTTGGCTTGCACCACTAACCGGCAGGTTATACAGAGGTAGGAACAGGAAAGGATATACTACTTGAAGAGGGAGGTGAAAAGGACTTCCAGCAGGAGTTATTATTTATCGTGTCTTCCCTGAATATTTCTATCCCCTTGATCTCACCAAGGAACTATATATTCTGTGTTCCTGTTTCTGAAGGAAGTACTTCAAATTTGCTACTTCCTGCAAGCAGGCCCACAGCCCAAGAATGGGGTATGGACAAGGCTGCTAGTGGCTGTGAAAGGACTTTGTCGACAAACCTTAGCAGACTTTCTTCAGAGCTGATAGTAGCTAGGAAAAGGTTAAGATATTTGTTCTGATAATAGGGAATGGGGAGGAAAAGGAAGTGAGGTGATAGGTAGAGATGGAATCTAGAGATAGAGTAAGAAAGTTGGGTAGAAGATCAGATGCTGTCCTTGCCGTTTGTGCTGACTCTCACCGGAGCACTGCAGTGGGTATGAGATAGAAGTGTTGGCAAGGGAACGTGGTGGTGTATTGATGTGGCAGGCAATTGAAAGCTCGGTGTTATTGTTACAGACAGAACATAGGTCTTCTGCAAAGTGGTCACCCAGTCTGCATTTCATCTCCCCATTGTAGAGGAAACCTCATTGTGAGCAGTAAATACAGTAGGCCGGATTGAGAGAAGTGCAGGTAAATCCCTGCCTCATCCGGAAGATGTGTCTGGAGCCTTGGATAATGAGGAGGCCCTGGAAGTTTGGTCAGGTTACATTAGGGATGCTTGTGTCTGGACACACATACTGTGAATCTTCTTACTAGAGATAAGTCTTCTCAGCTTCAACTTTGAAGAGTTGGAGGGAGGCAGTCAAGGGGAGGTTGGAGGGTCCAGCCATCAGTGGAGTGTCCAGAGTAGAGACTTTTGAGGGGCCTTTGTGTGGTTTCTACTCCAGCTGGATGTCTCCTATCACTGACAAGTCTCCTTGTGATGGAGTGGCATTTGAAGTGCATGTCAGTTCTGAGTCTCCCTGTCACCATGCCTTTGATCCTGAGGACAAATGACTGGGTCATCCTACTGTAGATATGTGTGCCCTTGAGCAAGCCCTGGGGTGGTCCTGGGCCTGGCTGGGTGTGCGGCCGCCAACTAATTTATGGAGGCAGAAGGACTATTTCATGATTTGCTTCACTGCTGAAATTTAGTGGACAATAAGGGCTAGACTAGATTCAGTGAAGTGCAGGTCTTTGGCAGTACTCTGAGTGTCAGTGGCCTGGGGAGTTTCTTCCTCGACGAGTTGCAGAGCTTCCACAATGAGGTGCTCTCCAGATTCCCATAAGTTTCTAAGCCTTATGTTCCTAACAAGATGTCAGGATCTGTCCTGGTGGGAGATGCCTTGGTACTATGCTTCTCAAAGGTCAAAAAGGTGGCTTCTGGAGGAGCCAGGTGTTTCACCAGGGTAGTGGTAAATGTTCAGGCTGCATCATGGCCAGTAGTTGGAAGTGGTCGACAATGGATGACGCTGATAGTGGGGTTCGTGTGAGAGTTGCATTGGAATGTAGGGTAGTATTTACTCAGCTTTCAGGGCATGAAGGACTTAGGATCCCCATAGGGGTAATCCAGGTCTTCTACTTTGAAGGCAATGATTCATTTCTCTTATGGAGTGAGGAGCCTGAAGTCCAGAATCCCCCATCTGTACTGGTTTGCCCTGTTATGGACTGTCTTCTCCTGTAATGACAGAAAGGCAGGATTGAGTGAGATGTCCCTTAGTAACTGACATTTCTAACCTGGGAAAAATACTCCAACCATGCTTTCTATCCATGGCTGTCATAAAACTTCTATCAGGTTTCCCCTCATCCTTCGACATTCAAATAAAAACAAACCAAGTTTGCCTAGTGTTTCCTCATAGCTAATACTATCAAAACCAGGCAACATCCTGGTGAACTCCTTTTGTACCCACTCCAAAGTTCCTGTAATTGAACTGGAGATATGCCTCAAGGGTTTTTAAGAGGTTGGCACAAATTTGGTAGAGTATGGAATGAAAACTAGCTCTCAGTGGCAAAGCTTGCTCGACCTCCGCAGCAAAAAGTCCTCCAAAAAATTCAATGCACCAAAAAAGTTTCAGCCCTTTGGGTTTTTCTTCAGTGAAAGCAACAACAGTTTCTAACAAAAACAGTAGCAATAATATCAGTGTGACATACATTTTTAGCACTGTCAATATCTAAGCACAAAAAATTGCAAATATTGGAAATCTGATGTAAAAACAGAATATGTTGGAAATGTTATCAGAGATAATGGGAACTGCAGATGCTGGAGATTCCAAGATAATAAAATGTGAGGCTGGACGAACACAGCAGGCCAAGCAGCATCTCAGGAGCACAAAAGCTGACGTTTCGGGCCTAGACCCTTCATCAGAGAGGGGGATGGGGGGAGGGAACTGGAATAAATAGGGAGAGAGGGGGAGGCGGACCGAAGATGGAGAGTAAAGAAGATAGGTGGAGAGAGTGTAGGTGGGGAGGTAGGGAGGGGATAGGTCAGTCCAGGGAAGACGGACAGGTCAAGGAGGTGGGATGAGGTTAGTAGGTAGCGGGGGGTGCGGCTTGGGGTGGGAGGAAGGGATGGGTGAGAGGAAGAACCGGTTAGGGAGGCAGAGACAGGTTGGACTGGTTTTGGGATGCAGTGGGTGGGGGGGAAGAGCTGGGCTGGTTGTGTGGTGCAGTGGGGGGAGGGGACGAACTGGGCTGGTTGAGGGATGCAGTAGGGGAAGGGGAGATTTTGAAACTGGTGAAGTCCACATTGATACCATATGGCTGCAGGGTTCCCAGGCGGAATATGAGTTGCTGTTCCTGCAACCTTCGGGTGGCATCATTGTGGCAGTGCAGGAGGCCCATGATGGACATGTCATCAAGAGAATGGGAGGGGGAGTGGAAATGGTTTGCGACTGGGAGGTGCAGTTGTTTTTTGCGAACTGAGCGGAGGTGTTCTGCAAAGCGGTCCCCAAGCCTCCGCTTGGTTTCCCCAATGTAGAGGAAGCCGCACCGGGTACAGTGGATGCAGTATACCACATTGGCAGAGCTCGAACAGTTCATCCACTTCACCAACACCTTCCACCCCAACCTTCAGTTCACCTGGGCCATCTCCAGCACATCCCTCACCTTCCTGGACCTCTCAGTCTCCATCTCAGGCAACCAGCTTGTAACTGATGTCCATTTCAAGCCCACCGACTCCCACAGCTACCTAGAATACACCTCCTCCCACCCACCCTCCTGCAAAAATTCCATCCCCTATTCCCAATTCCTCCGCCTCCGCCGCATCTGCTCCCACGACAAGACATTCCACTCCCGCACATCCCAGATGTCCAAGTTCTTTATGGACCGCAACTTTCCCCCCATGGTGATCGAGAACGCCCTTGACCGCGTCTCCTGCATTTCCCGCAACACATCCCTCACACCCCGCCCCCGCCAAAACTGCCCAAAGAGGATCCCCCTCGTTCTCACACACCACCCTACCAACCTCTGGATACAACGCATCATCCTCCGACACTTCCGCCATCTACAATCCGACCCCACCACCCAAGACATTTTTCCATTCCCCCCCCCTGTCTGCTTTCCGGAGAGACCACTCTCTCCATGACTCCCTTGTTCGCTCCACACTGCCCTCCAACCCCACCACACCCGGCACCTTCCCCTGCAACCGCAGGAAATGCTACACTTGTCCCCACACCTCCTCCCTCACCCCCATCCCAGGCCCCAAGATGACATTCCACATCAAGCAGAGGTTCACCTGCACATCTGCCAATGTGGTATACTGCATCCACTGTACCCGGTGCGGCTGCCTCTACATTGGGGAAACCAAGCGGAGGCTTGGGGACCGCTTTGCAGAACACCTCCGCTCAGTTCGCAAAAAACAACTGCACCTCCCAGTCGCAAACCATTTCCACTCCCCCTCCCATTCTCTTGATGACATGTCCATCATGGGCCTCCTGCACTGCCACAATGACGCCACCCGAAGGTTGCAGGAACAGCAACTCATATTCCGCCTGGGAACCCTGCAGCCATATGGTATCAATGTGGACTTCACCAGTTTCAAAATCTCCCCTTCCCCTACTGCATCCCTCAACCAGCCCAGTTCGTCCCCTCCCCCCACTGCACCACACAACTAGCCCAGCTCTTCCCCCCCACCCACTGCATCCCAAAACCAGTCCAACCTGTCTCTGCCTCCCTAACCGGTTCTTCCTCTCACCCATCCCTTCCTCCCACCCCAAGCCGCACCCCCAGCTACCTACTAACCTCATCCCACCTCCTTGACCTGTCCGTCTTCCCTGGACTGACCTATCCCCTCCCTACCTCCCCACCTACACTCTCTCCACCTATCTTCTTTACTCTCCATCTTCGGTCCGCCTCCCCCTCTCTCCCTATTTATTCCAGTTCCCTCCCCCCATCCCCCTCTCTGATGAAGGGTCTAGGCCCGAAACGTCAGCTTTTGTGCTCCTGAGATGCTGCTTGGCCTGCTGTGTTCGTCCAGCCTCACATTTTATTATGTTGGAAATGTTGCAGCATGTGTGTTATATGAATCATCAGGAGTGTACTGATTGATTGAATATTAAATCAAGAATTAAAGGGATCATAAAAATTGAGTAGAATCATTTTGAAGAACAAAATATGCTTACCTGTTTGTAGAATTTGGTATCGAAGATGGAATGTCATCTGGGAAAAGAGAAACAGTTGTCTGTATAATTAAGGCTATATACTCGATTTGGTTGATGGACGAGTTTTGGTGAAGTTTAGAATGCAGTTGATTATAGGAGATACAGTTAGAATAAACAGTTAGCTCAAGTTAACTTTGAGTCAGAGACCAGTTAGAAACCTCTAAACCAAAGAAAGTGTTTGTGATCTTTTCCACTTCAATCTGGCACCTGACATTGAAATGACTGCATATTTAAGACCGATTGGGATCATGAGTCTGACTGGTTTTCCTGCAGCTGAATTCAGATGAATGTATTTGATGAAGAGATAATTTCACGGAATAGGGAAATCAAGCAGATGAAGATCCCAGACATTATCAATTGTTAAGTTACTTTCTGTTGCGTCTTATGTGTTCGATTATGAGAGATGATTAGCCATTAGATTTTCACTGCGTAAATTGGTTTGTAATTTTGTTTTGAGAAGAGCATTATTAAATTCTATTTCGCAATTAAATTTTGATACTTTTTTTTCAGCCCCTAAATGTTTTGCAATCCTGAGATAACAAACAGTATTGAATCAAAAACAAAGTTACTGGAAAAGCTCAGCTGTTCTGGCAGCATCTGTGAAGGAAAAAAAGAGTTAACGTTTCAGGTCCAGTGGCCCTTCCTCAAAACTGTTCTGAGGAAGGGACACCGGACCCGAAATATTAACTCAATTTTTTCCTTCACAGATGCTGCCAGACCTGCTGACCTTTTCCAGCAGCCTTGATTTTGTTCCTGATTTACAGCAACTGCAGTTCGTTCAGTTTTTAAACAATATTGAATAATGGATAGCTTGTATGAATTAGCAGTGTTTGAGGTTCCCATATACTATAATGGTGAGGGAATCTACATGCATCCCCTGTTTGCTGAATGTATACAATTTATTCACCTGACATGTGCTTGTGGAATACATCTGATATGTTCCAGCCAGATCAGGCTGATGTCAGTAATGATCAACTGTGCACAAGAGCAAAAAGTGATGTGACAGTGAAAGCAAACCAATCACTTTCTCTTCTAAAGTCAAATGGATTCAGGGATTTGTTTCTTTTCTGTTATTTTTCTCATGAGCTTTCTTCAACCTGTTGCCAATTTTGAAGGTAGTAACATTTTTTTAAATGTATAATTCCACAGGTATCAAACATTTCTGGATGTGCTACAGAAGATTTCCTCCACATATATACCTAGATAGTGAAAATCAATGATGTGTTTTTTCACAGGGCTTCAGTTTTCAGCTTAATCTTCTCATCTGAGGTCTCGATACTCAACAGAGGTTCTTACAGATCAAGGTTGAGCCTTTTGTAATCTAGGGACGCAGAAATCATTCGTGGTGTCTTTACCATAGCTTGCACAGTGAGCAGATAATTCACCAAACATGTATTTGCTCTTTTCACATAAATGTAGCACACAGTTTGAAGCAGAAAATGATGGAGGATTAAAAAAATCTTGTATATATAGTTCCTTCGAATTAACTATCTAATTGACTGTTCAGATTTTATCATAAACTTCAATAACTGTTCATAACCTCAACTGTAATATTATCATAGAGTCAAATCATAATGTGTTATTTTGCAGTAGATGTTATCTTCTGAAGTTCATTGAGAGATAGTCTTCATAGAGGTCGATAGCCAATGCACTGCTTGAGGTTGATATATATGATACACTGAAGGTTGAATAATTGTAATGAAACTGCTACAAGTATATCTGATGTATTACTGAGAAATGATGCGGGTGGTATTAATTAGAGTATTTTTGGTGCCAGTGTTGACACAGGTATGATGTAGAGCAAAGCTGCTGCCTGCATTGATACAATGAACACAAGCCAAAAAAATACCAGTTTAATAATTAAGTGCTCCTTTTTCTGTAGTCGATTTTAATATTCGCATCAATGCCAATAAGCATTACTGGAGGGTCATTGCTGATATTTGGATGGCCTCATACCCAAAAGAAAGGCAAAATGCATTTTGCAGTACTGCTATAATAAATATTTTACTATTACTAAAGAGATTGACTGTCATTCTTTTTACATTAGAACAATCAGTGACAGGGTAAAAAATAATAAGTAAAATATTTTATTACCACTGGAAATGACCACATGGTTATATTTTAAATGCACTCTTCATAATTCTGTGCTAGTTGGGGACACTTAACAAAAGTAATGGGCAGATTTCCTGCTGGCCAGATGGGTGTTATACCAGCATAGATGGAAGTTGTGCAAGGGGGTCCTGTGGAATCACCATTTTAATATATCTGCAGGAATTGCCTGGGAAATTGAATATGCCTCTTGATAATTTCTCTATGTCTTAAACCCACAGAAAATCTCAATAAAAGCCATGACTTAAAATGGTTTTGATAAAATTAAATAAAATACTTTACTCAGGAAAAGTTAGACTATTTAATACATGATCTAAATCCTGATTAATTATTAAACTGACTCCATACTTGGCTCATATGTCCCCACCTACACTATCCTCAGATCCCTTACAGCTCCCAAACCCTGACCTGGCATACACTGGATATGACAGCCCCTGGTGACATGATAAACCCCCCCAACCTCTTCCACCAGACCTATGCTGACACTGGGCTCAATTCTGCTCCCACAGTTACGCTCTCCACTCTGCATCCTGACCTCCACTGGAGCAGAGCCAATCCCTAAATCACCACATCACCTCACCATTGGAACTGACATCCTCATCCTCTTGACAGCGAGACCTGGTCTGACCTGACACTTCTGCCATGTGACCTGACTGCCAAGTCCCCTTTCTCTGCAAGGTCAGACTTGATCTGACCCCTGTTCTGCCTGACCCAAATCCCTTAGACCCAGCACCTCCAAATTTGTCCTACTGGATCTAATTTCTCTAGCTCACCCTGATCTACCATAAACACCCCTTGCCAAATTGCACCCTGGCACCCTATTCGGCTGACATCCCAACCTCATCTCAGCAGGCATCTTCCCAGCTTACACCAGACCCCTTATCTCCTTGTCACCACTCCAGGTGGCTACCTACTTCACTGACAACCAACTTACCTGGCACTCTACCTCTACCATCTGGCATCCTATCACCTAGAACAGTACACCCTCCCAGCTGTCACCCTGCCACCCTACCCACCTGGCAACCCACTAACCTGGCACCCTACCCTTACCCATGCCTATTCTCCCAGCACCCTAATTTACACTCCGCTCATGTTTAACCTTTACAGCAGATGTCAAAGTGACTGCTGGGCCTTAAAATTTGAAATTACAGCGCCTGACTTGTGAAAAGAGGGCATGGTTTGAATTCCTCTGATGTGAAAGACCTGTCAGAATTGAAGTACAGCTCTACATTTCTGAGCGAGACCTCAGCAGAATCTGCTTTCAGAAATATGGAGCATTCCTTTTTTAAAAAAGGATGAGAGTGGCTGCCTGAGTAAGATTGCTACACCCTGGAAAATCTAGCCCGATATTTCATGTTTTTGCTGAGATCAATAACTTGAAATTTGCTGTCATTTTGGCTTAGCATTGCTGCCATGCTGTTGTGTAATGATTACAGTGCTATTGGAAAGGGTATTTTGGGCTTTACTGATTGTAGAATTGGAGAGAGAATTAATATTTTAATTTGATCTTGAGGTTCACATAATCTGTGTTGGTTTCATGCAGCTGTTATTTTTGGCTTGAATATAATTCATTCCATTAACTTAAGCTGACTTTGGCCAATATGGTAAAATTTACTGGAAAGTTTCACATGCAATAATATACAAACCGGTTTGTACTTAACTCCTTTGTCTTCTATCTTAAGTGAAGTATTACTCCACTTAAAAGAGCTAAAGCCTTTGTTCAAATAATTGTCAGAAATCACATGACTCCAGGTTATAGTCCAACAGGTTTATTTGAAATCATACGCTTTTAGAACATAGCTCCTTCGTCAGGTGGATCACCAGATGAAAGGGCTACACACCAAAAGCTTGTGATTTCAAATAAACCTGTTGGACTACGTTCTGGTGTTGTGTGATTTCTAACCTTGTCCACCCCAGTTTCACACCGGCACCTCTGCATCACAAATAATTGTGGAGATTTGGTGCAAATGCATTTAGCATTGCTATAACATCACTTGTGGTACAATGATTTCCAGGCTTTAAAGTTAAATTTATTAACTTTGCCATGACTTTTGTTTCATTTTACAAGAAATCTATTAATTTGCTTCATATTCACATTACCAACGAACCCTATAAGTATTTGCAACCGGTTGCAATGAATTCCTTTAAATCCAGATGTAAGTAAAACTATAATATTTTCCCTCAATGTGCAAAGACTGACTAGTCTGAAAGTTGAACAGTACTGTTAGTAATTGCTTGGAATTTTGCAAGATATTAAAATGCAGCCAATAGGAGTAAATGGTGAAAGAAAAGAAACTATGTAATGATAATTACAGTTCCCTATGACAACTTGGTTTTCTCTGCGAATTCTGATTGTGGAGTTCAACAGTCAAGGTCATTTTCTATTCATGGTATTAAATTTGAAATGCATTAACAATCAGACCAGACAGATATATCGGATTGATTCTCTTTATGGTAATAGTCTTTGCAGATGGACACTGAGCCAGTGATGACTGAAGCAGCCCATTCACTACAACATAGTGAGGCTATTTTACCCAATGGTATGGAGGAGAAGGAAAAGGAGAATATAAAGGAAAACAAAAAGAAGCCCAGTTTGGAGGATTTGAGTGCTATTGAAGATGAAGAGGTCCTGGACAAAATGGTATGTATTCCTTGTGCAAACTTGTGTGCAAAGGTTTGGCTGAAAATGAGGAGTGGTCCATAAAATTACCAGGTTTACCTCCCTGCTGCCCTCTTGCCCATCCCTGACCCATTTGCAGTTGTATAGGGATCTAAGTGGCCTGCCCACCCTCACCCCAGTTGAAGCCCTTGAACACTCAATGACTGCCTGCTTAAGAACTGGCTGCAGTGTTGAGGCTGGTAGAGGGGTTCGGGGACAAGGGTGGCAGAACAGGTCACTGTGCTCAATCCTGGGATGGTCTGGGAGGACTTTATTAAGCGCCTCCTTTCCATATCAGATGCCACTCCCATGCCCTCCACCTCCTCCCCACTAAGAAAAACCTTGTCATAGACTCCAGGACTTAAAGTCAGATTGGCTGTTACCTCCCTATGTTAGAACTTGCACCTGAGTAAGGGATAGAAGCCCTGTCCTCAGCTAAATAATGCAAGTTGAAGTGTTAAGTGATTGTGGAGATATGCTCCCCACTGCATTTCAAATGGCAGGGGCAGGAAGCCCCACCAGCCAAAAAATCCTGCAGCATTAAGTGTAGCACTGAACAGCAAAAAATACGTGAATTGAGATATGTATGAGTGATTTGTTCATAAATTATTTCAAATACACTAAAAAGGAGCAGACAGTTAGAGATGCATTTCTGTGGCTCACAGTAAAATCCTAATGTTTGTTACAGAAGCAACCTATTGAATAAAAAGAATGATATCCCAAATATTCAAACATCTTGTCAATGTCTACCTTTTGAAAAATTCAGTAATACATCTAAATGGTTGAATGATCATTTTAGGTTAAAACATTGGTTTGTGATCATATGGTTTACCTAATTATGAGGATATTGTGTTTATGTGACTTTTTAAAGTGGAATTTTACGCTCTACTGTGAAATTATTGAAGTTTGTTTGATCAATTAAAATTCTTTTCATTCAACTATGGAAATGTTGTACATTTAGCTGCATCAGTCTAAATATGCTTCATCGTCTTTGGTTCTAAATATTCAATTATGCCCAACATAGAGAATTTTCCCAATGTGTAGAACTTGGCATATATGTTGCTTACAGTAAATGGAGGAGGAAAGGAAAATTCTAAAATAGAGGAGGTTTTATTGATTTAGTTACCTAATCTCAATCTTAATTAGCTGTGAAAGAACTGACGCCAGAATATATGATGAATAAGAGGAATCACTACCCAAAGGTCCCATGTATGAGTTTCCATTAACTCAGGAAGTGTCAGCCACCATCTTTTATATTTTTCTGGTATTTTATTTCTCTTATTCCAGCCAATTTTACCTTATTTTGTACATTATGAAGTTGTTGATTCCATGCTAGAAAATAGTTCCATAAGACCATAAGACATAAGAATGGAGGTAAGGCCATTCGGCCCATCAAGTCCACTCCACCATTTAAATCATGGCTGATGGGCATTTCAACTCCACTTCCCTGCACTCTCCCCGTAGCCCTTGATTCCTTCTGAGATCAAGAATTTGTCGACCTCTGCCTTGAAGGCATCCAACGTCCCAGCCTCCACTGCACTCCGTGGCAATGAATTCCATAGGCCCACCACTCTCTGGCTGAAGAAATGTTGTCTCATTTCAGTTTTAAATTTACCCCCTCTAATTTTAAGGCTGTGCCCACGGGTCCTAGTCTCCCCGCCTAACGGAAACAACTTCCTAGCGTCCACCCCTTCTAAACCATACATTATCTTGTAAGTTTCTATTAGATCTCCCCTCAACCTCCACGGACACTGGCCTTCTGTGTTAGCTTATTTGGCGAGTAATACTACCAAGATCTTTTATGCAAATACCCTGCATCCATATGCACATATTTCCACTGGCTTTGCTGTCAAAGATAGTAACTTTGACTGGTTTTTACTAAGCTGTTTTTCACCAAGGTCAATTTAGAACCCATACTGAACTCTAGTTGAAATCAAGTAACTTAGAACAGGTTGAAAATCAAACCTGGGACTTTGCTGGTTGGTGTAACACATTGAGTCACCGTTTTAACCCATTGAGGTACCATAAGAGTCTAAGTCTTCTAGTTTTAGCAGCACAGAAGATAAAAGAACTGCACCCTATAAAGTATTAGTGATAATGGGAACTGCAGATGCTGGAGAAACCAAGATAATAAAATGTGAGGCTGGGTGAACACAGCAGGCCCAGCAGCATCTCAGGAGCATAAAAGCTGACGTTTCGGGCCTAGACCCTTCATCAGAGATGGGGATGGGGTGAGGGTTCTGGAATAAATAGGGAGAGAGGGGGAGGCGGACCGAAGATGGAGAGAAAAGAAGATAGGTGGGGAGGAGAGTATAGGTAGGGAGGTAGGGAGGGGATAGGTCAGTCCAGGGAAGACGGACAGGTCAAGGAGGTGGGATGAGGTAGGTAGGTAGGAGATGGAGGTGCGGCTTGGGGTGGGAGGAAGGGATGGGTGAGAGGAAGAACAGGTTAGGGAGGCAGAGACATGTTGGACTGGTTTTGGGATGCAGTGGGTGGAGGGGAAGAGCTGGGCTGGCCGTGTGGTGCAGTGGGGGGAGGGGACAAACTGGGCTGGTTTTGGGATGCGTTGGGGGAAGGGGAGATTTTGAAGCTGGTGAAGTCGACATTGATACCATTGGGCTGCAGGGTTCCCAAGCGGAATATGAGTTGCTGTTCCTGCAACCTTCGGGTGGCATCATTGTGGCACTGCAGGAGGCCCATGATGGACATGTCATCTAAAGAAGGGGAGGGAGAGTGGAAATGGTTTGCGACTGGGAGGTGCAGTTGTTTATTGCGAACCGAGCGGAGGTGTTCTGCAAAGCGGTCCCCAAGCCTCTGCTTGGTTTCCCCAGTGTAGAGGAAGCCGCACCGGGTACAGTGGATGCAGTATACCACATTGGCAGATGTGCAGGTGAACCTCTGCTTAATGTGGAAAGTCATCTTGGGGCCTGGGATAGGGGTGAGGGAGGAGGTGTGGGGGCAAGTGTAGCATTTCCTGCGGTTGCAGGGGAAGGTGCCGGGTGTGGTGGGGTTGGAGGGCAGTGTGGAGCGAACAAGGGAGTCACGGAGAGAGTGGTCTCTTCGGAAAGCAGACAGGGGTGGGGATGGAAAAATGTCTTGGGTGGTGGGGTGGAATTGTAGATGGCGGAAGTGTTGGAGGATGATGCGTTGTATCTGGAGGTTGGTGGGGTGGTGTGTGAGAACGAGGGGGATCCTCTTTGGGCGGTTGTGGTGGGGGTGGGGTGTGAGGGATGTGTTGCGGGAAATGCGGGAGACGCGGTCAAGGGCGTTCTCAACCACTGTGGGGGGAAAGTTGCGGTCCTTGAAGAACTTGGACATCTGGTATGTGCGGGAGTGGAATGCCTCATCGTGGGAGCAGATGCGGTGGAGGCGGAGGAATTGGGAATAGGGGATGGAATTTTTGCAGGAGGGTGGGTGGGACCCAACCTTCAGTTCACCTGGGCCATCTCCTGCACATCCCTCACCTTCCTGGATCTCTCAGTCTCCATGTAAGGCAACCAGCTTGTAACAGATGTCCATTTCAAGCCCACCGACTCCCACAGCTACCTAGAATACACCTCCTCCCACCCACCCTCCTGCAACCACCCCACCAACCTCCGGATACAACGCATCATCCTCCGACACTTCTGCCATCTACAATCCGACCCCACCACCCAAGACATTTTTCCATCCCCACCCCTGTCTGCTTTCCGGAGAGACCACTCTCTCCGTGACTCCCTTGTTCGCTCCACACTGCCCTCCAACCCCACCACACCCGGCACCTTCCCCTGCAACCGCAGGAATTGCTACACTTGCCCCCACACCTCCTCCCTCACCCCTATCCCAGGCCCCAAGATGACTTTCCACATTAAGCAGAGGTTCACCTGCACATCTGCCAATGTGGTATACTGCATCCACTGTACCCGGTGCGGCTTCCTTTACATTGGGGAAACCAAGCGGAGGCTTGGGGACTGCTTTGCAGAACACCTCCGCTCGGTTCGCAATAAACAACTGCACCTCCCAGTCGCAAACCGTTTCCACTCCCCCTCCCATTCTTTAGATGACATGTCCATCATGGGCCTCCTGCCATGCCGCAATGATGCCACCCAAAGGTTGCAGGAACAGCAACTCATATTCCGCTTGGGAACCCTGCAGCCCAATGGTATCAATGTGGACTTCACCAGCTTCAAAATCTCCCCTTCCCCCACCGCATCCCAAAACCAGCCCAGTTTGTCCCCTCCCCCCACTGCACCACACGGCCAGCCCAGCTCTTCCCCTCCACCCACTGCATCCCAAAACCAGTCCAACCTGTCTCTGCCTCCCTGGCCTGTTCTTCCTCTCACCCATCTCTTCCTCCCACCCCAAGCCGCACCTCCATCTCCTACCTACCAACCTCATCCCACCTCCTTGACCTGTCCGTCTTCCCTGGACTGACCTATCCCCTCCCTACCTCCCAACCTATACTCTCCTCTCCACCTATCTTCTTTTCTCTCCATCTTTGGTCCGCCTCCCCCTCTCTCCCTATTTATTCCAGAACCCTCACCCCATCCCCCTCTCTGATGAAGGGTCTAGGCCCAAAACGTCAGCTTTTATGCTCCTGAGATGCTACTGGGCCTGCTGTGTTCATCCAGCCTCACATTTTATTATCCTATAAAGTATTGCTGTATTATGATATCGTTTCCTTATCTATTTCCTGAAGCTTGATGCCACAACAGATTATGAGGAACGGAAGATGATTCGAGCTGCAATGAGGGAGCTCCGGAAAAAGAAAAGAGGTGGGTGGCTTGAACAAGAAACGAGATAGCACTGTATAAATAATTGGGAGTACTCCTGTAACTTTGAAAAACAGGAAATCTTGGACATGCACTGAGGGGAGATCCAGAGCAGAAGCCAGACAATACAAATTGAAGGATAGTGGTAGGCTTTAATCAGATCAAAATTTTTATTTCTCCCAATGGACAGGGGAAAAAGTTTCATCTGTACATAATTAGAATCCTAAATGGAGTGAGCCCAGGTAGTCTGAATTAATGTCTCAACAGACATTGGCAGTGTTCCCTTTTAGCAACTCAGTCCTCCAAGTGGGATTCAGATACATTTTTGGAGAAGATGTGCATAAGCAGCCACCACCACAAGGAAGTGCAGAGTATTGCCTGAGAGTAAATAACCTGCTACACTTCCAAGTGAAATTTGCAGTGGAATGCTGAACATGTTAATGATGGAATTAGTCTTAACTAATACTGCCAGTGAATATTCCTGTTTTAAAATTAATCTTGCACTGGCTGCACACATTCTAGAAGAAGAATTGCACAGTATTTTTCAGGCTGTTCTGTAGCCATACACCTCATTGCTTGGTGAGAACATTAGATATTAATCCACAGCACATATGATTAAAGCAATTGAGAATATGAGGTGGTGGTGGCATTCCTTCTTACACAAGATTGCAATCTTGTCTTGAAGGGTATTAGTCCTGAGTTTGCTTTTGACTATTCAGGCCAATATGAGAGAAATATAATCTCCTGCTCCTTTTATTATCCTAAGCACCCAAACTATGTTCAGTAGCTTGCTGCTATATATATTTACAAGTTTACTGTTTTTCTTGTAGCAGATCTGCATTCTGATGATTCCAGCAGTTGCCACAACTGTAGTAAACGTCACATGTTTGCTTATTCAGCTTGATATTGTGTATCTTGATCATCCTTGTATTAGTTCTGTTGATCAACTTACATTTCACAGAACTACACAATTGATTGCCTGCCTAATCTGCCTATCTTGTTCCAGTTTACAGTAAAGAATTTCTTCAGTAGTCTAAGATCCTCCGTATAACCAACAGGTCCCAAGTCAGCATAGCTGTGGGCTTATCAATATGTCCTTAATACGTATGCTGTTTGGTGTGTACAAGTATAGTGCTATTAGCAACTTCGTCTTGCTACGTGATGTGCATAATGGAGCTCAAGCTGTGATAGACCTTGTCAAGCTTCCAAACATGATAAGAAGGAAGTAACTTGCAATAATGTAGTGCCTTTCATGCCCTAAGGATCTTCATAACCACACAGTGTTCCAAATGTTCTACAATGTAAATTAATTACCTTTTCCTGCTGCTATTAAAATGTCACAAAATTGTTTAAGCTGCCCGGAAAAGTAGAAAGGGACTATATTTCATTTTTTTGTCTAAGGTATGACACGTCTGACAACATTCTTTTAGTACCCTAACACAGCCTCATCTGACTGTAGAAACAGAAGAATTTAGAGCATACTGAAATATTGATCTAGGCTATTTGCTCAGGCACTTCAGTGGTGACCATATGTTCAGGATTCCTGTCCATTTATATGGGAACATTTACAACAGCCCTGAATACTGCTCTGTCTGTAGTGAGCTTCCTGTCATGCTGCACACACATCAGTCCATCAGTGTGTCATTTATCATCACACTATCCAATCAATGAACCAGTATATGCAAATGAAGTTATTGAATTAGAAATGGTGTGGAGCTAGCAAACAGAATAATCTTTAATGTATGCTGTCTTGTTTCTTGATATCATGCCATCATAAATGCTGTTTTGAATAGGGAGCTTACAAATGACAAAAAACATAGAACATAGAACAATACAGCGCAGAACAGGCCCTTCGCCCCTCTATGTTGCGCCGACCTGTGAACTAATCTAAGCCCCTCCCCCTACATTATCCCATCATTATCCATATGCTTATCCAAGGACTGCTTAAATGCCCCTAATGTGGCTGAGTTAACTACATTGGCAGGCAGGGCGTTAAACGCCCTTACCACTCTCTGAGTAAAGAACCTGCTTCTGACATCTGTCTTAAATCTGTCACCCCTCAATTTGTAGCTATGCCCCCTTGTAGAAGCTGAAGTCAGCATCCTCGGAAAAAGACTCTCACTGTCCACCCTATCTAATCCTCTGATCATCTTGTATGTCTCTATTAAATCCCCTCTTGGCTTCCTTCTCTCCAATGAGAACAGACCGAAGTCCCTTGGCCTTTCTTCATAGGGCCTGCGCTCCAGACCAGGCAACATCCTGGTAAATCTCCTCTGCACCTTTTTGAATGCTTCCATATCTTCCTGTTATGGGGCGACCAGAACTGCACGCAATATTCCAAATGAGGCCGCACTAGCATTTTGTACAGTTGCAGCATGAAGAAATGGGTTCTGATAATTTATTTTTATTTTAAAACCATACTGTACAATATTCACTTTTGTGTGAATTCACGTAGGGCTACAAGCCGTGTTCTTTCTGAAAGTGAAATCTACTGTGTAACCAGAATTTTAAGAAACAAAAGCTAAAATAAAGTATTTTAATTTAAAAGGATCATTCATTTATCTGATGAATAGGAGCAAATCCTGAATTAATTTGCAAGAGTAAGATTACTCTTGGAGAGAGAAGAATGGTTAATACTCAATGGCCATCTCAGTCTTAAACATTTGATGCATTTGTTTTTGAGGAAAATAAGAGTCTGTTATGTCATTGAAGATAATTTATTGGTGCTCTTCATCGCCTGCTTTATTTAGATCTGTAGAGCAAACTCAATAATTAAAGGTAGCACATGTAAAAAGTTCAGCCCAAGAATGTCCAGTCCTGCCACTAAAAATTACTGCAATGTGCAAGCAGTAGATGTGTGGGATAGGTACAGCCATGAACTAACCTGCAAAGTTGTTGAACTATACTGCTTTTCATTAGATATTAATCACTGCTAAAGTAGGAAAAGTAGATTTTGACTCCTAACAGTTGTATTTTTTCTCCCTTCAGATGAGAGAGAAAGGGAACGTGAAATGAGACTACAGGAACTGAAGCAGAAAACAGAAGAGAAGAAAGGAAAATCTTTAAATACTGCAGAAATGATGGTAACTAAAACACAGAAGTCCAATGATGGGAAGACTGTGACAACCACCTCAAAAACTGAGAAAATCACCCAAGCAGGTAATAGAATAAGTGCTGGTTACTCCAAACAGTCAGCAACAGTAGTCACTAACTCATTGAAAAACTTAAATATCTTGGAATGGTTGGGTTTGGACCCCTTGTAAAATTTGGCCGAAAACATTTGTTTATCTTTTGATGTGATGTAATTTGGACATTGTTGAAAAGACAGCATGTGTTACCCACCCCTAACTACCCTGGAACTGAGAGGCCTGCTTGGTCATCTTAAAAATAGTTAATAATCAACCATATCAAAGTGGGTTTGAAGTCACAGGGATGCCAGACTGCGTAAGGATGGCATTTTTTTTTCCCTAAAGGATATTAGTGAATCCAATAGGGTTTTGCAGCCATGACAGTTTCATGCTATTCCTGAGTCTAGCTTTTAGTACCAAATTCAATACTAGGTATTTGAGGTGGCTAATAGTCAAGTTCCATTCCTGATTTTGCTGTGAAGTCTACTCAGCTAAAGAATTCTAAACTACCATTCATCAATATTAAGAAAGGGTTTGCCTTGTACATTGCAAAGTACATTAGCTTGTAATTATGTATTTATGTTGAGCTTTTACAGTAACAAAATATCCCAAAGGTCACTAAACTGGAAAATAGCTCTGCCAGATCTGCTAGGTTTCTCCAGCAATTTCTGTTTCTGTTTCAGCGTTCCAGAGTCTGGAGTTCTTTATTTTATCCCAAGGTTCTTCACAGGAACATTATAGAACAAAATTTGTCACTGATTTGATCAAAAAGATAGGTTTTAAGAAGTCTTTTAAAGGAGAATAAAGTCATGTTGGGAAGGAATTCGAGAATTTGGGGTTTTGGCAGCTAAAAGCCACCAATAAGGAATACTCAAGAGGCTAAAACTGGAGAAGCGTAGATATTTGAAGGATTGTCAGGATGGAGAAGATTAGAGAGTGGTACAAGAACAGCCTGACAGATTTGAAGGCAAGAATGAGAATTCTAAAAATCAAGGCTTGACCCTGAGCCACTTTAGGCCAGTGAGTAGCAGGCTGGTTAATGAATAGGACTTGGTTCACGCCAGGACACAGGAAGCAGAGTTTTGAATGTGCAGTTTACATAGGATAGATCGTGGGAGGATTGCCCAGGAATTTAATCAGCCATCAGAGGTAACAAAGGCATAAAGCAGGATTTTGGCAATAGATGCATTTAAGTGAGGCAGAATCGGGAAATGTTACAGAGATGGAAATAGGTTGTCTTAGTGAAGACTCAGAAATTCAGTTAGAAGCTCATTTCTGGGTCAAATATTATATCCAGGTTGCGAAAAGTTTGGTTTAACTTGTCAGGAAAAGAGATGAAGTTGATAATTAAAGAACAGGTACTTGGAGAAATCTGAAGACAACACATTTTATCTACCAAATCTTTAATTAGAGGAAATTTTGTTTCATCTAGTACTGAATGTCAGACAAGCAGAATGTTATGCACCAGACCAAGCCCCTCAAAATATAATAAGAAGGTAGCCTAGACTCTAACGTTTCTTATTTTAAAGGTAAATGTGAGATGCTGTGTTCTAGGTGTAATTCAATTTGTCAAACTACTGGATCTTAACACAATTTATTCAAACACGATAATTAGAATACAACAAAGAAAAGAAGACCTTGGAATAAATTAACTCTGTTTGAAAACTTAACAGAATAATAGACAATTAGAATTAACTATTCCAATATAATAACCACCATAAACTCTTGGCAAAAAGGCAAATTCAGAAAACAGATTGTCTCACATGCAGTTCTCCAATCCATGAGGAAAGAACATCAAACGATAATTCTGAGAGAGAAGGTGCAGCAGCCATTAGAGATTCACTACCTTCCAACCCAGCTGAGACCCCAGCAACAACTGCTGAAAGCTAACTAAAAATCGTGGATATGTGAGAGTTTGACCACACCCACTCAGGCTGCTTCTATTGTTCCAACCTTTTTTAAAAAAACCCAAGGCCTCCCAAGTTGTTTATCTTTTTATAGAATGCTCAACATCTGTCTCCCAATATCGCTCACTAAAAGAAACCAGGACAAAACACACCTTAAAGCCACAACATTGTCACAAATGCGATAATTGAGCACCAACGTATGAGTCAATGAAGTAGCAATGGTATTGTAAATAGATATGTGAAAAGATGCTATGCTTTCAGATGATGTCATCCAGGGTCAACATATACATCAGAAATAGAAGAAGCATAATGGGAAAATAAGACACATATTTGCGTTTTGTTTGTTGTAGTCTGCAAGCTGAAGATGAAATTTATACATTGATGAAAATATGATGAAGATTCTAATAGTTACTGCATGTATGAACATCTTCGTCTAAAGTACAACTGGACTTTGAGAAGTTTCTTCACTATTGCCAAACTCAACCAAAAGCTGTGGTGGTTGTATACTGGCTTTGGTTAGGAATTTCTTCTGGTCAGTGACAACTGAAATATGACGTATAAAAGTGCATGTTATTAAATGTATGAATTAACCAATGCAAAAATTTGTGCTTTGTGAGTGGAATGGAATTTACCAAGGACATATCAAATAAGGCCAGAGGATAATTTTGACAATGGGGGGATTATGCGGGGGGCGGAACTTTAACATGGGTGCATACAGAGGTTTGTGTGGGAGAAGACCAAGTCATGGAAATATACTAGTGGTTCAGGAAGTAGCTCCAACCCACCCCTGGACTTGGCATTTATGGACATGTAAACAAGCAGCAAGAGAAGATCTTTCGGTCCCTTGAATATGTTCCTCCAATAAATGAAATCATGGCTGATCTGGCTGAAACCGCAAGTCCACATTCCAATCTACCTCTGATAATTTTTAACCTCTTTGCTGACCAAGAATCTATCCACCTCTGCCTCAAAATGTTCAAAGTTCTGCTTCCACTACCTTTTCAAGAAGAAAGTCCCAGAGTCTCATAAATCTCACTACATCTGCTTTGAATAGAATCAATGGCCTCTTGAATGTCTTATTTGAACCTGCCTCCCCTACATTCCAAGTGGTGCCTTCCAAATCTGCATTTTTTGCCGTGAAAAAAATCTTAACGATTTGTAGTCCTTGTGCTGAAGGGTTACTTCTACGGTTTTGGAGGTCACTTTTATAACTTTAGAAGTGTTTTATGAACTTTAGAAGTTTGTAAAATTTGACCTGCACTTAGGGACTTTGGCCTGTTAGCTAAGATGGGTGTCACTTAAGTTGTGTTACAGTGGATCTCGGATGAGGATCAAGGAAACCATCAGAAACAGCAATAGCCCACTCTTTGCTTAGGCTTTCGACTCCTTAGGAGAGAACAGATCAGCACAGGGATTCAGCTGCCAGGAACCATACAAGATCTGCACCTGCCTCAGAATATCAGTGCCTCAAGAGGCCTATGATGTCCTGTTTTATGATGGCAGAGATTTGCAGTCTGCTGAAACAAGCCGTGCTGCCAAGTGGACCTGGTGGCTGCTTTTTACAATGACTGTTAAGTTGCCACCGCCCTCACTTATTTTCCTTTGTTTCTGGCCATATTTGTGCTGGGGAAAGTTACAGGAACTCTTATTCAGCACAACTCACAAGTTATTAGACTGGTGACTGATGTTTGACATGGTTATCAATTGTATATACTGTTCCTGCAATGATGTTCATCAGAGTGACCAGACATTTGGATCAGCGGCCCTGGCTGACTTCCCGCAAACATCATTGGCTGCACCCTTGTTTATTTAAAGTGTCCTTGGATGATCTAGGATCACCAGCTGGTGCGTCACCACAATAAGATTTACTTGCAAATTTCCAAGGCAGTTAGTGTGAAGCCATATTTTTGCATTATTTCAGTCTCCTTGATCTTTTTGTACTTCAAAACAAGCGTATTGGTTGCTACTTAGAGATGAAGGATGTCTACTTAAAATGTTGCTGATGGCACCGTGATGAATCCAAACAGTGAGGGCCCAGGCGATTATAATTCCAGCTACACAACAAGCAGGTGTAATGTTGAGCAAACCACCAACAGATTGAAACAAAAACAGAAACTGCAGGAATAGTTCAGCAAGTTTGGCAGCATCTTCGGAGAGGAAGCAGAGTTCATGTTTCAAGTCCAATGGCTATTCTTCAGAACATACAGATGTAATTGTGCTTCTGGTATCTGGATAGATCTAGGGCAGTCTTCAGCATACACCATTGAGAATCTTTAGAATGGTATTGATGTGCTTCACTGTGCACAGTGGTGTACAGCAGCAGGACCCTGTAGGAGGAACAAGGTAAGTATAGAGATGGTTCTGAGGAGCTGTTAGAATACAATGTGACCAGTTTATCTCATTATATGTTCTCTACTTAGGGTTTACGGCTCCACTCTCTGAAAACCATGCGCATAAGGTCCCTCTTCGACCAACCACACCTCTTCCCAATGATTCTTCAGTCCTGTAACTGTCAGTCCAGTGTGGACTTGTTGGGCCAAAGGACCTGTTTCCACACTGTAGGGAATCTAATTTAATCTAAACAATCAATAAAAACAAACTATCGTTGATACTGCAAATCTAAAATAAAACAGAAAATACTGGAGAAATTCAACAGGTCTGGCAGCATCTCTGGAGAGAGAATTAACATTTCAAGGTCACTATGACTCTTCTGCAAAACATTTTTTTATTCAAGCATCTGTCATTGCTCAGTTTCAGTTCATGTCCTACCATTTATCACATTGGCCTACTTTTGCTAACCAGCAATCAAAAACAATCAAACAGGAAAGTGTTAGAACTAAATAATAGTAGTAATGTTGGAGCTCTTGTGGCCTTATTTAAAGTGCCACCTGAACAGGTTAATTTAAAATACCTGAAATAATAGTATTTAAGTGGCTAAAAAAAGTTCAGGAATAACACCTTAACATTCAGTAACATACTCATGTATGTGTCCTTGTACTACTAAAAATTTGAACTCTTCCTCTTCCTCGACTTCAACATTTGAGGTTTCAATGGAGGATTGGAGGCTACATCTTTGCTGTAATTGCTGAGATGGTATTGGCAGATGTCCTTGGTGTTTTAGAGCCTGTGAAGGGTCCAAGATTGCACATGGCCCTACGCAAGGTAGACTTGGCTATTAGGATACATGGCATCATGTGGGGTATTAAGTAAGGAACGGGGACAACAACAAGTGAGAAGCAGGCTTCAAAATCCACAGGTGCAGTTATGAATGTAACCCACAAAATATCCAAGACACAGGCGAAAGATTCCCATGTTACCTCTGTACTTATTTACTTTGCAGTTCCTCTGCAGTTCAGACCAGGCTAGATATTACAGGTAGAGACATTTTAAGTGGAAAATAATGCATGGCTTATTTGGAAGATCAGTGTGTGTGATCAAGATCAAGAATCTGAGTAGCGGCTTTTTAAATCACGGATTCTGTCCCTGTCATACTTGCTGCTCAAGCTCCCTCAATCTCAGGTTCCCTCGCTCCCAATTTTCCTGCTCCTGCATTACAGGATTAGCAGCAAGGGTGGGAGGGAGAAAATCTGTGATTCAAGGAGCTGGAGCAGGTAACCTTGATAATCTTTTTGAACTTTGACGTCCTCCAGGAATCAAATGTAGAAAAGATGATGGGTTAAAGACCAGTAACGCGGTCAGGACTGTGCTGTACCAGGAATGTCATCGAAGGCAACAGCCAGTGAAGGGAAGGGTCGTCCTCCACTTTCAATCTTTTGTAGTCCTGACATGTTAGTGAAGTTCATGAGAATTTGAATTAATTAATTGGACTCCATTTTGAAAGTTGCTAATCATGCCTTGAAAATATATTAGCAGATAACCCAACACATCTCTATCACATCATATTGCTTTTGTTCGTATAAAATAATTTTATAGTGGAGCTAATTTTCTATGGGTGGCAAGGTGGCTCATAGTTAGCACTACTGCCTCACAACACCAGGGAGCCAAGTTCAGTTCCACCCACGGATGATTGTCTGTGTGGAGTTTGCACATTCACACCAAGTCTAATTCGGTTTTCTCTGAGTGCCGTAGCTTCTTCCCACGTCCAAAGATGTGTAGGTTAGGTGGATTTGTCATGCTAAATTGCCCAGAGTGTCCAAGGATGTGTAGGTTAGGTGGATTAGCCATGCAAGATACAGTGTCATAGGGATAGGGTAAGGGTGTATGTCTGGGTGGGATGCTGTTCGGAGGGTTGGTGTAAACCTGACAGGCTGAATGGCCTGCTTGCACACTGTAGGGATTCAATGATATAGTGAGCTTTTTATCAGATATTTTAGATCATTTTCCTTGTCACATGAGGATAAATGACCTATGGTGTAATGTGAAGCCATAAAGAACAAAATGGCCTCAAGTTTGATTACTGTTTTATGCTGGAGTAGGTGATTTCAATTGAGGTTTTGGTAGGAGATGACAGAATTGTGAAACAATTGGCCAAAATTCCAGCTTCTGTCATTGTGCTGTCATTCACAATGGTAAATTTGGGTGGTTAATGTGTGAAAGTCCTGAGACTGGCTATTGGAAACTCCTTAGAAAAGGACGATAAGTTACAATATAAGCAGTGTTGTATGGTTGGGAGAGAGAGCTAATGGGAACTGCAGATGCTGGAGAATTCCAAGATAATAAAATGTGAGGCTGGATGAACACAGCAGGCCAAGCAGCATCTCAGGAGCACAAAAGCTGGATGAAGGGTCTAGGCCCGAAACGTCAGCTTTTGTGCTCCTGAGATGCTGCTTGGCCTGCTGTGTTCATCCAGCCTCACATTTTATTATCTTAGTGTTGTATGGTTCCTCTGTTGTATGGTTCCTTATTCTGATCTTGGAATATAAAGACAATTTACAGGAGAACATTGCTGTCAGAGCAATTAGGTGTGACTCAGCAAGGGCTCAAGATTATTTTAGAAGGAACCATGAGGGGAAAATGCAATCCATAACAAGATGCTACAAGTAAACCTGAAAAGTATTGCCCTCTAGACCAAGATTTGAAAATTTGGTTCAGAATACAAAGTTGATTCACAGCTAAAATAGTCTGTAGTGAAGAAAGATTGAGAATGCTGGAGTAACTGAAAAGAAAACAGGTTTTATTCTAGAAGGAGATAATCAATGGACTCAAAAATCATCATCTAACAAAACAAATCCAACCAGATCTCTCTGATGAAGGGTCTAGGCCCAAAACATCAGCTTTTGTGCTCTTGAGATGCTGCTTGGCCTGCTGTGTTCATCCAGCTTCACACTTTGTTATCTTGGATTCTCCAGCATCTGCAGTTCCCATTATATCTAACCAGATCATCTCACTCTTTTTCTTGAACAAAAACAAAGTTGCTGGAAAAGCTCAGCAGGTCTGGCAGCACCTGTGGAGGAGAAAACAGAGTTAACATTTAGGGTCTGGTGACCCTTCTTCAGAACTGATGGTGGCTGGGAAAACATCAGTTTATATGCAGAAAATAGGGAGGTGGGTGTGGTAGGGAGTAAACGATAAGATACAGCCCAACTCTTTTTCTTACTTCTTTTGGAATCAAGGCCTCAGCACTCCATCTAATCTAATTCCTTCATGCTCAATATCTCAGAACAATGGAACAATTTGTCTTGCTCACTTTTCTGTTCCTGTCATAAGCTGCCAGCTTTTGAAACTGGAGGTTGATGCCACCTCATGACCTCTTCTTGAATTACTTTTACTTCTCTGTTCCTCTTTTTCAAGCTTGTTGAATTATGGACTAGAACTCAACATACACATTTCATAATTTTAAAAAAATTGATTTGTTTATGCTAGTGTTGGATCAATGCTAATATCCTTGTATTTTTCAGAAGTATTGAAAATTATTCTGGTCTTTCAGATGGTGGCATCAGAACTTTACGAACTACCACCATGGAATCAAGCATTTTAAAGAAAACTGATGGTAAGTGGAAATAATTAGACTAATAAACATTCTTGAACAATGCCAAATTCTGCTAAACCTGAAATTTGGGATCTTTGAATAAGCTGTGGCATGCAATGAAGGTAAATTTCTCCAATATCTGAGTAGGTAAGCGCAATATCAAGTGCGGATCTTAGTTTCTTGAACAAGGAAGATCCTGGATTTGATCTTCACATTCAACAAAAGGCAATTGGTGTAATGCCGTAGTTGACCTCAGAGTCTTGGTTGGGAGGGTGAAAAACAGACAAAGATGGGGCTCTGTTAAACGGTCTTTGTGAGTGTGAAAGTTCTTGGTGAATACATGATCAGGCTTGATGTATCCCCAAGACTGAATAGTTTCACAATCCTTTGACTCCAAAGGTCACATCGGATGAGAGCATGGACACATGGAAGTGTTACTTAAATAAGTCTGCAACAAAATAGAGAAAGAGCAGGTAGAAGTCAATGGCAATAGAGTAAAAGGGAAATCCGTAAACCTTGCTCTGTTCAGCTGACCTTTCTGTTATTTCTTGAGTGGTTCATGACTGCATTGAAAAGAATTAAAACTGTGATAAGTAACAATGAGTTCAGACTTCTATAGCACACAATAAATACATGTATGATTCAGTATAATCAATATAACAACAACTAATGTGTTACCCTGAACATAAGTTCCCAAGGTCTTTCATAGAACATAGAACATAGAACATAGAACAGTACAGCACAGAACAGGCCCTTCAGCCCACAATGTTGTGCCGACCATTGATCCTCATGTATGCACCCTCAAATTTCTGTGACCATATACATGTCCAGCAGTCTCTTAAATGACCCCAATGACCTTGCTTCCACAACTGCTGCTGGCAACGCATTCCATGCTCTCACAACTCTCTGCGTAAAGAACCTGCCTCTGACATCCCCTCGATACTTTCCACCAACCAGCTTAAAACTATGACCCCTCGTGCTAGCCATTTCTGCCCTGGGAAATAGTCTCTGGCTATCAACTCTATCTATGCCTCTCATTATCTTGTATACCTCAATTAGGTCCCCTCTCCTCCTCCTTTTCTCCAATGAAAAGAGACCGAGCTCAGTCAACCTCTCTTCATAAGATAAGCCCTCCAGTCCAGGCAGCATCCTGGTAAACCTCCTCTGAACCCTCTCCAAAGCATCCACATCTTTCCTATAATAGGGCGCCCAGAACTGGACGCAGTATTCCAAGTGCGGTCTAACCAAAGTTTTATAGAGCTGCAACAAGATCTCACGACTCTTAAACTCAATCCCCCTGTTAATGAAAGCCAAAACACCATATGCTTTCTTAACAACCCTGTCCACTTGGGTGGCCATTTTAAGGGATCTGTGTATCTGCACACCAAGATCCCTCTGTTCCTCCACGCTGCCAAGAATCCTATCCTTAATCCTGTACTCAGCTTTCAAATTCGACCTTCCAAAATGCATCACCTCGCATTTATCCAGGTTGAACTCCATCTGCCACCTCTCAGCCCATCTCTGCATCCTGTCAATGTCCCGCTGCAGCCTACAACAGCCCTCTACACTGTCAACGACACCTCCAACCTTTGTGTCGTCTGCAAACTTGCTGACCCATCCTAAAATCCCCTCATCCAAGTCATTAATAAAAATTACAAACAGTAGAGGCCCAAGGACAGAGCCCTGTGGAACCCCACTCACCACTGACTTCCAGGCAGAATATTTTCCTTCTACTACCACTCGCTGTCTTCTGTTGGCCAGCCAATTCTGTATCCAAGCAGCTAAGTTCCCCTGTATCCCATTCCTCCTGACCTTCTGAATGAGCCTACCTTGGGGAACCTTATCAAATGCCTTACTGAAGTCCATATACACCACATCCACAGCTCGACCCTCATCAACTTTTCTAGTCACATCCTCAAAAAGCTCGATAAGGTTTGTAAGGCATGACCTACCCCTCACAAAGCCGTGTTGACTGTATTTGATCAAGCCATGCTCTTCCAGATGGTCATAAATCTTATCCCTCAGAATCCTTTCTAACACCTTGCAGACGACAGACGTGAGACTTACTGGTCTATAATTGCCGGGGATTTCCCTGTTTCCTTTCTTGAAGAGAGGAATTACATTTGCCTCTCTCCAGTCCTCAGGTACGACTCCAGTGGAGAGCGAGGATACAAAGATCTTCGCAAGTGGCGAAGCAATTGCATTTCTCGCTTCCCAAAGCAGCCGAGGACAAATCTCGTCCGGGCCTGGCTACTTGTCAATCTTAATGTTTGACAAAATTTTCAGCACATCAGCTTCCTCTATCTCTATCCATTCCAGCATGCACACCTGCTCTTCAAAGGTTTCATTCACTACAAAGTTTGTTTCTTTCGTAAAGACAGAAGCAAAAAACTCATTTAGGGCTTCCCCTACCTCCTCAGGCTCCACACACAAGTTCCCTATGCTATCCTTGATCAGCCCTACTCTTTCTTCAACCATTCTCTTATTTCTCACATAAGTGTAAAATGCCTTTGTGTTTTCCCGGATTCCTTCTGCCAAGCCTTTCTCGTGCCCCCTCCTGGCTCTCCTCAGACCATTTTTGAGCTCCTTCCTTGCCTGCATGTAATCCTCTCTAGCTGAACTTGACCCTAGCTTCCTCCACCTTATGTAAGCTACCTTCTTCCTTTTCACAAGAAGCTCCACCGCTCTCGTCATCCAAGGTTCCTTTATCTTACCCCTTCTTGCCTGTCTCAGAGGGACATATTTACTCATCACTCCCAACAACTGTTCCTTAAACAGTCTCCACATGTCTATAGTTCCCTTACCATGGAACAACTGCTCCCAGTCCATGCTTCCTAACTCATGTCTAATCGCATCATAGTTTCCTCTTCCCCAATTAAATATCCTCCCATTTTGCCTAATCCTGTCCTTCTCCATAGCTATGTAGAATGTGAGGCAGTTATGGTCACTATCACCAAAATGCTCTCCCACCACAAGATCTGATACCTGCCCCGGCTCGTTTCCGAGCACCAAGTCTAGAATGGCCTCTCCCCTTGTCGGCCTGTCAACGTACTGCGTTAGGAAACCCTCCTGAACACACCTTACAAAAACAGCTCCATTCAAATCTTCTGCTCGAAGGAGGTTCCAATCAATATTAGGAAAGTTAAAGTCACCCATTACAACAACCCTACTGCGTCCACACTTTTCCAAAATCTGTCGACCTATGCTTTCTTCAATCTCCCTGCTGCTATTGGGGGGCCTGTAGTAAACCCCTAACGAGGTGACTGCTCCCTTGCTGTTCCTAATTTCCACCCATACTGACTCAGTAGGCAGATCTTCCTCGACAATGGAAGCTTCTGTAGCTGTGATACCCTCTCTGATTAGTAGTGCTACACCCCCTCCTCTTTTTCCCCCCTCCCTATTCTTTTTAAATGTTCTAAACCCTGGAAGATCCAGCAACCATTCCTGCCCATGAGAAACCCATGTCTCTGTTATGGCCACAACATCATAGCACCAGGTACTGATCCATGCTCTAAGTTCATCACTTTTATTCCTGATTCTCCTTGCATTAAAGCAAACACACTTTAACCGATCCCTTGGTTCCTTCCCAGGAAAATCCTTCCCACTAGCTGGTCTACCTCTTGCTACTGCCTCACCTGCATCAACGCTCACCTCTGGTATACAGCTCAGGTTCCCACCCCCCTGCCATACTAGTTTAAACCCTCTCGAACTACTCGAGCAAACCTTCCACCCAGGACATTGGTCCCCTTCCAGTTCAGATGCAACCCATCCTTCTTGTACAGGTCCCACCTTCCCCAGAAGGCATCCCAATTATCTACATATCTGAAGCCCTCCCTCCTACACCAGCTGCGTAGCCACGTGTTCAGCTGCGCCCGCTCCCTGTTCCTCACCTCGCTATCTCGTGGCACCGGTAGTAAACCAGAGAACACTACTCTGTTCGCCCTGCTCTGCAGCTTCCATCCTAACTCCCTGAAATCACTTTTTATATCCTCAATCCTATTTCTGGCTATATCATTTGTGCCAATATGCAACACGATTTCTGGCTGTTCGCCCTCCCCTTTTAGAACCTTATACACCCGATCGGAGACGTCCCGGACCCTGGCACCAGGGAGGCAACATACCTTCCGGGAATCCCGATCTTGACCACAAAATCTCCTGTCGATTCCCCTAACTATCGAGTCCCCTACCACGAGTACTTTTCTATTCTGCCCCCTGCCCTTCTTTGCCACAGTGTCAGGCTCAGTGCCAGAGAACTGACTACTATGGCTTTCATAGGAGCATTATAAAAATGTAGCATCAAGCCATGTCATGAAATATTGGGTCAAATGACAAAAGATTGCTCAGAGACAGTAGTAAGGTACAGAAGTGAAGAGGTGTAGAGAGGGTAATCCAGTGCATTGGACTGAGGCAACTAAATATGCAACCGCCTTTGGTAGCGCAGTTAAAATTGGGGAAGCTGCAGGATCTAGAATTTGATTAGCATAGATATCTCTGAGGGAGAGACAGGGCCATGGATGGATTTGAAAACAAAGATGGGAGTTTTAAAATTAACACTATGCCTGAATGTGGACCAAAAATAAGTCAGGAAATGCAAGGGTCATATATGAAGTGGACTTGGTGAGAAAAAATCTGAGTGGTGGCCATTTGGATGATCACAAGTTTACCAAGTGTATAATGTCAGACATGAGCAAGGAATCAATTCTAGAGGTAACAAAAATATTATTGAAGGTTTCAGGCAGCAGATAAGCTTAAACAAGGCAACGTTGAGCACTGTTGCACAAGTGAAGTAGATGGTCTTACTAGTTGGAAGCTTATTCTGGAGACAAATATGACATTCAAGTTGTGCATGTACCGTGTAGACTAGAATAACCTCAGTTTACGGGATGAAGGATCGAATCAGTAGCCAGGCAACAGATTTTGAACGGAACAAAAGGTAATGGCTTTGTTAAATCAACATGTAATCTGTCCCAAGTACTAAACAGCCAACACTTTCAATCTTTCAAGGCAAATACTTGAAGATGTAATCAGGCAGGGAGACTTCATTAATGGGAAAAGTACGGTAGTATGGCGCACTGACCTCTACATCGCCGAGGCCAGACGCCAACTCTCCGACACCACCTCCTACCGCCTCCCCGACCATGACCCACACCCGAGCACCAAACCATCATCTCCAACACCATTCACGACCTCATCACCTCAGGGGACCTCCCACCCACAGCCTCCAACCTCATTGTTCCCCAACCCCGCACGGCCTGTTTCTATCTCCTTCCCAAAATCCACAAACCTGCCTGCCCTGGTCGACCCATCGTCTCAGCCTGCTCCTGCCCCACCGAACTCATCTCCACCTATCTGGACTCCATTTTCTCCCCTTTGGTCCAGGAACTCCCCACCTGCGTCCGTGACACCACCCACGCCCACCACCTCCTCCAGGACTTCCAATTCCCTGGCCCCCAACACCTCATATTCACCATGGACTTCCAGTCCCTGTACACCTGCATTCCGCATGGAGATGGCCTCAAGGCCCTCCGCTTCTTCCTGTCCCGCAGGCCTGACCAGTCCCCCTCCACCGACACTCTCATCCGCCTAGCTGAACTCGTCCTCACACTCAACAACTTCTCTTTTGACTCCTCCCACTTCCTACAGACTAAGGGGGTGGCCATGGGCACCCGCATGGGCCCCAGCTATGCCTGCCTCTTTGTAGGTTACGTGGAACAGTCCCTCTTCCGCACCTACACAGGCCCCAAACCCCACCTCTTCCTCCGGTACATTGATGACCGTATCGGCGCTGCCTCTTGCTCCCCAGAGGAGCTCGAACAGTTCATCCACTTCACCAACACCTTCCACCCCAACCTTCAGTTCACCTGGGCCATCTCCAGCACATCCCTCACCTTCCTGGACCTCTCAGTCTCCATCTCAGGCAACCAGCTTGTAAGTGATGTCCATTTCAAGCCCACCGACTCCCACAGCTACCTAGAATACACCTCCTCCCACCCACCCTCCTGCAAAAATTCCATCCCCTATTCCCAATTCCTCCGCCTCCGCCGCATCTGCTCCCACGATAAGACATTCCACTCCCGCACATCCCAGATGTCCAAGTTCTTTAAGGACCACAACTTTCCCCCCACAGTGATCGAGAACGCCCTTGACCGCGTCTCCCGTATTTCCCGCAACACATCCCTCACACCCCGCCCCCGCCAAAACCGCCCAAAGAGGATCCCCCTCGTTCTCACACACCACCCTACCAACCTCCGGATACAACGCATCATCCTCCGACACTTCCGCCATCTACAATCCGACCCCACCACCCAAGACATTTTCCATTCCCCCCCCCGTCTGCTTTCCGGAGAGACCACTCTCTCCGTGACTCCCTTGTTCGCTCCACACTGCCCTCCAACCCCACCACACCCGGCACCTTCCCCTGCAACCGCAGGAAATGCTACACTTGTCCCCACACCTCCTCCCTCACCCCTATCCCAGGCCCCAAGATGACATTCCACATTAAGCAGAGGTTCACCTGCACATCTGCCAATGTGGTATACTGCATCCGCTGTACCCGGTGCAGCTTCCTCTACATTGGGGAAACCGAGCGGAGGCTTGGAGACCGCTTTGCAGAACACCTCCGCTCAGTTCGCAACAAACAACTGCACCTCCCAGTCGCAAACCATTTCCACTCCCCCTCCCATTCTCTAGATGACATGTCCATCATGGGCCTCCTGCACTGCCACAATGATGCCACCCGAAGGTTGCAGGAACAGCAACTCATATTCCGCCTGGGAACCCTGCAGCCATATGGTATCAATGTGGACTTCGCCAGTTTCAAAATCTCCCCTTCCCCTACTGCATCCCTAAACCAGCCTAGTTCGTCCCCTCCCCCCACTGCACCACACAACCAGCCCAGCTCTTCCCCCCCCACCCACTGCATCCCAAAACCAGTCCAACCTGTCTCTGCCTCCCTAACCGGTTCTTCCTCTCACCCATCCCTTCCTCCCATACCAAGCCGCACCCCCAGCTACCTACTAACCTCATCCCACCTCCTTGACCTGTCCGTCTTCCCTGGACTGACCTATCCCCTCCCTACCTCCCCACCTATACTCTCTCCACCTATCTTCTTTACTCTCCATCTTCGGTCCGCCTCCCCCTCTCTCCCTATTTATTCCAGCTCCCTCTCCCCATCCCCCTCTCTGATGAAGGGTCTAGGCCCGAAACGTCAGCTTTTGTGCTCCTGAGATGCTGCTTGGCCTGCTGTGTTCATCCAGCCTCACATTTTATTATCTTGGAATTCTCCAGCATCTGCAGTTCCCATTATCTTTCTTACACCTCAGTCAGGTTTTCTTTTATGATCATAATGTCTATGAAGTGATCCATTATCGGCTCATGGAAAGAAAGGGTCTTGGTTCCAACTGAACAAACATTCTGGAGGAAGTTCATTAGGGAGATAATGCAAGCTGAATTGTTATCCACAGAGTTAAACATTGGATGGGTTATTTGGGCAGGAAAGAAATTGGCATGATTATCCCCAAATGGGTGCTTTGAGCAGGAAGATCAATCAAAGAGTGCAATAGAGCAATGAAAAGACCTAGTTAGTTCTGGTTGTCTGTTATCATTTTAATCTGTTAACTCTACCTCTACTGTTAATAACCATGTAACTTAGGTTAGCCTGGTATCTCTTAGAGATGCCATTGTCTCTTATCAAGTGTAATGTAGTTAACTTGTCTTAAACTAATGTAATCTGCTATCTTAGAATATGATAAATTTCTCAAATATGTGCTAAAAACTTATTAGTGGCTAGTCCTTCATCACTTACAGTCGTGAGCCCCATAGACAAGTTTGACAAGAAAAATTGATGGTCACATTTCTATCCAAGAAAATCCTAGCAGAGCCAGCCATCAGCTGCAGATATGCCTTACAATACCAACCGTTACCAGCTCATGGTTGGAGTAGAGTTTTGCCACCAATCCTTCTTTCTGTACTGGGCCTAAGGACATGCATCATTAACATTGATCGAAAGTGAACTGCTAGTGATTCTTAAGAAGAAGAGACACTTGCCTTTACAACAACATCAAACTTATTGCACATTAACAGTAGATACAAGTTACATGGGCTAGCTAGACATAATTACTAAGACTATCAGGAGCCAGAGTTAGCACATCTGACCCCATTGGGATTTCAACCTCGACTCCTAATTCTCTCCCCAAAACTGACATGATAAGTTTGAGTGAAACTTAATGTAGCCTTGTATATGAAGCCTTTTGTATATATTTCCTCCCAAACTATTTTCCAAATAGTTAATAACTACGCATTCGGGTATACAGCTATCTTTTTATTTACCGCTGTTTCATCACCCCCCCAAACCGCCTCATTTCATAAATTCAGGCAGTAAGGAGGTAACACAATTCTTCCAGAATGTGGTCTCTTTGAACTTGAAAGACTTGTTGGTCTTTGGCTTGAGGTTTGTTGACCTTGATTCTGATCATAGAATCATGGGGTTACTAGAGTGTGGACGCAGGCATTCGGCCCAACCTTCCGAGGAGCAGCCCACCCAGACCTCCTCCCCTCCCCTCATCCCTTTAATGCTGCATTTCCCATGGACAGCCCACCTAGCCTGCCCATCCCTGGGCACTATTGATAATTTAGCATGCCGATCCACCTAACCTGTGGGAAGAAACTGGAGCATCCAGAGGAAACCCACGCAGACATGTGGAGAATGTGCAAACTCCACACAGACAGTGGTCCAAGTTTGGAATCAAATCCAGGCCACTGGCACTGTGAGATAGTTATGCTAACCAGTGTGCCACTGTGCCACCTTGCTGCCTAATTGTGATCTTGATTGACCTGTGAATAATTACTCCCTTGGAGGATCTTTTGTCTCTTGGATGTCCTTTGCTGAGGACTTAATTCTTCCTAAGCTCAGTAGAAGTCCAGTTCTTTATCTGGAGGACTCTTAATTTCCTGAATTCCCTTTACAGAGGAACGTTTCTCCTGTCATCTCAAGCAGATTATTCATAATATAATCAGGAACCTGCTCCATGGAAACAAGTACTGTCTTCTTTGAACTATTCTGGATATTTATGTCAGGCAATTTCTTCATTTTAGCCATGTCCTGAATGTACGGATACTGAATTCAGTGCAGCTCATCTCCATTTTACTTAAGTGTTTCTTTATGCTCAATATGCTATTAAAACTGATTTCAAGTATGTAAGTGCTTTACTTCAATTCTGGATGTCTTGCTGATGAACTAGATGTTTTCTCATCTTCAGTCATGGTACCACAGGACTGCCACTTTCTAAGCATTATCTCTGTCATTGAAACTGATTACTCTTGCTTGAAAGATAATGGATATAAATGTTGCTATCGAATTTGTGTCAGCTCATATCTGGCATCAATATCAAATTTATTAAATCAGTTTATTCACCACACTGTTTTACTATCTGAATAACTTCAGCTTAAGATTGATCAGTAAATTTAAATGAGTTGTGCTGCTCATTTTTGTTTGTAGAATTTGCTCCTTTGGAAAAAATTGCTGATTTTTGTTTTTTGAATTTTTGTTGGTGATAATAGACGTGTTTTCCAGACTTGACAATCCTCTATAATTGCATATTTCACAATGATTTCTGAGACCTTCAATCCCTTTTGAGATTTCTAGCTACCACACCACTGCATCAGATTTGACTGGACATCTGGCAATGTTAAGTGCTGCCAGTGTATCCTTTCTGAGACATCTTCCCAAAAGGAAGCTGAAATAACTGGTTCTTCAGTCATATACCATCTGCTCAGTATAATACACAGTTCAGTTGTATAATGTAAGTTGTCTCTGAGTTTGAAATACAGTCAGTACATGAAGTATATGTTCTAAGCCAACTTAATGGACTTCTGGTCTGACCATTCCTCAACACAATCCTGGCGAATGATAGCACATTCTTGGTTATTCATTCTTGTTGAATTTGCAAACGTCTCTTTTAGCTTGCTGCCTATTGATTCTATTGTGATATTATAACTGTTCATGGATTGAAAGAATCAGCAATAACTCTTTTTGGATTAAACTGTTTCTTGAAATGAAAGGGACAAAGACAAGCTGCTACACAGAGACTGAAAGCAATTAGCCATGCCTTGGCAAGATTACAAAAACAAATCTGCTTGACACCTGCTTAATAAACTGGATGCTTTATTGCCACAAAGGACAAGGATTGCCCTGCAGAAGAATTTAGGGAGTTAATTGCAGGAAAAAATGTGTCTTAAACAGATAGCTAACACCGAATGTGACAAGGAACAGGGGAGCTACTTCTGATAAGAAGGCAAGCTGTAGCCTTGAAGTCTCCAAAAGAATGTTGAGGATGAAAGAATCTTTTGAATCATCAAGAATATCACATTACAAACTTGAAAGATAGAAAATTGTATAAGAATCGAACACCAGTCTTCTACCTTTAGCAGAACTCTGGAGAACAAGTTTACAGAAGGATTGAACCTTGGACATCTCCAGAGACAGACTGCTGTTGATGGAATTGCGGCCAGATGTCATCATTAATTAGGTATTTGCCAAGTTGGTTTGTGAGGCTTAACTTGATTACTTGAGGGGTCTTATTTTGGTTGCCCTGTACAATAAAGTTTTAATCATTGCTTTAGTACTTGATTGTCTGTGAGATTTCTTAATAAATAGCCACATTTGTGGTAACTTGTATTCTGGGTAAATCACCACTACTCAGCTACATGAAACATTTCTTTTATGCCATTGTGAGTAAGCTCAGTAGATTCTTTCTTCTTTTTGCATTCTGCCATTAGTCTAAAAAGTCCAATGACATCTTCGACGTTTGCCCTTTGGCTAATTGACAATAGTTTATTTTTAATGGACCAATTCTTCCCTAAGAATTAGTTGAACTCTTTATGCTACCTCGAGGATGATGAAGTGAAGAGCTTCGTATGGGTTCAACAGTGGGAAATATTGATTGTGAATTAAGTATTCCATGCCAACTCCCTTACTTTCTTTGTGTTGCAGTGTTATTTGAAACATTTCTTTAGACTTGAGAATTATTCCACCTGAAGCATTCTGTTTCATCAAAATAAGCTGCAATTTCTGTTCCCTCAGCAATGATATTTGATCTGATAAGACAGTGACAAGATCCTCTGCCAAAAGCTTAAATTTAGAAGATGTTCATAGACGTTAAAAAGGTTTCTTGATCAGTAAGGGGATCGAGGGTTAAAGGAAGAAGGCAGGCAAATGAAGTTGAGAAACATGCCAGCCATGATCGAATGCTGAGGCAGATTCGATGAGCTGAATATCCTAATTTTGCTGCTGATTCTTGTGGTCTTTATCAAACTCTAGTTGGTTTAACTGTCAATTTCCCCTAGGTATGCCTCCGATATCTTTTCTAATGTTGATGGTTTTAATTTATTAACACCTCATTATTGATCAGAATTTGATGTGATGTTGCTCTGAAGTTCTAGTCATGACCAATAGTTTTATAGATGTAGAATGAATCTGTCAAAGCATTACCAGGGCACTGCTTGTGCCTGTGAGGCTTTTTTGTTCTGTTGCACAGACAATGACTCTGAGAATCTGCAGTTTGACCTGCTCTTTGTGTTGACTTCTCACTTGCCTGGAGAGTGTTTATAAGTGGATAGATTCTGTTGCTCTTCTGTGATAGGATTGGCCTTCTCCTTTCTCAGATATATCTCCTTCCAGCGCAATTTAATAGCTTTCGCCAAAGTCAAATCTTTTTGGACTGTATGTTCTGACTCATTATTAATTCAAACAATAATTCTACTTCTTATGAATTCATTTTGTAAAACTTTATGGTCATAGTTTTAAACTAATTGGTGGAGGTCATTACTTTATGATTTATCTTCAGATTCCCCTTGATGCTGAATACTTGTATTAAATTTTGCCCTTTCAAGAATTTTGTTTGTTCTTTGAAGAAAGTAATTATCAAAATCTTGAAGAAATTCTTCAAAAGTGTGCGCCTTCTTTTATATTTTGATGGTTATAATATCATCAGCTGTAGATCCTGTTGAATCCAATAGTGGAATACATATTTAGCTTAAGATTTCCTACTTAACTTTAAAGCAACTCTGATTTCTTTAGATGTAAAATGCTGTGTTCTGCTTGACTCATCTCTGAAGTTAAATCAATTCAGTATTATTAGTTCTCTGTTATTACTTCTTAATGCAGGTCTTTATTTTTCCTGCCCCTACTGCTGTTTTAAATCTGCAGTACCTCAATGTTGTTAGTAATCTGCTGTTTTGTAAACTTCAATTTTGTATTAAATCAATGTTGCTGTATTTCTCTGCCTGCAAGATTTGGTTATTTTACATAATGGCAATGCTGTCTTTTTGTTCTTGTTTTGCAAGCTTTTAATCTCTGGCTACATGTATTTCTTTTCTTATTGAGCTTCAAATGCTGTATTAGGACAATGCAGTATATTTTCTATTTCTTTTAAAACTTTAAAATCTGTTAAATTGCAATAATGTACATCTACTCTGCCAGCTGGGGGCGTTTGCAGACCTCTTTTGTGACCAAAATGATTGTCAGCTGAAGGATTTTCGCCATCTGTAACCAAGATAGAGGCTTCCCATTTCTCCATGGGAAAAACAGATGCTTTTCTACACTTGCCGGCCAAATACTCAATGCAGATCCTTTTTCCAAATCTTTCAAAAATGTTTTTTTTTATGGCTGCGCCTTAATAAATCTTCTCGCCAAATCCACAGTTTAAAGTCTATGTCTCCCAACGTTACCACAGTCTTAAAATTCTTCAAAGTACCTTCTTCTGCCAGAGTCTGTATTCTAAAACTTTAAATTACCTTCGGTCATCTCAAGTGTGTTTTGCAACATTTTCAATGCTATAGCCTTGGTATTACTCCATCCAGTGGCCCAAGACTTCACTTCTGAAGCTGCATCTTCTATCCACACACGTTGGCAGTGACAATCCCTGTGAACAGAGAGTATTCCTTTCCTAACTTCTGTCTTTCTCAGCCTGGTCATTTGCACAGCTAATTTAACTATTTTTTTTCCTTGTCTATGAGGATTTTTAGCTTTAATCACAGAGCTTGTAACCAGTCACATTCCAGCTGAACCTCAATTTGGGTCTGGCCGTATAGATTCTTCTCCTCTGACAATGTTTAACTATCCAGTGTGACTACATTTTCTATTCTCCTAGTGGCCGGCACTGCCGTCCTTGCACTTCCTATCAGCTCTGAGGTGAGGGTTAAATGGACTTTATTAGACATAATTACTTCGAGTCTTGGGAGCTAGAAATAACACATCTGATCTCATTGGAATCTCAAGTTACATTTCTGATTTTTCATTCAAGTCTTCATGATATGATCAGTTTGGGTAGAGCTTAATGCAGTCTCCAATTTTAATTATTTCAGAACTGTTACCTTATACAATCATCACATTGGAAATAGCACATGGTTTGTAGAATCAATTACATGTAGCCAGTGATGCAGAGAAATCTGGAACAAAAGATTGATTTAAAGGCCACTTGCAAGTCAAACTAGTGTATGAATGAAGGTGAAATTCATGTGAAGCCATGAACTGATGTGAGCATTAATTTGGAGACATGATTTAAAGATCAAACTGATTTGGAATGTGACCCCAACCCTAGATTGGCAATGATTTGGTTTAAGGTCCAGCAATGTAACGTAATCAACTTTAGGAGGGGTATGTTAAAATATAGAACATAAAACAGCACAGCACAGTACAGGCCCTTCGACCCATGATATTGTGCCGATCTATTATCCTACTCTAAGGTCAAACTACCCTGCATATCCTATATTTTACTATCATCCGCGTGCCTATCCAAGAGTTGCTTAAATGTTCCTAATGTATCTGACTCCAGTACCACCGCTGGCAGTGCATCCCATGCACCCACCACTCTCAGTGTGAAGAACCTACCTCTGACATCTCCCCTAAACCTTCCTCCAATCACCTTAAGATCATGCCCCCCCGTAATAGTTATTTCTGCCCTAGGAAAAAGTCTCCTGGCTATCCAGTCTATCAATGCTTTTCATCATCTTATACACCTCTTTCAAGTCATCTCTCATCCTTCTTCACTCCAATGAGAAAAGCCCTAGCTCCCTCAACCTTTCCTCATTGGACCTGCCCTCCAGTCCAGGTAGAATCCTAATAAATCTCCTCTGCACCACTCTAAAGCTTCTGCATCCTTCCTGTAATGAGCGACCAGAACTGAACACAATATTCCAAGTGTGGTTTAACCGGGGTCTTATAGAGCTGCAGCATAACCTCGTGGATCTTAAACTCAAATCCACTGCCAATGAAAGCCAACACACCATATGCCTTCTTAACAACCCTATCAATTTGGGTAGCAACTTTGAGGGATCAATGAATGTGGACCCCAAAACCTCCCTTGGGCGACTCTCTGCGTGGAGTTTGTACATTCTCCCCATGTCTGCATGGGTTTCCTCCGGGTGCTTTGGTTTCCTCCCACAGTCCAAAGATGTGCAAGTTAGGTGGATTGGCCATAGTGTTCAGAGATGTGTAGATTATTGGGATGGGTCTGGATGGGATGTGGACTTGTTGGGTCAAAGGGTCTGTTCCCTTTCTTGAATAAGGAAATAAGATTTGCCGCCCTCCAATTATCCAGTACTACTCCAGTGGACAGTGAGGACGCAAAGATCATTGTCAAAAGCGCAGCAATCTCATCCCTCACTTCCCGTTTTAACCTTGGGTATATTCTATCCGGCCCAGGGGACTTAACTATCCTCACGTTTTTCAAAATTTTTATCACATCCTCCTTCCTAACATCAACCTGTTTGAGCATACCAACCTGTTTCTTGCTGTCCTCACAAACAACAGGAGCATCTGGAGGAATCCCATGCAGACACTGGGAGAATGTACAAACTCCACACAGACAGTCGCCCAAGGGTGGAATCGAACCTGGGTTCTCGGCACTATGAGGCAGCAGTGCTAGCCACTGTGCCACCCATTTATGATTATTTGGAAAAGCACAGTTTTAAAACAGTCAGCATGGCTTTGTGAGGGCAAGGTCAAGGTCCCTGTCACTGGTGAATACTGAAGCAAAGTGTTCATTAAGGACTTCCCCTACCTCCTCCAACTCCAGGCACAAGTCCCCTCCACCATCCCTGATCAGCCATACTCTCTCTCTGATCATCCGTTTGTTCCTCACATAAGTATAGAACACCTTGGGGTTTTCCTTAATCCTACCTGCCAAGGTTTTTTCACATCCCCTTTCATTCTCCTAAGCCATTCTTCAGTGCCTTCCTGGCTACCTTGTAGCCCTCTAGAGTTCTGTCCGATCCTTGCTGCCTCAACCTTAAGTAAGCTTCCTCCTTCCTCTTGACTAGATGTTCCACATGTCTTGTCAGCCAAGGTTCCTTCACCTTACCATCCCTTCCTTGCCTCAGTCGGTCAAACCTATCCAGTACTTGCAGCAAGTGCTCCCTAAACAACCACCACATTTCTGTCTTGCATTTCCCTGAGAACATCTGTTCCCAATTTGTGCTCTACATTTCTATGCTCCTTCTTCAATGGGATTCATTGATGTTACACAGGATCAAATGTATAGGCTGGTCTTTTGTAGTTAAAACCTTTGAATAAGGTAGTTCTGATTTTGTATTGATTGATTAAAAGAATTGATACTTTGATTTTCCACACCTCAAAATCAATATTTCATTCAGATTAAGAGGGAATTGGTTGAAAGAAGAAAATGACAGTCCAGGCACCCAGAGTGCTGTCATGTGCCTTGTACCAACTGGTTAGATAGTCACTGAAAAATATAGTTCAAATCCCACCTACGTCCATGACACCACCCACACCCTCCACCTCCTCCAGAACTTCCAATTCCCTGGTCCCCAACACCTCATTTTCACCATGGACATCCAGTCCTTATACACCTGCATTCCTCATGCAGATGGTCTCAAGGCCCTCCATTTCTTCCAGTCTCCCTCCACCGACACCCTCATCCGCCTAGCCGAACTCGTCCTCATCCCCAACAACTTCTCTTTCGATTCCTCCCACTTCCTACAGACAAAGGTAGTGGCCATGGGTACCTGCATGGGCCCAAGCTATGCCTGCCTCTTTGTAGGTTACGTGGAACAGTCCCTCTTCCGCGCCTACACTGGCCCCAAACCCCACCTCTTCCTCTGTTACATTGATGACTGTATCGGTGCCACGTCTTGCTCCCAAGAGGAGCTTGAGCAGTTCATCTACTTCACCAACACCTTCCAGCCCAACCTTAAGTTCACCTGGGCCTTCTCCAACACATCCCTCACTTTCCTGGACCTCTCTATCTCCATCTCAGGCAACCAGCTAGAAACTGATGTCCATTTCAAGCCCATCGACTCCCACAGCTACCTAGAATACATCTCCTCCCACCCACCCCCCTGCAAAATTTCCCTCCCCTATTCCCAATTCCTTCGCCTCCACCGCATCTGCTCCCAGGATGAGGCATTCCACTCCCGCACAACCCAGATGTCCGTGTTCTTCAAGGATCGCAACGTCCCCCCCCACAGTGGTTGAGAACGCCCTCGACCGTGTCTCCCGCATTTCCCGCAACACATCCCTCACACCTTGCCCTGCAATAACCGCCCAAAGAGAATCCCCCTAGTCCTTACACACCACCCCACCAACCTCTGGATACAACACATCATCCTTCCGCCATCTACAATCCGACCCCACCACCCAAGACATTTTTCCATCCCCACTCTTGTCTGCCTTCCGGAGAGACCACTCTCGACGGGACTCCCTTGTCTGCTCCACGCTCCCCTTCAACCCCACCACACCCGGCACCTTCCCCTGCAACCGCAGGAAGTGCTACACTTGCCCCCACACCTCCTCCCTCACCCCCATTCCAGGCCCCAAGATGACTTTCCATATCAAGCAGATGTTCACCTGCACATCTGCCAATGTGGTATACTGTACCCACTGTACCCGTTGTGGCTTCCTCTACATTTGGGAAACCAAGCGGAGGTTTGGGGACTGCTTTGCAGAACACCTCCGCTCAGTTCGCAATAAACAACTGCACCTCCCAGTCGCGAACCATTTTAACTCCCCCTCCCATTCCTTAGACAACATGTCCATCATGGGCCTCCTGCAGTGCCACAATGATGCCACCCGAAGGTTGCAGGAACAGCAATTCATATTCCGCTTGGGTACCCTACAGCCCAATGGTATCAGTGTGGACTTCACAAGCTTCAAAATCTCCCCTTCCCCCACTGCATGCCAAAACCAGCCCAGCTCGTCCCCTTCCACCACTGCATCCGAAAACCAGCCCAGCTTGCCCCGCCTCCCTAACCTGTTCTTCCTGTCACCTATCCCCTCCTCCCACCTTAAGCCGCACCTCCATTTCCCACCTACTAACCTCATCCCACCTCCTTGACCTGTCCGTCTTCCCCGGACTGACCTATCCCCTCCCTACCTCCCCACCTATACTCTCCTCTCCACCTACCTTCTCCTCTATCCATCTTATAAAAGGTTCTGAAATAAATAGGGAGAGAGGGTCCACCTCCCCCTCTCTCCCTATTTATTTCAGAACCCTCTTCCCATCCCCCTCTCTGATGAAGGGTCTAGGCCCGACACGTCAGCTTTTGTGCTCCTGAGATGCTGCTTGGCCTTGTGTGTTCATCCAGCTTCACACTTTGTTATCAAGGATGATGTTGTGCCTTTGTTTAGGAAAGGATTTAACAAGAAGCCAGTGAACTATAAACTTGTGAATCTGACTTTGGTGGCGGGTAAGTTGTTGGAAGTGATTCTAAAGGATAGAATTTATTTGAATTTAGAGATGCAAGGACTGATTAAGGATAGTCAGCATGTTTTATATGAGGGAAATGTGTTGCAAACTTGATTGAGTTTTTTGATGGATTAATCATGAAAATTTATGAGGGCAGAGTGATTGACATTGTTTATTTGGATTTTAGAAGAGCCTTTGACAGGGTTTTGCATTGTAGACTAATTAGTAGAGTTAGATGACATGGGATTCAAGGTGACCTTGCCAATTGGATGCAAAATTGGCTTAACAGCAAGAGACAGAGAGATGGTAGAGGGTTGTTTATCGGTCTGGAGGCCTATGATCAGTAGTGACCCTAGGGATCAGTGCTTGGTCCACTGCAGTTTTCTTTTAAACAGACACATGAACAACTCACTGTGTAATGAACCTCCAGGGGTCGTGGTGGATGAGGGTACAGATACATCTTTTAAAAGATGTTTGGATAAGTGTATGAATAAGAAATGTTTGGAGGGATATGGGCCAAATACAGGCAGAAGGGACTAGTTTAGTTTGCGATTGTGGTCAACATGTTCTGGTTGTACCAAAGGGTCTGTTTCTGTGCAGTATGACTAAGATATATTATTCATGAGTGTTAATGAGAAATTTTTAATTTCATTTCCTGACTCAGATAGTAACAACAAATTGCCTGCATATATTTCATTTAACTTTAAAATGACATTCTAAGGTACAAGAGTGTTATCACAGAAAATTTGCTATCTGTGATTGTGTCCCTCTAAGCAGGCGGAGCTACTGTTGTCCAGACCAAGTCCTCCTTTACTTCCAGCAGCACCTCCTCCAAAAAGATTGGAAGGTGAGAAGTGACATTTTTTATCTTCAGAATATAACAATAAATAAATTTAATAAATAAAACAATAAAACAGTGAATAAATTGCCTAATTCTCAGACACTGCTTCCTATCTTCCCCCAAAGAACATGTCCCTACCACTGAACATCAAGCTGTTCTTTCCAGGACTGTTACTAATCTCATCTCCTCTTCACAGTTTCTGACATCATAGTCCCTCAACATCACGCAGCCCACTTCTACCTCCTTCCCAAAATCCACAAACAGAACTGCTCTGTTTCTGTTCCTGCCTCACTGAACTTACTTATTCCTATTTTGACTTTACCTTTCTCCCCTCCTTTGTTCTGCCTCTTCCTACTTGCCTCTGATTCTTCTGATGCTTTACAATGGTTCCAGAATTTCCAGATGCTGCCTCCTCTTCACCACAATATCTTTACATGTCCATCTTCCCTCAGGGTGGTCTGAAGGCCCTCCGCTTCTGTCTTGAAAAGAGGCCTGAAGAGTCCTCATCTACCATCACCATCCTCTTTCACATGCTGAACTCATTCTCACTTTGAATAACTTTTTCCATTTAACTCAACTCACTTTCTTAAACCTAAAGGTGTAGCTATGTGTACCAGCAAGTGCCCCATTTATTCCTGTCTCTTTTTGGGGTATCTGGAACATTCCCTATTCCAGTCCTACTGGTCCTTTTACCCACAACTTTCTCCAGTACTTTGATGATGTCATCTGTACCGCTTCCTGCTGTCATCTGGAATTGGGAAAATTAATCAACTTTGCTTTTAATTTCCATGCTTTTCTCATCTTCACCTGGTCCATCTCTGACTTGACCTTTCTCTTCCTTGACTTCACTGTTTCCATGTCTGAGGATGTCCACCATTTTCCACCAACTCCCACGGTTACCTTGACTGCTTTGCCTTACACACTGTTTTCTGCAAGGATCCTATTTCATTCTCCCAGTTTCTCCATTTGTATTGCATCTGTTCCGATGATGCCACCTTCCACCGGACCTCAGATATAACCTTAATTTTCCTCAACTAAGGATTACTACCAATGTGGTTGACAGAGTGCTCATTTGTATCTGACCCATCTCCTACATTTCTGCCCTCATACCTTCCCTTGTCTCCCAGAATAACAATAGGGTTCTACTTGTCTTGACTCACCACCCACTGTACTCTACATTCAAATGATCATCTTCTGCACATCTTCTCTTCCCTTCCACTATTAGCATTCCAAAGGAAATTCCCTCTGTGACACCCTAATCCACATGCCCATTGCTCCTAATACTTCTTCAAAACCACTCCCCCAATTGGTAATTCCTGTGCAGGCACAGAAAGTGTAATGTTTGTCCATTCACCTTCACCCTCCATACTATCTAAGATCCCAAACATACCTTCCAGTTGAAGCAGTATTTTACTTGTACTTCTTTTAATAGTGGGTCTTATGCTGTTTGCCGCTCGCAATGCCCACTCTTTTTTTCTCATTAGTGAAATGTATACTGGGTGACAGCTTTGCAGAACATCGCCATTTTCTCCATAGGAATGACCCCGACCTTCGAATTTCTTACAATTTCATCTTGTTCCCATGCTAATGTTACTGTCCTGAACTTGTTACAATGTTCCAACAAAGATGAATGCAAGCTGGCTGAACAGCACCTTGTTTTTCACTTAGGCATTTTCTGCTTCTAGGACTCCATATTAAGTTCCACAACTTCAGAACATGACCATTGTCTTCCATTTTCTTATATTCCATCACCCTCCTCAGGCTATGTTTTATTGACTTTGCTTCAGAAGAATGGATCCATTTTCTCCTTTTCACATATATCTTTTGCACTCATTTTACATCTCTATCATTCCTTTGCCATCATTGGTACTCCCCTAGTCTTTTGCTCTGGGCATCCTCAGAATCTGTTCCACTCACTCCTCTTCCCCCTCAGTCAACAACATAAAAACCACCATTTTCCAAACCCTTCCACTTCTGAAGAAGTCAAATCAGCCTCAAGATGTAACTTCTTTTCTCTATCCACATACATTGCTAGACCTGCTGATTTTCTCCAGCATAATCTGGTTTTATTGTAGTAAATGAATTCAAACCTGTTAGCCTTTGAAGGAAAGGATTATGAGGTGCATGTGAGTTGCCACAGGGCAAAGATTTTGTCCTAACTAGTGCAGAGTTGGCACTGACAGATGCCATCTTCACCTTGCAGGTGTCACTAAATTGTTATCATGCATAAGAACCTGGCCAATTTTCTAATCTCTAGCCTTGGATGCTAAAACCTTTCAGATTTATTGTAACCAATCTAATCAAGATCTTTTAAACTAGGAACTAAACCAAGAAAGTGCACAGTCTATATAATTCAGCGACTCGCTGGAATTATTTGCTGAATCATCTGCATTTGGAATTCTTTCACTATATGGCATTTTTCTAGTATTTTTGACAGAGAAGATGATGCACGGACTAGTAGTGTGTCAGCACTTGAGAGGAAGCAGGCTGAGAAGCGGAAAGAGGTGATGAGGTCACAAACGCTTCCACGTACTTCAGGAACACAAGCACGGAAGGCATTAATTGAGAAACTAGAAAAGGAAGGTGGAAGGTAGGAATCTCAACAAAGAAGTCTGTAAAATTCATTTTTTGTTCCGCCCTGCAGAAATTCACCTAGGTTCCCAGGCAGCACCTTCCAACCCACGATCACTGCCACCTAGAAGGAGGGCAGCAGATGCTTCTGCAAGTTTGTTTTGAAATCAGTCATTGTCCTGACTTGGAAATATATTGGCATTCCTTCAACATCCTTGGGTCAAAATCCTAGATCTAACAGCCTTGTGACTGTACCCTCATCAAATGGTCTGCAGCAGTTCAAGAAGGAAGTACACAACCAACTTCTTGAAAGCAATTAGGGATGGGTGACAAATGCTGGATCAGCCGGGAAAACCAACATCACATGAATGAATAAAAAATTTATTTGTAAAATCAATGTGCTGAAAATCTTGTATTGTGCATTATTCTATATTCAACACATCAGTACAATGTTATATGAGAAAAATTTATTAATTTTGGTGTGAACTCAGTTCAATAAAGTATATTCTCTAATTGCTTTTGTAGAATTGTGGGCATTGCTAGCAAGTCCAGCATTTGTTGTTTATTCGTTATTGTCTGCCCATGAGAAGATAGTGGCAAGTTGCCTTCCTGAAATGCTGTGTCCATGTGATATAGCTATTACACCCAAAATATCATTAAGGAGGGAGCTCCAATATTTTGATACAATGCTAATTTTGGAAAAATGAAGTCAGGATGATGTGTGATTTTAGGGGTAATTGTGTAATTTAGGGGTAATTAGGTGGTGTATTTGAGTTTCTGATGTCCTGATTTTTCTAGTTGGAAGAGGTTGACACTGCTGCTACTCTCTGGTGCAGAGACAGCAATTCAGAAATAATGTTGGTTATGGGACTGTAGATTCTAACTGGATAATTCAAAATAGATTGTGATTTCCTTCAGTTGTCAGTATTTTAATTAGTTGAATGGGTTTTCTTAATGATTTGTTCAGTGTCTTGAGTTTTACTGTTCACCACAATTAATCATGTAAGTTCTGCCTTCTAAGGCAGGAAATACAGTCATCAATGTAACAGAGGAAGAAATGGGATTTGGGGCCAGTGTAGGTGCGGAAGAGGGACTGTTCCACGTAACCTACAAAGAGGCAGGCATAGCTTGGGCCCATGCGGGTACCCATGGCCACCCCCTTTGTCTGTAGGAAGTGGGAGGAATCAAAAGAGAAGTTGTTGAGGGTGAGGACGAGTTTGGCTAAGTGGATGAGGGTATCGGTGGAGGGGGACTGGTCGGGCCTGCGGGACAGGAAGAAGCGGAGGGCCCTAAGGCCATCTGCATGAGGAATGCAGGTGTATAGGGACTGGACGTCCATGGTGAAAATGAGGTGTTAGGGGCCAGGGAATTGGAATTTCTGAAGGAGGTGGCGGGCGTGGGTGGTGTCACGGACGTAGGTGGGGAGTTCCTGGAACAAAGGGGAGAAAATGGAGTCCAGATAGGTGGAGATGAGTTCGGTGGGGCAGGAGCAGGCTGAGACAATAGGTCAGCCAGGGCAGGCGGGTTTGTGGATTTTGGGAAGGAGATAGAAGCGGGCGGTGTGGGGTTGGGGAACAATGAGGTTGGAGGCTGTGGGTGGGAGGTCACAACTCAGCAGTCTTGCATCACCTTTTGAGAGAGACAGATTAAGTATTTCAAGTCCTATATGACACAATTTGGAAGTAAAGTAGAATTATGATTAGCTATTAAGCAATTGAAGAAAGGGGAGGGGCAAGTGGAACAAAACAGTAGATCAGGAAATTTAAAGGGCAAGGGAGATTAGAGATCAAAGGTGTTATCTGACAGAAGTTAATGATGGGGGAATGATTGCAGTGACAAAACAAAACATTGTTCCAGACTTAAATGCTATTAGCAAATAAATATCTACTCTGGCCGAAAGCAAAACATGAAAAAGCAGTAAGCTAGATACTATGAAAGATAAAAATGGAGGACAGAGTTCATGGCCTGAAACTGACAACTTCAGTATTCAGTCTAGCAGTCAGTAAAGCGCCCAGTCAGAAAATTCGATGCTATTCCTCCAGCTTGCATTAAGCTTCATTGGAACGCTGCAGCAGGCTTAAGACAGAAATGTCAACAAGAGAGCAAGATGTTACATTGAAACAGCAAATGACCAGAAGGTTGGAGTCATGTTTATATACTGAATGGAGGTGTTCTGCAAAGTAGTTACCCACTCTGCGTTTTGGCTGTTCAAAAGAGCAGAGATCCATTTTGAGCAGCACATACAATAGACTAGATTGAAAGAAGAACAGTGTTCCTTGTTCACTAAATCAATGTTTCACCTGTAAGGAATGTGAGTGGCCTTGGACAGTGATGGTGGAGGAGGCAAAGGGACAAGTGTTACAGATTTTAATATTGGGAAAGATATGAGGCTTGGAAATAATGGAGTAGTGGACTTGCATAGATGGTTGGGAGTCCTGCACTTCTGATAGAATTCATACTACAAAAAAACACTTGCATATAGATACATTGTGAAGAAATGTGGGAAGATGTTCTTTAGCCAGCATCTTCAAGCACATTCGTAATCTGATTAAAAGTGTTAACCGGAGAATATTGCTTGTTGGATCACTACTGTTGAATGGCAACAAGGGTAAATCATCCCAAATCATCCAGAAATTGTGACGGGAGAAATACCAATTATGTAATTATTTTAGCCATTTATAATAATCAAAATTCATCTTTTTTCTACATTTCAGTCCTGGAAATCCAGCCATTGCCAGAGTGAAGGTGCAGAGATCCTCAAGTTGTGGTGTACCTAATGCGAACAGTATAAAGCAGATGCTACTTGATTGGTGTAGAGCCAAGACACGTGGTTATGAGGTATTCTCACATACATCCACCTTTTCAGGGAAGGAAAATGTTGGAAATCTTTTCATGACTGCAGCAGAAAAGTAATTCAATTTCAGTACTGTCAGGGAAGAAATTTCATAGGATTAGGAGCTGGTCATGCAGGTATACTAGCTTGTTCCAAAATCAATAGATCATGGCTGATACATTCATTTTTCCATTTTTGAACCATATCTTTCCATATTATTACAGAGTGATTCATCAATTGCACTCTTCCAATTTTTTTTTTGTAAATGACCAAACCTTAACTTTATGATTGTAGCTTCTTGTTCCGTATTCCACAACCAAAAGAAGATAGTTTCACTGTATGTCTTGTTATCTGCTCTTGTTATCTCCTGATTCAATCTAATTGAATTATCATCTTTACTAAAACAGCACAATAATGACATATGAACTTCCTAACACTGATTACAGGACAAGAGTTTGAGAGTGACACAAGCACTTAATATTTTCAACATTGAATATACTTTACACTGTTTAAGATAGGTAATGATTCAGGTACTTTCTTATTTTTGATAGTAAATATAATGGCATGGAATGAGACTTTTTTTAGAACAGATATTAAAATAGAAAATTTGCTGATTTGCTTAACTAAACCATAACTCGTAAGAAAAAGAGAAATTGCTAGTGAAACTAGCAGCACCTATAGGCAGCAAGCAGAGTTAACATTTTGAGTCACTGGACCTTCTGAGTTTTGCCAGAAATTTCTCTTCTTGTTTCAGATTTCCAGTATCTGCATTTCTTTGATTTATTATAATTTTGTCATCATTTGATTTTAAAAAGACTGAAATGGTAAAACTCCCTCCTTAAAGAACAGTTTTATTTAGTTTTTGTCAATGAAAGTGTTGCATTACATTATATAACTCAAAATAACCAATCCTCTGTTTACCTAACTCTAATATTTTGCTTTGTCCATCAGCATGTGACCATCCAGAACTTTTCCTCTAGCTGGAGTGATGGAATGGCATTCTGTGCTTTGGTGCATAACTTCTTCCCCGAGGCCTTTGATTACTCAGAACTGAATCCCAACAACCGCAGGCATAACTTCGAGGTGGCATTCAAAATGGCAGAGTAGGTATCATTGATGGATCCTCATGTGCATTGTGTTAGCTTAGAGTAATAGAATGGTGGCTCTAGCAGTAACTATTGGGAGTCTTCTTAAAAGAAAAGCACTACACTTGTGCTAGCAGCATTATTATCCATGAAATAATAAACTACGCTGAATTTTGGTTTCTAAAACATAGCTGAACTGGTAGTAAGAGTGATCATATATAGTACTTATTGAGAAAGTGGTTTAACAAAATAATATTTATGTTAGGAGACTGTAAATAAATTCACAAGAATAATCTTGCTCATTTTAGGACCCTTACATCTCCTCTCAAATACCATTGTCCAAATTGTAATAATAGGGTATTTTATTATACAGGGTTGAACAAGCCTCAGTTCTGTCTACAAGTTTAAGGTGCTATTAGATTTGTTCTTAGGTGTTGGTACTATTTTTTAAAAATGCATTAAACAAGAGTCACTGGATGACTGAAATACATTTCCTATCAAACTAAATAACCCATATGTCTGTATTGATGTAATATCAGTTACATCCAGGAAAAGACAACATCAGTGTTGTTTCTTACCAGTTAACACCAGTGACCAGTTATGCTATAATCAGTGTTGCCAGTAAATACACTACATGCTGTGAAAGAAATTAGCAACTGACGTTAGCATTTGTACTGGTGTATGCTAATACAAGCCTGATAACTGTGGTGACATCTGTCTGCCTTTGAGGTGAAAGGCCTATAATAATTGTAAATTTCAGCAGAAAGTGCAAGTTAACTTTTCTGTCATCGTATGTGGAAAAACATCAGCTATATATGTTGGCGAACGAAGACAGTCTTGGGACGTTACTGTGGCTTAAAGAAGTGTATTTTGTCCTTTTTTTAAATGAAGAAAAGTTGAGATAGAGGTGCCAAGCAGTCTGCTCAAGTTGTCAGCTTGTGACTCATTGGGTTTTCTTCAAGTTGGAACAATAGAAGTAGCCTGAATGAATGGGGTCAAGCTCTCATAGAACCAGGATTTTTAGTTTTAGCCTTCAGAAGCGGTTGCAGGGGTCTTGAAGCGAGATGTGGAATCCCTTATTCCCCTGTTTGTTACAGCTAAAAGCTGCGGTTCTCTTCCTGCTACTAGAATTGCATGTCAGACAATCTATTTTTACTGAATTTGCCTTTGCCAAGGGTGTGTTTATGAGATGTTACAATATTGGAACAGTTAATTAATAGTAGTTTGTATATTGTTAAGCATTTTGATAGAGAGACAGTTAAGCTACCTCTCTTTTTTTTCAATTTGTCTGTATTTTAACTATAGTGTGAAAATAAAGTGTGATTTGCTTAAAGTCAAGTAGTTTGACCAATCGAATTGCATCTGGAATACCATGCCTTACATTTACTTTTAAAATAAGAAAATGTTAGGGTCTAGGCTATCTTAGTATATTTTGAGGGGTTGCTCCATAACAATCCAAAACCTCTATTCCTTGTCTGATTGCAGGTTGACAAGAGGTAGCCCTCATCCTGTCAGCACTTGTTTAATTTTGGTACTATTTGCTCTTCATGTAGACATTTTTATCCACTTCAGGATTGGTTTTTGTACTGGCCTGTTATGCATGGTCCAGTTTTGCTACATGTCTGATATCTGTAAGAGTTTGGTTTGGTACAGACCAGCTTCAGTACAAGGCCTGGCTTCAATACAGATCTCACTAATGTCTTCCATTAAGGTTTATCTTCCATTAAGGTTTAAGGTAAATTTTCTTTACGACTTGCGTAAGTGTCAATGGTGATGTTCCGTTTAATTGTTTAAGGAACATGTTTGTTTACTTGTCAGTATTGTTAGAATTAGTTGAGCTTCAGGATGTCCCTGGTGCTTTCAATCTTGTTGTATTATTGATGTACTAAATACATGTCTCATTTATTGAATACTTAATGTTTATGATATTTATGATAGCTAAACTTTTATGACAAGCCCAACATAGACATGTGACTGGTTGGAGCTTTCTGGTAAGTGCATATGTTCTGAGCAATGCTTTCATACTGTCTGACAGCTTCTTGGTTGTGGGTTATTTCAACAATCAATTTTCATTTAGACTTCTATTTTAAGTGAAGCAGTCAATAATCTAAAAAAAATGTAATATTAAGTGTATTGTTGCAATTAAGTTCTCCTTTTAGTTCTTGACAGTGGATATGTGACTTTGAATACTGATTAGTACACAGCAGTTTGCTATTGAACTGTACAGACCTGGAAGATGATGTGAGAACATAGCATTTTGGAACAGAAGTAGATCATTTGACTCTTCAAACCTGCTGTGCCATTCAGTAAGAATGTAGCTGATTTGATGGTGATCTCAACTCAAATTTCTTGCCTGCCCCTTGCAGGTTTTGATTTGCTATCTATTTAAAAAAAACTATCTAGCAGCCTTGAATAACTTCATATATGTATGATGTAAAAATAGTTACCCGGCATGCGCTGTTTTCTGAGGAAGAGAATTCGACAGACTAATGACAATCTGTCTTAAAAGGGAGATCTCTTACTTTTAAAATGTGTTCCCTAGTTTAATTTCTCCCACAAGAAGAAATGGTTTTGTGGTGAATTTCTAAAGTATTCTTGATTAGCTGATTTTAAATGAGTGACTGTAATAGGAATAGCGTAAGTATTTTAAATGATTTTGAGGTTTATAAATTTTTAGAAGTGTTCTTGATAGATTGGGAATATTATTTCTCATTTGGATTGATTTTTTTTCCCCCAAAATTGTATTACATTTCTCCTCTATTCTTCTTTATTTCCTGTTAAAATTTTTCTTCTGGTATTCTAACCCATCATTTTCTCAAGTTATCAATTGCACAAATGTCCTTCACTTTGTTTGTCATGTGTTATTAAATGAGTAATTTTCCCTTTTTAAGCCTTGCCATACAAAGCACCATGCCTCAGATAAGAGGGCAAATGAGAAGGCTTGTGCCTCAGCACTCCACCAGCTACAATTTCCCAAATGTACTTAGTCTAACTGCTAAGAATTGCACATTTGTGGTATGGGATGACTGTTTACTTCTTTTCAGAAAAGTGCTGGCATCTAGTCAGAAATTTAATAGCCTTGTTGAGATTGAATACTTTATTCTGTGGAGAATTTTGGATGTGGACTGGAATCCTATTAATATGCTGGAACCATCACTAATTTCATCCACTGATTAAGTGGAGAATGTTTTGGTTTCAACCTAAATTGGTATTACCATATTACATAAGATATGTCGAGATGGACAAAGGTGTATTTCTAAATGGTTAGATTTAGATAGTTAAAAAATTAAGGAACTGTAAGAAGGCAGGAAATAATTTAACATGTTCAATTCCTTAAATATAATCATTCTCAAGATTGAGAAAATTTTTACACTAAGTATATGTTTATTTCTCCTGTTGTCATATGCGGTTCTTATATTTAGTGTAGTAGCTTATTAAGCTGAAACCCCCAGGATACCATCAACAGTGTAAATATGAACTGGTGTTCCTAGAACCTTTCATTTTAATTAAGAGCAACTGAAACTATATTTATGTTTTAAAAATAGATATCATTCAGTAATCAAAACTGGTCATAATCCCAAATAATTGTTTTGTATGTTTTTGAATGAGAGTAACTTTTAGGATGTGGACAATACATAATGAAGACTACCATTAGCCTCAGAAAATATTGCTTTTGACTTTATTTAGTCACGCTACAATGCTTATTTGAAGGCATATCTCAGGAATGCTGGATTAAACAATATTATGGAAATGCAACTTGAATTCAACTATGTTTATGGAAAATTGCCAAACAGTTCTTTCTATGTACTGCTAAAACTCATTTATTCTGTTCATAGTGGAGCTGAAGTGCCAACATGTAGGGATGGGTCATGCACGTCACAGGTGTACATAATTGGTGGACTGGATTGCCCATCATTGCTATTTCCTTACATGTAGCATTTAAGAAAATATCGATAATGAATTCTATAAATTTACATGTATGGTGGGATTTAGTGCTCTCCTTTTGCTTAGGTTTGGTGGTGGAGTGGACATTTAGTCATTTAGGAGGGTGGCTGATGAGGCCTCTTCCTGCCTCTACCCTAATTAAGCCCATGGCAGGTGAGCTCATACTATTTGAAGTTCTTAAGGGCCTTTTCCAACATTACATACTCACTCAACAATGGGAAGTGGGCTTGTCATGTGGGAATACAACAAGAAAAGATTGTTTTAAAAAAAAAGGGTTCATTCATTCATAGGATGCAGAAGTTGCTGGCTAAGCCACTATTGCCCATTCCTTATTGCTTTGGAGATGGTAGCAATGTGCTTCTTGAATATCTACTCCTTCAGACATTGGAAATCCAAAAGTGCTATTAAGGACAGAGTTCCAGGAATTTGACCGAGCGACATTCTTGAAATAATGATATAGTTCCAAGTCAGTTTGTGTTTTCATGCATCTGTTGTCCTTCTAAGTAGTGGATGTCGTGGGCTTGGAAGATACTTTTGAAGGGGCAGTGGTGACTAACAGTAGCAGTGCAACTTGTAAGTTGGTACATGCCACTGCCACTGTGCATCAGGGGTGAAGGGAACAGTAAGGACCATAGGTCAGACAGCGTCCGGGGAGCAGGATAGTCAATGTTTTAGGCTGAAACCCTTTGTCAGGACTGGGGAGGGGGAGGGGAGACCAGAAATAAATAGAAGAGGGGGGATGGGATGGGGGAAGTGTAGGTGGAATGGTGATAAGTGGATGCAAGTAGGAAGTTATTGTGATTGATCAGTGGGAACGGTGGAGCAGATGGGTGAGTAAGAAGATAGACAAATTAGATCATGGAAATGAGGGGTGGAACGGGAAGGGCTGGACATGTGATAGATTACGTTGTTTTGAAGCTGCCATTTTCCAAGCACGTGGAAGGTATTCCCTCACACTCCTGACTTAAGCTTTATAGATGCTGGACAGGTATTAGGGAGACGGAAGGTGAGTTATTCACCACAGAATTCCTAGCCTCTGATCCTGTCTTGAAGTCACATTATTTATAAAGTTAGTCCAATCTATTTTCTGATCAATGTTAACCTACATGATGTTGATAGTGGGGATTGAGCAAATGTACTACCGTTAAATATGCATGTTTGAACTAAGGTTGTAATGAAATCAGGAGCTGAGTTACCTTTGTAGAAACCAAACTGAGTATCACTGAGTGTTTTGCTCGTACCTCTTGATTGTATTTTCAACTACCTTTCAATTACTTTGATAATTGACTGCACATGAATGGGTCAGTAATTGTCCAGACTGGATTTGTCCTGCATTTGTGCACAGGGCAATTTTTCACATTGTTGCATAGATGCCAATGTTGTAGCTGTTCTGGAAAAGCTTGATTAGGGGCATGGCTAGTTCTGGAGCACAAGTTTTCAGAAATTTGGCAAAATGCTGTTTGTACCCATATGCTCTCGCTTTCCAGTGTCTTCAGCTGTTTCTTGACATCACATGGAGTGAACAGAATTGGTTAAGCACTGGCACCTGCGATGCTGTACTCTTCAGAAGAGGCCAAGATTAATCGGCCAATTAGCACTTCTGGTTGTAGATGAATGCAAATGCTTCATCCTTGCCTTTGACACTGATGCAGGAGCAAATTACTGCAAATGCTGGAATCTGAACTGAAAACAAAAAGTGCTGGAGATCACAGCAGTTCAGGCAGCATCCATGGAGAGAAAGCAAGCTAAAGTTTTGAGTCTAGTTGATCGTTTGTCAGAGCTGAAATGAAGTGTGGAGGGGATAGCATTTATGCTATTTGACCTTCTGTGACCTCCAGCAGATTTTGTTTACAGTTTTCGCATTAATATGCTATTCTACCCCATCTTTGGGGATGCAAATATTTGTGCAGCCTCCGCCTCGTGTTAGTTGTTTATTGTCGATAACTATTCATGACTGGATGTGGTAGGACTGCAGAGCTTAGGCCATGATCCACTCAATGTAGGATTGCTTAGCCCTGTTTACAGCATATTGCCTCTGCTTTTTGGCATGCAAGTAATCCGGTATTGTAGCTTAATCAAGTTGAAACCTCATTTTTAGGAATGCCTCTTCAGGCATACCTTCTTGCATTCTTTATTGACCAGTGTTGATCTCCCTGTTTGATGATAATGGCAGAATGGGGCATATGCTGGGCTATGAGGTTACAATTTGTGATTGAATATAATTTTACTGCTGCTGATGGCTCACAATATCTCATGGATGCTGGTTTTGAGCTGCTAGATCTGTTTGCAGTCTATCTGCACAGTAGTAGAATATGATAGATAGAACTCAGTCTTGTGCTAAGCCTTTCAGAAGGCAGCTAAGAGTTAACGTAGGCCAGACCAAGTAAGGATAGCCAATTTTCTTCCCTAATGAGCTAGATGAGTTTTAATGACTTTTTGAATAGTTTGTTTTCTTGAAAAAAGTTCCAGATCTCATTGAATTCAGTGTTCATTAACTGCCGAGGTGGAGTTCAAAACCAGATTCCCAGGACTTTACCCTCGGGGTCTAGATTACTATTCCAGTGATGCAGCCTCCTGGGAGCCTTGTTTAGGGGCCCTCAATGTCCAATCAAGATATCCAGTACCAGAAAAATGGCTCTTTCCCCATTTTCCCACCACCACCCACAAACTGCCAACTCTGACAATCACATCACTCACCTGAGATTGAATGAAGATACTAGGCCTTGGGTTGGTGCCTCACTGTTCCTTGTGGTACTGCTGTTCAACAGAACTGCGCATTTCTTATTTGGCCAGTACCTCTCAGCAGCAGGCCTCCCAAAAAATGATCACCGTGGGCTCTTACCAGCTTTCCAGTTAGTGTGCAAGACCCCCTCACATCTGTTAAGCACCACACTTTGTCATTCTAAAACTCGTATTTAAAGATAATGACATTGACAGTTGATTTGCATGTAAGAGGAAAAAATACTAATCTAAATTGGATCTTTTAAGAAAAGTACATACTAAAAGTTGCTCTGATGATTTTTTATTTAAACCCAGCCATCCACCATTTGCCAAAATGATCCTGACAGGTTAACCTGTTCAAAGTTCTCTGCTTTAATGAGAAACTTGCCTTTCTTAAAATGTTAGTTTCTTTGTCCTCCAAGGGAGACACTTTTGGAAGTACTGTTTTCTGTCAAGGAAAGATTCTGATCATATAGTTAATAGTGATTGAGCACAGCAAGTTGAAGGATTTTTGAATGGTAAATCATTTCTCTTTCTCTGTTTTGTTTGGTCTATTTATCTCTTCCTTTCTCTATTCTAATTCTGTTGTAAATTCAGAGTCAGATAGCATTGAAATAGACCACTTGGCCTAACTCATCTGTGCCAAGCAGACATCCCAGCCTGATCTGGTTCCATTTCTCAGCATATGGTCCTTATCCCTCTAAACCATTCCATTTCATAAATCTATCCAGGTGCCTTTTAACTGTTGTAATTGTACCCATCTCCACCACTTCCTTTGACTGCTCGTTCCATACACGCACCGCCCTCTTCATGAAAAAGTTACCCCTCAGGTCCTTTCACCTCACCTTAAACCTATCACTTCTAGCTTTGGACTCCCCCATGCTATGAAAAAGACTGTGGCAATTCACCTTATCCATACCTGTCATAATTTTATAAGCCTCTATAATGTCACCCACCTCAGCCTCCTACTGAGGGAGAAAAGCCCCATCCTATTTCAGCCTCTCCCCATAACTCAAACCCTCCAATTCAGGCAACATCCTTGTAAATCTTTTCTGCAACCTTTCAAGTTTCACAACATCCTTCCTATAGTGGAGAGACCAGAATTGTTTGCAGTACTCTAAAAGTAGCTTCACCAATATCCTGTACAGTCGCAACGTGACACCCCAACTCTTATACTCAATGTTCTGACCAATGTAGGCAAGCATGCTAAACACCTTCTTCACCACTCTTTACCTGTGACTCCACTTTCAAGCAACTGTGCCCCTGCACCCCTAGGTCTCTTTGTTCAGTAACACTGTCCAGGCGCCTACCATTAACTGTGTAAGTCCTGCTCTGGTTTGCCTTACCAAAATGCAATACCCCATATTTAACTAAATTAAACTCCACCTGCTACTCCTAAGCCTATTGACCCATCTGATCAAGGACCCACTGTACTTCACTGACTGCTGCAACACCTATTTTGGCGTCATCTGCAAACTTAATAACAATACCTCATGTACTCACATCCAAATAATTTACATGAATAACAAAAAGCAGTGTAGCCAGCACCAATCCTTGCAGCATACCACTGGCTACAGGCCTCCAGTCCGAAAAGCAACCCTCTACCACCACCCTCTCTCTTACTTTCAAGCCAATTTTGTATCCATTTGCCAGCTCCCCTTGGATCCAATTTCAAATAACCTTATTAACCAGTCTACCACGTGGAACCTTGTCAAATGCTTTGCTGAAGTCTATATAGACAACATCTACTGTTATGTCTTCATCAATCTACTTTCTTATCTCTTCAAAAAACTTAATCAACATAGTGAGACATGGTTCCCATGCACAAAGCAATGTTGACTATCCCTAATCAGACCTTGCCTTTCCAAATGTATGTAAATCCTGTCCTTCAGAATCCCCTCCGACAACTTACCCACCAGTGACGTAAGGCTCGCTTGAGATCAAATGTGCATAGTTCTATGTGCCTATTTGTATTGCAAACAAAAAACAAAAATACTCACTAAGTTCTGATCAATCACAGTTTAAAAAAACATATCTGCTGGAACAGAGGATTTCATTATTTTAAAGATGAGAATGAGCTATCTACGTACACTGATTCCAAAACAGTAAAATGGTGTGAATCTTTAGGTCATAGCAGATTAGGACTGTGTTTTTGGCCCAATTAGGTAGTGCTGTGTGATAATCTCTGACTTTTGATAAGAAGGTATGGTGGAACTGTGCTGTTGGGCTAGATTGCAAATTCTTTTCTTTGCTCAATTCTTTTTTTAGCTTTTTCACAGAATGTTCTTTAGTCCCCAAAACTTTTAATTTATTTACTTAACTTTCTGTGTTAGTCTTTTGTCCACAACCATCGCTAATACATCCATAATTGTTGTATATGTGCTTTAAGCAGTTATACATTTGCTTATTTTCCACTGGAACCATTGCTTTTAATGTAGTTACTGTATTCATGTCATGTGCTACATTCCCTGTTGAATGAATCTGTACTGAGCACAATGTTTTCGATGTTGTGTATCATAAAGCATGCTTTTTCTTTTTGTTCATTGTATGTCATCAGATGAATGTAATTTATGTTTTCTTCTGTTTTTTTTCTTGCTTTTTTCTTTCTCCCTCTCTCCTTCTGTTCCCTGTTGTGTCCCGTCTCCTCTCTTGTTTGACCCTCTCTATGGCCCCTAGGAAGCATGCTGACTGCCCACAGCTACTGGATGTGGAAGATATGGTGCGGATGAAGGAGCCCGACTGGAAATGTGTTTACACTTACATTCAGGAATATTATCGCTGTCTGGTGCAGAAGGGTCTGGTTAAAACCAAAACCACCACCTAGCGATTAACAGAGTGAAGGGTGAGAGACATTATCTAATTAGATATTTTAGGCCTTGGTAAAATGAAGTTCTTATTTTTCTGCCCAACCCAAATTTTTCTAGTCACCTTTAAGTTATTCTTTGAACTTTTTCCTGTTTGTTTCTGTGTTCCTCCTAAATTTTTGTCTTTAAGTGTACAGTTGTCCTCTCTCTTCCATTATTTTGAAGTGGTACAAAGAACTTTAGAATTGTAATAAATACTCAGCTCTCTTTACATTTTGTCATTTGTATCCAACTATATTTCTCTACCTAATTCATGTCTTCTCACAGTGTGATGTTTTATTTTTAAAATGAAATTAATTCATTGCATCTTTGCTACTTTCACATCGTTGTGCAGTTCTGTTTCTTTGGGCTGGATTTAGCACTTCCAGACTGAGCATGAAGTGTAGGAGAAGAAGCAGCCCATTGAGTCTGCTCTGTCATTCAATGCAATCATGGTTGATTTCAGAATCCTCAATTCCTGCTTTTCTTCCCATAACCCTTGATTCTCTGGCTGATTAAAAACTGTCTATTTTAGCCTTGAATATACTTAATGACCCAACCTCTTTAGCCTTCTGTGGTTAAAAACATCCAGAAGAAATTCTCCACATCTCTATCTTAACAGCTAGAAAGTCCACAATCAAGGAATGAAATTGTTACCCACTGTGTCATTCCAGAATGATCATTCATTAAAGCATTACATAATTTAGGATTAGGTTTGTCATTACAAAATCCGGTGAAGTAAATAAACAACACTGTCAAAAATCAAAGCTGGCAATTTTAGGATCCATCCCCTTCCTGGAGCCTCAGTTGGTACATGCACAGCCAGTGTAGAGCAGTAAAGAGCACTAAACCATAAATTGTAGGCCATTCAACCCATTGAGTTTGATTTGCCATTCACTAAGATCGTGACTTCTCAACTCCACTTTTCTGCCTTTCCTCATTCCCTTGTTGATTAAAAATCAATCTGTTTCAGCCTTGAATATATTTCATGACCTGGCCTCTTTGTGTGAAAGAATTCCACAAATTCACTCACTCTGAGAGAAGCAATTCCACATCATCTCTAAGATGACCCCTTACTCTGAAAGTACACCTTTTGCCTTCGACTCTCCCTGTCAGGTTCCCTATGAATCTTGTATGTTTCAATCAGGTCATTTTTCATTTTTCTAAACTCCAGTGTGTGCAGGCCCAACCTCTCCTCGCAACACAATCCATTCATACCCAGGATCAATTTATTGAGCCTTTTCTGCACTGCGTTCAATGCGAGTATATGTTTGGTTAGGTAAGGGGTCTAAAACTGTTAATATATTCCAATGGTCTGACTAGTGCCTTGTATGATTTTAGCAAGTCTTTCCTATTTTAATATTCCATTCCCTCAGAAATAAAGACCAATATAGTATTAGCCTTCCCTGTTACCTGCTGAACATGTTTTTTTGATTTATGCATGAGGACTCCCAAATCATCTGTGCTACAGTTTTCTTCCATTTAAATAATATTATGTTCATCTGTTATTCCTGCAAAAATGTATAACCTCACGTTTTCCCACACAGTATTCCATCTGCTATGTTTTTGACTATGTGCTTAACCTGTCTATGTTCCTCTGCAGGCTCTTCCTGTCATCCTCACCATTTACCTACCCACCTATTTTTGTGTCATCCACAAATTAGGCTGTAGTACATTCACTTTTCTTACTTAAATCATTAATATATATTTTAAATAATTGTGGTCATAGCACTGATCCCTGTGGCACTCCACCAGTTCAGGTAGCCATCCTGAAAATGCCGTCCTTATCCTAACTCTCTGTCTTGTGTTAGGTAGCCAATCCTCTACCCATGATAATGTATTACCTCCAACACCCATGGGCTTTTATCCTATTAAGTAGCCTAAAGTGTAGTATCTTACCAAATGCCTTCTGAAAATCCAAATTTATTACATCCATTGCTTTTCCTTTACACTACTCGTTATTTACTTTAAAATTCTAATAAATTTATCAGGCATGATTTCCTCTTCATGAAGCCATTCTGACTCTACTTGATGTTATTATGTACTTCTAAATGCTCTGCTATTACATCTTTTATTATAGACTCTACATTGCCCCATGAATAATCTTTTAGCCATTTGGCCTGGAAGTTACTTGTTTTTGTCTCTTTCCCTTTTTAAATAAAGATCTTACATTGGTTGTTCTCCAGTCTTTTGGGACTTTTCCAGAGTCAAGGAATTCTTGGAAAATCACTACCAGTGCAGCCACTAACGCTGTAGCTACTTCTTTTAATATCCTAGGATGTGTCCTGTTAGGTCCAGGAGACATAATGATCTCTAGCCCCATTAGTTTCCATCAGATCATTTCTTGCTATAGTATTATTTCCTTCCCATCCTAACAATGCTACCATACTACCTGTCTCCTGCCTGCCCTTCTGAGTTTGAAGATGCTGTGTGTCAAAACCATCAGTCTACATGCTTACTTGCCTATCCCAACACAACTATTCTTGAGTGTCCCACCTGCTAGTAGATAATTGCCAGACAATGAACATCTTAAGCAAAAGAGAATCTAACCATCTTCGTTGACATTCAATGACCCTATGATCATTGAATACCCCATGAAAACTTTCTAGAGAGTTCCATTGGCCAGAAACTAAACAGGACAAAAGTTAAAAGAGCAAGTGAAAGACTAGGAATTCTTGAGAGTAATTGAGTCCTGTCTCCCAATGCCTTTCTACCATCTACAAAGTACAAGACAAAAATGTGGAGGAGTACTCACCACTTGCCTGGATGAGGGCAGATCCAACAGTACTAAAGAAACTCAACACTACCTAGGCCAAGCTCAGGAATCAGATGACACCAGGTTATAGTCCAACATGTTTATTTGAAAACATAAGCTTTTGGAGTCTTACTCGTTCCTCAGATGTTAGAGAGGTAGTATCAGACACAGAATTTATAAGTAAAAGATCAAAGGATTGCACCATTGATGAAGATGTTCTAAACAAACCTATGATGTTGTTTAATCTTTATTCAGTTCAAAGGTTTTAAATGATTGATATCTAACTGTAAATCCCTGAATTCCTTTCAAGTCCCCCTGTCCTGTGAGAACTGAAAGTTTTATAAGTGTAAAGAAGAGGTGACATTTTAGGTCAGACAATGCATGTTAGTTTTCAGGCCTTGTTTAGAACCTGTTTGTATTTTGGTTTGGAGTCAGGGATTTACATTTACATATTAATCAATCAAGATTTAACAGCATCTTAGGTTTGTTCGGTACATCCTCACCAATGGTGTGACCCTTTTGGTCTTTTACTTATAAATGCTTTGTCGGATACTACCTCTCTCACTAACACCTGAAGATGGGAGTAACACTCCGAAAGTTTGGGTTTTCAAATACACCTGTAGGACTATAACCTGATATCATGTGATTTCTGACCTTGTCTTGGGTAGTAACTTATTGTAATTGTAACTTATATTTAACTTAAATATAAGAACACGACCAAGATAAAAAGAAATGAGATGAATTGCCAAAGCTTGGCATTGGAATAAAGAGATAATTGAAAAAAAAGCTAATTCTCGCAGAACAGAGGGGTTTTTTTGTGGTTAAATAGTTATTTTGTCCTTATATTCTGTCAGTGTATATTGCCTAGTGAATATCAGAGTACCTGAAGTTTCAAATAATGGAAAAAGATAGATATATTTGTGCTACTGAAATACTTTAAAATTGAGTTGTACAAGTCTACAATGCCCTTTTGAAATTTCTCTTGTTTTAATACTACATTGCAGCAGAGAAAGACTCTTGTTTTAATTATTCTGTTGAAAACAAAAAGAAGCTAATGTTTTAAATAGAAATTTAAATTTGTTCTTAAATATTTACAACCTAGGGCCTCGTTCTGAAATCATTTATCTTGAGATCGCACTGGGTTGCAAAGGAGATTCACCTGGATTCTATCTGGGATGGAATATTTCAATGATGAACGGAGGTTGGATAAGCTTGGGTTGTTTTCTTTGGAGCAGGGTTGGTTGAGAGGGTGAATAAGATTGGGAGGGACATGGACAGTGTGAATAGAAAGCAGATGTTGTCCTTTGTTGAAAGTTCAATAACAAGTGGCCATATTTTAAAGCGAAAGGTGGAAGGTTTAGGGGGAATTTAAGGAAAATCATTTATACCCAAAGGGTGTAGAGGGTCTTGAAACATCACAATCTTTAAAAAGTACTTGAATGAGCACTTGAAGTGTCAAGTGTCAGACTATTGTAGGTAATAGAGTATTTTTGGCAATAAAGATGTGATATGCCGAATGGCCTCTCTTTTGTGTTGTATGATTCTATGAGATCCCTATTTATCTTTTTCAGCATGTAAGGATGGCTTTGTTTCTGCATATTGACTAATTGTTGTCAATAAAGATATATTTCTGCATAAAATAATTAAGTTATATTCTTCCTGCTGATTATACTATCTGCTCTGTTATTTATAAAAACTTAAAACATCGTAGAAACAGTAGGTTATTTGGCCCCTTGAACTTGTTATGCCATTCACTAAGATCCTGATGATCTGATTGTGGCCTTAACTTCATTTTCCTGTCTGTCCCCATGATTCTTGACTTTCTTGTCAACAAGAAATTCTGTGTCTAGATAAGCTGAGCCGGATAATCATTAAAAAAAAAACAATTTGGGTTAATATTAGATGTTTCCCAATGCTCTTCGAAGCATTTTAAAGTCCTTGAACATCTCCGGGAGATGATGTAAAACACCAGCATGAATCAAGATCTGAAGATGATGTGAGGAAAATAACGGAAACAAAGTATTGTCACAATCATTACAAAAACTCTTTGGTTAAATTATGAGACATTATGACAGTTTAGACCATATTATGGCAAAATACATGTCTCTTAAGCTTTACCAAATTTGTACTCTGGTTAGGATCTCATCCCAGTCTTTATACATACAAGTAGTTTCTAAACCTGTGTCACAAATGCATGTAATGATTCATTCAGTGACTCAATATGTACAAGAGCACTTCTTAGAAGGCAGAAACAAAACTGAGACGTGCAGGTGTAAACGGTACCATAGGATTGAAAATGTAGTAATTTACACATTCTGTTCTGTTCCTAATTTTATTACGTGCACTTATGTATAATGGTACAGGTTTTTGAAGTAGTGGCAGTTAAACAAATAATATTTCCAAGGTCTAGTTTCCCAGGGATCAGTGCTGAGTCTACTTTTGTTCCAGATTTGATTTGGGCATAAGTGCGATATTAAAATTTGCCGAAGAGATCTGTGAAAGGCTTCAAGAGTACATAGGTTGAACTAATGGCCACATTGCAGATCAGATTTAATGCAGAGAATCTAGAGGTAATGTGGTTCAAAAATGAATTGTAATAATAGCGTGAAGGGAAGAATATAGAAGGGGTAGATAAAGAAGCCACCCAGAGATTTAGATGCTTGATTTCCTGAAAATATGAATACAAATTGATAAAACCATGAATGAGCTTGTCACATGTTGGATTTTTAAAATAGCAACAAGAATAAATGATTATTTTGTAGACGCATAGGTTAGGCCTTACTTATAATAGAATATGCTGAAATAATAAATCATTGAATTAACAGAGCAGGTTGATACCCAGAATAAGAAAATAAAGTTATGAAGATAGAAGTCCTGGAAAAGTTTTAAGATGCTTCTGCAAGTTTTTCCCTACTTTTTTCTTAGGCTCTCCAAGCTATTTCTCTCTGACTATGGAGTCAATGATGATGTCAACTCCAAACTATCAGTAAGGGAATAGAGAAAGTAGAACATTGAGAATAGATTTGGATTGCTTTGGTGAAGAACAGCAGGCATTGATCAGTGTATCTCTTCTTGTGCTGTAGAGTTTTACCATTCTAGGAGCACTCCTTTTAAAGCCAACTCACTCTGTACTGTGTGCATGATGCTAAATTATGTTTTACTAATTTTCTTTAAAATATCATAATTTGCATAAGTCCAATCTAGTAATAAAAATTTGTCTGTCAAACACTGCAAACAGTCAATGATGCATTAGCTTCAAGCTAGGTTGCCTCATATCTTGGCTTGAATTTGAAATAACAATGAGGGAAGAGGTGAACTAAGGTTTACATTAATATAGAAGTCTTGTTTCTGAAGCAATTTGCATCTCCTTGACTACTAAACAGTGTACCAAACTGAAGTCTCCTAATTGAAAAGGCTTTCCACAGCCTCGACGTATTGTTATTACTGCATTCAACGATTGTGTATGTTTTATGGGTTCCTAAAAAATTACAAGTTAAGTATTTCTGTCAAGAAAATTAACGGGCATCTGTGAGCTATTCCAGCCTTTGAAGGTCACTGCCTTGGTAGGCTGTAAACATTGACTTTATATGGTATTTCTGCTATGAAGCAATGGTCACAGTGTGCCTTTGAGTGCTGCACGTTATGACTTTAAAAGGAAGGTTGCAGTTATAGTAATGTATTTCTTGCCAAAAATAAATTAGAAGGATTTATCTATTTAAGTACAATGCTACTTTTTTAGGCTCTTGTATCAACTGCCTGTTTTTACAAAAGGGATGAAAGGGCATGGTTACATTTGCCCTGATTGCTCAGTTGTTGGGGTCGAAATTTCTATCAGTCGATTTGAGGCTCAGTTGCAGAGGTGTGCAGGTAGTATATACCTAATTATGCAGGCTGAACAAAGATATAGAATTAGTCAGAGCATCTCCCTGTCACAAAATCGGTGAACTATCATTACTAGTAGCACTCTTTATTTGCAGTCTATCTAATCAGAGGTGGGAGAATCATGGATTTCTATTCCAATTTAAAGTCAACCACAATATCATAAAAGTTTACTTCGGCTGCAGACAACCGGAAGACAAGTTTTCAACATGGTAGATCAAGGACAAACTTGAAGAACTCACTGTTTCTTAGATGTAGCATTCACTATTAGCATACTTCATTCCACTGTTTATGGTTCCATAACCACAGTCTGAACCTGCAACTATCCACTATTATTTTTACTACCTCCTTACATTTCTGTCAGTCTTCAATGTTCAGCCTTTGATGCACTAGCATCAATATTTCATATTTATATGCAGAATAACAGGAAGTTGTTGAGAATTGGGGAGGTATGATACTGGAGGATGTCCTGGGTGTGGCAAGTCCTGATGCTCAAGGAGGTATTCTGTAGGACATGTCTATCTTGCACTCCTTCTCTGCTCACTTTCAGCAGCCACTCATCTAACTTGGCTTATAACTGATACTTAAGGATGATCAATGTTCTCTTCAGATTCAGATGAAACAAATATAGTATGCCCATTGATCTGTTTAATATCTAAGAATGTATCAATCTAGTTCTAGTTTCCACAGCATTCTCTGGTAGTGGAATTCCACAGATTGATCACTCTCTGAAAGATGAAATGTTTCCTTATCTCAGTCCTAAATTGCCTACCCTATAGTTTGAGACTGTGACCCCTGGCTCTAGACTCCCCAACCAGGGGAAACCTCAAAACAATAGTTCCCTTTCTGAAGAAAAGATGTATTGGCATTGGAGGAGGTTTACCCCGTAGAGAAGGTTTACTAGGTTGGTCCCTGGTATGGAGGGCATGTTTTATGAGGAGAGGTTGAGTAGATTGGGCCTGCACGTATTGGAGTTTAGAAGAATGAGAAGCATCCTTATTGAAACAGAGAGATTGTTTCCCTTTGTGGGAAAGTCTAGGACCAGAGGGCATAATCTCTGTGATTGAGAGGCCTTACATCTAAAACAGAGCTGAAGAGGAACTTCTTCTCTCAGAAGGTAATGAATCTGTGGAATTTTTTAATGTAAGAGGCTGTCGAGGCTGGTTTGTTAGGTAGCTTCAAGGCTAAGGTAGACATTTTTTAATCATTAAGGCTATCAAGGGTTACGGGACAAAACCGGAAAGCTGTTGAAGATTATCACATCGGCCATAATCTCATTGAACAACAGAGCAGAGCAGCCTGGATGGACTGAATGGTCTACTGCTGCTGTTACATATTATGGACATTCTGTTAAATAGTTAGTTCATTGAAGATAATTAAATCAGAATGAACACGTATTTATTCTGTCAACCAATTTCTTAACTCAAATGTTCTTTTCCACCCTTTTGACTTACATCCCCAATATGCAAGTCAGAGACTTACAAAAATAAAAGATTATCCAACTGGTCTGAATACTGTTTCAGAGTTTTGCATAAGATTGACTTTTCATGAGCCTTCTAGTTATTTCCAGCAAGGAAGTCAAGTCCCCAAATACCCAGTTCAACTGAAACATTGCTAGTATCTTAAATATAATCACCTTGGATCAGAACTCACTACTTGCACTGTCCCTCAACTGTAGAGTTTTGTACTGAAAACTGTATCTATGGATCTTCTCTATTTGACCATAACAGAAGTTCAACTTTCTGTTATGGGTCCTTTAGTTAACATGAGTTTTAAACCTTTCAGCCAGCATCCAGAATTTCAACTTAATTCTGCTATAAAGAGATATTCCAGGATCAGTGCCCACCTAGACTGTCCTTAAAAGAAAAAAGAGCTATAAAATCCTGCTTGAAACAGAACCTACACGCAATCTACTCCTCCCCACCCCCTTCTCCAAATTAACTTCTTGTTAACCTTTCTGTTTATTGTTGGTAACCTGCCAGTTACTGAAAGTAAGGTATTTTTCCAGAAATCTTCTCCCATTGAAACCATTTCTTAAAAGGCCATCAGCCACACATAAATATAGTATTTATTTAGGCTTTTTTCTTCAAAAAACACATTGGTCATTGTTAAGCAATCCACACCACTGTTTGTCATGCTGTGTAAGCTTTGTATTATTGTTCACTGTAAGGTAGATTTGCTGCCACCATCCTCTTCCCAGGTAGCAATCTACAGGGCCTGCTTGGTCCAGTGTGTGTGAGGAAAGCTACTTGATAGTCTAACAAGATGTATTTTGTTACATAATAGTATCAATATGCAATTTAAATTAATATCATAGACATGATTATAGAGAAAAAGGGAAAGACTTTGATGGGAGTTCTTACTTCTTCAACATTATCATAGAGGGCCTTAAGACATTCCTCAGAATTATTTCTTTCCAACCCTTTTCACCCTTATACAACATGTCATCACAATACTGATAAATCTTTTATAGATTTAAACAGCAATCTTTTTCAGAGCCTGAATGACATGGGTATTAGCAAGGAATCTGGGACAATTGCAAGAGGAGTCCAACAAGGCTTTTCTTGATGTCGGGAGCAACAAGTTGCATTTTCCAACAGAGTTCTGGATGTTGAATTCATGTTAGGGAGGAATGGGAGGCCCATCTGCAGAGATCATTCCTCCTCATTATCACCCTCATTTACACCAAATCTAGGCTAATTGCTACATCAGTTCCTGTTTTACCACGTTTTGGATGGAAACTCAATGAGAATCTATGAAATGAAAGTCAGATTGGATACTTAGCGACTCTGCCCACAGACCTTGACATCTGACACATGTGAGCCTCTTTGCATCAATCCATTTGCAGTGCACTTCTGCATTTTAATGCTGAACTTTAGAGTGCACCCCAGCACCTTGCATTTCAGTGCTGCTGTAAGGACACTTTGAATACAAGGCAGTTTATAAATTGGACCAGGCTACTTCTGAGGGCTACTCACTTACTCTCCTTGTTCATTCACTTATGCTTACTTGGATGTTCACAGCATCTCTGCCTTTCCCTGTCTTGCTTGTCAGCATAGACACAAAGCCAGGCAGATTATAATGGGTTTGAGCAGTCACCAATTAAGGGGTGACATGTTGCTGAATGTCATCATGTTATGTCACTGTTACTTCTACACACTGTGCCAGCAGCTGATGTAACAGACATGTGCTTCACTTAAATGTCCATATCTTCAATTTGAGGTTGGTAGCACTCAGTCACATCAAAGGAGACACCTTTCAATCATAGAGTTCCAGCAGTCAGTGAAGGGCAATCTGCAATATAGGTCCAAGGGCTTGGAAAGTCAGTCAGTCACTTTTAGGGGGAACAAGGTCATGACCATTGTGGTCAGTGAGATCCAAGTATCAGGTATCCTACCAAACATCTCGGCTCTTTCTGCCCTATTATAAGGGCAAACCAAAATGAAAGTAGATGGCACCACCATTGTTCTACTGCAGGTGACAGAAGAGTTCTGATGTCACCCATTTGAGTGAGTAGGTAGCACGGAAGTCATGCAGGGTCAATATTGTGGGAGCGTTGGGTGGGTGAGAGCGAAAGAGGGATCATGTTGCATGCATAATGGGAGTAATGAAGCATAAGCATTTGAGGCAGGTGTATTTGTAGCAGAGATGGATTGTGTGAGGTAGCAGCTTGAAGATGGTAACGCTTACCCCAGCAGAGCAGAGAAGGTCATTGTCAAGAGTGGTCATTCCTCCACATTGCTGAGACCACACTGACCTGGGTACATGCTTCCAGTGCCAGACCTGAGGGTCATGAATGTCCCCACTCTGCACCACACCATTCACCAGGATCTACTGGTCCCTGTCAGCAGAGTAGGGCAACAATTTCCCCTTCTCTACCAATGCAGTACAAATGATATGAACCATGTAAGGTGGCTGTGGACTGGCAGTGCTTGTCCAAGTGCCAACTGCCTTTTAAAAATGCTACCATTACAAGGGATGACAGTATATCCCAGGATTTCCTGGCAGTGGCAAGCTCTTCCTGCTACAGGGAGTTGTAGAATTTAGATAGCATCAGTGAGAGGGATGCATGGTAGATGGTAATGAAGCGAGTTTAGGATGAAAGCACAAGAAAACTCTCTACCTTTTGCAATGAGAAACACTCCATAAGAAGTTACATTATTTTGGTTCAGTGTAAGCTTCCACCTGTAGACATTCACAGCACAGAAGGAGACCATTTGGCTCATGGTGTCCACACCAGTGAACAAACACTGCACTGTTCCTCTTTTCTAGCTCTTGGCCATTAGCCCTGAAGGCTATGGTGACATAACTGATATCTAAGTACTGCTTAAAAATTAAGAGAGTTTTTGACTCACCCACGTTTTTTCAGGCAATGAGTTCCAGACTCCCATCACCACCTGGGTGAAAAGATTTCCCACAACTGTCCACTTAGTCTTCAACTTCTTGTTTTAAAGCTATGCCCCCAGTTAATAACCCCACACTAATTTTTCAATTTGTTCTTGCTAAGTCAGATAATGAAGTTTTCTTTTAGGATTGTGCTTGTCTCTTTCAGATGATGAAATCTAACTACTGACAAATTACCACATAAGTTTCAAAGAGGTTTATCAAGAGGTTGCTGCTATTAAATAAGTACCACATAGTTCTCACAGGTATCAGTGAAAAACCGTTGACATTCTGTCTCTGGTATTTGGTGTTTCTGGACTGGTATTTTGTTGATTAATAGTTTTCTTTGACAGAAATCAGAGTGTGATACAAGTAGGACAGGCAGGAAGAGCATCTTAGCTTTCAATAATAATTTGTAGTTCCTCTTCCCCAAGTTTTCTTTCGAGAACTCAAATCAGGAGCTCAGGACTGAGAAATCGGGTGATTATAACAAAATTGAGAATCTTTTTTGATGGTGGGTGAAAGGAAATCAGTGTATTCTGGATGCTGAAGAATTAAATGTTGGAAATAAAATGCAACCCCACCGACATTTTCCTTTCAAATGGTTCTGATGTGTAGTTTCAGCATTTTTTACCGCTTCTATTAAAATAAACTAATCTCAAGAAAGATCCACAAATTTTATGTTCAATTAGTTTATGGTCTATTCCCAAATTATTCAATCATTTCCTAACATTGTTTTGTAAAACCAGCTGTTGTTCATCCCATTGAAAGGAATAAAAACCCAGAATTTACAGCAAAACATTATAAATTTGGACGTATGGTTGATTTATTTCTTGTAAGTACAGCTTCAGATTCTTATACTTTATTATTTTACACTCATTGGAAGGTTTCAGTAGGGTTTCCATGATGATTATGTGCAGTGACTCACAAGTAAACATTTTATCTATCTTTGGACAGTTTCATATAAAATATAACCATTCATTTTGCCTCATGTCCTGTCTATGCTCAAAATCCTTATACATTGTAAAAAGATTGAATAGGAATGAATCAGCATGCAAGCCTAAGTGTACTATGTGATATCAACAATCCCACATACCAAAGGATCAGATCAAATAAAATAATATTCTACAACAACTTGTCTGAAACTAAGTACAAAATTTTAAAAATATTTTAATCCTTGAACTGAGGTGGACCTAAGGATGGCAGCGCAGGTAGAGGATTGTTTCTCCTGCATGATGTATGAGGTGAGGGACGCCATTAGTGTCCCATCCAAATACGTCTGCAAGAAGTGCACCCAACTCTTGCTCCTCCAAGACTGCGTTAGGGAACTGGAGTGGGAGCTGGATGAACTTCGGATCATTCGGGAGGCAGAGTCAGTGAAAGACAAGAGTTTCAGGGAAGTAGTACCTCCTAAGCCTGAAGAAAGCTGGGTAACTGTTAGAAGGGGGAAGAAGCAGTCAGTGCAGGGATCCCCTGTGGTCGTTCCCCTAAAAAACAAGTTTACCGTTTTGGATACTGTTGGGGGGGATGACTTACCAGGGGCATGCAGTAGGGTGCAGGTCTCTGGCACAGTGTCTGCCCCTCTTGCACAGAAGGGAAGGGGGGATAGGAAGAGAGTGATAGTCATGAGGGACTCAACAGTTAGAGGGACTGATAGAAGGTTTGCTGGGAATGAAAGAGACTCACGATTGGTGTGTTGCCTCCCAGGTGCCAAGGACTGTGATGTCTCGGATCGTGTCTTTGGGGTTCTGAGGGGAGAGGGTGACCAGCCCCAAGTCGTGGTCCACGTAGGCATCAACGACATAGGTAGAAAGAGGGATAGGGATGTCAGGCAGGATTTCAGGGAGCTAGGGTGGAAGTTGAGAGCTAGAACAAACAGAGTGGTCATCTCTGGTGTGTTATCCGTGCCACGTGATAGCGAGGCAAAGAACAGGGAGAGATTTCAGCTCAACACGTGGCTGCAGGGATGGTGCAGAAGGGAGGGCTTCATGTACGTGGACAATTGGGGCTCATTCTGGGGAAGGTGGGACCTCTACAAACACGACGGTCTCCACTTGAACCAGAGGGGCACCAATATCCTGGGTGGGAAATTCGCTCGTGCTATTCGGGTGGATTTAAACTAGCTCAGAAGCGGGATGGGAAACTGAGGTGTAGTCCTAGTATGCAGGATGACGAGCGTATGGAGGACATGGTCAGGACCTCACTGTCACAGGAGTGTGCTGGTAGACAGCAAGCTGGATTGAAGTGTATCTACTTTAATGCCAGGAGTATCCGGAATAAGGTAAGTGAGCTTGCAGTTTGGATAGGTACCTGGGGCTTCGACGTTGTGGCCAGTTTGGAGACTTGGATAGAGCAGGGGCAGTAATGGATGTTGCAGGTTCCAGGGTTTAGATCTTTCATTAAGGTCAGGGAAGGTGGTAAAAGAGGGTGAGGTGTCGCTTTGTTGGTCAAGGACAGTATAATGGCGGCTGAAAGAACCTTTGAGGACTCGTCTGCTGAGGTTGCCAAGGAAGGTTTGTTGACTGAGTCAGTATGGGTGGAAGTTAGGAACAGCAAGGGAGCAGTCACCTCACTGGGGGTTTTTCACAGACCCCCAAATGGCAGTAGGGAGATTGAAGAACTCATAGGCCGGCAGATTGTTGAAAAGTGCAAACGTAGCAGGGTTGTTGTTATGGGTGACTTCAACTTTCCCAATATAGATTGGAACCTTCTTAGTGCAGATGGTTTGGATGGAGCCGTTTTTGTCAGGTGTGTTCAGGAGGGTTTCCTTACTCAGTATGTGGACAGGCTGACAAGGGGGGAGGCCATTTTGGATTTGGTGCTCGGCAATGAGCCAGCACAGGTGTCAGATCCCATGGTGGGAGAACACTTTGGCGACAGTGACCACAACAGCCTCACATTTACCACAGCCATGGAAAGGGAAAGGAGCAGTTACCAGAGGAAGATATTTAACTGGGGTAAAGGAAACTATGATGCTATCAGACAGGAGTTGGGAAGTACAGATTGGGAGCAATTGTTCCACAGAAAGGGCACAGCAGACATGTGGAGGCTGTTTAAGGAGCAGTTGTTGCGAGTGATGTATAAATTTGTTCCTCTGAGACAGGTAAGAAGGGGTAAGATTAAGGAGCCTTGGATGACGGGTACAGAGGTGCTTCTTGTCAAAAAGAAAAAGGCAGCGTATGTAAGGTGGAGGGAGCAAGGGTCTAGCACAGCTTTCGAGGATTACAGGCTTGCTCGGAAGGAGCTCAAAAGTGGACTGAGGAGGGCCAGGAGGGGGCACGAAAAAGGCTTGGCAGGAAGGATTAGGGAGAACCCGAAGGCATTTTACTCATACGTGAGGAATAAGAGAATGATCAGGGAGAAGGTAGGGCCGATCAGGGATAGCGTAGGGAACTTGTGCGTGGAGTCTGAGCAGATAGGGGAAGTCCTAAATGAGTTTTTTGCTTTGGTTTTCACTAAGGAAAGGGACCTTGTTGTGAATGAGAACTTTGAGGAGCAGGAAAACAGGCTTGAACAGATCAAGATTGTGGAAGATGATGTTCTGGAAATTTTGGCAAACATTAAGATTGATAAGTCCCCAGGGCCAGACCAGATTTATCCTAGGTTGCTCCGGGAAGCGAGAAAGGAGGTTGGTAAGCCGCTGGCGAAGATCTTTGCTTCCTCACTCTCCACGGGAGTCATACCAGAAGATTGGAGGGTGGCAAATGTTGTTCCTCTTTTCAAGAAATGGAATAGGGAAATCTCTGGAAATTACAGACCAGTCAGTCTTACGTCTGTGGTCAGCAAGGTTTTGGAAAGAATTCTGAGGGATAGGATTTATGACTATTTGGAAAAGCATAGCATGACTAAAGGGAGTCAGCATGGCTTTGAGGGGGGCAGGTCATGCCTTACAAATCTTATTGAGTTCTTTGAGGAAGTCACGAGACAGGTTGACAAGGGTCGAGCAGTGGATGTGGTGTACATGGACTTCAGCAAGGCATTTGCTAAGGTTCCCCATGGCAGGCTCATTCATAAAGTCAGGAGGTATGGGATACAGGGTGATTTGGATGTATGGATTCAGAATTGGTTGGCTGACAGGAGGCAGAGAGTGGTTGTAGATGGTAAGTATTCTGCCTGGAGGTCAGTGTCCCGCAGGGCTCTGTTCTTGGGCCTCTGCTGTTTGTCATTTTTATAAATGACCTGGATGAGGAGGTTGAGGGGTGGGTTAGTATGTTTGCTGATGACACAAAGGTTGGAGGTGCCGTTGATAGTATTGAGGGCTATTGCAGGCTTCAGTGAGACATTGACAGAATGCAGAACTGGGCTGAGAAATGGCAGATGGAGTTCAACCTGGATAAATGCGAAGTGATGCATTTTGGAAGGTCGAACTTAAATGCTGAATATAGGATTAAAGGCAGGACTCTTGGCAGTGTGGAGGAACAGCGGGATCTTGGTGTTCAAATGTATAGCTCCCTCAAAGTTGCCACCCAGGTGGATAAGGTTGTTAAGAAAGCATGTGGTGTTTTGGCTTTCATTAACAGGGGGATCGAGTTTAAGAGCCGCGAGGTTATGCTGCAGCTCTACAAAACCCTGGTGAGACCACACTTGGAATATTGTGTCCAGTTCTGGTTGCCCTATTATAGGAAAGATGTGGAGGCTTTGGAGAGGGTGCAAAGGAGGTTTACCAGGATGCTGCCTGGACTGGAGGGCTTGTCTTACGAGGAGAGGTTGACTGAGCTCAGACTTTTCTCTCTGGAGAGAAGGAGGAAGAGAGGTGACCTGATTAAGGTGTGCAAGGTAATGAGAGGCATTGTTAGAGTCGATAGCCAGATACTTTTCCCCAGGGCAGGATTGACTGCCATGACGGGTCATAGTTTTAAGGTGTTAGGAGGAAGGTATAGAGGAGACGTCAGAGGGAGGTTCTTCACCCAGAGAGTTGTGAGCGCATGGAACAGTTTACCAGTGGTAGTTATGGAAGCAGAGTCATTAGTGACATTTAAGCGACTGCTGGACATGCACATGGACAGCAGTGAATTGAGGGGAATGTAGCTTAGGTTATTTTATTTTTGGATTAGGAATATTCCACGGCACAACATCGTGGGCCAAAGGGCCTGTACTGTGCTGTACTTTTCTATGTTCTAAGTTGGCAATGCAGAAAAATGGTTGTAGGTGACATGTAAGATTGGTGGGCTCTCCCATTTTCCAGGCCCGAAACGTCAGCCTTTATGCTCCTAAGATGCTGCTTGGCCGGCTGTGTTCCTCCAGCCCCACACTTTGTTATCTCCCCACCTCGAGGCCATTTTCGGAGAAGACATATTAAAGTTATAATTGCACTGGTTGTGGATAACCAATTAAGGGGCCTGCCCTCTCAGATTGCAATTTTCTAATCACAGGTGGGCCCTTTGAAGTGGCTCAAATGTAACCAATGAAATAGAGCAGCGTCCTCCTTTTTTTTAACATCATCCTCCTACCAAGTTTCCAGACCACTTGAAGTCTCAAGGCCTTGCCTCCAGTCTGCAAGGAGCCTCTGCTCCCTACAACGGTGTCCAGTCCAGGACTTGCCTCCTAAAGTCATGGCTGCTTTACGTTATTCAAAGCAGCACTTATATTAATACCATTTAATTTGTCTGCTTTTATCTGGCACCCAACTTGTAGACCAGCCAGGATCAGAAATAGGGGCTAAAATGCTACTGCTATTTAAATAAAAAGCAATGTAATTCTGCAAGAAAAGTGCCTTTTTAGTCATAGTAGTACAGCAGTGAAATAGCCACATATTTCATTGGAATACCAAATTTCCTCATAGGGTACTGAAAACTACTGGCCCAGTTAATCAGGAAACCTTAATGCACTAAAAGTGGCTCTTTGAACAGAACTGTCAGTTGGTCTGACATTTCTTGACTTAAATTGAATTTGTTTTCAGGAAATGTAGATAAATTCACTTTGAGGTTTCATGTCTGGAATTTCTCTTCCTTTCATGGTCATAATAAAATGGAACCTATTAATTATTCTGAATGTTGAACTTCAAATTCAATTCTATTGCCAATATTCTGTCATTTACTCACTTCAAGTTTATTAAATATTTCATATAAAATATTAGTTGGCTAACACACTGTTGGGAGTAGCTGTCCCTTTGTCCATTTAAACCATAATATTACCTCCTTTGGCTCAGCTTCCAATTTTGTCTGATTTACATCTCTGTGAAGTGCTTTTTGACATTCCTCTGCTTTAAATATGCTTTGTAAATATATATTTTATCATTCTCTTTTTGGGTGTAGAGTTCCAAATATCTAGATTTTCTTCCTAACTAAAATATTATTCATAGTAGTAACTCAATGATGGATTTTAAAATGTATTTTGTCTAGTTCCACTCATTGTCACCAGCTGGTGAGCTCAGCTAAGAGGACCTCCTGTTTAATGGCGTGTCTATATCGTTTGTTCCTTTTCTATTATTAGGGAAGAATAACAGAATGAATGAGGATTTAGCTTTTACGTTTAGCGTATTCCACAGAACTGTATAAATGCTCTTCATCCAGCAATCTGACATTCTAATGTTACTAAAGGCTGACGCCATGGTAGCTCAGAGTTTGGCACTGCTGCTTCACAGCACCAGGCACCTGGGTTCAATTCCAGTCTCACATGACTGTCTGCCCAGGTTTGTGGGGGTTTCCTCCGACCATCCAAAGGTGTACAGGCTAGGTGTATTAACCGTGGGAAGGTCTGAGATGCTGCTTGGCCTGCTGTGTTCATCCAGCCTCACATTTTATTATCTTGGAATCTCCAGCATCTGCAGTTCCCATTATCTCTAACCGTGGGAATTGCAGGGTTATAGGGAAAGGATAGGGGGATGGGACTTGTAGGTTGTCCTCCAGAGGGTTGGCCTGCTTCCACACTACAGAGACTCTACGCTCATTGTTTCACGACAGTATTCAACAATAGATATGTATGGCAGAGTAATTTTTCTTTAAATGTCTACTTTCACAACATTTTGCAATTAGAAGCATTATTTTGGCGTAATTTGTGTTATCTATACTTTCTCATTGCAGACAGGTAGCTTCCTGTGATCCCCTGATTGAGGTAGAGGATATGATGATAATGGGCAAAAGACCGGATCCAAAGTGCATCTTCACATACGTGCAGTCCCTGTATAATCATTTGCGAAGGTACGAGTAACCAGTCCTGGAATACAGAAGCCAGAATATCTTGACTTTCTGTTGAAACAGAACACCAATCCACAGCATGCTTGTGTTTTGGGGTAGTTGTTTGAAGACATGTATATACACGGGTCACTGTGTGCTGTGTTTGCACTCTGGGATTTTATTTCTCTTTATGCATGAAGACAGGATGGAGATGCCAGGGTAATGAACTGTCTACTTTGTGTATATTATAAAACCATTGACCACGACCCTCTTCTAATTCCAAATCAAGAAAAAATTATTATAAATATACTGAGAATCTTTCATACAGTACAATTGTCTGCATATGTATTTGCAAAGAAATAGATGTATTATAGCACTGAATTAAGGTCCTTGGATCACTTTTAAAATTGATTTTATTTGATTCTAATTGTTTGAAATTATGCCACCCACCAGTATTTCTCTTTCTCTCTTCCCCTGCTTCTGTCTCTCAAAACAGTAAAGGAAGGCAGTTTCAGGATGTGTGACACACAACCTGTGAGACCTGTTATCTTTGTCTCACAGTGTCTGTGGTGTTGCTCTTGCACTGTGACATTTCTAGCTAACAATTCTGAATAGTGTTCATTTTTGCAAATGTCCTTATATATTGTACCAAGTGTGCCATTGGTGAGACCAAAGGAAATCATGCAGTCATAATAAAAACAAATTATTGCTTTCAGCGATGAAAATAATGAATACATTTAATAGATATTCTAATAATGAGGAGCTTCCTATACATCCAAGCAAAGCATAACCAGTATATACTCAGCTATGGAATTTGTTTGTCTGAAGAGCCAACCCCATTTTTCCACTACTGAGGATCAAATTCTTAAGTTATTAGCCTCAAACAAAGAGTGGCTACATTGGAATATCAATGAATAATTCAATCCTCATTATGTCCTTGGTTGATTAAAGCTGGAGTTATAGTTTAGGAGTGCTACAGTTGGTTTTAGTGTTAAGGAAGAAGAAAGTGAAGTGTATTACCAGTTTTAAATGTGGGAATGGAATGCTTTTGCTTCGCTGTGTTGCTAGGTTACCTTGTGTGTGCATTGATATATTATTACATCAAGAAAGTTTATTTGGGGAGATATAGGAATGCTGCCAGTGCCCATGCGATCATATTCCAAGATTTACATTTTACAGAGGAGAGGTATAGAGGGAAGATTTTCTTTCTAAATAAATACATATTTAAACATATTAGTTCCAAACCTAAGAAATAAAAGTTTTCGTCGTACTCTGGTGAACGACATTGACTTGTCCGTGTGATATAGTAAAGCGTGCTGAAAGCTAAGTATTTCTACTACAACCCCTAAAAGCAGAGTACTAAAGTGTTCTCAATGTGAAAAATAGAGGGGTAAAATGATCACAATGGTTGTAATCACTGTGATTCAGATACTGTAGTGTTTAGCATGGGATAATATGAAATAGAGGAGAAAAGCCTTTTTTAGGTTCTAAAAGAAGTATAACAGGTCATCAAGCAGGAGAATTCTATAGAACATGCATACACTTAAAATTTGGGTCATCGCATGTCCCTGTACCAAGCTTTCCAACTTCAACAATGTTAACATTCTGAGGCAACTGCTTCACAGGGGGAGCCTTTTGATATGCCATTAGAACCAGAAGAATATTTAGCAGCCACTTGCTTGGGGATTTCTGCTGATCTTCTGCCACATTTTACAGAAGAAGGCAAAGTTGCCATAGACTGATCAGACCATAGGAACAACTGATAATGGCTTAACCTGAGGATCACCATGCCTGAGATGAGAGGAGAGGATGAGAAGGAGAATGCTAATGAAACCAAACACATTTCACTGAAATTTCATGTCTAACCGTATTTTTTACTGTCTTTCTCACTCTCCCTGAAGTCTATGCTTTATTTTCCACAACATATTATTGTCCTACTGATTTGGTGGAGGCAAATTCCCACTTAGCAACTTGGTGACAGAGACCATTACTGGAATAGTGATGATCAGGAGCAGGCAGCAGGAAACCTTAACTACATCCAATGCAAATTGAAAAATGCAATGGTTTATAACTCATTTCTCAAAGTGTAATGGATTTCAAAGGTTAGTGCTTGAAGAGGAGACTCATTTGCTTTGGGACAAACAAATTTGCCTATTTTGGTAATTTCGGAGTCCTGCACTCTGCTACAGCTGCCTCCACTATGTACAAGGCATGCCCCAAAGTGCTTTGTTTATTTTAGATGGTGTAAAAGTGGACTGACTACTTTCCTTTCATTGTTGATTGTATTAAGGCACCAGATTATCTGGCTGGTTAACACTCTCAAAAAGCCTAAGGTAGCAGAGGTGACCTGATGTCTTATACAACACCATGTTATGGAAACAATTCAGGGGTGGAGAGGAAATCGGAGTGCTGGCCACATGTCTTATTTGTGTGTTCTATCTGCCAAAAACACACCTGGTCAAGAACCATTGGTACCTGAAAAGAGATCTGACAATGTCCCACTCAAAACATTAAGAAAAACAGAAAATGCAGAAAGTAGTCAGCAAGTCTGGCAACATCTATCGGAAGAGAAACAAAGTTGATGGCCAGGATTTGGTGTTCTGTGTTCTGCAAGTGGAATTGGCCACTTCAGGGTTCATTAACTCCCTGGTCTCACCAATAAGAAAGCTAACAAGATCAAGCACCAGTTACATTCTTAAAATGCTGACTTGGTGAACTTCTCATCCAATCAGGAGCCTTGCCACCATGCCTGAGACTGCCAGTGAATCAGAGCTTGGTAGCTTTGAAGATTGTTGATGGAGACCCAGGCTGTGAAGCCATGAGGGTCTGAAACAGAGTAGGTGAGAGAATTTTTTCTAAGGGATCACTCAGTGGGGGTTGCAATTGGATGCGTGTCAAGGAGTGGGTCAGAATAAGAACAGGGAGTGGCTTTCAGTGGTCACCCTCCTGCCCTATCCATATCCTCAATTGCTAATGATTCTGGTGGATTGAAGTCTTCAATCTCCCCCACCCCACCCCACCAAACTCAGCAGATAGATCTTGCTGGTTTCCTAGTCAGGAACCAGCCAGTTTCCTTGCATGCTAAGAAAACAGTTAATCAGATCAATGGTTCGGTTGAAGCCCTAAAGAAGCCCTTAATTAACCACATGAGGACCTTAGCTAATGGCAGCATGAGAAGGTCGTGCATGGACCTTCATACCCAGAATTTAATTGCTGACATTGTGAGAAGAAAATCAGTATCTCTCTGGGGCCAATTCATTCAATTATTTACCCTTCTCACCAACTGAAGGGAAGGGAAAATCAGATGAGTGTTTTTTTCAATGATCTTTAATCAGAGCTCAAAACATTACCTCGGATTCTGTATGAAACGTAAATTATATTTTTCCACAGAGACAGATTGAGAAGATCAGTGATGTCCACTTTAGTCATAATAATTGACATTATAAATTGATATTCATGAAGATGCAACAAACGTAAAATGTTATTACCTAGCTTGTTAAGCAATTATTCTTCTTAATCATGAGTAAATTCCCTTTAGTTTGCTGATGCTGCCACAAAAGAAGGGGTAGGTACATAATGCTTTATACTCAAAGCAACTTTTCCATTACATTAACGAGAGGAAATTATACTTTATGGTCTGCTCATTTTTTTCCTTCACTTTCAACTAACCAGAGAACAACCATCACATCAAAACAAAGTAAATATACTTGTATATATCATGTATCCAGATAAGATTTTTGCTGCACTGTTAATGCAAGCACAAACTGCACAGGTTTTTAATTTCAAATGACTTGAAAACTGCTCTGTGTCAAACTCTGCCAAGAATATTGTATGAATATGTTATTAAATAATCTATGCAGGAGAAATGGACTACACCCTTTTTTACTGTATTAGTACAGTGCTTAATGCCACATTTAATTTTAAAAAGTGCACTGTTTCTATATGTAACCTGCACGAGGAAAACTGCCTCATGTGCTTCTGTGTATCTGTATGTTTTTCCAGTTTTCCTTATTAAAGTTAGCATTGAGCTTGCCGCAATTTTTAAAATTAATTTATATATTTAATTTTGGAAATGTGGCTGTTCTATCCTCCTTGTTCTTGAAGTGTTGAAAAATTGCATAATCGGTTGTTATTAATAGTCTTCAGCTTTCGGAGGATCAGTTGTTAGCCTTTGACCAACCTTGTCTTTTCAGACATCTCCTGGCCATCCTACACTAATGGGTGAAACTTAATGAAGGTGATCAGTTCCAATCTACCAGTTGGAAAACAGGCAAGTGAAGGTGGGAGGCAATTGCCCAGGAAAGGGAAAGGGAATGGGAATGGGAATCAGCAGAAAGGAGAGGAGGGAAATTCCCAGTGTCCTGTTTTTCTAAAACCTCATCCTACCAATTCACAATGCTTGATTCATGGCACTGACCCTCCCCTCCTACAGAAGCCCACAAGCAACTCTGATAGGGTTTGCTTGCCTAGCCTTCTCACTTGGTGACACTCCCACCTGGTGTTGGGTGAACAGCAGCAATAACAGGATGAGGTCCTGAAGGTGGCAGAGTTCTCACTTTTTGCTCTTCTCTCCATGCCCCACCCCTCGATTTTAACATGCCAACAAGATACTGCATCACTGCATCTCACTTTCAGGTTTGTGCTATGTAAAATAAGATCCATATTAATGTATGAGACCTGCCCGTTGGATTCAGTCCATAGAAGATTACCTGTAAAACCGTAGGCATATACAACATGTAGGTCCACATGTAAAAGTGACCCAGTAAGGACTTAATTTGGAGTGATAGCATTAATAGACAGTGAGTGACACAAATGGGGCTGCAGCTTCCTGCTCCCACATGTGAGCTTTCAAGGTAGAAGTTCAAAATTATATGGGGAGTTGAGTGAGGGTGACTTCTGGATTCATTCTGCTGAGACAAAGAGCCAATTACATTTGTTCAGGCCCCATTCGGGGTAATTTTACAACTTTGGCATTTTGTCACTACCAGAGCAGTTCCTTACCATGATGTGAGCCTGTCTGTGATGGTTCGTTGATGCTGGAGCCCTCTGAAGGCCACAATTTTATTCATACCCAAATAAGCAGAGAGTTTTGCCCTCATCCCTGTGAAGTTGCCATGCTGGATTGTGTTTATGTCCGCTCCACTGTGCAGTCTGTGAAAGGTGCTTCTGTGTTGAGGCACCCTTACAGTCCCTGACCTACCTTCGGACTATACTGAGGTTCTGAAGTTGCTGACCCTTTGGGACTGCACCATCAAGAGCCCACCAGATGGAGGCATATAACTCGAAGGCCTCAAGTAATGTTGCATTGCCGGCTTTGCCATTAAGAAATTTTATCTTGACAAAATCTTAACCCTCTGTGCATTTTCTGCGTGTATTTCTGACTTATAGTATTTAAGTTTTATTTTCTTTCAGAGTTTAGAAAATTATTTTTAGCTGCCATATTGAATTTTTCACTGCAAATAAAATGTCAGCTCCAAATCTTTTTTGAAAATGCCTCTGATTTTATTTTTCTGTCATCACATTGCATGATGTTAGCAGATGCTCATGCCTATTCAATTGTAACAACTTGCATTTAATATCTAGCCCATGACACCTACATTCTACTGATACTAACGAACAGTGGAGATTGGAAATAAATAAGAACTTAGAAATTTAGGATACAGATTTTTAAAAACTGCTGCCATTGGTGTCAGATGAGTTTTGACTGCTCATTCAACTACATCTGTGCCACTGTTAATACTATTGATGGAATTTAAAGGTACTCCTTTTGAAACAATGGATTTTATCCCCTCAGTAAATGGAGGATAATTATTATTGTAAGAGGGAAAACATTCTGTTGAAGGTTACGAATGTATCTAAAGTGTGTGAAGGAGAAAGAGTTCTAGGCCCTGACTTTCTGGAAGCAGCATGTAAATTTGTGGCACAGACGAGCATTTTCACAAACAGGCTTCAAATTGATACACCTTTTGTAAGAAAGGCACAATATCTGTTCCACTACATGGTTCCTTTTAAAGCTTGTACCAGTATTTCTTTGTGGGTTTATAAAACGTACGTAAAGCTTCAAATTGAAATGTACAAGAAACGTATACATTGCCACATTACTAGCAGTACACACTGATACACAAAATTCTGGCACAAACGCAAGGGGCTGGATGGCCTCCAATCTGTGATTCTATTTTGTAATAAAGTGAATCTTGTTACTGGCTTGTATTTTCATGAAAGCTCTTTTAATATTGACAGAAATTGTTTCCTGCTAAAATGTCTAATTTACAGCAGGTATTTAGAATAGCCATCCATTCACCTCAAGCAGAATTTAGTCTATTCCTGTGGCTTTTAAGATGTTGATAGTACCCCATTATCTCTGGCTGACCCAACCTGCAATGCAAGCTGAATGAATTAAAGACTAATATAAAAACAGCAAAGCTTTACTTAATGCTGAGTAATCAGAATTTTCCTTTAGAACTGCATTGATTGTGTGTTTGGCCATCCATGACAAAGTACCTGTGGGAAGATCATTTCAGTCTTTTGTTTTCTTTAAATACTACATGCTCAACAAGGTGGGAGTGTTAGAGTTGAAGATTGGATATATTCCAATATTTGTAACTGGTTCAGACATTACCACATAAGAGTATTATACGGGTTAGGTACAAATGCATTGCCCACTGCATTCTCCCATATTGAATCAGTGCTTCCGAGCCTGACAATCACATTTAGATGAAGATTTGATACTTTTGATAGTCGATCATTAGCCATAAATCTCAGACTTTCACTACTTCAGGGAAAACTGGTTTATTAAGTGACTTTGCTAAACTCAATTTAAAGCTCCACCTGTGCCCTGTAGAGCACAAATAAACATGGTGACACAACACACATTGCCTTTTGTGAAATTTGATGTCTGTTCTCTTTGTAATTTGTGAAGCAGGTTCACTTAACTCTTTCCTCCTTTTATATTTTTCCTCACATTAAAAGTAATTTACATATTTTGTGCTTTATTTTAAAGAGCTCACAGCATGACAGTATTTTTGCTTGCACTACATTGAGGTACCTGTCATACAGGCCTGACTTTACCTTCAATGTCATGTATTATGTATTTTTCAGGCCATTACACCATTGTAATGCAGTCCATAGATTTATGTACACATTTTGTAACTTGCCTGTTTTACACAGTATATACAGAAATGCACTAAAATAAAATAAAATTGTATTTACAAACAAAATGGTCTTGTTTCTGCTGATCTCCCATTTCAAGTTGTTTTATTTGCCTTCATCTTTAGGTGGTTTTGTTACCTAACCCCTCCGCCTGACATTTTGTCTATGTCAGACCCTTTCCAAAGTACCCCTGTAATAATAGAAGCACTAGAGAAGAAAGACCTTGCAGTTAAAGAGCACTTTATATACTTGAGTCAATCCTAATCTATTTTATGATGTTTTTGCAAGTATCACTTGTGTAGGCAACCACAACAGCAGCCTACATACATTGAGGTTTCACAAACAACAAGATAAATTTGATGATAATCTTTTTAAATAGTGTTAGTCAAAAGGGAAATGTTACAAGGATGCCAGGAACACTCCCTGCTGTTAAAATAATGTCATTTCACCTTTTACATTCACAGTTTAATGTTTAATTCTCTGAGATTGTAACATCCCCAATATACTAAATTATACTCAAATTTGCAATTAATCCACAATATTCTGATTCAAGACGAGGTCTAATAAATGTGTTAAGATTACATTTCTGTTGGAATTGTGATCTCTAAATTGTGACCTGCCAATATGTACATGTCATCCTTTGGTTTATATCAAGGGTGCAATGATAATTTGCATATTTCACCCTGCTGCCCCACCACACACTCTATTTGGAGCCTTTCATTCAGGTTTCTGGAACTACAAAGTTATCTCTGTCAACAATGCTGATAAGACTCAAACCTTAAAATGTTTGGACTTCCCAAACCTGTTTAAAGCCAGTCGTGTGGCTGCTCGAGCAGCTGTGTGTCCCCAGCTACATTACTAAAGGATTTGGATATCCTACGTGGTTTATACCAATCCACTTCTCCAGTCCTTAGTCCTTACCTTCTCTGATGCCTTTAATATTGGTGAATATTCTTTCCACCTCCCCCTTCATGGGCCATCTTTTTGGCACCATTCTTGTCTTGATTCTGTGTCAGCTTTTCCCAACACAGAAGTAGCTTCTTCTGCCACACCAACATTCATCATAGCCATGCCAAAAGTTACTTTCTTTTGTCCTGCCCTTCAGCCACATCATCTGTAAAACTAGATCAATTTCATTTCATTTTGACAATCGTTATTGACCCCGCAATGACTTTTGACTCCATGACTATCACTTTGCTGTCTGACTGATGCTCAGCACTACATTAGAAGATAGAACATTATGACGCAGTACTGGCCTTTCGGCCTTCAATGCTGCCCGACCTGTGAAACCAATCTGCAGCCCATCTAACCTGCGCTATTCCATTATCATCCATACGTTTGTCCAGTGACCATTTAAATGCCCTTTATTTGGCGGAGTCTACTACTGTTGCCGGCAGGGCATTCCACGCCCTTACTACTCTCTGACTAAAGATTCCTACCTCTGACATCTGTCCTATATCTATCACCCCTTAATTGAAAGCTATGCCCCCTCGTGCTAGCCATCACCATCCGAGGAAAAAGGCCCTCACTGTCCACTCTAATCCTCTGATCATCTTATATGTCTCTAAATAACAAGTAGAAATTCTGAAACTGTGTGTATGGAATGACTTGAATGAGACATGGGTGAGAAATTTCCAACTGCTATTCCCACCGGAAAATAGGATGTCAGTAGCGAAAAATTGGAAAAGGCACCACTGTAGTGGTGATACCCCTCTGAATTAAATTATCTGCTGGCCTATTAATGCATAGCATGCCTGTCTAAAATAGGCTGGAGGGTTCCAGAGAATGCAGATTGGAATCTTAGACAGCAACACACCAGTGGTTAGTTGGATACTTTGCCCTCAATCACAGGCATATTTTTAAGGTGAGAGAAGAAAGATTTAAAAACACACGCAGGCCAATTTTTTTTAAAGAGTGTGTTTGGAGTGAACTTCCAAAAGAAGTGGTGGAAGCAGGTACAGTTATAACATGTAAAAAAAACATTTGAGTATGTACATGGACAGGAAATTTTGGAGGGATGTGGGCCAAGTGCAGGCAGGTGGGACTAGTTTAGTTTGGAATTATGGACTGGTTGGACCACAGGGTCTGTTCCCATGTCTCTGATTCTGACACTCCACACTTCCCCTCAGTAATTTTCAACTCAGCTCACTTCTTGAGCTGTTGGATTTCTTACACCAGTAATGTGCATTACCCACTCTCATTAAGTATGCAGAAGTTTGTATTAAGGTGATAACAGCTAAAAGCTGAAAGAAGTTTGGGCCATCTAACAATACATAATGCCAGTTCTGAACAGGTTAAACATTGATGATATGAGCACAAGTACTGCCTGTGTAATATCTATCAACATTTTATGATTGTCTGAAAACTAATGATTTAATATTCATACCATCTGAACAGTCAATATTTTTAAAAAGACAGTTGCATTATCTTTATCAATTATAATTGGTATGGCTGCTGATTGAATGTTAAATCTGAAACACCATTCAGAACAATATTAACTGTATAATTTTATTTACATAATGATGTAACTGGTCAAATATTTCAAAAGTTTATTCTCATTTGAGCATTCCAACAAATTGGATTTGGAAGGTTTCACAATCTCATTTGTAACAAAAACTTCATTACCATATAATAGAACCAAATTAAATCCAGTGGTATAATGTGCTGTGGCTGAGTTAGGAGGAAGGAAATTGTCTTTCTCTAATCCCACTACTTCGCAGTTCACAATATAAGTTTACTTTGTTTTACTCAGTTCCATATTTGGGCAATCATTATATATTTCGACTCAGAATAGAAAGATTCATCAACTGTTTATTTATTTAGAAAACATAAAATTATTCACATAATAAATCAAAACTTTCCCACAAAGATGCAGATATAAAAGCAGAAATTGGTGGAAAAGTTCGGCAAGTCTGGCAGCATCCGTGAAGAGAAATCAGCGTTATCATTTCAGGTTGCGTGACCTTCAGTTCTGAGGGGTTACTCGATGTAAAACGTTAACTCTGATTTCTGTCTACAGATACTGCCAGACCTGCTGAGCTTTTCCAGCAATTTCTGTTTTTGTTTCTGATTTACAGCATGTGCAGTTCTTTTGGTTTTTATCACAAAAGATGCAAAGTTGGTTAACACACGCAGTTTGTAATATGAAAATATAAATATTTACCCTCTAAATAACCCCAACACACACATCCAATAATAACAAAAAAGAGGGAGGCAAATATAGATATACCTGTGCAGTGATTCATTTTAAGAAAAAATAACTTTTGGCCAAAAAATTTTAGGTCTTGGAGACAACAGTTGTATGTACTGTTCAGATGACTGTTGGTCTGGCACTGTGGCAAATGTAGATGTCACCAACATAGGTTGATATCTCTGGCATGTTTGCAAATTCAGCTTGCTCAGGAAACACAGAACTGAGGATTCTTCCAGATACTGTCCAAGGGGAGAATCGGGACTCATATTGCCTTTTCAACAAAGATTTTTAATAAACAGGAAAAATGGCTGGAATTTTTTTTCCTTCTCTCTGCAGGCTGACCACCAACTAAAGATTCAAAACCACGCCTAAGCTTGAAAAACACAGCTCAAACTGAACAGCCACAAAACTCAATTGTTCAAACAGTCAGGTGAAACGTGTCACCGAAGTGAGCTCAAGCAAATAAGATGTGCATTTATCTGGAACCATGTGGTTTCTGAGAAATGTTAAAAAAGTTCCAAAATGTCCTATTTTTAATCTTTCAAAGGAAACCATTCTGATTATTTCCACAATCCTTCAAACTCAAATCCACAAAAATATGAAACATCTTCATAATATAGCTAACTCTTGTCACCTGGTACCTGTCGAGCAACATACACCAAAGGCCCTACATTAAGTCCTTAGCTGATTAAGCTGTGCGCATCAGAAAAGGGAGGACAGAAATCAAAAAAGGCTCCCTCCTCTTTATCCAATGACCTTTGCTGAAAGATTCATCTTATGGATGTCAGGTAAAAATAGGATGGCATTTGCCCTGCCATTGCAGCAAAATAAAACATTTCAGAATAAGAAGTTTGCCGACAAATAAATTAACGTAGTAACATAAAAAGTAACAGCTCCCTGACCTTAATTAAAATATTAAACCCCATCTCTTCATCTCTATGATGGCAATGTTTCTCCTCAACAAAGGGAAATAATGAATTCAGACCGAAGAGATCTAACCAAAACTTTAAACTGTGATTTCTCTTTTGAGTTCGTGAAAAACCTGCTGTATACTTATAATATTTATCTCATATAGACTGTAGATTACATTACAGCGGGATCTCTAGTACACTAACCCAGTGAAGTTTAACTATTCCCATATCACCAGCCCATTTGAACTAAAAAAAAAGTTTAAACCAGGATTGTAAAATAAACTAAACAAATGCATTCAACTACCTTAGAAGTTTAAAGTTTATGTGAAACACATCAGCAATTGTTTATCTTTCCATAGGGACATTGCTACACAATTAATTGATGTCATAAATTGCATTATATTGCTTTTTACTTGCAAACTTAATATTTAGTGCATTTTGTAATTTATGTCCCTATGTAAACATAAACAACTGCTGTCATATTTCATATAAACTTTAAACTTCTAAAACAGTTGAATACATTTGTTTAATTCACTTTTCAATCTGGCTTAAAACAATTATTTTTAGTTCAAATGAGCTGGTGACCTGGGAATATTTACACTTCCCTAGGATAGTGCGCTAGAAATCCTAACTATTCATGAAGTTATCACAAAAGTTAAAGATTTTACAAAGGTATGTATTTTATCTGTCTTTTAGACCCAGATTGACAGAAAGCACAAACCAGGTTTCAGTACTTAACAAAGATTCCTATTCATTATGAAAAATAGATTCTAACTACAAGTAAACAAATATATGCCACTGACATATATCTCAACCAGTTGAAACTCTAAACCCTTATAAAACTCCCCAAACATATTCACTCACAGATACAGAAAAAGGATGTTATGGATGGAGGGAAAGAGTGGGAAAGGGAGTTCAGTAGGCCCTGTCCACAGAATTCAGTAAGATGTTTCTTCACCTTGTTATGACTTGCTGCTCCTCAATTTTCTTTTCCCATATACTTTCACTTGTTTGCAAGAGGCACAGAACAACTGGTTCACATTTATTAAGTCTTTGACTTATTGCTAGAATAACAGATTGCAGCAACTGATCAAGGGAACTAAACTGGCTTTCTTCAGACCTGAGGTTTTTCTTTTACTACAGAGAGAAGGACAGTATCTTTTTTTTTTCTGGAGATACAATGGCTTTGGCCAAATATTCACACCCACAAAATGTTCAGCTCCCTGGGAGCCAGTGATTGTTGTTGACAGGTAGGAAGCCTTTATCGTCAACAATTGGTCACCACTCCACAGACCAATCAGCTACTTGTTGCCTGCCAAATCTCATTTTGTATACACCCAAAATAACTCCACTGAGGCTGGTATCCTGTCACCAAGTCACCCTTTATTTACTTGTGGAAGGTGTACCAGCTCTCTCAGAGCTGGCTCTCAGAGTGAACAGAATGTCTGACATTCCTGTTTATATCTGTCAGTCAGAGCTCTGATTGGACCAGATTAACAGCTGCAATCAGGGAACTCACATTCTGTGATGCCCAACTGGCTGACCTCATCACAATCACTACAACACATCCTGCCCTCACTCTTAAGTAGTCCTTCCCATACTGCTTGAACAAGTAGCTGTATAAATGTCAATAATAATGAGCATCAGGTAACTTGCTTCTAAAAAGTGCAGCAACCCTTTGAACATAATTGTCCGGTGGAAAGATACTGATTTTAAAAATTAGTTCATAAGATATAGAGAGCAGAATAAGGCTGTTTGACCCATTGAATCTGTTCCACCATTTGATCAACCCCATTTTACTGTCTTCCCCCATAGGTTCTTGATTATAAGGGAGTCAAGAACTACCTATCACATCGCTGAAGAAATTCCTCCACTTAGTCCTAAAGGTTTGTACCTTCAGTTTGAGGCTGTGTCTTCAGGTTCTTGTCTCTCCTACTAGGAGCAACATCTCCCATTCTATTTTGTCAAGGTCTCAGTATTCTGTAAGTTTCAATCAGATTCCCACCTCATCCATCCACGCTCCATTAAGTACTGACCCACAGTCCTCAATCACCCCTTACACGACAAGCGTTTTATACAGCCTTAGCAGTAAATCCCTGCTCTTGTATTCAGCCCTCTTGAAATGAATGCAGACATTGCATTTGTCTTCCTCACTGCCAACTGAGGCTGCATATTGACTTTAAAAGAATCCTTAACTAGAACTTCCAAGTCCCTTTGTACTTCATATTTCCAAAGCCCTTCCCTTTCAGTAAACAGTCAATGTCCCTATTCTTCCTATCAAAGTGCATAACCTCACATTGTATTACATCTGCCATTCCTTTGCCCACTCTTCCAGCCTGCCCAAGTTCTCCTGTAGCCTCCCTGCTTCCTCAACACTACCTGTCCCTCCACCTATCTTTGTGTCATAGTAGCAACAATGCCCTGGCTTCCTTTATCCAGGTTATTAATGTATATAGTTGTGAAATTAGTTGTGATTCTAATATAAGCCCCTGTGGAACTCCACTATCTACTAGCTGTCATCCTGAAAAAGGTCCCTTTATTCCTCTTCCACACCTACACTGGCCTGCGAAGCCCCTTTATCCCTACTCTCTGTCTTCTATTAGTCAACCAATCCTCTATCTATGCCAGTACCTTGCCCCTAACTCCAAGGTCTCTTAGATATGTTAGCTGTCTCCTGTGTGGTGTTTTGTCAAAGGTCTTCTGTAAATCCAAATGCATTATGCTCACTGGCTCTCGTTTGTCTAACTTGCTTGTTACTTCCTCAAAGAACTCTAATAGGCATGACCGCCCCTTGATGAAGCTGTACTGACTCAGCTCTACTTTTCCAATACTCAGCAATCTCAACCCTAATCTTTACCAAGGCCAGGCAAACCAGCCTACAGTTTCCTGTCTGCTGCCTCCCTCCTTTCTTAAACAGGATTGTTGCATTAGCCATTTTCCAGTCTTCTGGAACCATCCATGACTCCAGTGGTTCCTGAAAGATCACGACCAATGTCTCTACAATCTCCTCAGCTATCTCCTTCAGAACTCTGGGGTGTAGTCCATCTGGTCTGAGTGATTTATCCACCTTCAGCCTGCCCAGCAACTTCTCATTCTTGATGGCCACTACACTCACCTCTGCCCAAATCTCATGAAGTTCCGGCATGCTGCTTTGAGGGCCTCATTATTGGGTCTTCCAAATTTGGCAACTTTGCACATATCTGCAAAACTCATCACGTTGCATGAAACACTGCTGTCCTATCTAACACATTAAATTCATGTGATGCCTTCCATCTGCAGTCATCATTCTAACACTCACAACCCTTTATCAGCTTTAGATCTGATGCACCAATCTGTAATAAGATGTAATGATTTGTCAGAACTTTCAGCTGCTGTCTCTCCAGCAATCACCCATAAAGGCTTGTTTTACTTCTTTAAAGCCAAAGTTGTTCAACTTCTTGTCAGCTCATCTCTCATGCTGGACATAACTTTATTTTGTGCAAATGGCCTCCAAAATATTTATATCCTGTCCTCAGACCTCAAGCATTCTGCTGGCCTTTCTGCAATTTGTTTCCTTTTTGTCGGACTATTTGCCCTCCTTCAGCTTGGAATGCCTGTCAACACAATGCAAAGCTTTGTCGATATTTTCTAATCAATCTGTTCAGATACATATCTGAGGTAGGTAGAACTTGAACCCAGACCTTTTGGCTCAGAGGTAGGGCTACGACCACTACGCCACAAACACTCTTGCAAAGCCTTGTCAGTTCTCCTATTAGAATGCTTTAGCTGATGATTGACAACTCAGAACTTCTGCAATGTTAATAAAATGTGAGGCTGGATGAACACAGCAGGCCAAGCAGCATCCTTCTGCAATGTCGATAGCTTTCTTGAGAATATGTATCTCACCTCTCAACAGACATGCTCGCACCACAGGATCTCTTATCCCAAAGGCAATCCCATCTCTAATGAGATCACCCTTTAGCTGTCCAAATACTCAAGATTCAACTAGATACATTAGGATGATCATTTACCGATCATAAGTCTCCCTTTCCCTTGGGGTCCGATGTTGAACACTTCCATTATTTGCAGAAAATTATCAAGGAATTTAAAGTCTGTCTTTGAAGTGTCCAAGATTTCTGAAACCTGGCTTTTCTGTTCATCAATGAGTTCTAAGCTGCAATAATATTTTTACCTGTCTTCAAAATTGCAGCTCTTACATGTTTAATCTTTCTAATTTTATTTTTTAAATTATTCATTCACAGAATGTGGATGTTACAGACCAGGCCAGAATTTATTGCCCATCCCTTATTGAGAATCAACCGCATTGCTGCGTGGCCTGGAGTCACATATAGGCCAGACCAGTTAAGGATAGCAGATTTTCTTCCCCAAAGGGCCATTGGTGAACCAGATGGGTTTTTTCAACAATTAGCAATGGTTTCATGGTCATCATTAGATTCTTGATCCAAGATTTCTTTTTTATTGAATTAATGGTGAGATTTGAACCTGGGTCCCCAGAATATTAACTGGCTCTCTGGAATAATAATCATTTAGTGATAATAACACTAGGCCATCACTGCCCAAGGTAGGCACTTCTGTACCTATTTCATAGTCTTGCCACTGAGTAATAAAGTAATGATTTTTATGTTTCAGTAGCTATCTCTCCTACAGCTCTGAGAACACAAATTTTCAGATGCACTCATCTGACTCCATATTTTAAGTAATGTAACTTAATGGCTGCCACTGTCTGCTCACACTACAGCAGTGTTAGCGGATACATGACAACATCAAAGGTAAAATTACATTTCTCTAACACCATGACCGCCAGCCAACAGACAGAGATATTTTCCTAAATCAACCTGTTTGGTTATGTTATGACACATTTCTGGAGCAGCTGGGATTTGAACCTAGATCTCTTGGGTCAGAGGCAGGGGTACTATCATTACAACACAAGAGACCTCAACTAGCAGACAGCTTTGGCTTACTATTTGAGTAGGGGACTTATTTGTACAACGTGAAGCTAAGATCATTGCAACCCAAGCAGGAAAAGGTCCTTATATCACCCTTAAGGTGTCATTAATTGATCAGTTTAAGGCCTCAATTGGCAACGGAGTGAGAGTGGAACTCCCCACTCAGAACTAATTCCAGTGAAGGCAAGATTCTGTTACAGAGGTAGTAGGAACTGCAGATGCTGGAGAATCTGAGATAACAAGGTGTAGAGCTGGATGAACACAGCAGGCCAAGCAGGATCAGAGGAGCAGGACGGCTGACGTTTCGGCCTAGACCCTTCTTCAGACTCTGCCTTCTGCCTCCAAGCTCAGTACCTCTGAGACTAGAGGATTCCACCCAACATTTTAGTTCAACAAGAGCTTTTTTAAGGCCATGTGGTGTTACTACATAAATACTTGAACTGTTTGTTGTGGAATCAAGGTCACGTGCACTTAAACTCTGTCTGCCAAACTTGTTGAGTGCCTCAGTTTACTTGAGTGAACCGTTGACTCCCCTAACATACTGGGTAACCTCAGTATCAGAAAAGTGAATGATTATTATGGTTATTTACTGCCCCCTGGTGGTGACAAATTGCAAAGCATGACCAACAGAGCAAAGGCTCTCAAACAGTTGACTGTGAACCACTTACACAAAATTTTTAAAAATCTGCTCAACTGATACTTCACAGTTTTGTTATCACAAAATAAAAAAAATCAAGATTTGGGTGAGGTCCCTTTGTTGTCAGTATCGGAAGAATAGAAAGAACAAGACTACTTTAGATCAGACACCATCAAGGTAATGCTTGGTTCTAAGTTTGAAAACCTCAGCCTCATGTTGGGCTGTATGTACAATTGGTTTCTCTTCTTTGTTGTTAGTCCTACAAGTTTTAAGACTTTTTGAATCCCACAGTTAGAAGTTGTAACAATAGCATAAATCTTGTTTATAATGTTACATCGGACTATGTGTGAGAATGATGACTGATACACTTCCATTAACACCAACTGTGGCTTCCTTGCTTAAAAATATCACTTTAAGACCATAGGAGCAGGATTAGGCCATTGACCCATCAGGTCTGTTCCATGTTACAGTCATGGCTGATATGTTTTTCAACTCCATTCTGGTGCCTTCTCACTGTAACTGTTGATTCCCTAACTAATCAAGAACCCACTGTTCTCTGTCTTAAATACATTCAATGACTTGGCCTCTTCAGTCTTCTGCAGCAATGAGTTCCACGGATTAACTATCCTCTGGCTGAAGAAATTCCTCCCTATCTTAGTTCTCAAGGTCTCTCCTTCCAGTGGAGATATCTTCTCCACATTCACTCTATCCAGGCCTCTAAGAATGCTGAAAGTTTCAATCAGATCACCCGTTATCCTCCTAAAGTCCATCAGGTACAGAGCCAGAGTCTTCAACTGCTCCCCATATTTATCCTCAGCGTCATTCTTGTAGCTCTTCTCTGGACTGTCTCCAAAGCCAGCACACCTTTCCTCAGAAATGGGGCCTAAAATTGCTCACAATTCCAAACCCAGGCTAACTAGACTCTCATACAGCATCAGCAGTACATCTCTGCTGTTGTACTCCAGCCCTCTTGAAATGTATGCTGACATTCCATGTGCCTTCCTAACTGCCAAGTGAACCTGCATGTTAACCATAAGAGAATTCTGAATTAGGTCTCCCAAGTCCCTTTGCGCTTCAGATTTCCAAAGCCTTTCCACATTTAGAAAATAGTTTTCCTGCTTTCTCAACACTACCTGTCACTCCACTAAATTTGTGAGATCAGCAAATGTAGCAACAATGACACCAGTTTCTTCACCCTGATCAATAGTGTATAACATGACTAGCTATATACCAACAATGACCCCTGCAGAACTCCACCAGTCACCACCTGCCATCCCGAAAATGACTCCTTTATCCCCTCTCTCTGCCTTCAGCCAGTCAGCCAATCCTGCATCCATACCACTACCTTGCCCCTCACACCATCAACTCTTATTTAAAATCCTCCTATGTAGTGCTTGTCAAAAGCTTTCAGGAGAGTAGCACACATGAGCCATGAATTATATAATTTCTACAGAATCCAGTGATTACATCAATTTAACCCACCTAGACCAGGTCTCAAATCAAAACAGCTATTATTGATCCTCACCAAATTTCTTCAATCTCCTCTCATTCTTGATGATTGATGGTATAATGCTTGGAAGAACATTGCAGTACTGAATAACTTTTCATTTGAAGGATCCAGCTGAGTACTATAAATATTTTACTTTCCAGTTCATTGCTGCTCTCAGTGTTTTAGAGGAGACAACATTTTATTCAAATAAACAAAGGAGCTTATTGGGGTTGAGAAAGTCTTGCCGAGGTTTAAATGTATATGAATGGTAATTCTACAATACTAAATCTGCCAGGAACAGTGAAATTATTCATGTTGGCAAATAAAAGCACAACATCAACTCTTGTGGGTAAAAAAAAATGTTTCAAGCCAGGAATGAAAAATGAAGTAATTTGAAAAAACCGAGGAATTAAGCCTGACAAACAGTGGACAATAACCAACCTCTTCTGAACTGATGGCAGTACTTAGAATCATCGAGTCATAGAGGTGCACCACATGGAAACAGACCATTTGGTCCAGCTCGTCTATACCAACCAGATTTCCCATTGTCTAGTCCCATTGACCAGCATTGGCCCACATCCCTCTAATCCCTTTCTATTCATGTACGCATCCAGATGCCTTTCAAATGTTGTTACTTTGCCAGCATCCACCACTTTGGCAGTTCATTCCATACAAGCACCACCCTCTGCATGAAAAAGTTGCCCCGTAGGTCCCTTTTAAATCTTTCCCCTCTCACCTTAAACCTATGCCCTCTTGTTTTGGACTTTCCCACCCTGGGGAAAAGACCATGTCTACTTACCGTATCCATGCCCCTCATGATTTTTTAAACTTCAATAAGGTCACCACTCAGCCTCAGATACTCCAAGGAACATAACCCTTGTCTATTCAGCCTCTCCCTATAGCTGAAATCCTCCAACCCTTGCAACATCCTTGTAGATATTTTCTCAGCCCTTTCAAGTTTCAGAATATCCTTCCTATAGCAGGGAGACCTGAACTGCACATAATATTCCAATGGTGGCCTAACCAATATCCTGTACAGACACAACATGAACTTCCAACCGCTAATCTCAATGCACTGACCAATAAAGGCAAGCATACCAAACGCCTTCTTCACTATCCTGTCTGCCAGTGACTCCACTTTCAAGGAACTATGAACCTGCATTCCAATGTCTCTTTGTTCGGCAACACTGCCCAGGACCTTGCCATTAAGTGTGGAAGCCCTGCCCTGATTTGCCTTTCCAAAATGCAGCACCTCACATTTATCTAAGTTAAACTCCATCTGCCATTTCTTGTCCCATTAGCCCATCTGATCAAGATCCCATGGTACTCTAAAGTAACCTTCTTCACTGTACACTGCACCTTCAATTTTAACGTCATCTGCAAGCTTACGAACCATACCTTCTTTGTTCACCTCCAAATCATTTATATAAATGACAAAAAGCAGTGGACTTAGCACAGATCCTTGTGGCACACTGGTCACAGGCCTCCAGCAACACTCAACCACCACCCTCTGTCTTCTTCCTTCAAGCCAGTTCTCTATCCACATAGCTGGTTATCCCTATGTTCTGTGTGTATGATCTAACCTTGCTAACTTGTCTACCAAGAGGAACCTTTTCAAACATCTTACGTAAGTTCATACAGCTCACGTCCACCACTCTGCCCTCATCAATCCTCTTTGTTACTTCTTCAAAAAACTCAATCAAGTTCGTGAAACACAGTTTCCCACACACAAGCCATGTTGCCTATCCTTAATCAGTCCTTGCCTTTCCAAATACATGTAGATCCTGTCCCGCAGGATTCCCTCCAATAATTTGCCTACCATCGACATCAGGCTCACTGATCTGTAGTTCCCTGGCTTTTCCTCACCACCTTCCTAAAATAGTGGCACCATGTTAGCCAACCTCCAGTCTTCTGGCACGTCATCTGTGGCTATCAATGATACAAATATCTCAGCAAGGGGCCCAGCAATCTCTTCCCTAGCTTCCCACAGAGTTCTGGGGACACCTGATCAGGTCCCGGGGATTTATCCACCTTTATGCATTTTGAGCTGCCCTGCAAGTCCAATGTAATATGGACATTGTTCAAGAAGTTGCCATTTATTTCCCCACATTTTCTATCTTGCATATCCTTCTCCACTGTAAATACTGATGCAAAATATTCGTTTATTACCTTTCCTACATCCTACGGTTCCACACATAGGCAGCTTTGCTGGTTTTTAAGGGGCCCTATTCTCTCCCTAGTTACCCTTTTGTCCGTACTATATTTGTCAAATCCCTTTGGATTCTCCTTTTACCCACTTTGCCAAAGTTATCTCATGTCCCCTTTTAGCCCTCTTGATTTCCCTCTTAAGTACACCTACTATCTTTATACTCTTCTGGGGATTCACTCAATCCCTGCTGTCTATACCTGGTACCTGCTTCCCTCTTTTTCTTGACCAAAACCTCAATCTCTCCTGTCAGCCAGCATTCCCTACACCTACCAGCCTTGGCCCTCAACCTAACAGGAAGATACTGTATCTGGACTCTCGTTATCTCATTTTTGAAGACTTCCCATTTTCCAGCCAACGCTTTACACGTGAACAACAGCTTGCAATCAACTTTTGAAAGTTCTTGCCTAATACCATCAAGATTGGCCTTCCTCCAGTTTAGAACTTTAACTTTTAGATCCAGTCTATCCTTTTCTGGCGCTATTTTTAAAACTAATAGGATTACGGTCACTAGCCCCCAAGTGTTCCCGCACTGACACCTCAGTCACCTGCCCTGCTTTATTTCCAAAGCATAGGTCAAGTTTTGCACCTTTAGGTACATCCACATACTGAATCAGAAAACTTTCTTCAACACACTTGAATTCATCTCCACCCAAACCCTTACCACTGTGGCAGTCCTGGTCTATGTTTGGAAAGTTAAAATCCCCTGCCATAACCACCCTATTATTCTACAGATAACTGAGATCTCCTTACAAATTTGTTTCTCAATTTCCCACTGATTATTGGGGGGTCTATTGTACAATCCCAATGAGGTGATCATCCCTTTCTAATTTCCCAGTTCCACCCAAACAACTCCCGTGAACATGTTCCCAGGAGTATCCCCGCTAAGTACAGCTGCATTGTTATCTATAATCAAAAATGCCATTCCCATCTCCACTTGCCCTGTTTTCAATCCTTCCTATATCATATAAGCCCTGGAACATTAAGCTGTCAGTCCTTCCCATCCCTGAGCCACATCTCTGTAATTGCTGACATCTCAGTCTCATGTGTCTAACCATGCCTGAGTTCATCTGCCTTACCTGTTCGGCATCTTGCATTGAAATAAATGCAGTTTAATTTATCAGTCCAACCTTGTTCTCTGCTTTGTTCCTGCCTGCCCTGACTGTTTGACTCGCCCATTTTCCCAACTGTACAAGTCTCAATCTAATTTCCTTCCTCACTATCTCCCAGGGACAAACTAATATAAATCCTCCTGAGCAGCAATAGCAAACTACCTTCCCACCAGTATATTCGTCCCCTTCCAATTCCAATTCCAATTCAGGTGCGATGCGCCCTTCTTATGCCGGTCACTTCTACAAAAGAAGGCATCCCAATTATCCACAAATATGATTTCTTCATACCCACACCAGCTCCTCAGCCACACATTCATCTGGTCTATCCTCCTATTCCTATCCTTGCTCTCTCATTTTACTGGGAGGAATCCATTTATTACTACCCTCAAGGACCTACTTTTTATATTCCTGTCTAACTTCCTACATTCTGTCCTCAGAATTGCTTCCTTTTCTCTTCCTACGTCCTTGGTTCAATGAATACGATGACCTCCTACTGGCCCCTCTCCCCTTTGAGAATATTCTGTACTTTCTCCAAGCTATCTTTGATTCTGGGTGCAGGGAGGCAAAGCCATTCTGACATCTCACTGTTGACCGCAATATCATCTGTCTATGCCTCTGACTAAAGAGTCCCCTATTACAATTGATCACTTGGAACCTGACATACCCCTTGTTACATGAGAATCAGTCACGGTACCAGAAACCAGAAACCAGAAACCAGAAATGCTACATTCCCCTGAGAGTCTTACTTTTGTAGCCACCTTCTCCATGATAAAAGGTTAAAACATGTGACTGTGGAGCTCCTATTGAACGCTGCATTTGTTGTACCAGAAGCTTTGGCTTGGATACCTGGCCTAATATTGATTTTGTGTTTGTGTTTTGTCTGTACAGTATGAAAGAAAAGTTGCAGGGAGCAGTTCAGTTACAGTCTTGGTGAATTCAGCTCTCCAGCTCTCCATCAACATGTGTCGCATTCTTCTCATCGCCTCCAGCAACATACCTACTAATCCTGTCCTATCACATCCTTCAACTTCCAATCACAATGCACACCACATAATCTCTTTCTTACTTTAATCACTGTCACATCTTCCTTTCTCACCAAACCCAAACCATGTGCTGCTCTTACATTCGAGAATTTGCATATTGAGCAACTTCACCCAGCCGTCCTCACTCAACAGAGAGGTGAAATTGCTTGTTTTTACATTCATTACCTCTCAAATGTTCCTTCTTGCTCACCAACTTTCGACATATACATGCACGGAACTGTACAATTGTGAGGGAAGGTGTGAACTGAGGAGTCATAATCGCTGACTGAAATAATGCCACAGAGGCTGGTGTCCCATTGCTAAGTCACCCTTTGCTTACATGCGGGGAGTCCTTGATACTGGCCCAGCTTCTTCAGAGCCAGCTCTGAATGAACGGAACCTCTGACATGCTTGTTTATATCTATCAGCCAAGGCTCTCTGATTGGATCAAGTTGATAGCCCCAATCAGGGAACTCCTATTCTATGTGATCCACCTCACTAATCCCATAATAATCACTATATAGCTACATTTCAGTGCTTCCACCCCTGAGGTTAATTAAGTTTCCAAAGTAGCCGGGCAATGGCTATTTCAAAGACTAATCTGACTTCCCAGTGGCAGGGTGGCTATATAGCCAACAGCAAATGGTGAGGGGGTATGCCCAGTTAAAGAACAACCTTTGTCCTTCACAGCCACATACTCACATTTCCCCCACAACCCCCACCCTCCACTGCTACACCCTTCTTACTGTGCTGTACTCTCCAGTGGAGCATCAAGTCTGGAAATTTGTGCCTTGCGTTAATTCACGAACCTTTGGACAGTCAAGACTGGCAGCTTCACTGCATGTTACTTTTCATCCTTCATTTAATCAACAAACCTCCAGCAAACTTCACAACTTTGTGTTGAATTCTGAAGACTGTCATCTGCTGAGTATCAGCAGGTTGAATGGCCTACAATTTATGGTTTAGTGCTCTGTACTGCTCTACACTGGCTGTGCATGTACCAACTGAGGCTCCGCTTAGCTTCTTCTTTGACTCTTGACTGCACCTTGGACAGACCAATGACAGAGCAAAGCATATTCTGCAATGTGCTCCTTGCACATCAGTAGAGGTCATGATCCCTGGCTCTATAGGAGTGGCTGTGGTGCAATGGGGGCTGTAAATGTTTCTAGTCTCAGAGAACGTCAACTCCTTCACCAGATCCTTAGCACTTGGTGATGATGGGATTGCCCTGGAGCAGCCAAATTGAGCCATCTGTATCTGGGTTCTCATAGGCTTCAACATCCAAAAGCTACCAACCAGCAGCTTACCAAAGGGTCCCGAGAGCAATGTCCTACCTGCTTTGCTGAGACAATACAACTCTCACTTGATCTGAAATGTAGTTTTATTTCAGCTACTGAGTCTGCAATTCATTGAAGTTGGTTAAATAGTTTGAATATTATTTAAATTATGGGGTAGAGAATGATGTGGTAAGGATTATTAGTACAATGGGACTCAGTGCAAGTTTTCAAGACTGGGAAACAGTGTTATACCATTACAAACTCAAGTATTTTGAAATGCAGCTACTTTGGACCCTTTGCATTGAGCATTAATCACACCAGTGCCAGAATTGGAGGTTTCCATAACACTATGCTGCCACCTTTCTGAATTTGCTATAGTCCATCCAGTGAAGGGACTGAGACCCTCAGTCCTTCTAGGGAGTGAATTCCTGTTCCCATGGACTTGCTGCCTTTGTTTCTCTAGGTGCCAAAAGTCTCGGGTTTGGATGGTTCTGTCAAAGGAGCTTTGGGGTGTTGGTGCAGTGCTTAGTGCAGATAACAGGCCCTGCAGTTGGAAATACGTCAAGCATGACTTTCGCTTAAAGAGTGATAGACCTGACCAATAAATTTTTAAAAATCCATGAAAGTAGCCAGTATAAGCTAGTTTATAAGAGGAATGATTTGGAGAGATGGAATTAGGGAAATTGGGAGGAAGTATATAGTTGCAATTGATTAGTGAACAAAATGTTCAAGCCTTTTGAGCCTTTTCTATCGGAAAACTGTTTATGATATTAATTGTGCCGCATTAGACACAAGTGGACCTAACTGGAAGAATCTTTTTTAAAAATTGTTTTTGCTAATTTTTCTACAGAGAAGTTGTGGATCTCTGCTAGCACAGTTCTAAAAGCAGCCACTAGATGGTGCACAGGATAATAAAATGTGATCAGAGATAATGGGAACTGCAGATGCTGGAGATTCCAAGATAATAAAATGTGAGGCTGGATGAACACAGCAGGCCAAGCAGCATCTCAGGAGCACAAAAGCTGACGTTTCGGGCCTAGACCCTTCATCAGAGAGGGGGATGGGGGGAGGGAACTGGAATAAATAGGGAGAGAGGGGGAGGCGGACCGAAGATGGAGAGTGAAGAAGATAGGTGGAGAGGGTGTAGGTGGGGAGGTAGGGAGGGGATAGGTCAGTCCAGGGAAGACGGACAGGTCAAGGAGGTGGGATGAGGTTAGTAGGTAGCTGGGGGTGCGGCTTGGGGTGGGAGGAAGGGATGGGTGAGAGGAAGAACCGGTTAGGGAGGCAGAGACAGGTTGGACTGGTTTTGGGATGCAGTGGGTGGGGGGGAAGAGCTGGGCTGGTTGTGTGGTGCAGTGGGGGGAGGGGATGAACTGGGCTGGTTTAGGGATGCAGTGGGGGAAGGGGAGATTTTGAAACTGGTGAAGTCCACATTGATACCATATGGCTGCAGGGTTCCCAGATAAACGTCAGCTTTTGTGCTCCTGAGATGCTGCTTGGCCTGCTGTGTTCATCCAGCCTCACATTTTATTATCTTGGAATCTCCAGCATCTGCAGTTCCCATTATCTCAGATGGTGCACAGGAACAGGATAAAGTCTTATCACACCACCCCTTCACAAAACACGTTGCAAAGCTGGAAAGCTCTCACTCAGGGAATGAGGTTGTTCTCACTTCGTCAATCTAGAATGGTCATTCATTATAGCTTTACATAATTTAGGATTAGGTTGTCATTACAAAAACCATGAAGTAAATAAACAACACTGTCAAAAATCAAAGCTGGCAATTTTAGGGTCCATCCCCTCCCTGGAGCCTCAGTTGGTACATGCACAGCCAGTGTAGAGCAGTAAAGAGCACTAAACCATAAATTGTGGGCCATTCAACCCATTGAGTTTGATTTGCCATTCACTAAGATCGTGACTTCTCTGATAATTCTCAACTCCACTTTTCTGCCTTTCCTCATTCCCTTGTTGATTAAAAATCAATCTATCTCAGCCTTGAATACAATTAATGATCTGATCTCCACAGCTCCTTGTGGTAAAGAATTCAACAATTCACCCACTCTGAGAGAAGAAATTCCTCCTCATCTCTAAGACAACCTTTTATTCTGAAATTATGCCTTCTGTCTTAGACTTTCCTGCAAGGGGAAACAACCTTTCCACATCTACCCTAAGAATAGGCCCCCTAAGAATCTTATATGTTTCAATAAGTTTGCCTTGCATTCTTCCAAACTCTTGCAATTATTCTCCTGAACGCTTGAAAGAGCGAGGTTAAATATCTGTGTACATCCTTTTGGTGGCCCCCTGGTAGTTTGACTGCTCTTTACACATACACAGACAACAGTTGAAGCCATTATCAGTCTCCCTGTCCTGGGGGAGGCCACCTTTTCCTTTTCTCTCAGACAAAGCCCAAAGGCTGGGCAACATTTCCAAGTTAGTTTGATAGTGACCTTGCCCAGCCTCCCAGCCAACTGGTGGAAAGGCTGACTCGCCATCCTGTCAGCTCCATGTCCCTCTGAAATAATGCAGCTTGTTCCTGTGTGTGTTCCTCAAATGACAGAAATTGAGAGCGCGCGCGCAGACGCGCGCGCGCGCGCACACACACACACACACACACACATCCACCAAGTGAAAGAATTGCATGGCAAAGAAATGTTGGATTTGGATTGAGCCTGAGTGGAAGGATGTGTTGGTGTCACTTTGAAGAATTGGTGTGCTTGATAGTAAGAACACTAGACTCAATCTCTGCACTATGTTGGGTGAATTGGGGAAGCACAGCTGGCATTTCTGGGTCATCGACCTGGGGAGGTGCTGCTGCAGCTGACTGTCTGGTACCCTGCTGGAAAGTGTGCACACTGGGATGTGTGAGGCCTAAATTAGGTTTAATGGCATATGCACTGAGTTACACTAACACATGCTCAACTGCAGGCTGCCAGGATGAAGTAAATTCGTTTAACATTCCCACAATACAGGAGGCAGTGATTAGGACGATATAACAAAATACTCAGCTTTTGAAATGCTGTTTACTCCCTTCCCACTTAAAAAATAAATTCAAATGTAAAATAAAATATCTATGTAAGTTTCCAGAATCTGTAACATATCTGTTAGATTGTGTTTGACTCCAATCTTCCTCAGAAATATTTCAAACTCTTCTGATGTAATCTGCGGACCATTATCTGACACCAGCACAATTTGTAACCCATAAATTGCAAGCTAACTCCTCAAAACCTTAATAATTTTGACAATTGTAGCTTTGTGCATAAAACTTAATCATTTTGCTGCTATTGAAACAAGGTATTACTCCCCTGTCCACTTAAAAGAAATTGATACATTCTCACAGAGATAATGGGAACTGCAGATGCTGGAGAATCCGCGACAACAAAGTGTGGAGCTGGATGAACACAGCAGGTCACGCAGCATCTTAGGAGCACAAAGGCTGACATTTCGGGCCTAGACCTTTTCTGATGAAGGGTCCAGGCCTGAAACATCAGCTTTTGTGCTCCTAAGATGCTGCTTGGCCTGCTGCGTTCATCCAGCTCCACACTTTGATACATTCTCACAGTTCCTTGTGTTTGCCTAGCGAATGAAAGTAAACTTGGTTGGATCAATTCTCCTTTTCAGGTGCACAAGTAATTTTTGCTGACTGTCCAATATTTCCACCTACTTTTGGGTACCAAAATTAGATCTTCATTTCTGTTTTCATTTGGACTATCCATATGTGCTTTTAATGATGTTTCTCTAGTTATCTCCCTCTAAACCTTAGTGGAAAAATTAGAACCCATTGGAGACAGTTCTAATCTATGCAGATCATTTCTAAACATAAAATACCCAGCAATTTCTCTTCAAAGCACACTTCAGCAATCCATTCATGACATGGCATGGTGACTCAATGGTAAACACTGCTGCCTCACAGCACCAAGGAGCTGGGTTTGACTCTATCCTTGGGTGACAATCTGTGCGGAATTTGTACATTCTCTCAGTGTTTGTGTTTCCTCCGGGTGCTCTGGTGTAGGGAATAAAGAACAACACAGCACAGAAACAGGTCCTTGAACCCTCCAAGCCTGTGCTGACACATTTTGGCCTTCCATGTTAAAACAGTTTTTACTTGCAGCATCTGTATCCTTCTATTCTTTTCCTATTCATGTATTCATTCAGGTGCTTCTTGAAAGCTGCTATTGCGACTGCTTCCACCACCTCTTCTGGCAGTGCTTTCCAGGCACTCGCCACCCTTTGTGTGTAAAACATGCCTCGCACCTCTCTTCTAAACTTATCCCCCTCGCACCTTGAACCTGTGTCCCCTGGATTCATCCACCCTGGGATAAAGCCTCCCACAGTCTAAAGATGGGCAAGGTAGGTGGATTGGCCATGCTAAATTGCCCTGTAGTGTCAGGGAATGTGTAGGCTTGGTGCATTGGCCATGGAAAACATAGGGTAGGGGGATGGATCTGGGTGGGATGCTCTTTGGACAGTCGGTGTGGACTTGTTGGATTGAATGGCCTGTTTCTACACTGTAGGGATTCTATGATAATTTCATTTCACGAGTACTGTGTCCTTGTGAATTTCCTCACTTTGGCAGTCACTGGCATATAACTTGTGTATGTTCAGTAATTCAGTGGCAACTCAACGATTAGAAATGAATCAGTCTTCTGTGTTTAAATGACCTGCTGATTGAGATTTAATATTGTGCTGATGACTTATTCTATGCTGTGGTTGCCCTTGATCAATAATGATTTTGCACCATCTGAACACTTCCTCAGTGTCAACGCACTCTTACTGGTCCCCACTGTTAATAACTCAATCCAGTTTAATTTTTCTTCTTAAGCTAATTTTTTCCCCTCAGGAAGCCTTTGTTCCCTCATCTACTGTCAATAATAAGTAATCATAGAATCATTGAATAACTAGAGCGTGAAAACAGGCCCTTCGGCCCAACAAGTCCACACTGAACCGCAGAGCATCCTGAGATAATGGGAACTGCAGATGCTGGAGATTCCAGGATAATAAAATGTGAGGCTGGGTGAACACAGCAGGCCAAGCAGCATCTCAGGAGCACAAAAGCTGACGTTTCGGGCCTAGACCCTTCATCAGAGAGAGCTACCCAGACCCATCCCCTATAACCCACCTAATCCACACCTCCCTGAACACTACGGGCAATTTAGCATGGCCAGTCCACCTAACAATTTCCAACCTAACACTAGTCTAACATAGCACTGGAATCTAATATTATAACATCCAATTGGGTTCATATCAGTTTTCACAGGGAATGTGAACTCTCCTGAGATAACAGGCATGGATGCAGTTAGATTAACATAAAATATGAATCTCTGACTTCCATTTCAACTGTGGGCAATAAAATTTTACCTTAAGCACTATATTTGTCAGCTACTACCTGCACTTTCTTGAACTCTCTGCCTAAATATTGATCTTTCCGCTTGATAACATCAAAGTCTGTTTCCACGTCAATCATATGTGCTCAAGAGGATTTTCAGATTCCTGAACTAATTTTAGATCCAAGCTGTGACATGGATGTTTACCATGACCCAGTGTATTACTGTCTCCACTGCTCAACAATGCCATCTGGATATGACCAACTTTCCCACAGGAAAACCACTCTGTCTGGAATTGGAGACATTTAAAAGGATGGGTCCTGGTGTGGTCACCTAGGTCCTTTGTAACATTTCACACACAAAGCACTTTATTCACAGGCTGTCTCCTCAACTTCTCAATGCTCCTCCTGTTCCCCCCAAACGCATGTTCACAAGCATGGTGGCACAGTGGTTAGCACTGCTGCCTCAGAGTGCCAGGCACCCAGGTTCAATTCCACGCTCGGGCGACTGTCCGTGTGGATTTTGCACATTCTCCCCGTGTCTGCGTGAATTTCTTCTGGGTGCTCCGGTTTCCTCCCACAGTCCAAAGATGAGCAGGGTAGTGGATTGGCCATGATAAATTGCTCATTGTGTTCAGGGATGTGTACGTTAGGTTGGTTTTAGAGTAATGGGTCTGGGTGGGATGTTCTGAGGGTTGGAGTGGACAAATTTGGCTGGGGGGCCTGTTTCCATATTGTAGGGATTCTTTGACATACTTCTTCCCAATACCCTTCCCCTACTCATGCTCAGTGGCCCCCTTGTCCCAGACCTCAGGATCCTAGGCTCAGACTGTACTCTGCTGTCTACCCCGAACTCCCCCAAAGAGTCAGCCTGCAGGATTCAAACACCCCCTTTCTACCCTAAAACCTACTCATAGTGAGTCCTGATTGGCTGCAGTCCTGCCCACCTTGGGAATATTGGCTGAGTGAGCTGAAGGTTCTGGATCTGCAGGAAGTCATTGTTCAGATACAAAGTGTGTATCTCCCCAGCCGTCTCCCAGTTACTGCCTAAGAAATTGGAAGAAAAGGCATCCCCTAAGCAAAAAGACCAGGATTTGAGGCAAAGCTATGGAATGGTTGGTAATCCCTCAGACGGGACAGTGAGTGGCGCCTGGAGCATGTGGTACAGCTGAGTGGGGCAGGATGGGAGATATATCATGCATTCAAAACCTAGGTGCTTATCTTTAATATCAATGTTTTGTGTGAATTTTACTCTGGTTTCCATGCAGAGTAAAAATTCTCTAAATCTAAAGCTGTAACCAGCAATCGTATCTGAGATGGTTTTAATATTTAAAGATCAATTGAAAAAAACTTGTTTTGTTTTAAGGATACCAGTAAATATTGGGGTGATTGTGAGGAGTGCTTCAGGCTTATTTCTGTGGGATATTTCCATCCCTCTTTCCTTATACTTCTCTCTCTCTGTCTCTATATAGCTATGATGTGGAGGTGCTGGTTTTGGACTGGGGTGGACAAGGTCAGAAATCACACAACACCAGGTTATAATCCAACAGGTTTATTCGAAAACGCAAGTTTTTGGAGCGTTACTCCATCTTCAGGTGTTACTGGGAGAGGTGGCATCAAATACAGAATTTATAAATAAAAGATCAAAGGCTCATACCACTGATGAAAATGTACTAAACAAACCTAAGATTCTGTTAAATCTTTAATCATTTAGATGGTTTTAATTGATTACTATACATCCTCCACTCTCTCTCTCTTACTCACGCACACACACACACACACACACACACACACACATATGTGAATCTATGGGGTGAATTTGTTTTTGCAGGTACATTCTATTTTGTTCAAAATGCACACAATTTATAGATAGTCAGTCAATGTGGCATTTTATAAATTCCTACTTTAGAAATAAAGCCAGTCTGACTCCAAACCAAAACACAAACAGATTCTAAACAAGGCCTCACACCTAGCTGGCACTGTCTGACCTAAAATGTCACCTCTTCATTACACTGATAAAACCTTTAATTCTCACAGGACAGTGACTTGAAAGAAATTCAGGGATTTACATACATGTATTATCAATTAAAACCTTCTAATTGATTAAAGATTTAACAGCATCTCAGATTTGTTTAATGCATCCTCATCAGTTGTGTGATGCTCTGATCTTTTACTTATAAATTCTGTGTCTGATGCCTCCTCCCCCACTAACACCTGAAGAAGGAGCAAGGCTCTGAAAACTTGTGTTTTCAAATAAACCTGTTGGACTATAACCTGGCATCGTGTGGTCTCTGTATTGCAACAGCCTCTCTGTATCTTGCCTCACTCTGCGAATCTTGTCTACCTCTCTCTTTCCCTGTGTATGTGATGGACATTACCAAACAAGGAAAACATCAGATTCTCAATATTACCAGCACTCTTCAATCAAGGAAATATTTGAAAATATTTCGGGAACACATCCCACACGTTCTTTGTGCTCACCACTGCGCTTAATATTTTTAGAATTTTCTTAAAGAGATAATGAGCTAAAGGCTTTTAATGGGAAATGGTGAAGTTGTGATAATATTACTGGATTTGTAATTCCAATATGCCAGGTTAATGGTCTAGGAATAATGATACATATCCCAAAAGGCAGCTGGTGGAAACTAAAGTTCAACAGAATCCAGAATATAAAGCTAGTCTCAGTGTTGGTGACCATGACCATAATCAGTTAATATTGTAAAGACCCATTTGAGTCACCTATGCCCTTTAGGGAAAGAGGTTCTACATGTGACTCCAGATGTAGAGTGATGTGATTGACGGAATTGCTCTCTGAAGCTAATAAAGGCCATTATAGATGGGCATCAATGTTGGTTCAGTCAGTGACACCCTCATCCCATTGGAGAATAACCATCAGTTAATTCCGTGGACACCTTGCTTATTTATTTATCTGTAGGATGTGGGCATCACTGACCAGAGGAGAAGGAGGGGCTGAGCTGGAGGAGTCCCTGGCAGGTAAGTACACTCCCAGAGCTGTTAGGGAGATAATCCCAGGATGTTGTCCTGGCGACACTAAGGAAACAGCACTGTACTTGCAAATCAAGATGCAATTTTGAGGGGAGCTTTCAGCTGGTGGTTTTCCCATGTAGCTGCTACCCTTGTCCTTTGGGATGGTAGTGGTGGCACATTTGGAAAGTGCTCTTGAAGGAGACTGGGGAAGTTTCAGACCAAGGAGCCCCGTTCCTTTTCTTGTGTAATAATGGGCCAGCTGCTCTTTCTCTGCCCTCTCAGGTTTATAAGGTGCTGACGGTCGCAGCTATATAACCATTAGGACAAGCCTGCATTTCCATTTAATGTGATCTTCCCATCCATTCCGACACAATGTTGCGACAGAACAGTTTTCACTTCCCACTAAACCTCAGCCAAAAACGACCAGGAACCGAGTCTTATTTCTCCTTTCATTAACAGGGGCACAGTGCTAACCTTCGCCAACATTCCTGTGAGATTGCAGTGGTAAATGTTGGGGATCGAACCTGGGGAGTACAGATGCGGCGCGTCAGGAGAACTAGTTCCCCTGCCACCCCATTCCCCTGTAGCTCAGCAAGATGTCAGGCTAACAGTATACTCCTTGTGACTGGAGTCAGCTCAGAAAGATAAGAGACTCACACCCAGGACCATCTCCCTTTATTCCCATCCAAAACCTCACCGCACAGTTATTAAACCAAGCCCTCTACCCATATCAGATGAACTCACACAAACTATGAATTTATTGTTAACTGTCGAATTTTATTGCTATCCAACAGGCAAAAATAACAAAATGTTGTTGAGGCTGGCATGTTCTTCCAGCATGAACTCCTCTCTGCCTTCAGGAATGTTGTGCCTCTGCTCTCAGCCTGGTCGCCTTTCAGCTGAGTGCTTCATTTAAATTCCTGAATAAGGCTTGAGGTGCTCACATGCAAGAAGCATTCAGCCAGCTGGAGATGCCCGTCCGCTGTCATTTTCTTGATCAGAGCAGTTTCAGAGTGAACTCTATAGATGTGAAAATGTTGCATTTCATTCCAAAATAGATCCAGTTATAAAAGCGCATAAACATTCGCTCGATGTGCTCATTTTCTCCCTAAATCGAAAATGATGGATTTGTGTGGCCGGATTGTTGGAAAAGGCAGAACTCGAGGTCAACTGACAGCGTATGTAGCACCATCAGCTTATATATTACCTTTTGACAAAAGGCTATGAGCTAAATTTATTAATTCAAGTTTTTGTTTTATCATTTCCCTCTTGCTAAAAGAAATTTCAAAACCTGGAGACAGAGTCAGGATGAAGACACAAGCTGCTTTTGAACTTTGCCTCTGGTATGAGGGTAAGAGGTGAAGGGAAGGTGGACAGAAGTAGCAGGCAAGGTCACTGTCCTCTGTTCAATATCTCCCCCACACCTCTCACTGGCCAACAAGATGTGGTAAACACATCTCCGGTAAGTTTGCTGGGACTGGAGATGCTCTAAGTTTTAAATGCATTTCCGACACAGAGGAAATGGCTGCGGATGGATGGAAGAAGGCCATGAGAAACAAATATACAATTCATAGTGAATAAAAAATGTTCACAGCACCCTCTGCGGAGTGGACTGTTAGAATCAGCAGTCAGCATTCAGCCAGTTACATGCTTGAACTGAAAAGGAGAAAATATAATCAAACAACCTCACAAAAATTAAAGTAAGTCTTCACATTACTGTGCAAACTCTTATTTGGATATCCAGGTTTTGATTTCCTTGCAAAGTTTTCTTCGTGTCCTTTCCCCTTTTCTTCCCCCTCCTACCAACACCTTACCGAGTAAGTGGCCATTCTTCACGTGAGAATAGCCACTGAGGGTCTTTTGGTTATGAAAGCAAGCATGACATCACAATCTGACCCTCCTGGGTTCTGGCTGGATGAAGAGATATGAAGAAATCGCAGAACAGTTGTCGACAGAAGGAGGGCAAACTAAAGGAGAGACACTATGGCCGGTTGTAAAGCTCTACCCCTCACTGGTGTCAGTGAACTCAGCACAGACCCTGATACCCTGCTGGCCTGTATGACACTGAGAAACACACTTGCCAAGCCAGCAAAACTCTTTTCTGTTTTTATGCCGTCAATAACAGGGCCCAAGACCCAATCAGGTGGTGCATGCAGTCCTTCATCTGGACCTCTTTAGGTGAATTAGCTGTCCCTGGTGCTGAAGCCATTGATGTCAGTTGACCTCAGTTCATAAATCTGATCTGCTCTAGCTGAACCATTCTGTTTACCATCAACACCATTCACTTTCCAACAAACTTCATTCAAAAGGCTGGAGTGGACAATTTGCAAAATTCAGACTAAAAGAGACCCAATAAGCAAAAGATGTAGAACACACAGTAGACCAATTGGACAGGAAGATTCCCGTTATTTCCAGTACTCTCGACCTCCACCTGCTGATAGTTCCTGTGAATTTTTGCACTTTTCCGTCAATGGTGTTTGCCCCCACAGTTAGCAGAAAGTTAAACCAAAAGAAATGATGATGTTAGTAATAAATAGGTTGATGGTTAAATGAGCAGCAGTGTGATTACTGGGATGTCCAGGTTTCAAATGAAAGCAAGACTGATCACGTTTTCAGACCGCTAGTGGGTTTTCATCTTTCCATTGATTTATGGACAGTCAAGGTACACTTCAATCATTTATCTATAAATCTTGCTTCAACTCATTTGATACTGCGAGATCCTCGGACTCAGCATTAGCAGGATTCCCTGCGTGCGTGTCAAATTGCCTTATGGGTTTGCCCATCATTGGGGCATAGTAGAAATCAACTGGCACTTCGGCATCTGGACTTTCCTTTTTGTAAAATCCGAGTTTCAACAGTAATTCATTGATCTCTTTCCTGGTCATTGGCATAAGGTCCACACGCTGTGGAGGCAAGAAATTAAAGAACTGAATTGTAAGTCAAGCTGAGGATTGACAAAGTTATAATAATCAAAGAATAAGCTTCAAAGTCAATGAGTAACCATCCTGCCAATGTGAAAATGTACCATACAAAATATATTTTTTAAAAATTTTGTTATTTGATGCAGAATGATACAGTGCCCTTTCACCTTTAAGATCTGGGTTTAATCTAGACCATAACAGTCTATTTCTATATATTATATAGCTGTATTCCCATCTGTTGGTTTTCTAGATGCCATGTGAAGCAGATTTGAGTAGCTCAATAAGACTGCAAGTGAGCCCACAGCACAAACATGGCCCCAATTGACATTAATTTGCCAATCCCACCATTTAGTACAGACTTCTCTCATGAGGTTTTGTTTCACCCTTAAACAGAATATAGGAGGTTTTCCTCCCTACTTAACCTGAGTTCAATACTGGGTTAGAATGTTGTGGGTCATTGGCAACGACCCTACCTCTGGACCAGATCCAGGTTCAATATCCATTTGTCCATAAGGGTGATTAAAAGTCACTCTATAACATAGATGTGTACAATATGTTGGAGCAGGGTACAAAAGTCAGACTTTATTTCATGCACCAGCATGCTCATGCTGTCACTCACTTAAATGAGTGCAAAGGGAACAAAAGAAAAAGTGTCTTACTGCTAGTTCCTGGTACGCGTAGTTCATAAGGACGAGCTCAGGATCCACTCCTGGGAAGTAGGTCAATGCCAGGTTGTGAATTTAGAAGTTGGTCAAGAAATATTACTCATACCCTGAGTAGAGTCAACGGGAATATTTGTCCTTCGCTGCTGCTGGGTGATTCTGTTCTGCTCACCATAGGGAAATGCTACAACTTCAAAGGGCAGCTCTCCCTTTCCCTCCCTCCTTCCCTTAACCAGAATCATAGTCACAGCCCTTCTTCCTGAAATCCTTCAGCACATTGGCTTTGCTCAACCAGTAACAAGTTCAACTTCCCACTAGATTACCCATTTAATTACATTGTTTAGTCCAGGGAGACACATGGTTATACGGACAGGGTGGAGGACCCAGGTCTGTCTGTGATTTCAATAAATCAGAAAGTTTACTCTAGACACCAAAAGATAGGAAATGGGGGTTGGCGGTTCTTGATTTTGATTGATGACTGTGACAGATTATTGGGCAAAAGTAATAGACATTTCCGTTCATTTAACACTATATTGCTGATCTGAGTGTTCTTTTGTTCCAACATCTCTTTTCTATATCTGTCACATAAAAGAATTACAATGTAAAATATTAAAATGATCTTACATTTAGTTCTTCAAAATTGTAGTTCAAGAGGAGCAGTTCAGGAATTGCTCCTGGAATATACTTCAGCACCAGGTTGTGACTTCAGCAACAGGTCAGGAAAGCGTAAACACAAAACGGTCACTGAAACAGGTAATGAAGGTCGGGAGGTGCAGCAGACACACATCAATTTCTAGCCAAACCCCAGCCCGCCAATAAATAAACCCCTCTCCACTTTCCTTCTTTGTTGGTTCTGGGCAGGGGGTTTGTTTTTTGCTCCTTACTATCATTAACTTGCATTTCTACCACAGCAGTAGGATAAACAGCAGAGATGTAAGGGTTGCACTACAAAGATCTTAGGTTCCATCTCTAGTCCATGTGAAATTGTTTAATCTCAGTTTGGCAGTGGCAAGGCTGTCACAATTGTCACGGTCCTCCTTCAACTAAGGGGGATTTTTCTCCCGAATTCATGTCTTCGTTTTTCTCTTGAGTCAGAGAATGAATTGCTTCTTATACTGATGTAGCTCAGAATTCAGCAGTTTCAGCTGCTTCCAACAACTTGTGGGTATTGGTGATAGACATGAGGAGATGGGGAACAGAGCTGCGAGCTAAAGTCCAGCATTCTTTCCCTGAAACTCAATACAGTACCAGCATAGAAAAGATTAATCAAACCTTTCTATTATGAACCTAATAGGTATGCCCAGATTTTCAAAAGGATACTAAAGAGGTAAGTCCTCCTCAACGAAAGCCTTTACCTGTGAATCAGAGAAACAAAATCAAATGAGAGCCATTAGCTTCTGCCAAGATGAAAATGTCTTGCCTAACATAAACAAGGTCACATAATACAAGCCACCAATTTGTGTGTCATTTACACAAGAAGATTCAGAAATCATTCCATGTTCTCCCTCTCCTTTCTGAAGGTAAGAAAAAGCCTTCCTACTGTGAAATTCCACAAGCTATCAGCACTTCTTGCAAGAGATCCTTCATATTAGAGTGTTGCTATCTGATTGTGGGAGGCATCACAGCCAAGCTTGAAGCTCTCACACTTGACATCTCCAAATGAAGGCTGAATTTACTTTTTTTAAAAAATTCAATCAAAATAGAGACCCAAAACCTCTGAACCTTTAAGGGAACGTGAAAGTAACAATTGCAGCCCCTGCTCAAACAATCTGGAAATTCCACTGGTGACTGGAGTCTGATTTGCAGAAATTGTGGGAATTAGGGAGGAAGAAGAGTCACTGGGACTTCTTTGCTCGAGGGGTAGTCACATGCTGTGGGCAAGACAGAATGTCAGAATTACAACATTTACAATATTTAAAGACATCTGGATGGGTACATGAATAGGAATGGTTTACAGGATATGCATGAAATGCTGGCTAATAGGACCAGATTAATTTGGGATATCTGGTGAGCGTGGATGAGTAGGACTGACGGGTCTGTTTCCATGCTGTACAATTCTATGACTCCAAGACTAATTGGCCAATGAGTAGAGATAGAATGGCATGAAGGCAGGTCAGGAAGACATATTGAACCAGCACATAGTGACTCAGAGGAGACTCAGCTCCTGATCCTGTCCAATGGGTTTGCTCCTTTCAAGGATGAGAAGAGGGTCTGCAAGAAGGATGAGATGGCTGACCGTGGCACCAGGGTGAAGAAGGCCATTCAAATGATAGAAGCAAAGAGGAACATAGCAGTGACAGGGAAAGCACAGCAGGTTAGACAGCATCTGAGGAACAGGAATGTCAACATTTCGGATTGTAACTTTTTGTTCTGTCCTGGCGAAAGGTTTCAGCCCAAAATATTGACTTTCCTGCTCCTCAGATACTGTCTGACCTGCTGTCCTTTTTCAGCTCCACATTTATTGACTCTAGCTTCCAGCTATCTGCAGTCCTTACTGACACCATAGCAGTGACAGGGGATGGTACAGACAGGCCAATAGCCACTGTTTTATACAGTTGTGACCAGGATCTCTGAAGGTTGTGATGCATACCTAATCCTGATGTTTAGGGGGCCACGCATGTTGAGAAGGATAAATGGGAAAAATAAAGATCTCAGGCCCATGTGAGAACCAACAATGCAGCAAAACCTAATTCCTAGTTTTATCTATTGGACTTTGAGTGGTTAGGATACAAATTAAAATGCAGATCAATGCAAATAATCTCTGGGTTGTTACCTCAGCCATGTGGCAATTGGCACAGTGTCAAGCAGATCAGTGCCTTAAAGAATGGGTTAGGATTTTAATTCATGGGGCACCATGTCTGCACCTAAGCACGTAGGATTTATTTGGAATTAGGATGTCCTGGCCAATCATACAACTAGGGCTGTGGACCACACTTTAAACTAACAGGGGGGCAGTTTGGGTGATGGCCGATTTAGAAATACAAGCAGAAGGTTTAGATGCAGTGGAACAACATTGTAATGTAGATAAAGGGAAGGGATAAAGAGTTTAACAAAAATTGCATGTCAGTAAATAAGTAATTTCTATTACTGAAAATGGAGGTAAACAAAGTTAAAGGTTCTTTATTTAAATGTATGAATCATCCAGAATAAGATGGATGAACCAGTGGAAAAATTAGACATAAATGACTTAGAGCCCGTTGCCATTCCAGAGACCTTCCTCAAGGGTGTTCAAACTTGGGAAATCAATATTCGAGGGAACACAATCTTTCAGAAGGACAAACAGAATGGTAAAGGAAGAGGGATAGTCTTGACAATAAAGGAGAGAGAAGAATATTGGTGTGAAATAATCTAGCCTCAGAAGATTACAAAGCAGAGTCACTCTGGGTGGTGTTTAGAAATAGCAAACATCAAAAAAACACTGGAGGCAAATCTCCCAACAGTGGTTATAATGTTGGACAGAGACTTAAACAATAAATTATTGAAGGTTCTCACAAAGGCAACGTGGGTGACTTTAATCTACTTATAGTCCAGGACATATGAGTAAATTACTTACTAAAGGACCTTTGATTAATTTATTGGTGTTTTTTGAAGAGATAACCAGTAAGTTAGAAAAAGGGAAACCAGTAGATGTAATATACCTGCATTTTCAAAAGGAGTTCAATATAGGTCATGGGAAAACTAAGGGCCCACTGAATTGGAGTAATATATTAGCAAGGATAGATGATTGGTTAATGGACAAGGAAGTAGGGTTTGGCATAAGCAGGGCATTCTCCACTTGGCAACTTCTCAACGTGTGCTAACCCTCAGGTTAAACTTACTACCAGGCATCTATCTCTAAGAGTGATTGGGACGACATTGAACTTAAATCAATTTTTCTATGTATATTCTTCACTGGACTCTCTATCTATTCGTGACAATGTACTGTGCTACTTATTTTCCTGTTATCAGTGAAATTAGCTGCCATAATTCAGTAACCACTTCATTTGAGCTACTGATATAGATTATAAATAGTTGAAGACCCAGCACAGAATTGTGTGGCACTTAACCAATCACAGCTTCGTCTCCACGCATCAATCCTTGACCATGGTAATATCTGAATCCCCACATCATGTTGTGTAGTAACTTTTGATATAACACCTTGTCAAATGTCTTTTAGAAATCCACATACACCAAATCCAGATTCCACTTATTCATCTTGTGCATTACTTCCACTAAATAAATCCTAATAAATCAGTTGAATATATACCTTCTCTTTCACCAAGTCATGTTTGTTGTACCTTTTCATGATATGATTTTTTCAGTATCTGATATAACTTCCTTGATAATGAATTCTGGAAGTTTCCCTGTAAGCCTAACTAGACTATAGGTTCTTGTTTCAATTCATTTCATTCTTGACTAAACATTGTTATTTACTACTTTCCAATCCACAGGGACCCTTTCAGAATTCCATAGATACTGTAACCAATACATCTACTATCATCGCCACCACTTCTTTTAAGCCCCTGGGGTGCTGACCGCCTGGCCTTGAGTACTTGTCAAACTTTAGGACAAAGTGATGGTGATTGTGCTAAGTTCTTGCTTCCCATTCACCTCTTCATTTTCAAATATCTTTGGGAAGTTTTCTAAGTCTTCTACAGTGAAGAGAATCACAAAGTACATAATCAATATTTGTCATTTTTTTGTTTTACATTATCAATTCCTCAGATTCACTCTAGGGAACCAGGACTAGTTTTAGTTACCCTTTTCTTATTTAAATACTTGTAGAAACTATTGCTGTTTTTGTATTGCTAGTTACTTCTCTCATTTTGTAACAAATGCTGCATACAATCAGATGGAGAATATTTAACTGTTGTTTTTCTACCATTTTTGCAAACTCCATTCTAATCTTCTGGTGAATGCTGAAGTTTGTACTCTCTGTCCCTTTCTACCACACCCTGGTTATCATTATTTTAGATACAATACTAATTTTCTCTATTACCTGATTTCCTTTTGCTTTATCACATCTCCTCCCACAGGATCCCTCCCCCTGCATTGTTTAACGTTTTTTGCAGCCTCAGTCACACGATTTACTAGAGCATTGAGCTGTGGAGGTGAAATCCATCTCCTACTTCCCCAGTACAAAGAACCATTGGTCTCCATTTCTCTCTGCACAGATATCGTAAGAGATGCTGAGCATTTCCAACACTTCATATTGTTACTGAAGTAAAATACCCCTTTAGCGTGCTCTCCAAAAAGCAATCAAACTTCCTGAGGGCCTCTCAGCCCTTTCAGCAAGAAACCCAGCAGCAGCACCAGCAGTTTGGCACAACATTAAACAGAAATTTCAATTTAAAAAAAAATCAAGAAATAAAAAAGTGCAATTTGCTAAGCCAAAATGCAATGCCAAAGCCATAAACTGATCATTTAAAAAATGAGTCATATATAAAAGTGACCATTAAAAGTACCAACAGCATTATAAATGAATAAAACACCTTTTGCTTCAGAAACAGATTTAGAGAGAGAGAGAAAGACAGATCAGGACAGGGCTAAGTTAAGGTGTTGGATTTAAAGGCATTGACCTGGTGTCCTCCTCTGGTGGTACAGATTCCAAACTGCCCTTGGCAGAGTCCATATGAAAATGGAGAGATAGTAGGAACTGCCAATGCTGGAGAATCCGAGATAATACGGTGTGAAGCTGGATGAACAAAGCAGGCCAAGCAGCATCAGAGGAGCAGGAAAGCTGACGTTTCGGATCGGGACCTTCTTTTCTGAAGAAGGGTCCCAACCCGAAACATCAAGCTTTCCTGCTCCTCTGATGCTGCTTGGCCTGCTGTGTTCATGAAAGTGGAGATCGGCTTTCAGCCTGAGTATTCTTCCATGTGCAACATAATGTGTGGAAATGCTTTTTGGGAAGGGAAGCGGAGGAGAGCCAGGGTGTACACCCCAACACTGAGCAGCATCTCTCAGTCTCAGCATTCCCTTTCCTACAAACATCCACCATCAAGGGAGGACTGAGATCAGGAGGCAACATCGGAACACAGAACCTGAAATAACTCCACAGAAGCCAGTATCCTGTCACCAAGTCACCCTTTATTTACACATGGAAATCCAGCTCCCTCAGAGCCAGGTCTCACAGTGAATATCTGTCTGACATTGCTGTTCTTACCTGTCAGCCAGGACTCCCTGATTGGACCAGATTAACAGCCCCAAACAGGAAACTCATATTCCATGAGTTTCACCTGACTGACCTCGTTGCAGAACTCTTTGAAGAAAACTTTGAAAATCAAACTCAGAGCCACCGGTGGTAGAAGTGAAACCTAAGCGTCTATTGGTGGAAGAAATTACTGAGGAGTTTGCATTGAAATTTCTGTCCCCTCTACCTGCCGATCCAGCACCACTTGCAGATGAGGGTTCCACAACATTCTCCTGGGCATCAGTAACTGCTGAGAATTTTCCTGCCGGGGTATTGTCCCCACTGCTGGAAACCACCTGATGCTGTCAAAGTCCCACCACAGTCCTGGCCAGAGACAAAACCAGAAACACAGATTCCAACCCCACCCCCCACTCCGACCCCGCCAGGTCTCTTCATCAGCAAATTAGAAAATAGCTACATCTGCCGCTGGGAGGCACAGACCAAGTTGCAGTAACATTAAATCAGGGGATACAGAAACATAGCACACAATTCAATCCCCAAACAGTCATCAGCCATTTGCCGGGCACCCTCATGGCACAGATAATCAACAAATTTTTCAAAAGACGGGGCAGTAACTTAGGAACAGTAGCTGGGGGTTTGGGTGGGTGGGTGATTGGTAGGGCCCAGCCCAGGGCCCACACCCCAATCAAGGAAGAGAATTGAGAAGGGCCAGAAAGGTGAGACACCAGGCCCTTTCCTCTTTTAGAATCACCACAGGCTTCATTCTACACCATGACATGTTCTTTCCCTATTTCTGTCTTAAAGAACAATCAGCTAGGTCATTTCAAGAGCTTTCAAGCTTCATTGTCAATTGTTGTGTAACAGTTTCAACAAGTGCCAGCCCCCCAACCCCGTCCTGCACCTTAGCATGTGCATTCTTTTTCCAAAAGCCTGCTGAATGATCCTTATTGAAACTCTGCTCAACTTCTTGGTCACTATGTCCGTAGCTGTGAGCTTCCAGCCCTTCTGCTCACGTTAGCAATACCTACAGAAGATTCTGTACCAAGTTAAATTGTTTTTGGACACCTGGTGGAATGAGCTGGTGACACCACCAGCAGAAAAGAATGGAAAAGGAGAATATTAGCAGCAGAACATCCCACGGTTAACTTTCAATGGTGTCCACAAGTCCAGACTCAATTTACAATTGTTTTTGCTCCACCCAACTGGGTGGCCCTTCAAGGTAGCCTCAAACTCCAATGATGTCCCATACGGGCAGCGTTCAGGCTGGGCGTCTCTTCTCCACCACTGACTTACCCTGTGCCACCCAAATGCCACCTGCTACCATAGAAACATGCGGAGCTGGGAGAACGAGAGTTAGAGGCAAGTTTTAAATCACAAAAACAGCCCAGGGGTTAATTCCAGTGAGTTGGGAATTCAAAACAGAAAAGTTGATCCCAGCATGAGCCCTGCATTTCACAGGGGGACAAGGTATGAAGGTGATGGTGGGGACAGGCTACTGAGAAACAACTATCACCAACATTACCTCACACAAAGGACCGTGAGGCAGTCAGGATACAAGGGACTGGGGAAGCTGATGTGTCCTGCTACTTGTCAGAATGGCAACATCCACTGACCCATTTGCCTATCTACATATAAGCACGGTCTGCAGCCTCCAGTCTCCCCAACACCATCTGCAACCCACTCCTCCTAGGCACTGTCTACACACAGCCCCCCGCCCACCCCACTGTATCATCTACAGCCCACATGTTTCTATGGCAGCAGGTGGCATTTGGATGGCATGGGGTAAGTCATCCCAGTGGCAGAAAGAGAAGTTGCCCCTCAGGTTTCTTTTAAATCTTTCTCCTCTCACCTTAAAAATATGCCCCCTAGTTCTAAACTTTCCATTGAGGAGAAAAAAAAACCTTTGCTATTCACCTTACCTATACCCGTCATGATTTTATAAACCTGTACAGGTCACCCCTCACCCTCCTACGCTCCAGTGAAAGAAGTCCCAGCCCATCCAGCCTCTCCTTAAAACTCAAACCCTCCATTCCCAGCAACATCCTGATACATCTCTTCTGAATACTAGATAACAAAGTGTGGAGCTGGATGAACACAGCAGGCTAAGCAGCATCTCAGGAGCACAAAAGCTGACGTTTCGGGCCTAGACCCTTCATCAGAGAGGGGGATGGGGAGAGGGTTCTGGAATAAATAGGGAGAGAGGGGGAGGCAGACTGAAGATGGAGAGAAAACAAGATAGGTAGAGAGGAGAGTATAGGTGAGGAGGTAGGGAGGGGATAGGTCAGTACAGGGAAGATGGACAGGCCAAGGAGGTGGGATGAGGTGGTAGGTAGGAAATGGAGGTGCGGCTTGAGGTGGGAGGAAGGGATGGGTGAGAGGAAGGACAGGTTAGGGAAGCAGAGACAGGCTGGGCTGGTTTTGTGATGCAGTGGGGGGAGGGGAAGAACTGGGCTGGATTTGGGATGCAGTGGGGGGAGGGGAGATTTTGAAGCTTGTGAAGTCCACATTGATACCATTGGTCCTCTCCAGCTTAACAGTATCATTCCTATAACAGGGAGACCAGGAGTGCACACAGTCCTCCCAACATGCTGTACAACTTCAGCATGACATCCCAACTCCTTTACTCAACGGTCTGAGAAATGGAGGAAAGCACTCTAAATGCCTTTGTAACCACCCTGTCTACCTGTGACACAACTTTGAAAGAATTATGTACTTGATCCCCGAGGCCTCTCTGTAGTACAGTACCAAGGGACCTAGCATTAACTGTATGGAAAATGCTGTTTAAATTAATTTTAATATCCCTCTGTCTTGTTAACCACTCACAACCTTTCTCTGGAGTTCCACAATTTCTATTCCAAAGCCTTGCCTGCTTAGGCAGCATCTTCGCTCTGTTTCTCTCAGTATTTTTCACTTGCCTCTCCCAACCACCTTTTCAATCAGCATCATTCCTCTCGAAAACACACGCACTCCGTTTCAAACCAGCGATTGAGCCAAATTAGTCGGACGCTGAAGTGGCCAGAATTTGCTTAGAACTGACAGTCCTGGTCTCTCATTGCTGGCAGCATCTGCATTGAAGAAACCCAGTCCGCTGTCATCGGGAAATTTATCAATTTAAATAAAAACAGACCTCTTTATGGAAAACTGGAGAGAGACGAGAAAAAACAAAGTCCTTACTTACCTCTGTTAGGACAGATAATTGTCATCCCCCGCAGGTCTGGAAAAGGGAGAAACATTAATAATGAGTGAATTGGAACATTGAAAAAAAAACTGCAACTTCCGAATCTGAAAACCTTTGAATTAACCGGCAGTAAAGTGAGCTTCCAGTCCAGCTTTACCTCCACTCTGCCTCGGGCCAGTGCTGGTGGCTTCTCCAAGTTGAGTTTGTAGCAGGACACTGCCTGGACCAGACCCAGGATCAGCAGCAGAGGCGAAGGCAACATGTTACACAGTGTCACCGAGCACCGGCTCGCCACTGAACAACTCTGCTTTCTGGTCCTCTATAAATCCCGTTTGCCACGTCAGGGACTCCACCAAGGAATATGGGGGAGGTCGAGGTCTGGGCTGGAGGCGGAGACTGAGATTGAAACCGGAGACGCGCTCCGCGCACCCGATTGGAGCCATCTCCAGATGGTAACAGGGAGACAGCCAGAAACAGGGTATTACCTGCCGTCTCCACCGATCCATTGCCAACGATCGCAAACATTAAACAGACACTTTATTTTTACCAACACTGGGAGCACATCTGCACAACTCAAAACAGCTAGGCTAAGGCCTAGTTAAACCAAATTAAAATAACAATTTGTGTCAATGAGAAATCCCCCATTCACTAACCTTCAGATAAATAACAAGTATTACAAATAAAAACTAGATTTCTCAAGGACTCAGATATAAACGTACCCACCCACACCAGGAAATTCCCAATCTCGATCCCCAGTGGTGACCCCAGGCATAATGATCTTTCAAAGGACTTCTGTATCCCGAGTTTAAGGAGAACGGGTGTGGAGGACAATTGCTCCTCTCCTGTTCTGTTCTATCCTCCAGGATATGACTGGACTGGGCATTGTCTGTTGACCAAATGGTCAAAACAAAATGTGAAGGATCGTACCTGGAAGGGACACCAGAAGAAGTGACTACTCAGAGGATAGACAGAGAGGAAATTGTGCAGAAGTAAAAAATGTCAGTCCCTCTCAGAAAATGGATCAAAAGATTTAAATTTGTGTTATTAGTGAGTAGAGAAAGACCTGTATTTGTACAGTGCCTTTTAAACCCTCAGGACAGCTTAAAGTTCGTTAGAGCCGGTAGGGTGCCCTTCTAACACAGCAAGTTCTGTGCAGTTTATGCACTGTGCTGTGACGGTGACCAGATAATCTGCTGAGGTAACATGGTTTGAGATAGAGATACTGGCTAGGACACTATGAAAAAGGCCCAAGCTGATGGACTATATGATGTAAAACACCAGATATCTAATCTGTGCTGAAGCAGCTGAACTCAACTTGTAGTCCGTCTGGGCCCTATAAATGCTCTCAGCTCCCCAGGCAAGACAGAGGGTAAAACCGCTGAATTTAGCTGCTGGTATGGGCAAGACAACAGAGAGCAGGGAATTCTTATGAATCTCAGCAAACTGTCAATGCTCCAATGCAAATGCAGAAAGATGAAACAAAAAACAAGGAAGCCCAGTCTGAACAGTACGTTCAGATCTGTACAGCAGTGAAATTGCATTTTGTGCAAGGGCTAAAGCAAAATGTAACAATGCATGAGGATGAAAGTGGAGTGGAGGTCACAGATATGAAGCTAGTGCCAGTTCTCTGCTTTAAAAATAAGTCTGAAGCTTGTAGTGGGCATACACACTGCTGTGTGTTGTGCAGATATACAGTGCAGAAAAGGTTCATTTATTGATTTGTACAAAGTCAAAAGATGTCAGCTGAACCCCACAGAGGACACTAGCATTGGCCTCAGTACCACTGATTTAATCATGAGGATGGGTTTCTTTTTTGTTCCTGACTTGTGTTCAGTAACTCCTGCTGTAAGTGTGTGAATGTGGCCATTGCTCGGGACAGAATGAAGCTTAGCTGTGAAATCTTTATTGCTTGAATGCTCATATGGATAATGTAATGGAGGTGAAATAGGAGATGTTAGTGATGGTCTGTGTTCAAACCCAAGACAAATTCCATCACCAACATTACACACAGATCTAATTAAGCTTAAAAAGCTTCTACAGAGGGACATGGAGTTCATAATTACAGAAAAGAAAATTGTTATGGAGATCAAAGATGATGGCTTGGATCTTTCCAGAAATTAGTTAGGGGATACTTCTGCTCATCCAGTACTTAACTGGGTATCAGACAAGCAATCTGACAGAGGTTGAGAGAGAAGGTGCAGAGGTGGAGCTGAGTAATGGTTGGAGACAGTATAAACAGGTAGAAACTGATGCTGTGCTTTTTGATGAAGTCCACATGGATGAGTAATAGGAGAGGGCCAAGCATAAATCTGTGGCGGACACCAGGGGGTAACTGCACAGAATAAGAAAGAGTTACTGTTGCAAGTGCTACTGTCCTTATGGTAGAAACATAAGAACAGAGTAGACCATTTGACCCATCAAGCCCAGTTTGCCATTCAACATGTTCGCGACTGATCCTCTATTTTAATGCCATGCTCCCACTCTCACCATACTTCTCGAAACCTTTAGCTTCTAGAAAATCTATTTATTTCTTAATTGCATTCAAAGACATGGCCTGTCCAGCCTTTTATGGTAGGTAACTCCAGTGGTCACCACCCATCAAATGAAGACATTTCCTCCTCATCTCAGTCTGAAGTGGCCTACCCCATATCCTGAGTCAATGACCCTTTGTTCTGCACCCCTGCCAGGGGAACTATCATCCCTGCATCCCTGGAGTCTATTCTGACCTGTTCAGGGCTTTCCACATTTCAATGTAATCCCTTTTTGTTCTTCTAAACCCCAGTAAATGTGAACCCAGTTGACTCAATGTCTCCTCACAGGACAAACCTACCATCCCCTGGTATAATGTGGAGGTGCTGGTGCTGGACTGGCGTGGACAAGGTCAGAAATCACACAGCACCAGGTTATAGTCCAACAGGTTTATAGTGTTTTCAAATAAACCTGTTAGACTAAACCCTGGAGTTGTTTGATTTTTGACCTTATCCCCTGGAATCAGTCTATTGCTTTCCCTCAGCAGCAAGTTTACCTCTGCTTAGGTAAGGAGATCAAAATCACACACAGTACTCCAAGGGTGGTCTCACCCAGGCCAGGTACAGCTACAGTAAGATCTCCTTGCACCTGCATTCAAACCTTCTCACAGTGAAAGTCAACATACCACTTGTCTTCCTAACTGCTTGTTGTACCTCATGCTCGATTTTGCTGATTCCTGTACAACAACGCATCTATCATGATTTAAATAATACTCTGCTATTCCATTTTCCCACCAAGGTGAACAATTTCACACATATCTGCATTATAACGGATCTGCCATCTTTTTTTTCCATTCAATCAAACTGTCTAAATTGCCCTGAAGCCTCTTTTCATCCTTCTCCCCATTCCCACTCCTGTCTAGTTTTGCCACATAAGCAAGCTTTGAAATTATTACATTTGATTCCCTCATCCAAATCACTAATTTATATTGGAAGCGATTAGGACGTAAGTCCTGACCCATACAGCACTGTACTTGTCACGACCTTCAACACTGTAGGTGATCCGATTAATTGTTGCCATCACAGAAATTTCTACTTATTCACGGAATGAGGATGTCACTGGCTGCGCCAGCGACTAGCCCAGATGGCAGTTGAGAGTCGACCACAGTTCTGTGGGTCTGGAGTCACATGTAGGCAGACCAGTTGAGGATGGCAGTTTCCTTCCCTAAATGACAGCAGTGAACCAGATGGGATATTACCTGAGACTTTGATAAGAGCTGTTTTTATGCTGTTGGGGATGGCTTGGAATTGGGAGGTGACAGCACATTCAAAGACTTTGAAAAGGAGACGGTTTGGAAAACACGGTTTGTAAAGTTTGAGGGTTCAGCGGTTGGATTTAACAAAACATGCATCTGGAAACTTAGTTACTGACCTAACGATAATATAATGTTATTGCACTAGTTATTAGACTTTTCTTTCTGAGCTACAATTGATCTTGCTATGATGAGGTAAAAAAAAAGAGTGAACATGGATAATAAAATGTGAGGCTGGATGAACACAGCAGGCCCAGCAGCATCTCAGGTGCACAAAAGCTTTTAAAAGAGAGTGGTCTCTCCGGAAAGCAGACCAGGGTGGGGATGGAAAAATGTCTTGGTTGGTGGGGTCGGATTGTAGATGGTGGAAGGATGATGTGTTGTATCCGGAGGTTGGTGGGGTGGTGTGTGAGAACGAGGGGGGTCCTCTTTGGGCGGTCATGGCGGGGGCAGGGTGTGAGGGATGTGTTGCGGGACATGTGGGAGACGCAGTCAAGGGCGTTCTCGACCACTGTGGGGGGAAAGTTGCGGTCCTTGAAGAACTTGGACATCTGGGATGTGCGGGAGTGGAATGCCTCATCGTGGGAGCAGATGCAGCGGAGGTGGAGGAATTGGGAATAGGGCATGGAATTTTTGCAGGAGGGTGGGTGGGAGGAGATGTATTCTAGGTAGCTGTGGGAGTTGGTGGGCTTGAAATGGACATCACTTACAAGCTGGTTGCCTGAGATGGAGACTGAGAGATCCAGGAAGGTGAGGGATGTGCTGGAGCTGGCCCAGGTGAACTGAAGGTTGGGGTGGAAGGTGTTGGTGAAGTGGATGAACTGTTCGAGCTCCTCTGGGGAGCAAGAGGCGGTGCCGATACAGTCATCAATGTAACAGAGGAAGAGGTGGGGTTTGGGGCCTGTGTAGGTGCGGAAGAAGGACTGTTCCACGTAACCTACAAAGAGGCAGGCATAGCTGGGGCCCATGCGGGTGCCCATGGCCACCCCCTTTGTCTGTAGGAAGTGGGAGGAATCGAAAGAGAAGTTGTTGAGGGTGAGGACGAGTTCGGCTAGGCGGATGAGGGTGTCGGTGGAGGGTGACTGGTCGGGCCTGCGGGACAGGAAGAAGCGGAGGGCCTTGAGGCCATCTGCATGCGGAATACAGGTGTATAGGGACTGGACATGGTGAAAATGAGGTGTTGGGGCCAGGGAATTGGAAGTTCTGGAGGAGGTGGAGGGCATGGGTGGTATCACGGACGTAGGTAGGGAGTTCCTGGACCAAAGGGGAGAAAATGGAGTCCAGATATGTGGAGATGAGTTCAGTAGGGCAGGAACAGGCTGAGACAATGGGTCGACCAGGGCAGGCAGGTTTGTGGATTTTGGGAAGGAGATAGAAACGGGTCGTGCGGGTTTGGGGAGCAATGAGGTTGGAGGCTGTGGGTGGGAGGTCCCCTGAGGTGATTATGTCATGAATGGTGTTGGAGATGATGGTTTGGTGCTCGGGGGTGGGGTCATGATCGAGGGGGCGGTAGGAGGAGATGTCGGAGAGTTGGCGTTTGGCCTCGGCGATGTAGAGGTCAGTGCGCCATACTACCACTGCGCCACCCTTGTCTGCGGGTTTGATGGTGAGGTTGGGGTTGGAGCGGAGGGAGCGGAGGCCTGCCCGTTCTGCGGGGGAGAGGTTGGAGCGGGTGAGAGGGGTGGAGAGGTTGAGGCGGTTAATGTCTCGACGGCAGTTGGAGATGAAGAGGTCGAGGGAAGGTAGGAGGCCTGGGGATGGTGTCCAGGAGGAGGACTTGTGTTGGAAGCGGACGAAGAAGTCAGTGGAGGGAGGGGTAGGTTCCTGGTTGAAGAAGTAAGCGTGGAGGCGAAGCTGGCGGAAAAACTGCTCTATGTCCAACCGTGACTGGTATTCGTTGATGTGTGGTTGCAGGGGGACAAAGGTGAGCCCCTTGCTTAGGACTGACCGTTTGTCCTCAGTCAGTGGGAGGTCTGGGGGGATGGTGAAGATGCAGCAGGGCTCAGTGTGGCTGTTTTCTCTGGGGTTGCTGGCTGTAGAGATTGTGGGCGGAGCGATGAGTTCGTCGGCCATGGGCGGGGTTCCGTTGGCGTCGGCCGTGGGCAGCGTTCCATCGGCGTTGGCCATGGGCGCCGGCATGGGCCCCAGCTTTGCCTGCCTCTTTGTAGGTTATGTGGAACAGTCCCTCTTCCGCACCTACACAGGCCCCAAACCCCACCTCTTCCTCGTTACATTGATGACTGTATCGGCGCCGCCTCTTGCTCCCCAGAGGAGCTCGAACAGTTCATCCACTTCACCAACACTTTCCACCCCAACCTTCAGTTCACCTGGGCCATCTCCAGCACATCCCTCACCTTCCTGGACCTCTCAGTCTCCATCTTAGGCAACCAACTTGTAACTGATGTCCATTTCAAGCCCACCGACTCCCACAGCTACCTAGAATACACCTCCTCCCACCCACCCTCCTGCAAAAATTCCATGCCCTATTCCCAATTCCTCCGCCTCCACCTCATCTGCTCCCACGATGAGGCATTCCACTCCCGCACATCACAGATGTCCAAGTTCTTCAAGGACCGCAACTTTCCACCCACAGTGGTCAAGAATGCCCTTGACCGCTTCTCCCACATGTCCTGCAACACATCCCTCCCACCCCGCACCTGCCACAACCGCCCAAAGTGGATCCCCCTCATTCTCACACACCACCCCACCAGCCTCCGGATACAACGCATCATCCTCCGACACTTCTGCCATCTACAACCTGACCCCACCACCCAAGACATTTTTCCATCTCCACCCTTGTCTGCTTTCCGGAGAGACCACTCTCTCCGTGACTCCCTTGTTCACTCCACACTGCCCTCCAACCCCACCACACCCGCCACCTTCCCCTGCAGCCGCAGGAAATGCTACACTTGCCCCACACCTCCTCCCTCACCCCTATCTCAGGTCCCAAGATGACTTTCCATATTAAGCAGAGGTTCACCTGCACATCTGCCAATGTGGTATACTGCATCCATTGTACCCGATGTGGCTTCCTCTACATTGGGGAAACAAAGCGGAGGCTTGGGGACCGTTTTGCAGAACACCTCCACTCGGTTCGCAACAAACAACTGCACCTCCCAGTTGTGAACCATTTCCACTCCCCCTCCCATTCTCTAGATGACATGTCCATCATGGGCCTCCTGCAGTGCCACAATGATGCCACCCGAAGGTTGCAGGAACAGCAACTCATATTCCGCTTGGGAACCCTGCAGCCCAATGGTATCAATGTGGACTTCACCAGCTTCAAAATCTCCCCTTCACCCACCGCATCCCAAAACCAGCCCAGTTCGTCCCCTCCCCCCCACTGCATCATACAACCAGCCCAGTTCGTCCCCTCCCCCCACTGCATCCCAAAACCAGTCCAACCTGTCTCTGCCTCCCTAACCTGTTCTTCCTCTCACCCATCCCTTCCTCCCACCCCAAGCCGCACCTCCATTTCCTACCTACTAACCTCATCCTACCCCCTTGACCTGTCCGTTTTCCCTGGACTGGCCTATCCCCTCCCTACCTCCCCACCTATACCCACCTATACTGCCCTCTCCACCTATCTTCTTTTCTCTCCATCTTCGGTCCGCCTCCCCCTCTCTCCCTATTTATTCCAGTTCCCTCACCCCATTCCCCTCTCTGATGAAGGATCTAGGCCCGAAACATCAGCTTTTGTGCTCCTGAGATGCTGCTTGGCCTGCTGTGTTCATCCAGCCTCACATTTTATTATCTTGGATTCTCCAGCATCTGCAGTTCCCATTATCAGTGAACGTGGAACTGTGTTATTTGGTTGCAAGTTCGAGTTTAGCGTAATATTTGTAATTGTCACCAGAGGGCAGTCAAACCCAGTCACTGTCTAATGTTCCAGCCTGAGTTTTCCTGCAGTCACACAATCCCATTCTGAATTGTCAAATGCTGCACCCTTAAACCTGAGACTGGAATACATTGAACCAATTCATTTCTTTTAGCCCCAATAGGTATAATCCAGCCCGAGTCAGAATAAATATGACTTTCATTTACATATAGCCTTTAAAACTTAACCACTGCATGTCCCTGAGCACCTGAAAGCTGATTGTGTTTTTGAAGCGTAATATTGGAAGTATAAGAATCGATTTGGATAAATAAGTTGCCACAAACGGTTGTGTGATAATAACCGATTAATCCGTTGTTGTGATGTTGATTAAAGGATAAATGTTGTCTGGACACCAAGAACAACTCCTCTTCTTCAAACTAGTTCCGTACATCCTTTACATCCAAGAGATGGGGCCTAGATAGTTTTAGTATGGTCCTGAGCCGGGGGTCACGGTGCACTGACTGAGACGCACCTAACACACACACTAAAAGATTCATTGTAAGAACAATATGAGCTAGCTTCCAGCCCAATGCACCTACACCTGACTGTATTGACTGATTGAAGATATGGCAAGGACTCTCACAGTGCAACTGTCTCATCTATAACCGGCTTTGTTTAAGCATTATCCAGACTTGGAGTCCTACCGATTTTGAGTTTTCTAATCTACCCAAGATGACAGGACTATTAATTTTAATATTAATAAAGCTAGTAAATACCAAGCATTTCCCATCTGAAACATTACGTGTTCTATCTCAGGTAGACAGGCAGTGTTGGAACTGGAACTAAGGTCGGATTCTTCCCAGCCCCTGAATGACATGGATATTAATGAGGAAATTGGGGTAAGTGAGTGAGATCATTAGTGAGGAATTCCCAGTTGTTGGGAGCTAGAAGTCCCATTTTCCAGTCAGGTACTGAACGGTGAGATGAGGTTCTTGCTAGCGAGTGAGGAGAGGCCAGTTTGTATCAGTGTGCACTAACAGTCTCATTATTACATCATTTCACTTCACAGAGACACAGTTCCCCATTATCTCACCGGCCAGATTTAAACTGGACGGTAACTTAAAGTTCAAAGCAATGGCTTGCTCCTCTGGACTTCCATCAGTCCTCTCAGGGCACACCTCTGGGGTAGTGTCCACATGCACCCTCTGCTGACCGCCACCTGCAGGTTCCCCATTGACAAAGCAGGATGCCAGTTACCCTGTGTTCAACATGTTCGCGTCAAATAATGTAAATTGTTCAGGGCAGATGCGAAATGCCAGCTTTTCACTGGGTGTGCAGCTAGGCTTTAAGGATAACTCCAGGAATTCCAGGATGTTCTGGCAGTGGCTGGTACCTCTGCCTGCAGAGTGTGGGAGAATGGGCACCCTAAGGGCTTAGTGGATAGGCACTGAGGCAAATTTGGGAAGATAATGTGAGAAAATTTACCAGGGTTCACTGAAAGAAACCCTCCATGAAATTTATCAAAATTGACTTGGATGATTTGTGATAAAATTCAGCCCTATGCCTTTAAACACTTGGGAGTTTTCATTTACAGATACACATATTACTTGTCATTTGCAGGTGAGGAAGGGTAATCAGCTCCTCTTTTTTTTAACAACTTCAGTCAATCACAACAAATATTTCATCGTTTGTAGTGTACAGCTAATTCAGCCACTTCAATTCAAATGTAGTTCATTAGGCCAAAACAAAAGAGACCATGACCAAAGATAACACGGTGTGAAGCTGGAAGAAAACAGCAGGCCAAGCAGCATCAGAGGAGCAGGAAAGCTTGACTTTTCAGGTCGGGGCCCTTCTTCAGAAATGGACTATGACCAAAGTTTTCTTGAGTAAAAGAGGAAATTTATTACCTTTGAATACAGAGAAAAATATTTTTTTAAAACCCAAAAATATACTCACAAACACAAATAAGATCTAACAAAAAGACAATGTGGGCAAAAGGGGCTCATCAGCGTGGAGGAGACATTTCATGATCTGAAGTTGTTGAACTCAATGTTGAGTCCTGAAGGCTGCGGTCAGAAAATGAGGAGCTGTGCCTCCAGCTTGTTTTGGACATCACTGGAACTGTGATAGAAATATTTCCTGCTCTTTCAATTCTTGCTTTCCTACTAACATGTAGCATAGATCTATTTTGTGCTATTAACATCTAAGTTTAACACCTCCTCTTCATCTGTATCCCTCCTTGTCTGATGAGGTCCTGATCAACAATTTCCTAACACTGGCTGTGGAGTGTTCATCAATTAATAAGCCAAATGAATAAATGTCTTTTTTACTTATATTCATGAGATAACAAGCTCAAAGTTAGCCTATTACTTGTCATTTTAAGAATATTTTTACTCACATGAATACTCAATACTTAGTGGAGGTCAGTTAGATCTAATCGGTGGTTTATGACCCAGGAGTGATATTAACACCAGGGGTTCACTTCCCTCACTGGCTGAGGTTACCATAAAGGACTCTCCTTCTAAACCTCTCCCGTCACTGGAGGCATGGTAATCCTAACAAGACTGCAGCCCTTTGGTCCAGTAAGATTATGGTGACTTTACCTTCTACTTTGAAAAAGAGACAAGCATCGAAAAGAACGCTTTTACCAAATCCTTTCTTTGGAAAAGAGAAAACAAAACATTCCAGTAAATGTCTATTATCTATTGCAGGTATGTATAACATTAGATGTAAATCATTTGGCTTTCTTCTGTAATATATGTACAGGATACATACTAATATGATACATTCATTACACATAGCTATTGCAAACCATTATATGTAATGCATTCAGAAGGAATTTCCTCTTTCAAAGTCTTTGGAACTCCTTGCCATAGAGAATTGTGGGGACAGAGTCCTTGCGTGTATTTAAGGCTGAGATGGACACATTCTTGATCAGAAGGGGAATCATGCGTTACAGGAAAACACAGAAAAGTGAGAAATGCTGGATCATCTGTGATCCTATTGAATGGCAGAGAAGGCTCAAGGGGTTGAATGACCTACTCCTGTTCCTATTTCTGACGGTCTTATGGTCATACTACGTTATATTTACATCACACAGATGGCAGTAGTTCAAAGAGGCAGCTCACCACCAACTTCTTGATGCAATGAAAGTTAGGCAAAAACTATTGGCCTTGCCAGCATGCCCACATCCCGCAAATAGATTTTAAAAATGTCAAGCAAGCCCAGATACCAGAAGGTTCCTTGTTTTGTTACATATGGGTTACACACTGTATACTCATTGAGATTATAACATGGCTAAGTCACACCTTTAGATGAAGACATTTTCTCTTTAAAAGGTAGGTCATTTGGACCAGTTTAGTGTGAGGCAATAATGTCCATGCATATCAGTATCAATAGATCAAAAATAGGGTCCTGTTAAATATGTAAACACTTCTTCTCAATAATCGCAATGATGATTTAAGCTGATGTTTCTTTTAGTTGGTGTCACCATCAGCTGATTCGTGTACAGTCTGATCCCAGAGGATTGGTTTTCAGTGGATTAATATTGTTCCTGCAGGGTTTATGGGCCCTGCAATTTACATGAAAACTGCAGGAGGGATAGGCTGAACATGATAAGTAAGAAGTTCAGAGGTTACTGTAATTTCCATGCTAACAGTCTGTAATATATTCATTGTGTTCATATTCTGTCAATCATTAATTCAGATTAAATATGTCCTATGTTACATTAGCATGTCACATGCCTATTCATAACTTTGTTGTGATTGTTTAACTCAAACAGAAACTCAAAAGTCTAGAATGGGTTTTCTTCTTTTACTATTAAATTTATTTTTATTGTAGGTTTTCTAAAAGGTGAAACATAGTTTTGCTGCGGAAAGAATACTTTGAGTGTTTAATTATTGGGATAGCATGAAATAATTCATGTTTGGTGTATAACATTCACAGATGCAGAGAGTTCCTGCATATTGTAGTGAGTTCCAACATCAGATGAATCTCCCTCTTCTGCACACTTGTATCACCTGGCCCTACTGTGAGTTTTTCAACTGTATCTTAGAGCATCTCACTGACTTCAATACAGCTCTCTATTGGAAGAGCACTCAAGAGTGGGTTAAAATCGCAATGCCCTTTATTTTCTTCAAATGATATGAGCAAACAGGCTAGACCAGCATTTATTGCCCATCCCTAAATGCCCTTGAGGAGGTGATAATGAGATGCCTTCTTGACCAACAGTAGTCAGTTTTTAGGGAGCGTGTCGGGTATACCCACAGCGTTATCAGAAGGAGTTCCAAAGTTTGACCCAGCAATAATGAAAGAACTGTGATATACTTCCAAGTCAGGAAGGCATGTGGCTTGGAGAGAAGCCTAAGATGTTAGTCTTCCCATGCATCTGTTTCCCTCATGAATGTTAAAGATTGTGGATGGTTTGTCCTGGATGGTGTTGAGGTTTTTGAGCACTGTCAGAGGTGAACTCATCCAGGCAAATGGGTGGTATTCCATCACATTCCTTACCTGTGCCTTGTAGAAAATAGGCAGGCTTTGGGGAGTGAGAAAATGAGTTTGCAGAATTTCTAGTCCCTGACCTGTTCTTGTAGCAACAGTATTTTTATGGTGCGTCCAGTTCATGCTTTGATCAATGATAACCCACATGATCTTGATAGTAGGGCATTTTGTAAATGTAATGCCATTATGTATCGAGGGGGATAGTTAGATTCTCTCATGCTGGAGACAGTCATTGCCTGGCATTTGTGTGGTGTGAATGTTATTGACCACTTATCTGTCCAAGCCTGGTTGTTGTCCAGGTTTTGCTGCATATCAACACAGATAGCATTGATGTCTAAGGAGTTACAAGTGGTCATAAATATAGTGTAATCATCCGTGAACATCCCTACTTCTGACTTTATGATGGAGGGAAGGTCATGGATGAAGCAGATGTAGATGGTTGGATCTACAACAGTAATCTTAGAAACTCCTGCAGAGATGCCCTGAAGTGATTGACCTCCAAGAACCACAATTTTATTGCTTTGTGCCAGGCATGACTCCCACTTTTGGAGAGCTTTTTCCATGTTCCCATTGATTCCAGTTTTGCTAGGGATCCTTGATGCCACACTCAGTCAAATGCCGCCTTGATGTCATGGGCTGTCACTCTCACCTCAATTCTGGGCTGTATTGAGGTCAGGAGCTGAACAGCCATTGGAAACCAATTGGAACCCAAACTGGACATCACTGAGTAGGTTATTGCTGAGCAGGTAATGCTTGAAAGCATTGTTGATGACACCTTGCATCACTTTACTAATGATTGAGAGTAGGCTGATGGGATAACAATTGGCTTGGCTGGATTTGTGCTGTTACTTGGGCACTGGACATACCTGAGAAATCTTCCACATTGCAGTATTAAACCCAGTGTCACAAATTTATTAGAACAGCTTGGCAAGGTGCATGGCTAATTCTGGAGCACATGTCTTCAGTCTTGTTGCCTGAATTTTTAAGGCCAATTACCTTTGTAGTATCCAGCACCTTCAGCTGTTTTTTGATACCATGAGCTGGTCCATCCAGAAACATGGAGTGTTTATTTTGCATTCCTGACTTGCAGGTGGTCAACAGACTTTGAAGAGTTGGGAAGTCAGTTATTTGCTACAAAATTCCTAGCCTCGGATCAGCATTTGTTTTTGCAGTTCTTGTGTTGCTGATCCAGTTCGCCTTTTAGTCAATGGTAACCCCGGGATGCTGATGGTGGAGGATTCAGTGATAGTAATACCATTGAATGTCAATGAATGACAGATTCTTTCCTCTAGTTTGGAGATGGTCACAGCCTAGCAACTTGTGTAGAGCATATTGTCATTGATCAGCCCAGACCTGTATGCTATCTAGATATTGTTGCAGGAACAACTTAATTTTAATGCCCACCCCCTTCTCCTTTCCTTCAAAAATGTCAAATTCTGCCTGATGTGTTGGCTAAAACATTTTCTGTGGCAGTGCCTTCTGAGTTGTAATCAAAGTTGGAAGTAAGCACAAGCAATTACAATAATCATCAATGCTCCCAAAATGATGATGAGCAATAAATGATGAGTAAGGTAAGTCTACTTTTGTTAGAGGAGGGAAAAATTCAAATATAAAAGATGATTGAATGATCACGGTGAAAAATTAAGCCAAAATGACTTCATATTCATGAAAGTAAAATAAACCAACAGGTGAAGCTCCAGCCGAATTTTTGGTAATATTAATGTCACAGAACAACAGCGTTGGATGGAACTGAGACATGGTGGACCATTTTCTAAAATAACAACGAAAACTTTGTACTTGTGTCACATTTTGATGTAATAAACATCCCAAGGTGCTTCAAAGGAGTAATTATCAAACAAAATATGACATTGAGCCAACCAAGGAGATTTTAGGGGAACAGCAAAGAGGTAGGTTTTAAAGCATTTCTTCAAAGAGGAAACACGATTAGAGAGAGGGAGAGGTGTGGGTCTTGGATCCAGGGCAGGCAAAGTCGTAGTCACCAAAGGTGGAGTGATTAAAATTGGGAATATACAAGAGGCCAAAAACTGGAGGAGAAACATAGAAAATAGGAGCAGTTGTAGACCATTCGGCCCTTCAAGTCTGCTGGGAATTCATTATGAACATGGCTAATCATTCAACTCAATATCTTGTTCCTGCTTTCCCCCCATATCCTTTGATCTTTTTAGCCCCAGGTGATTTGGAGTAGCTGGGGTCTGAGCACTGATCCCTGCAGTACCCCATTAGCCATTGCCTGCCATTCAGGAAAAGACACTTTTTATCCCCACTCTTTGATTCCTATCCGGCCAACCAGTTTTCTATCAATCTCAATGTACTGTCAATCCCATTTGCTTTAGTTTTACATATTAACTTATTACGTGGGATTTTGTCAAAAACCTTATGAAAGTTCTAATAGCCACATCCATTGGCTCCTCCTTATCAACTCTGTGAGTTACATTCTTAAAGAATTCCAGTAGATTTGCGAAGCCCTTTCATAAATCCATGTTGACTCTGTCCAATCCCATCACTGTCTTCCAAGTGCTCAACTATTACTTGTTTTATAATGGTTCTAGCATTTTCCCCACTACTGATATCAGGCTGACTGATCAATAATTCCTGGTTTTCTCATTACCTCCCATTTTTAAGTAGTGGGATTATATTAGCTACCCACTAATCTGTAGGAACTGTTCCAAAATGTAAAGAGCCTTGGAAGATAATAACCAATACATCCACTATTTCTAAGGTGGCTTTCTTAATACTTTTGGGTGTAGTCAGCCCTAAGGATTTATTGGCCTTTAATCCCATCAGTTTCCCCAACACCATTTCCCTAGTAATACTGATTTCCTTCAGTTCCATTCTCTCACTAAACCTTGTGTGCCCCCGCATCTCTATTATGTTATTTATGTCCTCCTTTGTGAACACAGAAGTATTGAATTTATCTGCCACTTCTTCATTCCCCATTATAAATTTCCCTGTTTCTAACTGTAAAGGAATTACATTTGTCTCCACCAATCTTTTTCTCTTCATCTATCAATGTAGAAATCCTTAGAGTAGTTTTGTGAGCCTCGTAAGCATACTCTTGTACTCTAGTTTCCCTTTCTTAATTAATCCTTTTGTCTTCCATTGCTGAATTCTAAACTGCTCCAATTCCTCAAGCCTGTTGTTTATTTTTCTGGGCAGTTTGTATGGGTCTTCCTTGGATCTAATACTATTTCTAATTTCCCTTTAAGTCATGGGTTGGCCACCTTCTGCAATTTACTTTTGTGCCAGATGGGAATGATCAATTTTTGTTCACCCATGTGCTCTTTGAATGTTTGCCATTGCCTTTCCATCACCAGCTCTTTAAGTAAAGTTCCCAAAGTATTATAGCAAACTCATGCCTGATATCATTGTAGTTTCCTTACCCAAAGTATTATAGCAAACTCATGCCTGATATCATTGCAGTTTCCTTACCCAAAGTATTATAGCAAACTCATGCCTAATATCATTGTAGTTTCCTTATTTAGACTCATGACCCTAGTCTCGGAATTAACTATGTTACTCTCAATCTTGATGAAGAATTCTACCACATTATAGTCATTCATCCCCAAGGCACCTTACACAACTAGACTGCTAATTATTCTGGAACAAAAACAAAAGTTGAGGATCAGTTCTGAAGAAGGGTCACCGGACCCAAAATGTTAACTCTGATTTTTTTCTTCACAGATGCTGCCAGACCTGCTGAGCTTTTCAAGCAACTTCTGTTTTTGTTCCTGAGTTACGGCATCCACATTTCTTTCACTTTTTATTTGCTAATTATTCCCTTTTTATTACATAATACCTAGTCTAGGATGGCCTGCTCTTTACTTGGTTCCCCAATGTATTGGTCCAGAAAACCAACCCATTTACTGGATGTGAGTTTGCTCGCTGAGCTGGAAGGTTAGTTTACAGACATTTCGTCACCATTCTAGGCAACATCATCAGTGAGCATCTGACAAAGCTTCGTCAGAGGCTCACTGATGATGTTACCTAGAATGGTGATGAAACGTCAAAACTAACCTTCCAGCTCAGCGAGCAAACTCACATCCAGTACCTCAACCTGAGCTACAAATCTTCTCAAAACTCGCTAGCAACCCATTTACTATCCAGGAATTCCTCCTCTATAACACTATTACTAATTTGATTTGCCCAATTTATATGCAAATTAATGCTATCCATAATTACATATGTTCCTTTATTACATGTGTCTCTAATTTCCGTTTAGTGCTACTCATAACATCACCCCTACTGTTTGGAGTACTGCATACTGTTTCCATATACAACCACAAATGTTTGGCTGTTTGGTGTTTCTAAGCACTGCCCATATAGATTACACATTCTCAGAGCTAATATCTTTCCCCACTATTGTGTTAATGTCCTCTGTAACCTGCAATACAACTACACAACCTTTTCCTTTTCATCTGTTCTTCTGAAATACTGAATACTCCTTGATGTTCTGTTCCAATCCCTAGTCACACTGCCACCATGTCTCTGAAATCCTTACTATACCATACCTGCTTTTATCTATATGCATGATATTCATCCACTTTATTAAGAATGCACAAAGCTTTAAGGCTTGTCTTTTTAACATAAATGATCCCACTCCCATCATTTTTCACTGTGGCCCCGTTTGATCTTGGCCTTTGATTTCTACACCTATCTCTTTTCTTATTTGCCTCCCTGTCTTTTGATCTTATCCTTGATTCCACTTCTTCTGACTCCTTGCATAGATTCCCAACTCCCTGCCATGTTAGTTTAGAACCTCACTAACAACTGTAGCAAATGGAGATCTCAGCGAGTTATGGAACTGTAGGAGATTACAAAGAAAGATGGTGATGACATGAAGGAATTTGAAAACAAGAATGAGAATATTGAAATCGAGGATTGATTGAACCAGGAACAAATATAAATCACCCAGCAGAGGTGCCGGGGGTGGGGTCTGCTGGACAAACAGGATTTGGTTACGCTGGGCAGCAGCGATTTAGATGAATTAAACTTTATGGAGTTTGAAAGGTGTGTAGTGTACACTGACACATGCTGTAACTGTTCTTTGATTGTTTTGGGCCTAGAAAGGTAGGACGAACAAATCTTTAAAATATTAATCGACTCTTAGTGCCTGGAATTCTGAACGGAAGAGGGCGATTCGATCAGTATTTCTGTTCCGGATCGCTGGCCAAAATGTGCGTGTATTCCACATGGATGTGAATGCCCTCTTATAGCTGACTGTCTCCACTCATTTGGATGAATGCCAGAAAGGTGCCCAGGTAGTCAGTACTTACAACAGAGAAGCAATGTTGCAGCTTCCTGACCACTCACCAGATGTTAACCGGGAGAAGTAGTGTGTGTTTTGGGACCTGTTTGGTGTGTGTCTATGGTTGGGACACTGTCACCTTGTCGATGCCTCTCCCTGGGGCTCGAACACCCGAGCTGGCTGCTTTCCCCCTTTAAAAGCTATTGCCCCATGACGTCAGGGACAGGAAGAGGCTCCGAGCCGGCAGTAAGAGTGTGTGTGAGTGCCGGAGGGACTGCGACCCTGCCGGAGTGTGAGTGCCGGAGGGACTGCGACCCTGCCGGAGTGTGAGTGCCGGAGGGACTGCGACCCTGCCGGAGTGTGAGTGCCGGAGGGACTGCGACTCTGCCGGAGTGTGGGTGCCGGAGTGACAACGACCCTACCGGTGTGTGCCGGAGGGACTGCGACCCTGCCGGAGTGTGGGTGCCGGAGTGACAACGACCCTACCGGTGTGTGCCGGAGGGACAGCGACCCTGCCGGAGTGTGAGTGCCGGAGGGACTGCGACCCTACCGGTGTGTGCCGGAGGGACAGCGACCCTGCCGGAGTGTGAGTGCCGGAGGGACTGCGACCCTGCCGGAGTGTGGGTGCCGGAGTGACAACGACCCTACCGGTGTGTGCCGGAGGGACAGCGACCCTGCCGGAGTGTGAGTGCCGGAGGGACTGCGACCCTACCGGTGTGTGCCGGAGGGACAGCGACCCTGCCGGAGTGTGAGTGCCGGAGGGACTGCGACCCTGCCGGAGTGTGAGTGCCGGAGGGACAGCGGCGGGGCCAGCTCCCCACCGAGAGGAAGTCAGGAGCAGCGGAGTCTGGGTGAGCTCTGCGCAAGAATCTGCAGCAGCTCGGATCTTCATTTAGACATCAGGAGTTAGCGGTGCAGAGTAATCTATCGTCAGGACAGACACTGTGTGACCTTCCTGGATGCAATATTCTCTTTCCTAGATACTGCAATGTATGTTCATTCTGCATACTTCTCCCTTTCGGAGATATGTTGACCTGTGTTTCTCTATCTCCTGAATACCTCTCACGATCTGCAATCTCTTGCTTCTCCGCAGTTCCGACAGGATGAGCGCTGCTCTGATCCCGGAACAGCCAGCGGTCAGTTTTGGCTCCCTATCTGTACCAGAAACAGAGGATGCTGCAGACGACGGGTTCAGGTGAGAACAGATTCTGTCACTGTCTCAAACAATCTTGCTGTGAACGTTCACTTCTACGTCAGATAACCTGGCACGGTTGGAGCTGTGTTTTTTTTAAAAAAACCCTTTCCATCCCTTCGTCCGAAGTGGCAATGTTGCAGAGTTCAACATGGTTAGAACATAGAACATAGGACTGTACAGCGCAGAACAGGCCCTTCGGTCCTCGATGTTGCGCCGACCTGTGAACTAATCTAAGCCCATCCCCCTACACTATCCCATCATCATCCATATGCTTATCCAAGGACTGTTTAAATGCCCCTAATGTGGCTGAGTTAACTACATTGGCAGGCAGGGCATTCCACGCCCTTACCACTCTCTGAGTAAAGAATCTGCCTCTGACATCTGTCTTAAATCTATCACCCCTCAATTTGTCGCTGTGCCCCCTTGTACAAGCTGAAGTCATCATCCTTGGAAAAAGACTCTCACTGTCCACCCTATCTAATCCTCTGATCATCTTGTATGTCTCTATTAAATCCCTTCCTAGCTTCTTTCTCTCCAATGAGAACAGACCGAAGTCCCTCAGCCTTTTTTCATAGGGCCTGTGCTCCAGACCAGGCAACATCCTGGTAAATCTCCTCTGCACCTTTTCCAGTGCTTCCATATCCTTCCTGTAATGGGCCGACCAGAACTGCACGCAATGTTCCAAGTGAGGCCGCACTAACGTTTTGTACAATTGCATCATGACATCACGGCTCCAGAACTCAATCCCTCTACCAATAAAACCTAACACACCGTAAGCCTTCTTAACAGCACTATCAACCTGGGTGGCATCTTTCAAGGATCTATGTACATGGACACCAAGATCCCCCTGCACATCCACACTACCCAGATTCTTTCCATTGACCCAGTATTCTGCCTTCCTATTATTCCTCCCAAAGTGAATCACCTCACATTTATCCGCATTGAACTCCATTTGCCACCTTTCAGCCCAATTCTGCAGTTTATCCAAGTCTCCCTGCAACCTGCAACATTCTTCCACACTGTCCACCAGTCCACCGACTTTAGTGTCATCTGCAAACTTACTAACCCATCCACCTATGCCTGCGTCCAAGGCATTTATAAAAATGACAAACAGCAGTGGTCCCAAAACAGATCCTTGAGGCACACCACTAGTAACCAGACTCCAGGCTGAATATTTTTCATCAACCACCACTCATTGCTTTCTTATAGAAAACCGGTTTCTAATCAAAACTGCTAAATCTCCCTCAATCCCGTGCCTCTGTATTTTCTCCAATAGCCTACCATGTGGAACTTTATTGAAGGCTTTACTGAAGACCATGTGCACCATGCCAACTGCCCGACCCTCATCCACATGCTCGGTCACCTTCTCAAAAAACTCAATGAGGTTTGTGAGACACGACCTGCCCTTGATGAATCCATGCTGACTATCTCCAATCAAATTGTTGCTTGCTAGATGATTATAAATCCTATCTCTTATAATCCTTTCCAAAACTTTTCCTACAACAGACATAAGGCTCACAGGTCTATAATTAACTCTCCATCGCCTCATCTGAATCATCTTATCTCATCATCACATAAGCCTCCCTCTTCCGCTTTACAAGAGATACAATTTCTTTAGTAAACCACGGTTCCCTTACCTTATCGCTTCCTCCCTGCCTGACAGGGACATACCTATCAAGGACACACAATATCTGTTCCTTAAGCCAGCTCCACATTTCAATGGTCCTCATGCCCTGCATTTTGCTAACTCATTCTGTGCCTCCTAAGTCTTGCCTAATTGCATTATAATTGCCCTTCCCCCATCTATAACTCTTGCCCTGTGGCATGTTCCTATCCCTTTCCATCGAAAAAACTAAACGTAACTGAATTATGGTCACTCTCTCCAAAGTGCTCACCTGCCACTAAATCAAACACCTGGCCTGGTTCATTACCAAGTATCAGATCCAGTAGGCCTCCCCTCTTGTTGGCCCTTCCTGCACACATTGGACAAAAACTGATCCATCTGATGTACTAGAGTTATAGCATTTCCAGTCAATGTTAGGGAAGTTAAAGTCTCTCATCATGACCACCCTGTTCCTTTCACTCCTGCCCAGAATAGTCTTGCCAATCCTCTCCTCCACATCCCTGGAACTTTGCGGAGGCCTATGAAGAACTCCCAGCAGTGTGACCTCTCCTCCCGTTTCTGACCTCAGTCCATACCACCTCAGTAGATGAGTCCTCATCAAAAGTTCTTTTAGCCACCTTTATACTGTGCTTGACTAACAAAGCCACACCTCCCCCTCTCTTACCACCTTCCCTGACCTTAATAAAAGATCTAAAACCTGGAACCTGCAACATCCATTCCTGACCCTGCTCTATCCAACTCCATCCACCTTACGCATGTCTCACATCCGGCTAGCCCTTTCATTGATCTGTCATCATTTTGCTACACAGTTGCCTGACCCATCGCAAACTAGCTGCCCTGCAGCGATGGAGTATTTTTTTTAAGTACCCTACACTGCATCCTCACCCCTAATTTTCCTCAATCACTAGCTTCCCATTAGCTCTGGCCATGTGTTCATCTCCTACACCAATGTTGGGGATACCAAACTGGATCCCTCTGTCACCTTAACTTCATAACTCTGTCACTGTATTGACAGACTGTGCCTCTAACATCAGTCAGAAATCACACAACACCAGGTTATAGTCGTGTGATTTCTGACTTTGTTCACTCCAGTCCAACATGGGCACCTCCACATTCTCTCTAATATCAAGTCAGGGATTCTGTCCAACTGAATATTGGCAGGATTGACAGCACTGATTTGGTTTTAGCTAAAAGATGCACAGACTTGCCATAGCTCCATTTTTTAACCTTCTTGCTGGTGAGGCTGATCAAGATTTTTTAAAAAATTCAGATACCCTGTCTGACTGAGCTGAGCTGCAAAGCCTTCCATTACCAATAACTTTCAATGGGAAAATACAGTTAATGAGAGAACTCTGAAATGTATATGGAAGATGCTCGAAATGTTCAACAGATCAAGATGTAATTATTTAATAAATAAAACCAAAAGAACTGCAGGTGCTTTAAATCAGGAACAAAACAAAGTTGCTGAAAAAACTCAGCAGCTCTGGCAGCATCTGTGAAGGAGAAAATAGAGTTAATGTTTCAGGTCCGGTGACCCTTCCTTAGAACGATTTATTGTCTTCTGTTGTTCAGCAGAAGAAGCTGTACTTCTTAGCTAACCCTGTGTACTGTTTAAATCCTTATATAGGCTCTGTTACAGCCAGAATGGACTTTTCCAATATCACTCCCCACTGACCTTCTGGTCTTTAATCACGTAAACTCCACATTGTCCAAATTTCCAATAGCACAAATTTTCTCAAACCAACTCTACTATGTCTGCCAAGCTCCATTGATTTTGTATTGTCTCCATCCCCAAATTCAAAATCTTCATCCTCATTTACAACTCCATTCGCAGCCTTATCCTTCCTCCAGCATTTCTTGTTGGCTTCAGATGGTACTGTTCACGTTACTGAGACAGAGCATTCTTGTGAAACTGGTTGATATGGAGTTAGGAAGCATAGGAGTCAGGAGAATTAGTTTATTTTCCAATTGCAATGTGTACCCAAGGGATCTGACTTAGGCCCTCAGTTTTTCACCATTTATATCAATTACCTGAGGGACAAAATAGAAAGATATACATCCAAGTTTTTACATGACATGGTTAAACTGCACCGAGGAACAGAAAGTTTACAAAATGACCCAGACAGACAAACTAAATGAGTGACAGATGGAATTCGGGTGGGAGTGGGCAGGACATTCTGAAAGGCCAAGTGGATAAATCTAAGAGGAGCACCCTATTCAGTGGGTGCCCTTGCACACATGAAGTGTGTCAAGATGTCACCAACCTCCTGCTACCTCCACACCACCTACCTGATAGATCCTGGTGTCCACTCCCTCCACCCTGATCTCTGTGATTACTCCCCACCCTAAAGCCTTGGCACTGCGCTTATTGGCATAATGGATTGATTGGCAGCTCCTCAGAGCTGGACTTCCTGCTAAGTTACGGGTAGAAGCTGCACTATGAGCCAGTTTATCCCATGCAGAGCATGTTATGGCTGCAGAAGAGGCTTGTAATGACCAAGCTGGCCTGCCCCTTCTTCCCCCACTCCACCTCCTGTCCACTTCCGCTCCTCCTTAAAGCCCAGCCTATTAAATTGAAAGGCCTGTTGGGAAATTGACAGGCAGTGGAGAACATTGGGAAATACATGGGCTGGTACTCAAAATGGGTGGCTGTGGCAAGTGGTGACTAGGAAGGATTTCTGTTAGAGTCCCAGTTATTCACTGTTTTTATTATTGGCTTCTGTGGTATAATAGAATGCCACATAATTACATTTTCTTTTGACACAAAATAGGTGACATTGCCAGCAGCATAGATGAAAGAATAAAGTTGCAAAGGTATATTAACAATTTTAAGTGAATGTAAAACTGGAAAATTGATTTGACTGAAGTTAGATATGAGGCCATCCAGTTTGGACCTAAAAATAATACAGCAGAGTAAATTTTTCACGTTGAAAAACTAGAAACAGTGGGGGCTATGTAGAAAGGTCATTACAATAAAAACCGAAAGAACTGCGGATGCTGTAGATCGGGAACAAAAACAAAGTTGCTGGAAAAGCTCAGCAGGTCTGGCAGCATCTGTGAGGGAAGAAGCAGAGTTAATGTTTCGGGTCTGGTGACCCTTCCGCAGAACTAGCTCATAGTGCAGGCCATGACAATGTTCGGAACAGGTACATAAAATAGCAGGAGGCTAATAGAAGGCGAGCCTTTAAAACAGCACTAAAGTAAAGGGGAGTACAGGGAGGATGAATTTTTGTTCCCTCCCCTGTGCTGGGGCTTTGTGGCAGGGGCCTTTAATCAGGAGCGTGGGTGGTGGGTGAGGAACCTCCTCCTTCATCTCATTTATGTCTGTGACAGGAAGACTCATGGACAATTCTCCTGTTCTACTGGCGACTAATGTCCCTGTGAAGACCTTATCCCACTGCAGGTTTTAACTCAATAGTGGGGAGGGAGCACAACAAACAGGCCTTTTTGGTATTCTTTTGACATTTCTGGGAAAGTCTTATGTTCAAAGACAGTAATCAAGGCACCTGACATTGGTGGCTGGGAGGGGTTTGCGGGGCATCACTCAGAGATACTTCCTAGCACTTGGTGCCGAACCATCAACCCTGTGATTCACATACAGTGACACCCTCACACCAGCATTAATCTCTGTCTTGGCATCCAGTGTCAACATAATAAGGGAGCAAGCAGAGTAGATAGAGAGAAGCTATCTTCATTGTTTGGGGAGACTTTGGCTGCAAGCCTAGTCTAAAAAATAGTCAGACTTTTCAGGATGAAAATTGAGTATGATCAAAGTTTGGAAAATTCTTCTGCAATTGACAATCAATGCTATTTGAAATTGGAGATTCTGTATCTGAAAATCTTTGGGGACAGGTAGGGTTGGGTCACAGATTAGCCAGAATTTTCTTTGAATGGCAGAATATGCTTAAGGGGCAATTTGGCCTACTCTGATATTCCGAGGTCGTCTTATTTATCACAGAATTGATAGCAATTGTACCGTTTAAGCCCGTGGTATTAAGGTTTACAATCATCTTCTCGAGAAGTAGTTACAATGTCACCGATTGAATCGTCTGCAAGTTCCATTTCCATATGTATTTGTTCTGACAGGTTACTTGTTCAGCAGGTTCATGTTGGCCAGCGTACATGTTTGGTTCATCAAACGACTGTTCACTTGTTTCTTTTTCTGTTCACTCAAGACAACACTGTTGATAATGATACAAGGAAATAATGAATCAGGCAATTGTATAATATCCCAATACCTGCTTTGTTAATGGGCCCATTACTTACTTGTAATGCTTTCATTAGACTGTCAAAAGAGGGACTTGTATGAATATACAAAGTGCCCTGTTGCTAATGTTTGCAACATGATTTGAAAGCTTCCATAACTTGTACTTTGAGAACTTACTGTTTTGGAGATTGTTGATTATAATAACTGCTATCCCTCTCTCTGAACAAACTTCAGCTTTGCTTCTTCTGCAAAACTTCTCTCTGTTTAATCTTTTCCTTAGTTTTATCTCCTGTTCTAGCCTTAACAGTCGTCTTCTTCCTCTCTCACCTCTGGAAAACTGAGACAAAGCTACCTCTCTCTTATTGTATGTCCAAGGACATGTGAGGCATTCTGACCTGTTAATCATTTCCTCATCAAGACTCAATTGCTTTTCCTTTAACTGATCTGGACACATCTGGCAAACAATAAAAACTCTAGGTTTTGAAAATTATTGACTCCAAGCTGCGAATAAAATACTTTATCAGTTTAAAGCTTATAAAGTTTAGTTATTTGATTATCATTAGTCTCAGCATCCTTTAAATTCACAATGTCCAACCTTTAAAGAAACCACAAATATGAAGCAAACTACATTGTAAACTTTTATTTGCTTCTGTTTTTGTTCTCCTGTAGACTTGAGACTATTTTAATGTCTTCTGTGCTGGCTTCCTGTCCCTTACTTTCCATAAACTCCCAACTTCTGCCACACCTATTCAGTGCTACAGAGTCCTGCATACCCAATGCCTCATATATCTGACATTATTGACTTTCAGTCCCCCAGAAAATTGTATTTAAAACCTTATCCTCAGCTAAAGTTGTTTGCCGGGCTATCTATTTAAATTCTTCCAGCTCTCTATCCACTCCTGACTGCTTGCTTCGTTGGAGTCCATCCATCTGCATTTCTGTCACTACAATCGTTCAGTGATCTCACTCCTACCCTTTGGAACATAGTCCCTGCTGCTTTCTGATTTGCACCTCTTCTCTCCATCTTTTAAAAAGTTTCTCAAGGCTCACCTCTTTGACCAGGCTTTCAGTAGCCTCATCTTCTATTGATGTCTGTGTATTTGCCACATATATTTCTTACATTAAGGGTGCTACACTAAACACACTAGGTAAAACATTCTTCTACAAAAAAGAATGAAAGCCTAATTTTATATTGTGCCCTTTGCACCCTCATGATAACCCAGAGTCCTTTGCAGCCTACAAAATACTTTTTATTTATAGTCACTTATGTGATGAGGAAATGAAGCAGTAAATGTGTGTACAGCAAAATTCCTTAAAGGACAATGTGCTTGTGACGAGATCAGGTGCTTAGTGTGTTGGTTGCAAGACCATAATAACATGTTATATTACAACACACTGGACAGAATCTTATAGGGGTCTGAACGACGTTGACTATGTTAAGATTGTGGCAAATCATGATGAGATGTCAGTTGAAGCCTACCTTGATGTGGGGACCTCATTCCATTTTTAATAATTTTACTGAGTGACAGTTTGAGTTTCTTGGTAGGCAGCAGCAAGTTGTTGGCATAAAAATTATTTTATAGATTATGTTAAAGAAAACATGCTGTTTAACATGTTTAAGAAACCTGAATACTGCAAAATGTAACACTTTAAAATGATCAGCACCAAAAAAGCTCTTGCTTTTATGACTGGCTCCCTTTACCTTGTAACCAAAAAGCAGTTGAACAGGATTGACTTAGGCAGATCAGCTTTCTTCTCCCTCATTGTTTTTGTCCTGGTTCATTCAGATCTGGGAATGAAATCTGATTCTTCTACCCCTGTAAGACTCAGTGACACATACGGTACATTTACCTACTACAACATCACAAGAACTAGGTGATTTAGAAATGTTTTCTATATCCAGTTACACGGTCATTTTTAGCCTCTGCTACTCCGACAATATAAATTCCTCAGAAATGTTTGAGATGGCAGGCAGTTTTACTTTCAAAGAATCCTTACAGTGTGGAAGGTGACCATTCATCCCACATCAACCCTCCAAATAGAATCCCCACCAAGACTCCCCACCCCAATCATCGTTGTTTCCTGCATTTTCCATGGCTAATCCACCAAGTCTACACATCCCTGGGCACTACAGTCAATTTTGCATGGTCAATCTACCTAGGTTGCACATCTTTGGACTCTGGGAGGACACCCATGCAGACGGAGGGAATGTGCAAACTCTACATAGGCAGTCACCTGAGGCTGGGATCACACCCTGGTCTCTTGGTGCTGTGAGACAGCAGAACTAACCACTGAGCCACCGTGCTGCCTGCACTGGTAAATCCTCCATTCCTTAGCGGTTGATCAGATTGCAGGATTTATTCAGTTTAGCCCTTGACAATAGAGGATTTTTCTTTACTCATAGGATGTGGGCATTACTAGCTTGGCTAACATTTATTGCTCATTCCTAATTACCCTTCAGAAAGTGCCACCTTAATGCTGCAGCCTGTGTAAGTACCCAATGTTATTAGTGAGGGACTTCCATGATTTTGACTCAGTGATGGTGGAAGAACAATGATATATTGTCAAGGTAAGATGTCATAAAAGAAATTTGGAGCTTGTGGTGTTCCCATGCCTCTGCAGACCTTATTCGTCTGTGTGATAGAGGTCACAGGTTTATGGAAGTTCTGCTAAAAGGACCTTGGTGAGTTACTGCAGTGCAGGTTGTAGATGTCATGCATTGCTGCCACAGTGCAGCAGCAATAGAGGGAGTGATAACTCAAGGTGGTGGATAGGGTGCCAGTTAAGGGGGCTGCTTCATCGTGTGTGGCATTGAGCTGCTTGAGTGTTTTTGGAGCTGCATCCATCTGGATTAGTGCTGCATGTTCCATCGCATTCCTGTCTTTCGCTTTTTTAGATGGTGGACAGACTTTGGAAAGTGAGATGAGTTACTCACTGTAGAATACCCAGCCTCTGACCTGCTATATTTGCTTGTAGCCACAGTATGTATAAGGCTGATCCAGTTAATGCTTTGGCAAATGGCGGTCCTCAGGATGATAAAGAATTAAATAAATTGATAATGAATTGTCTCCCCATTATACCTCCTCTTCCAGTTATGTGGACAGATGCTGTGATATAAGATTTGGTTAATTTAGCACGAAAAATGAACATGAACTTCACTGAGTGTACAGAAATTTGTAAAACAGAAGCATTCAGAATTATGTTTGCAGGGACCTTGCTTAATCCAGTGTTCTCAGAGCTAAAGATTTTCATGCAGGACAGACAGATTTGGGTCAAGCAGTGACGACAGTGATCATTTCGTATTCAACAAATGCACAGCGCAGATGGAAGATTAGAGCTACAAGAGGAATGTTTTACTACCAATTCCTAACAGAGATAGTGAATCCAAAATACATGTTTCTTCTAATGTTTTATTTAAGGAATGACTTTTGGATAAAGATCATTCTACAGTTTGGCTGTGCAAGAGTAGAGCAGAGGGGTTGTTTGAGGTTTTAAGATCTACGATAAATTTATACCAGTCGGGTTGTTGTAGGTGTATTGCTTTCTTTAAATTTGCTGACACCAAGTTTTTTTAAAATAACTGAATTTCCCCTGAAGTTATGGAAAATAGCAAAGGCCAATGTCTGCATATTTAAGATCTTAGCTTTACAGGAGAGATTAAACAGTGTCAGCTGAAATGTGCCCTGATCTGTATTGATGCTGTTTGATTGCTTTGCCAGCTAAACATGGTGTAATCAGCATTTTGATCAACGCTGGACTCATCAGTGGCAAAACATGTTTAATCTGATTGTGAGAGATGGTAGGAACTGCTGATGCTGGGGAATCTGAGATAACAAGGTGTCAAGCTGGGTGAACACAGCAGGCCAAGCAGCATCAGAGGAGCTGGAAAACTGACATTTCGGGCCTAGACCCTTATTAAGATTTTCTAAAGAAGGGTCCAGACCTGCAATGACAGCTTTCCTGATTCTCTGATGCTGCTTGGCCTGCTGCATTCATCCAGCTCTACACCTTGTTATCTTTAATCTGATTGTATTGTGTGTGTCTTTATGTGTATGTGAAAAATGTGTTATTTCGTTGTTAGTATTATCATCCCTGTTTAAGACATTGTGTGCTTTAAACTGTACTCATAGATTAGCCTGACATTTGAGTGTGGTATTGCAGGAGAACTGCAGTGGTAAATGTGCAGTTTTCTAGGTGAGATGTCAGGTTAAGTCAATTTCTGCCTTTTCAGGGGAACATAAAAGATTCCCTAGTTCTATGCAGAGAAAGTTGGTGAGTTTTTGTGTTGTTCTGGCTGGTATTCTTTCATTAATCAAAAATTAAACTTCATTCATCATTCAGTCATTTGCTGCTTATGAGACTTTGATGTCTGTGTTCTGACTGTCCTATTTGCTTCTATAATAATTTTACTGCACTTCAAAAATTAACTCAGGGCAGCACTTTTTAGGGCATTATAAAGGCAAGATTTTATTTCCATTCTTAACTCTGACTGTCGTTGGGATACACAGTCCAACCATCTCTCTCAATGAAAGCTAAATCCTGCAGATACTAGGAATCTGAAATTGAAACAGAAATTGGTGGAAATACTGAGTGGTTCAGACAGGATCAGTAGAGAGAATTAATGTTCTAAAGACAGGTCATTGACTTGTAACATTAACTCAGTTTCTGTACATACAATTGCTAACTGACCAGCTGAATATTTCCAGCCACAATCTGATTGTTCACCCCCATGTATTAAACAGGCAGTGACTAAATCTGGGTTGTTTCTTGCTTTGACTAAGGCTTGACTATCATGGCTTTCACCAACTCATCCAAAGTGAAGCCTATGTTTGTCATGTCACAGTTATGAATGTTGAAGAAAGAATCAGGCTTCACTGTGATACCTACCTTAGTGGAGCAGCCAGTAACACTCATTCCCAGGGCTTATTGTTGAGAAGTTGTTACTTGAGTGAAGTACAAGGGGCTTGCTGGTGTTGGGACTCTGTAGGCTCTCGAGAATCAGATTTCAGTTGACAAGTGGAAAACTTGTAATTTTGAGATGACTTTAAAGTTTGAAATGCTTCCATCATTGTCAGTTATCCCTGGGCTAACTTACCATTTGTGAGAAAGGGAAATTTGATGCAATAAATAATTCAAGTACCGTCTCACATGGTACTGTATCAATAACTTGAGCATTTTGGTGTAACTGGGGAAAGGGCATATCTAAAATGTCTTGATATTTTTCAGAAAAGTGCTCCTCAAATCTAGGAAAAATCCGAGAGTCTCTTGTTGCTTGTGACAATTGCCTTTATCAGAAAGTCCTCGTAAGGAGATGTCTGTGAACTGTAGCCTCAACTATGCAGCTCTGAATGTAGCCACGTGGTCTGACTGTTCTGAGTGAAATAAAGAAGGACAGAGAAAGCTGCTGCTGAAGCAGTGAGAGTAGGGTAGACTAGGCAGGAAATGCTTGCAGGTATTACACAGTACAATATACATCTTAGGTCTGAGCCGTGAGTCCTATTTTTTGACCTGGGACTGGCTGTAGTTGAAATGAGTTTACCTTTGCAGGCCTCGTCCTGGAATGGGCTCTGATCAGCTGTCAGCTGTGTGCAGTTGCTTCCGGGTGTGTAGTCTGGAGAATTGTTTATTCATTGTGCAGTTCAGGCATGCATGAAGAAGCACTTAGGTGACCCCATTATTAGAAGGTGTCGGTTTTAAGCCTTTACTTTCTGCTGCATCAGAATTGTAACTTGAAGGCTGCCCATGTCAGCACCATGTCTGTGTGCAAACAGCATACACTTTGCACTTTATTTTGTGGTGTGGCAATGACATGACCTGAAGTGAAGCTGTAATATCAAAAAGCATTGTCATCATGCAGCTTAATACCCCAGGGGGTGTTTATACCTCCACTACAACCCACTCAGGCAAGCTGTCAGGTGGTTCACAGCCAAAAAGTCAAAACAATCACAATTTTGAACTGTCATGTACAAGTCATCTCTCTTCACTAAGTACTTCCATTGACAGCTGTACCTTCAGCCGCCTTGACACTAAGCTGTGCAGTGTTATCTATCAGCTGTGACTCCGTTGGCCATGCTGTCCTGAGGCAGGGGATTGTGGATTCAAATGAAAGCAAAGTGCTGGAGATTTGAAGTAAAAACAGAAAGTGCTGAAGAGAGGCAGCAGAACAGGCAGCATTTGTGGAGGGGGAAACACAAGGTGGAATCTCATGGGGATCTGATGACATGAACTAGGATGAGATTTGTGACAGAATCTAACGAGATGTCACGCAAGGCTGATCTCAGCATCTGGAACGTCTTTCTTCGCCTTTTATTGTTCTGACAAATGGCGAATTTCTCATTCAGCAACAGAGATTTGACAATAAAGAAGATTATTGCTTCTTAAACACCTTGTTAATGACCTAACTGGCTTCAATAATATTCATATCTTTAATATTTACTGGTCACTGTCTCAAGTATAGGAGCCAGGATGTCATGTTACAGCTGTACGTTGGTGAGGCTAGCTTTGGAAAACTGCATTCAATTCTGGCCTCCTTACTTCAGGAAAGATGTTATGAAATTTGAAAGAATGGAGAAAATATTTACAAGGATGTTGCTGGGGTTGGAGCGTTTGAGCTTTGGGAGAGGCTGAATAGGCTAGGGCTATTTTTACTGGAGCGTTGGAATTGGAGGGGTGACCTTATAAAGGGTTACAAAATCATGAGGAGCATGGATATAGTGAATAGTCAAGGTCTTTTTCCCCAGAGTAGGGGAGTCCAAAACTAGAGGGCATAGATTTAAGGTGAGAAAGGAAAGATATAAAAAGGACCTAAGGGATAACTTTTTCACACAGAGGGTGGTGGGTGATTAGAATGAGCTGCCGGAGGAAGTAGTGGAGGCTGGTACAATTACAACATTTAAAAGGCATCTGGATGGGTATATGAATAGGAAAGGTTTAGAGGGATATGGGCCTAATGCTGGCAAATGGGACTGGATTAATTTAGGATGTCTGGTCAACATGGACAAGTTGTACCAAGGGAGCTGTTTCTCTGCTGTACAGCTCTATGACTGTTACAATAATATCTTATCAAATGTGCCAAATAAGCTAGAGGGTGAGAAATATTGACATGGAAATCGCCCCTTGGTATAAAGGACACAGGGCACCAATATCTCAAAGCATGCTCCATGGACACTGGCTAGTGCACCCCAAATCCGTAGATCTTGGTATCTGATGTGCGCTAGCCTCTACGAACCCTCATGGCAAATCTTTGATCCACTTGCAGGACATTTCTGCACTTCACTGCCGCACCTCAGGTGGTCCTGGTAACTCTCATTGTAATGCTGCAGCAAGGACACTGTGTTTAGGGACACAACCCCCAGCTCCTGGACTGGACCAAGCTGCCTCTCCAGGCCCTTCAATCATTGTCATAAAGCTGACTCTCTGATGCTGACAACATCCCTGTATTGCCTCATTTTGTTTATTGCACTTTGCCCTCTCAGCCAGAGATGCCGGGCTCCTATTACTTCAGTCTTGTCTTGCTTTAGCACAGACACAAAGGAAGCTTGTTATAATTGTCTGCAGGCTTCAGTAAGGTCAATGCAGATAGCCGCCTGTCAGGGCATCATGGGACAGTAAGTGGAGGACAGCCTCTGACACCACTCCAGGAGCTTGGCAATGGTCAGTTATTCCACTCAGGACAGTCACAGTCAGGATGCTGCCCACGTTATTGGCGAATGTCAGGCTGCCTGGCACCTACCTTTAGTCTTTCTGCTCTGTTGGAGGCTGTTGTTTTTCCTGGAATATGAGAGAGAGAGAGAGAGAGAGAGAGAGAAAGAGAGATCATGAGATTGAGAGCGAGATACATATTAAAGGAGATGTAAGTGAGTAATATTCATCTTTCAGTCAACATCACAAACAGCAGATTATTTGGTCATTATTTCATTACTATTTGAGAGTTTGCTGATTACACTTCAAAAAGTACATCATTGTCTGAAAAGTGTTTTAAGACCCGTCTGGAGTTGTGATAAGTGCTATGTAAATACAGGAATTTTGTTTCTTTTTGACAACCAAGTACATGGTGACACCAAGCATTAACAAAAGAGATTTTCTATTAGACTGTTTGTTTAAAAAAAACTACAAGAAAACACAAACCATTTTTGCATGTTACAAGCCATTTTGTATGTTCTTGATCAGAAAGTGGTTAACTTTCATGTTCAGCATTCTGCAGTTTCTTCCTATTTTTCCAGTGTGATACAGAAACATAAGAATTGTTAGCTACTGGAAAAGGTTACTTAGATGAGTAAGCTGGCCTACTGAACATAGCGCAGCCCTACTTTCTCACCATTCCTGTTCCAGAAATAACTACAAGGAACTGAATGCTGGAGATCTGAAACAAATAAAAGCAGAAATTGTTGGAGAAGCTCAACAGGTCTGACTGAATCTATGTAGTGAAAATAGGGTTAATGTCTGAAGTCTGAAGAAGGGTCACTGAAATCAAAACATTAACTCTGCTTTCTTCCCAAAGATGCTGCCAGACCTGCTGTGTTTCTCCAGCAATTTCTGCTTTTGCTTGTTAAAATATATACATAAGCAGATTAATGATAGTAGAAATCTAACATAAACAAGTGTAAAGATCACCTGTCGTAGGTGAAAATGGATGACAGTGGTAACTGATGAAAGATATTGAAATAGGAGGAAATTCTTTGGGAATTTTATATATTTGGTTTTCAATGTGCGCAGCTATTGCAGAGTAACGAAGATCAACAAAATAAATATAAACCTATATAGTCGAACAGGTAAAATACATTTCTGTGACCATCAAAATCAAACCCTACCTTGTTCTAGTCTGAACACATTTGCGTAGTTTCCAGTTCTGTTCTCTCACCTACAGGGGAGATAGTCAAACAGTGTTGATAACAAGAACAGGCTGCTCCCTATTTATAACTATTAAAGGGTTGCATTGTGGGAGAAAAAATGAAGTGAAAAGGAGATGGTGTGGATGGATGATCTCATAAAAAGTGATACATGGATAGCCCCAGAGACTTAAGGCCAATCAGTGAGAATAGGACAGGAAGAGCAGATAAAACTAGTACAGCGCAAATGATACCAGCAACTTTTCTTCAAACAGGTTGCGATCAATACATTTGAATGAAATTGTGGAGAGAATGGATTCAAAATCTTGGAACTATTTAACAAGTGATTGTGTGCCACCATATGGAGAATGTAAGAACTTTCCAGAAGAAGTTGGATTATTAGCATTCCTTTTTCAGAATTACCTTGTGATATGCAGTTTGAGAGAATTGACTGTTGTTATCTGACTTCTGGATTTCCACGTGGTGGGTTCCTTTTGTGAAACCTGCTGTGTCCTGTGTAATAAATGATGTTCAGTGATATCAATGAAGGGTGACTATAGGGCTAGCGAAAGAATGACCTGTCAGATGATGAGAGTAATTTTTATTCATTCACTGATGAGACCAATTTGTATTGCCCACCACTAATTGGTCTTGAGAAGTTGGTGGTGAATTGTCTTCTTGAACTGCCACAGTCTTTGAGGTTAGCGAGTTTTGAGAAGATTTGTAGCTCAGGTTGAGGTTCTGGATGTGAGTTTACTCGCTGAACTGGAAGGTTAGCTTTCAGACGTTTCGTCACCATTCTAGGTAACATCATCAGTGAGCCTCCGACGAAGCACTGTATAGGGTCTTAGACCTACAAATAAACAACAAATAAAACGAACGTCATCTACAAAATACCTTGCAAGAACTGCGACAAACACTACATTGGACAAACTGGCAGAAAGCTAGCCACCAGGATACATGAACATCAACTAGCCACAAAACGACATGACCCACTATCACTCGTATCCTTACATACAGATGAGGAAGGACACCACTTTGATTGGGACAACACATCCATCCTAGGACAATCCAAACAGAGACATGCACGAGAATTCCTAGAAGCACGGCATTCCAACCGGAATTCCATCAACAAACACATTGACTTGGAGCCAATCTACCATCCCCTGAGAAAAAGAACAGGAAATGACATCACCAACCCAAGGAAACCTAACCAGATAAATAGAAAGCGGGACATAACACCAGCGCTTCGTCGGAGGCTCACTGATGATGTTACCTAGAATGGTGACGAAACGTCTGAAAACGAACCTTCCAGCTCAGCGAGCAGACTCACATCCAAGTCCTTGAGGTATAGGGGAACTTGCAGGTGGTGGTGGTGTTCCAATGTATTTGTTGCCTTTGATCTTCCAAGTGATAAAGTTTGTAATGTTGAAGGAGATTGGGTGAGTTGTTGTGTTCTTCATGTAGATGATGCATACTGCTGCAAGTGGCGGTTGGTGCTGAAGGGAGTGAATGTTGAAGGTGGTGGATCTGTTTTTCATCAAGTGAGCTGCTTTGTTCTACATGGCTTTGAGCTTCTTAGGTGTTGTTTGAGCTAGAGCCATTCGTGCAAGTATCCCATCGTACTCCTGACTTCTCTGTTTACATGGTAGATGGCACTGGGCAGACAGGCAGGGAGTTACTTGTCACAGAATTCCAAAATCGGACTTATTTTTGTAGCCAATATATTTGTGGCTAATCCAATTTTGTTTCACGTGAATGGTAACTCTCAAAATATTGATAGGATACAGCAATAAAATATAATAAAATGCCAAAGGACAAATGGTTGGATTCTCTCTCATTGGAAGTGGTTGCTGCCTGGCATGTGTGTGGCATGAGTGTTAGTTAACACTTACTAGCTCAAGTCTGGAAGTTGTACAGATCTTGTTGTAAATAGACATGGGCTGCTTCAGTATCTGGGGAGTTGTGAATGGTGCTGACCTCACAAAATGCATCGGTTCACACTTGTCTGGATTAAACTCCAACTGCCATTTCACCCGCCCAGTTTCCAACTGATCGATATCCTGCGATTTCCTTTGGCAACCTTGCTCACTATTCCACAACTCCACCAATTTTTGTGTTGTCTACAAATTTACTATCCAGACCGCCTACATTATCATCCACATCGTTGATTTATATTACAAGCAAGAGGTCCCAGCACTGATTGTTGCAGAACACTATTGGTCACAGAGCTCCAGTCAGAAAAACACCCCTCCACAACTACAGAGATAACAAGGTGTGGAGCTGGATGAACACAGCAGGACAAGCAGCATCAGAGGAGCAGGAAGCCTGACATTTTGAGCCCAGACCCTTCTTCAGAAAAGGGGGTGGGGAAGGGGCTTCCCATGTGACCTGGCTGAGTGAGATACAGTGGGCTCGCCTGACAGGTAGGGCAGTCAACAAAGCTGAGTGTGATCAGGAGAGGAGTGGAGAAAAAAAGGAAGCTGATTTGCTATCATTGTAATGTTGTCCTTTAGTTATACCACTGAACTAACCAGTTTCAAATTAACCAGCCTCTGGTATTGAGAATATTCATAAAATGCAAATATCATGCAAATTTAATTCCCTTGCTGTACAATGAGGTGGGTGTTCATTACAAAGAAGGAGGTTAGAGACTTTGATAGTTGGTTAAAGATTGGGAATGATTGCCAACAATACATATCAAAGACGGGTCTAAACTAGCTGTTATTGTGATCCGAGCGCTGATAATACCCAAAAAATAACGAAAATAGAAGCTACAGTTTAAATTAGTATCAGAGATAATGGGAACTGCAGATGCTGGAGAATTCCAAGATAATAAAATGTGAGGCTGGATGAAGGGTCTAGGCCCGAAACGTCAGCTTTTGTGCTCCTGAGATGCTGCTTGGCCTGCTGTGTTCATCCAGCCTCACATTTTATTATCTACTGTTTAAATTGTTGGTCACCTGGAATGGATGAGAAATGATCATCTCTCAGCTTCATGTGGAGAGGCTTCCAGAAGTGATTTTTAATAAAAAGCAAATCTCATGTCAGTGGCAACATGCTTTCCTTTATTTTGAAAATATACTTCATTCATAAAAATATCTTTGTATACATACATAGTCACTGAAACGGTTTTGTTCTGTACAATAATATATGACAAAACAAACAACATGTTGTGCTGCAGTTATTGCATTTGAGACGTTACAAGGCCTGCACAGCTGCTGGGATGTGTCTCAGTTTTTGCTTTGCAAATCCCAGTGTTAGTGTTGTTTCTTTCAAAATGGGAGGACTGCTTCATTGTTAGCACTCCATCTGAGTCATTAATCCTGTGATCAATTCCAGCAACAACAATGCAGAAAGCAAGCTAACTGAAGAGGAGGAGGAGGTGGCGGCAGCTTGAGAACAGTTTGAGACAATTATCGATGTCATCTGAATTGTAGCCTCCTACTCAATGAGCACCATTTATATAATCTGCAGTGACTGGAAACAACTTTGCGAATGAAATTAAATTGATGACGTCGCTGAGAGGCAATTACAGGCTAAATAAGAAATAATTAATAGATGGTTGTTTAGGTGAGAAGTTCGGGGTTGTATTATTTTGTAATTTCCCTGACCCTCGTTTAATCATAGCTCCTCAGAGACTGGAGGAATTTAAGTACAGAAGCTGCAGGTTACAATCTGCTCAGTGGTAAATTGGCACTGCCTTTGGTACACCTTCTTTCCTTTGTATTGAAGCTACAGAATCTCTATTATGTAATGGTGTTTTTAACAGCTCAAGGGTTAATTTCATTCTGTGCGCAGGGTTTCAGCTATTCACTTTCGACCAGTATGACTCCCCCCCACTTAATGACTCTTCATCTGACAGCCTTCGTTCCTCTGCTCCTGAGGTAGATGCTTTCAGTTCTGGTATAGCTTCTTGTACCTGGGAAAACCAAATTAAATGAAAGACCTGTATTCACATAGCACCTTTCACCTCAGAATGTCTTAAAACACTTGAATCAGTGGGTCATCCAACTGTGTGAGTAATCACAAGACAATTCTCTTCCGATATAACGTATTTCTTTCATCCAGTTTTGAGTATAACTTAACAAGCAGTGAACAAGACCCTAACTAATTCTAGTTTGTAAAGCTAAGCCCAACTATAGCATCCTTACCAGTAATCTAAGTGCAATCAACAGTGTTGCAGTTAAGATAACCAGGCAGTGAAAAATTGAACCAGAGCCCCGTCTTTACACATTAATAAATCCTTAACTAAAATATACTTCTTCAAGCCCAATAAGCACCATTCCCACCTGTTTCCATTTACAGAAACATAAGTGAATTCTCAGTTAATGCCCAGTATCTGAATACAATTAAGCACTCAATTAATATACAATTAACATTGAGATTCATCAGTGTCTAGCACATGGGTGAGTAAATGAATGAAAAATGACCACAATATTCAGAGGAAAGTGATATACAATCACAGCTTGATTATTTCTCATGCTGTCTTGGAAATTTCCAATTAAGAAGTCGCAAATAGAATAACTTACTCTAATTATTAAGAGACTTTCTGACTAAAACGTGTTAAATCAGATGCTTAGTTTAAGCAGGTAGATTCACCAGTCTGAGGCCTACCATGAGGAATTGCATGAGGAGAGACTTGACATGTTGGGATTGTCTTTATTTAAGCAGAACAAGCAAGGAGGAGATGTAATGGAGGTTAATTAAGAAGCCTTTTAATACTGAATCTACTTGATCTGATATTTGCTTTTATATGTATTAGTTAAGTCTTTTCATTGAGTAAAGTTGCTTTATTGCATTTAAGATCGAACAATACAGAATGAAATAATACTGAGACACTGAAACATTGAAGATATGTAGCAGAATGTGAACGTCAAATAGTAGCCCTGAAAACTAAAATTAAATATGTGGATGTTGAAATAAGTGACAGTAAGCTGCAAGTAATTGCAAAACTGGAACCTCCTAAGAGTAAAGTCATTTGGAAAGAGGAATAAGTAAAACAGAAGAGGGATAATAAAATGTGAGGCTGGATGAACACAGCAGGCCCAGCAGCATCTCAGGAGCACAAAAGCTGACATTTCGGGCCTAGACCCTTCATCAGAGAGAGGCATATTGGTTTATCAAGTCTTTATTTTCATGCACCACATGAAATCTACTCCATTGTGGATTCTACCCATCTGTTTAATTTCTTGAAAGAAAGGTCTGTGCAGTATTCCCTGGCACCCAATGATTTTGAAATAAAGCTCCAGAGAACTGGCTGCTGCCTCACACCCAACACTTTTCCCCCCTACCTCCCCAGCCACTCAAACAGAACGAAAGTCCAACAGTTGTAATGATCAAGTGAGGAGGGGTGATTGGTTCTTTTTGACCTACTCTTGGCCAGTCACAACAAGTGTAAAAAGCATGTCTTCTTATGTTTCTACTAGTGGCCAAAAATGTAGGTAAGCATTTGATGTTGTCATTTCTTCTCAGGTTTAAAATGTGACAAACTTCCACTAGTGGCCAGAAATGAGAAAGTAAGAACTGTTTTAAAAACTAAGGATGGCAGGATGATTGCTGAATGTTTTGAAAGCAAGTGACCTGACATTCATTGTGAGCACTGCTTACACAGCTGCTGGTCTAGCGGTTATTGAAGTGTAGTTTGCAGACAAACTGTAGCCAAAGGAATGTGTACAAATGGAGTTTTGGATGATACAAGTAGCTGATTGGTCTATGGACCAGTAACTGGTTATCGATGGCAAAGGCAGTCTAACTGCCAACAACTATGTGATTGGTTCGCAGGTAACTGAACAGCTTGGGCCTGTGAGAGAGATAGTGAAAAACCTTTAGAGATCTGTCAGCTCAGGACCTCTCTCTGCTCTCAGCATTAAAAACCACATTAAGACTGAAGAAAGCCAATTTATTTTTTCTCTGGTAGTTGTTGTTGCAAGCTGTGAATTTTAATTAATAGGTCAAGAGACTTTTCAAAAGTGAACCAGCCACACTGTGTCTCTGGAAAACCAGACTAAACATCTGGAAAAAGAAGATCAAGAAGCATTCTCTGCTCAGTGCAAGAATCATATTGGCAACCGTTGTGAGCAAGAACCATTGAACTACCTGCCCAGTTTATCCCTCTATGCATAACCTGTCATTTAAGAACATATAATATAGAACAGCACAGGAACAGGCCTTTGGGCCAACTATGCCTGTGCGACCTCTGATACCATTCTAAACTAATCCTATCTGCCTGAACACAGCCCATATCTCTGTATCCCCTGCCTGTTCACATTTCTTTTTCTTTATCTCTGCTTGTGTGTGTAGGGAAGAGCTTATAAGGGAGTTCAAATTTAATTAATTGTGTTATATATCTATGGTTCATAACTATTTATTTTGAGCTAGAGTCTGAATGCTTGTAATAGAACATAGAACATAGAACAGTACAGCACAGAACAGGCCCTTCAGCCCACGATGTTGTGCCAACCATTGATCCTCATGTATGCACCCTCAAATTTCTGTGACCATATGCATGTCCAGCAGTCTCTTAAATGTCCCCAATGACCTTGCTTCCACAACTGCTGCTGGCAACGCATTCCATGCTCTCACAACTCTCTGTGTAAAGAACCTGCCTCTGACATCCCCTCTATACTTTCCTCCAACCAGCTTAAAACTATGAACCCTCGTGATAGCCTTTTCTGCCCTGGGACTCTGGCTATCAACTCTATCTATGCCCCTCATTATCTTGTATACCTCAATTAGGTCCCCTCTCCTCCTCCTTTTCTCCAATGAAAAGAGTCCGAGCTCAGTCAACCTCTCTTCATAAGATAAGCCCTCCAGTCCAGGCAGCATCCTGGTAAACCTCCTCTGAACCCTCTCCAAAGCATCCACATCTTTCCTATAATAGGGCGACCAGAACTGGACGCAGTATTCCAAGTGCAGTCTAACCAAAGTTTTTTAGAGCTGCAACAAGATCTCATGACTCTTAAACTCAATCCCCCTGTTAATGAAAGCCAAAACACCATATGCTTTCTTAACAACCCTGTCCACTTGGGTGGCCATTTTAAGGGATCTATGTATCTGCACACCAAGATCCCTCTGTTCCTCCACACTGCCAAGAATCCTATCCTTAATCCTGTACTCAGCTTTCAAATTCGACCTTCCAAAATGCATCACCTCGCATTTATCCAGGTTGAACTCCATCTGCCACCTCTCAGCCCATCTCTGCATCCTGTCAATGTCCCGCTGCAGCCTACAACAGCCCTCTATACTGTCAACGACACCTCCAACCTTTGTGTCGTCTGCAAACTTGCTGACCCATTCTCCAATCCCCTCATCCAAGTCATTAATAAAAATTACAAACAGTAGAGGCCCAAGGACAGAGCCCTGTGGAACACCACTCACCACTGACTTCCAGGCAGAATATTTTCCTTCTACTACCACTCGCTGTCTTCTGTTGGCCAGCCAGTTCTGTATCCAGACAGCTAAGTTCCCCTGTATCCCATTCCTCCTGACCTTCTGAATGAGCCTACCATGGGGAACCTTATCAAATGCCTTGCTGAAGTCCATATACACACACCCACAGCTTGACCCTCATCAACTTTTCTAGTCACATCCTCAAAGAACTCGATAAGGTTTGTGAGGCATTACCTGCCCCTCACAAAGCCGTGTTGACTGCATTTAATCAAGCCATGCTCTTCCAGATGGTCATAAATCCTGTCCCTCAGAATCCTTTCTAACACCATGCAGACGACAGACGTGTGACTTACTGGTCTGTAATTGCCGGGGATTTCCCTATTTCCTTTCTTGAAGAGAGGAATTACATTTGCCTCTCTCCAGTCCTCAGGTATGACTCCAGTGGAGAGTGAGAATGCAAAGATCTTCGCAAGTGGCAAAGCAATTGCATTTCTCGTTTCCCAAAGCAGCCAAGGACAAATCTGGTCCGGGCCTGGCGACTTGTCAATCTTAATGTTTGACAAGATTTTCAGCACATCAGCTTCCTCTATCTCTATCCATTCCAGCATGCACACCTGCTCTTCAAAGGTTTCATTCACTACAAAGTTTGTTTCTTTCGTAAAGACAGAAGGAAAAAACTCATTTAGGGCTTCCCCTACCTCCTCAGACTCCACACACAAGTTCCCTATGCTATCCCTGATCGGCCCTACTCTTTCTTCAACCATTCTCTTATTTCTCACATAAGTGTAAAATGCCTTTGTGTTCTCCTTAATCCATTCTGCCTAGCCTTTCTCGTGCCCCTTCCTGGCTCTCCTCAGACCATTTTTGAGCTCTTTCCTCGCCTGCCTGTAATCCTCTAGAGCTGAGATTGACCCTAGCTTCCTCCACCTTATGTAAGCTACCTTCTTCCTTTTGACGAGAAGCTCCACCGCTCTCGTCATCCAAGGTTCCTTTATCTTACCCCTTCTTGCCTGTCTCAGAGGGACATATTTATTCATCACTCGCAACAACTGTTCCTTAAACAGTCTCCACATGTCTATAGTGCCTTTACCATGGAACAATTGCTCCCAGTCCATGCTTCCTAACTCATGTCTAATCGCATCATAGTTTCCTCTTCCCCAATTAAATATCCTCCCATTTTGCCTAATCCTCTCCTTCTCCATAGCTATGTAGAATGTGAGGCAGTTATGGTCACTATCACCAAAATGCTCGCCCACCATAAGATCTGATACCTGCCCCGGCTCGTTTCTGAGCACCAAGTCTAGAATGGCCTCTCCCCTCGTCGGCCTGTCAACGTACTGAGTTAGGAAACCCTCCTGAACACACCTTACAAAAACAGCTCCATTCAAATCTTCTGCTCGAAGGAGGTTCCAATCAATATTGGGAAAGTTAAAGTCACCCATTACAACACCCCTACTACGTCCGCACTTTTCCAAAATCTGCCGACCTATGGTTTCTTCAATCTCTCTGCTGCTATTGGGGGGCCTGTAGTAAACCCCTAACGAGGTGACTACTCCCTTGCTGTTCCTAATTTCCACCCATACTGACTCAGTAGGCAGATCTTCCTCGACAATGGAAGCTTCTGTAGCTGTGATACCCTCTGATTAGTAGTGCTACACCCCCTTCTCTTTTTCCCCCCTCCCTATTCTTTTTAAATGCTCTAAACCCTGGAACATCCAGCTACCATTCCTACCCCTGAGAAACCCATGTCTCTGTTATGGCCACAACATCATAGCACCAGGTACTGATCCATGCTCTAAGTTCATCACTTTTATTCCTGATTCTCCTTGCATTAAAGCAAACACACTTTAACCGATCCCTTGGTTCCTTCCCAGGAAAATCCTTCCCACTAGCTGGTCTACCTCTTGCTACTGCCTCACCTGCATCAACGCTCACCTCTGGTATACAGCTCAGGTTCCCACCCCCCTGCCATACTAGTTTAAACCCTCTCGAACTACTCGAGCAAACCTTCCACCAAGGACATTGGTCCCCTTCCAGTTCAGATGCAACCCGTCCTTCTTGTACAGGTCCCACCTTCCCCAGAAGGCATCCCAATTATCTACATATCTGAAGCCCTCCCTCCTACACCAGCTGCGTAGCCACGTGTTCAGCTGCGCCCGCTCCCTGTTCCTCGCCTCGCTATCTCGTGGCACCGGTAGTAAACTAGAGAACACTACTCTGTTCGTCCTGCTTTGCAGCTTCCATCCTAACTCCCTGAAATCACTTTTGTATATCCTCAATCCTTTTTCTGTCTATATCATTAGTGCCAATATGTAACACGATTTCTGGCTGTTCGCCCTCCCCTTTTAGAACCTTATACACCCTTATACACTTATACACTGTAATAAACAGTGATTTCTGTTAAGTATTGAAACCTGGGTGTAATAAATGGCTTAATTTGAGAGATTTCCATGTTTTAAAAATATAAATTTTGTGATTGTACTGGGAGTAGTAGGGCCTTCCAATGTGCTATCCCAGTGAAGTGTAATTTTGTTTTAGTAGCAATTAGATAGCACGCTTCAATTAAAGTTAGTTAACCAATCAGAAATGAAGACAGAGATAATAGGAACTGCAGTTGCTGGAGAATCCGAGATAACAAAGTGTGGAGCTGGATGAACACAGCAGGCCCAGCAGCATCTTAGGAGCACAAAAACTGACGTTTCGTGCCTAGACCCTTCATCAGAAATGGGGGAGGGGAAGAGGGTGCTGAAATAAATAGGGTCAGAGGGGGAGGCGGATCGAACGTCTTCAGGTTAGGCATCCCTAGAAGAAGCTTTGCAGTCTTAGGAGCTTGGCCTGGTGTGTTTATCCAGCTCTACACTTTGTTATTTCGGATTCTCCAGCATCTGCAGTTCCTACTATCTCTGATACAATTTTAACCTCACTGCGAAAGGTCCAGGCCCGAAATGTCAGCTTTTGTGCTCCTAAGATGCTGCTTGGCCAGAAATGAAGACAAGCCAGTTCCAAGGTTTTCTTGAGTGAAAGAAAGTGGAATTTTGTCACATTTTAAACCTGAGAAGAAGTGACAACATCAAATGCCTACATACAATTCAGGTAGTAAGTTGAAAAGAAGAGGGGTGGAGTATGTCAACAAAGACCGAAAGATGCAAGAAGATGCAATCTGGAGTTTTTAGAACACTTCCGCCATGAAATTAAATCCTGAATCCCAACAGCTTGGTTGTAGTCCTGCTTCTTCAAGAGTAAAGAAGTTTCTAAAAACCTTGATTTCTCTATGAACGTTGTTTTTTCCAAGTTTCCTTTTCAATGGCATTGCTTTCTGAGATTGGGTGAGAGAGGGTGAAAGAAGAGCTTTCAGAATTCTTGCTGTTATCAGTCTGTGTTGCTTTCTCTCGCCTTGGTTTCTCAAAACAGCTGTAATGTGGGTCAGACCTACTGTATTAGGCTTCATTCAGATATTTCCAATCTACTTCCATTGACTTCACCAAGTTGAACACTCTGCAGGTAACTTTTCATCTCCAGTATGCAAATTGGGCAAGTCTGAGTCTGAGTAAAACAAGAGCTGCAACGTTCTTGACCTTTCACTGGGTTTCAGTGTCCTTTGATTAAAGCGGTAATTCTGATGCAGCCATTTTTATATATTCCACATGAGGGCTTGGGCTTGTTAACAGATCACAAAGCTATTTTTGGTTGGTGGTGTCCTTGTAAGACTCTTGGATATTAAAGTCGAGTGATGAGAATTGAATAATGGCAGTCTATTTTAATTCAGCGCGTAAGCGTATTTGATTTCCTCAGTTTGCATGGACCTTCTTCAGTTCCAATATCATTGATTCAACAACACAATGAAAGATAACTTGACTTGGCTTGAACTTGTTCAAGATATTCCACTTTTCAATGTTCTGCCTGATCCTTTAAAACTTATTTCTAATTTTGACAGCATGCAAATCGTCACATGGAATGTTGGCACTGCTGTTCCACCTGATGATGTTTCTTCACTTTTGGGCCTGAATTCCGTTGATGCAAGAATTGACATGTACGTCATTGGGTAAGTGAAGGCTTTTCTTTGATTCAGGATTTGTGAATATCACAGTTGTTGACGGCATGAGTGATGTTAGTGGTAATAAATGGAATATCTTTGTATTGAAATATACTAACTCAATGCAAATTTGGTATTGATGAGAAGACCTTTGTGGCTTAAGGGTTGTCTTTGGATCCAGTGCATCTCGTGGTGTCATACCTCAGTCCCAGGTTTGATTCTCAGTTTGTGTTGAGATATTTAATGTCAGCTGTCCAATGTTATAGTTATCCTCAGTAGCTATCAACAAGAAGGAGAAATGTTTACCTGGGTTCCTGTTTGTTATGCTGTGCTCCAGTTGGAAAAGGGCAATGCAGGGACAGAGTGGTCTTGTAATGTCACTGAGCTTGTAGTAATCCAGAGGTGTAGGCTCCTGATCCGGCAACATGGGTTCAAATCCCACCATTGCAGCTAGTGAAATTTAAATTCAGTAACTGAAGTCTTGAATTGAAGGCCATCCCAGTGATAGTGACGATGAAAATATCGCTGATTGTTGTTAAAATGTGGAAGCAGAGAAAGGGGAGGGATTGAGTGTGATGAAATTGGTGTTAAGGCTGTTGCGGGCAGTTGAAAGGTGCAGGGGTGTCCCAGGTGAGTGAGAGGCTGCGTAGAGGTTGTGCAGGGTTAGTAGTGTGAGAACCTGGGAGGTTGGGGTGAAAGGAATGGGAGCAAGTGAGGGAAGATGTTATTGACAACAGCGAGAGAGGCATGAGCCTTGGGTGGGAGGTGGGCGCAGGAGCAGAGAGAGAGGGAGTATGAGATATTAGAGAGAAGATGGTAGCGCTTACCCTGGTGGAGTGGAGAAGGTCACTAACCTTCCTGCAGCACAGCTGGCCATTTCTTCACGCTGACCCAGGCAGCATTCTCTGGCCAGGCTGCCAGGGTCTGGGGGTGTGTCCTCCTCTTCCAGTCATCTGCACCACCCTCTTGATCAGAGTTTCCAGGTCCCTGATGGAGAATTGCAGTGCCATTTTCCCTTCTCTGAAATCTTCACAGTCCATCCTGAGCAGGGCAGCTTCGTAAAGCTGCTTTTTAAATATGGTGCAGGCCCCAGGGATGCCAGTCTTTTCAAGGTTATACAGGAAATGGTGAGTTGTTCTGGGAATGGTAAGTGGTGGGTTGAGTCTCGCATCAGGTGAGAGGGGTGTTGTAGGGCCAGGATAATTAGTTAATGAAGAGAGTTTGCTAAGACGCAGTGAGAGATATTGTTAGGGCTCATGGTAAGGAAACCTCTCATGAAACTCAATGAAAATGACATTTGGTCACAAAAGATTCAGCCCTTTGTTTCCTGCACTCTGATCTCCTGTATATGAAGCCCAGGATTTTGTCTCAACCTGACCCACTATATTAAACAATTTGTCTCCACATCACCCTAGTGCCTCTGCTACTGCAGCCCTCATTAGAATTGAATCCTTTACTTCAATATTGACTTTCCTGGTTCTTCATGCCAGAATGTATTACTTCACATGTCACTGCATTAAATTTCAGCTGCTAATGATGAACTGCTTGATTTTAAAAGCCTTCAAATTATAAAAGAAAAAAAAGACTGAGCAAGATTATGGTTCCACAGATTTAAGGTCCTGTGAATTTAGTGATAAGTCTCAATATCTTGGCTATTTATCTAATTTGACATTTGAGGATCCTCATTGCACACACTGTAAGCTTTTATTTATGTAACAGCAGTTATTGCTCTTCAATACATTTGACTTGCAACCTTTATCTTTTGAAATAACACAATGAAAATGCAGGAAGAAACAAAAACCTGTGGATTGACGCATTTAGGGAGAAATTGTATCCATTCCTGGATTGGTGTATGATGTAGTTTACAAGCATTGTCATAGCAACAAGTTGTATTTTAATAGTACCCATTAGACTGCTACAATTAATAACTTTTACTCATTTAGGATGTGCAGTGGAGCCTGATCAAGGGGGTCCCCTCTCGCTCAAGTTCCTACTGGGATAATGTGCTGCTATCTGATCCGCACACAAATATTTTTTACAGCCCAGGGACCAGAGCCCAGGATGGTTCCATTTCCCTCACAGGCTCGGGGACGCTGAGATTAGCTGAAATTCTCCAGTTGAGATCCGTTAGCTCAGCACCAACTAGAAGCTGAATCCTTGATTCCCCTGCTCTAAAATGGAAGGTTCCTCTTCTGATCTGCACTAATTCAATTTTATGGCAAGTGGAACACTCTGCTATGAGTGTGAATGAACCTGTCTTCAAAATAAATGAAATTGTTTAGTCAGCTAGGGAGTCAGCAAGAGGCAGGAGTGATCAGGAATGCAATGTATTTGTTCCGGCAGAAAGAAAGACACAAAGAGAGGGAGATTGAATGTGTCCCAACATTTCGTTCATCAGCTTTGTTAATGAGGCGGAGATGGAAAAATACCAGAAACAGTCAGCAACGCCTGCATTAATTATTAATCTCGGTTCATTGCAGTTGCTGTGTAAGGAAGCAGGAAGACAGGGACATATAGATACATATGAACATAGGAAAAAAGAGCAGGAAAAGGGTGCTTGTGCCTGCTCTGCCATTCAACTAGATCATGGCTGATTTTCTGCCTCAACTCCATTTCCCTACACTATCCTGTATCCCTTAGCATCCTTATTATCTAGACAATTTTAGATTTTGCTTTGAATGTACTCTGACTGAGCCCCAATCTGTGGTAGAGAATTCCAAAGATTCACCGTGCACTGAGTGAAGAAATCCCTGCTCATCTCAACTCTAAATGGTCTACTTCTTACTCTGTCCGAGGGTTCTCAATCCCTCAGCCAGGTGGTATTGCCACTGGGAGAGTCTAATATTGTTTTAAGTCTTTTGGACAGACCACAGCTGACAATATCAGACTTTGGATGCCATAAGATCTGATCCTGGCAAAACTGAGAAGGCTGTTGGTGATGAGGGAAACAAAGAGCTGTCACAACGAGAAATGAAACCTTTTTGAATCCGGAGAGACCATATTGCAGTAGAGGACGGCATATTACTGTGGGGAGCAAGAGCGATTGCCCTGAGTGAAGGTTGCCAACAAATACGGGCTGAACTCCATCAGGGTCATTCAGGGATATGAAGGTGTTGTTAAGATGTTAACAACACCAGATGTTATGTCTGGTGGCCAGGATTGGATGCCAACATAGCTGCATTGTGAGGCTGTGCCCAGAGTGCCAGCTAGGACAAAAATTACTGCCAGCAACTCCCCTACCCTTTTGGGAATGGCTGGGTATCCCTGGACTCACTTACACATCAACTATGCAGGTCCTTTCATGGGCTCAATGTTCTTATGGTAGGTATAGTAGGTACCCACAAAAATGATTGGACATGCATAGAATTCATTTGTCAAACATGGGACTGAAAATAGAAAAACTTTGCGCATCTTTTGCAATATACAGATTCCTAGAAGTATTGGTTACAATGACAGTCTATCTTTTACCAGCAGGGAATTTGAGTATCTCCCAAATTTGAATGGGATTTGATATCTAAAGACAGCTTCATACCATCCATTGACCAATGGTCTGGCAGAAAGAGCAGTCCAAACTTTGAAGGCAGGCTTGAAAAAGCAGCCTGCAGCTTTGCTAAATACCAAATTGTCCCGGTTCCTATTTGATTATGGGACCACCCCTCATGCGCCTCCAGGGACAGCTCCAACAGAGCTGCTAATGAGGAGAAGACTCCGCACCAAGTTAAATCTGATCTTTTTGGACCTAGAGGGAAGGGTGAAGCGGCGTCAGGAACACCAGTGCCAGGCACAAGACTCTGCCAAGTGAGAGAAACAACTTACTTCTGGGGATGATGTTTGGCTTAGGAACCATGGGAATGGTCCTGTTTGGTAAGAGGCTTTGTCACCACAAGGTCAGGTCCAGTGACATATAAAGTTTGGGTAAGAGTGACAGTCCTGAATAAGCATGTGAACCATATGGAAGCCATAAACTTACAAACAATGCATGAGCAGAATGTACCTAGCTCCTTGGTATAGTCGAAAAGACTGTGAGAACATGTACGCTGTCCCTCTCTGTCAAGCGTTGAAGAGACCTCTGAATCTGAGAAGGACATGGAAGATCTTGCTGCATCGATGCCTTTGCTGCTGGAAGAAGAGACTGAATTTCTCCTGAGGTGCTCCAGGTGTAAGAGGCGAGCTAAAATGCCCCAGGAGGCACTACAATACAAAGGACTGGCCCATATCCTCACAGTTAGATGTGGAGGGATGTAGTGACTGTTACAAGGTCAGCCAGGTGGATCTCACAGAAGAAGTGTGAAGCTGGATGAACAGAGCAGACCAAACAGCATCTCAGGAGCACATAAGCTGACTTTTTGGGCCTAGACCCTTCATCAGAAAAGGGGAATGGGGAGATGGTTCTGAAATAAATAGGGAGAGAGGGGGACCTGGACCGAAAATGGGTGGAGGAGAAGATAGGTGGAGAGGAGAGTATCAGTGGCGAGGTGGGGGGGGATAGGTCAGTCCAGGGAGGACGGACAGGTCAAGGGGCGGGATGAGGTTAGTAGGTAGGAAATGGAGGTGTGGCTTGAGGTGGGAGCAGGGGACAGGTGAGAGGAAGAACAGGTTAGGGAGGCGGGGATGGGCTGGGCTGGTTTTGGGATGCAGTGGGGGGAGGGGAGATTTTGAAGCTGGTGAAATCCACATTGATACCATTAGTCTGCAGGGTTCCCAAGCGGAATATGAGTTGCTGTTCCTGCAACCTACGGGTGGCATCATTATGGCACTGCAGGAGGCCCAGGATGGACATGTCATTCCAAGGAATGGGAGGGAGAGTTAAAATGGTTTGCGACTGGGAGGTGCAGTTGTTTAGTGCGAACAATTTGTCATCGTTTTGCAGACGTTTTGTCATCCTGCTAGGTAACTTCATCAGTGCGCCTTCGATGAAGCTTCTACAACCACATCCACAACCCGAGCTACAAATCTTCTCAAAAACATTTCACTAACGGATCATTTGCCTTCCTGATTGCTTGTTACACCCACTTGTTATCTTTCAATGACTTGAGAACAAGGACACCCAGGTTCTTTAATACTACCCAGTCTCTCACCATTAAGAAACTTTCTCGGTTTCTGTTTTTCCTTCTAAAGTAGATGATTTCAGATTTTTCCATATTATGTTTCATCTACCATGTTCTCGGTCACTCCCTTAATCTGTTTAAAACCTCTTGAAGCCTCTTTGAATCTTCTTCACAACTCACAATCCCATCTAGTTTTGTGTCATCAGCAACCTTGGAAATATTTTACTTCAGCACTATGTTCAAATCATTGATATAGATTATGATCAGCTGGTTCCCAAATACCAATCCTTGTGGTATCTTGCTATAGTCGCAACATGAATTAGAGATTTCTCAAAAACCTTTTCTCAATACTTTAGGGATTTTTTTACTGTACTGAATAGCAGCGGTGGTTTTCTGATGTGTGTTGAAGGAGTAGTGCTGATTCCAGCCTGTGTACTGGAATAAAATAAACTCCTAATTTCTGAAGAAGGATCTCGACCCAAAATGTCAACTTTCCTGCTCTGCATCTGCTTTGATGCTGCTTGGCCTGCTGTGTTCATCCAGCTGTACACCGTGTTATCTGAAATTCACTCGCATCAGCAGTTCCTACTATCTCCTATTGTATAAGATGCTTCTAATATACTTTGATGCAGAATGCTTTATGCACTGCGTGGTTAAAATAGGGACAAGGAGCTGATCAACACACAAGATCAATGCAATTAATTTCCTTCCTGATGTGAACCTTGTGTGGTTAAAACTTGCCTACCTGAGAAAGTCCTTTGTACTGTGCACTGAAAATTACTAACATCCAGTGGAAGATGAAGGATTCTTACTGTTGCTTCACTGTAATGCAATGGCTAATTAAAACTCACTGATATGTATCAAAATGTACCAGCATTCTAACTGAATCATATAAACTCACAACAAATCCAATGGAGCAGAATTTGACCTTATATGATAGCATAATTTGGGTAACTTCAAATCGACAGCCCAGATTGCTTTTTGTCTCCCCTTTATTCATTCCGGGGATGAGGGCATCGCTGGCTGGGCCAGTGCTTATTGCCCATCCCTAATTGCCCAGAGGGCAGTTATGAGTCAACCACATTGCTGTTGCTGTGGTGTCACGTGTGGGCCTGATTAGGTAAGGATGGCAGTTTCCTTCCCTAAAGGACATTAGTGAACCAAATGGCAATGAATTCATGGTTATCATTAGACTCTTAATTTCAGATATTTATTGATTTCAAAGTCGACCATCTGCTGTGGTGGGATTTGAACCCAGGTTCCTCAGAATATTTCCTGGGTCTCTGAATTAGCAGCCCAGCAATAATGCCACTAGGCCAATGCCTTTCCTTGATGCATATAAGTGATGCATTCCTTCGAATGGACTTGATTGGGAATTAAATCTGAGCCAGTTTATTATCATTGTAAATTGCTGTTATCCTTTCACACAAAGCCAAATATTTCTCAGTGAATTCTCATCTTGAGTGCTTCTTCCTTGTCTCATTGGCAGTGTTCACCTTTTTCACTTATCAGTTATCCCCCAGTCACTGACCTGAGGCTCTGTATCTCTGGTAACACGCTCCTTCCATCTTGCGATTTGTGATGTGATCTTTATGTAATAGGGAAACAAGCTATTCAGCTCATCTGGAGCATCTGGTGTTTCTGATCCAAACAAGCCTCCTTTCATCCAGTTGTTTAACCCAATCCCTATGCCCTTGTTTTATCCATGACATTTTTATCTGCCTTTCCCTTAAATGGATATTTTGTTCCTCCTATTCTCTGGCTCTGTGAATTGGTGTTTGACAAGATTTTTATGCAGTACTTTTCATTTTCATAGAATCCTTACAGTGTGGAAACAGGCCCTTCAGCCCAAAAAGTCCACGCCAACCATTGGAGCATCCCTCTCAGAACCATTCCCCTACAACCCACCTAATCTACACATCCCTGGGCACTATGGGCAATTTAGCATGGCTAATCCACCTAGCCTGCACACCTTTGGACTGTGAGAGGAAACCAGAGCACCTGGAGGAAATCCACACAGACCATGGGGAGAATGTGCAAACTCCACACAGTCAGTTGCCTGATGGTGGAATTGAACCCAGGTCCCTAGTGCTGGGAGGCAGCAGTGCTAACCACTGAGCCACCGTGCTGCTGTCCAAAATTCAAAGCAGCCATTTGTTCACCTCTTCCTGCTGGAGTTACATATGAAAAAAGTGATCTTTGAGTTAAAAACCAAGCTTCTTGGAACAAAAGAGGAAAGGTTTTCCATATGCGTTTTCTACAAAAGCATTGGCCCTTTAAGATACAGATCACTGGTGTGTGCTGCTTGCATTCGGGTTTCTTGACTCTGCACTTTCAAATGAATTTTAAATAAAGTGGTCGCAGGTTTATTGTAGTAGCTTAAATGCCCAGAAACTGCTATAAGCATTCTAAAGAAGGATTGCTGACACAGTCAAGACTTTATTTTCCCTAGCCTTGGCAACAGTAGTATCCAAGAATATAAAAGCCCGAGCACAACATTGGAAAAAGATTTTTAAATAATTTATTAATGTTGCTAAAAACACAAATCAATCTTATAACGACAGGCAAAATAATTATGTAATTTGTGGCTTGATTGTGTTGTCTGGACAAACCACACTTGGCTTGACCGGAGGCTAAGATAGTCTTTAAAGGTGCTTCAGATTGTTTAGAAAACTGTGATGTAGTGTATCTATTTTGTTCCAGGCCCTTTCGCCACATCCACCTGAATAGCTCACTGATAACTTTAGTTATTTTCTTCTGCTGTCGTTGACATAGCTAAATGCATCAGATTTTCTTCCATGACTGACATTCAACAAAACGCAACTTCTTATCTCCCAGAGGAATCTCTTTCAGAGCCTAGACACTGCAGTGTTCCATTGACTGCTTGACCCTGTGATGCCGTCATGATGTAGCCATTTAGATGGGGACGTCCATCACTGTCACAAAACTATATTATTTTGTGCTGGTGTGCAGGCCAAACTGTTACGGCCGCCTCTGTGCATACACAGAACATCAGGATGGATTCTACAGGTGACCTCTGTACTTTGCCCAGATGCATTGGTTAAGTAAGGGTATGAAGGTAAATGCAGGGGATCACTGCAGTTATGCAATTCTCGCATGGGCCAACTTCGCAGGAAAAAGGACAAAGAAAATATGTTTCTCCAAAGGTAGAAATTGCAATTAGACTACATTTTGCAGGGAATGTGCAGGGCTACATTTAAGTGTCTTCTTTTTCCTGCTGCTGACCTGCTGCCCTACTTTGAACAAGATGAAACATTGCTATGATTTCAGGATCACTGGAAATAGTTGAATAGTATTGGATTCAAACACACAGAATACTGGAGAGACTCCAGCAGGACTGGCTGCATCTGTGAAGGGAAAAACAGTTAATGTTTTGAGTTTCAGAATAACACTCCTTCAGATCTGAAAGGGAGTAGGGTCCAGACATGGGGCAGGACAACAGCAAGTCAGGGTGCGATCATGGCCTGAGTATTGAGAATCAATTTGCTAATAATGATAAATTCAGTGAAAACCTCAATAACAGAAACAGCAAATCAATAACATGAATGATTAATTGATGCATCCATTTTTTGAGAATGTGAAGTAGCAAAGAATGAATTTTTTTGTTAACAGGATTCTTTTTGCATTCTTTCAAAATGAAACTATTTGATCACAAGCAGAAGGGTAGTAATTCTATCTGGAAACAAATCATGTGACAAATTGTTGGCTGCAAGGAAACAGCTGTTCGGAGATAATGGGAACTGCAGACGCTGGAGAATCCGAGATAACAAAGTGTGGGTCTGGATGAACACAGCAGGCCAAGCAGCATCTTAGGAGCACAAAAGCTGACGTTTCAGGCCTAGACCCTTCATCAGAAAAGCATCACCTTTTCTGATGAAGGGTCTAGGCCCGAAACATCAGCTTTTGTGCTCCTAAGATGCTGCTTGGCCTGCTGTGTTCATCCAGCCCCACACTTTGTTAAAGAACTGTTCAGGCTGTGCTTGTTCTGTTGCAACCTACTGCTCAGTTTCCCCTTAGATTCCGATCTTCGTACTTGACTTTATTTAAATCAAATCTTGTTTCAAATCCAAAATAAAACCACGTTTGTAATTGAAAGTGCAATCTGCAAAATATCTCTGCAAATGCAATTGTAAAGGTTTAAGTGAATAAGTATGTGGAGTTACTTTGACAAATTATAATAATATGCCATGGTGGCGTTCACTTCTCCAGGAAGCTTCATTTAACAGCCGAATGAAGGCATTACTAAGTCAATGCTGCCGATCTGCTTGAAAAGTAAATGAAAACTGAGAAAGCAATGACATGTGCCTCACACCAGCACTACAGTTTGTCACGTCTTGGGTTCATACCCAAATTAGAGGATTTATTGATTGTCAACTGTAAAGGTACTCACATTTTGAAAGCCCTGAATTATAACTTGATCACGGGCCACTTCTATAAACCCACAGTAAAGTGTTATTTGCTATACATTAACTGATTGCTCAATTAGTCGACCAACGTCAAACTGAGTTCTGTTTACCAGGGCAAGTTAGCTCAACTGAGCCTGCATTATGAAGACTTTATTAGAATTGGCCTTCACCTCCCTGGCCTCAAGATCACTTCTAATCACATTGTTGCTGAAAAGTATAGGATAACATTTGGCAGCAGTGCCAGAATTACGGGGTTTATCTGTGATGCTATTAACCTGAAACCTTTATATAGTCATTTGCAAGTTAGTATGCAAATAATTAATAATTAACCCCTGCTGTGGCACATTGAACTGTGGACAATGTGTGGGAAATCCAACGTATTTTGTTTTCTACTTCTAATAGACAGAAAATGACATAGTTTCAACCCAGTGCATAGACAGAACAGAAGGAGGCCATTCAACCTCTCATGCCTATTCCACCATTTTATGAGATCAAGGCGAATCATCATTGTAATTCCACCTACTTGCTTGACTGGCAAAAAGATCTCACTTAGAATTAATAATTCAGCTCGCATCTACGTTTCTATGTTGTGAATATTGGTTTCCACAGTTGTTGGCAAGTAGGTGTATCTTGGTGAACATGCAAGAGCCCAATTGATCAATTTTATCTCTCGGGCAGCAAGCAATAAACATTGATCATGAACAAGACTTGGCAGGATATCCACTCCCTGCCACTCCCCACTCTCACAAGACTACAACTGCTAAGACACATTAATAAAACCATTGCAGCGGGTCACGTGGATTAATTTAGCAAAAGAATAGATTACGATGTGCCCATCTTGAGTTGATGTTTTAGTACAAATAAATCACAAACTAAATCACTGTGATAGCTGATCTTTGTGAATTCTTGTACCTGTCATGATGAAACCAAGGTCTTCCTTCAACAATGAGAGTAGACATTTATTGAGACTGGGTTCATTATTTCTTCTGTGTTCTAATATATATGATTAATATATGATGTGGTTAACAGGTAGAGTAAGATAGATCCCTTCAAAATACCCCATGGGAGAGAGTTCCTACTTCCACCAACTTTTTAAAAATGTGTTTTATGACTTTCTTTGGCATGACCCAGCTTTGATTCAGGTAACGGTCCCTTGTTCATGGCACCCCCATCTGTGGAGGAGGTTTCTTTCTATCTGTCATGCAATGTCCTTTAAAAATCACAATCAATTCACACCAAAACGTTTTATGCTTAAAACCAAATAAGCCTGACCTCTGTAACAAATGTAAAATACTGAAGATGCTGTAAATCGGAAACAAAATGAAGAAAATCATGGGAAGTACTCAGCAGTTCTGGCAGCATCTGTGGAGAAAGAAATGTGTGGACGATATGTTTAGGGGAAATTTGGATGACAAAGCCATGGACAGCTGCCATCTGACAGAGAAAGTAAGAGATAAGACTAGAGTAAAACTGAAACCTGCAAAGAAAAATGAAGCAAGATAGAGGCAAAGATTATGAAAGATATCAATGCATTTAATAATCATCTAGGCTTAACTCTGTTCCCCTCTCCACAGACACTGACTGATCTGCTGAATATGTTCAACATTATCTGCTTGCATTTCAGATTTCCATCCTCCCTAGTGTTGCACAATCCTTTTTATTGTGACTCTCTTTAAACAAATTTAATGGTTTTAAGAGAGGTCAGGCTCCACTATGTCACTAATTAACTGCTGTGGTGATTAAGACAGTCTTTCTTAATTAATTCTGGATGAAATTTAACAAAACAAAAAAAAATGTCCAGGACAGAGGTTCCGCAGTTGGAATCCAAAGACAAGGGCTGCATTGATCTAACCACATAAGACTGTAACAGATCATTGCTCCAACATAAAATAATTCTGCGAAAGCGACAGCTGGAGTTTTTCTAAAATCAGACGAATTGAAATATATCAGTCTCTGGAACTATTCACCTCAAGCCCCCAAATATTTTCAACATGTCGTTACACTGGAGCATACCTAGTCCAGGCGAACCTGGATTTGGAGCTAAGTTAGATATTCCTTCTGCTCACAGTCCTGTTGCTAAATACAGTGTTGTCTAACATTAGGGACATTGAAGAAGATATTTCCTCCTCTGTTCTCAGGATGTGAGTACCAAGTTAATCAGCAGTGCTCTATTCAGATAATTGAGTACTTCATAGAAGAATCATAGAATCCCCACACAGTGTGGAAACAAGCCATATGGCCCAACAAATCCACACCACCCCTCAGAAGACCATCCCATCCAGAACCATCCCTCAATGCTTTCCCTGGAACTCTGCGTTTCCCATGGTTAATACACCTAACCTACACTTTGGGACGGCACGGTGGCTCAGTGGTTAGCACTGCAGCCTCACAACACCAGGGACCCGGGTTCGATTCCAGCCTCGGGCAACTGTCTGGGTGGAGTTTGCACATTCTCCCGGTATCTGTGCGGGTTTCCTCCCAAGGTCCAAAGATGTGCAGGCTAGGTGAATCGGCTATGCTAAATTGCCTGTAGTGTTCAGGGATGTGTGGGTTGTTGGGGGGTGGGTCTGGGTGGGATGCTCCAGGGGGCAGTGTGGACTTATTGAGCTGAAGGATCTGTTTTCACACTGTAGGGAATCTAATCTAAATCCCTGAACACTTCCGACAATTCAGCATGGCCAACTGACCTAGCCTCTACATCTTTGGACTGTGGGAAGAAGCCAGAGCACCTGGCAGAAACCCACACAGACACAGGGAGAACGTGCCAACTCCACACAGATAGTCACCTGAGGGTAGAATCAAACCTGAGACCCTGGCGCTGTGAGGCAGCAGTGCTAACCACTAAACCACTGTCCTGCTATTTGAGAAGATGGAAAAGAAAATATTCTCATTGCTGTTAACTGGATTTACAACACAATTAAATTCAGTAGTTAGCTGCATGCCTGTCATGTTGAGTGAGAATCGAGGATCATAACATTTTGGATACTGAATATGACACCCTTGACAAACAGTTTGAAAGATGTATACTTCCTAATAACAACTCATAGCTCACAGAGATTGCTCACTTCATAATCAGCTAATTAAAATATTTATGCTGCATTTACAGATCGAGGTCTGGTAGGGTAGAGAGAAGGGGGTTGTGAGGGGGGCATGCACAGATTCTGAAAGTGTGAGTGCAAGGATTACTGAGCAACTTATAGCTCCAACCCCAATATCAAGTCACTGGGTCATTAGCAGCACTGAGCGGACATGGCTGGGCACTCGGAAAGGACAGTTGTTGGCTGTGCTCCCCCTGCCCCCAAAGACTGATAGCCCAGAACAAGGGGTATTTTCAAGAGATCCATCTCACTCTACTTGCTAACCACCTCATTTATTAATCTTACTTATTAAAAGACAGAAGAAGGAATGAACTCAGCTTCATATGAATGTTTAATCTCATTGTTGAAGGAAGACCTTGAACTTATTGTGAGAGACAAGTAAAAGAAGACATTTAAATGTAGCCCTGCACATTCCCTGCAAAATGTGGTCTAATTGCAATGTCCACCTTTGGAGAAACATATTTTCTTTGTCTTTTTTATGCTAAGTTGGCCCATGGGAGAATTGCATAACTGCAGTGATCCCCTGCATTTACCTTCATACCCTTATTTTCCCAGTGCATCTGGGCACAGCACAGAGGTCACCTGCAGAATCCATCCTGATGTACTGTGCACACACAGAGGCGGCCGTAACAGTTTGGCCTGCACACCAGCACAAAATAATATAGTTTTGTGACAGTGATGGACGTCCCCATCATGACAGCATCACAGGGTCAAGCAGTCAATGGAACACTGCAGTGTCTGGGGTCTCCTCTGGGAGACAGGAAGTTGCGCTTTGTTGAATGTCAGTCGTGGGAGAAAATCTGATGCATTTAGCTTTGTCAACGACAGCAGAAGAAAATAACTAAAATTATCAGTGAGCTATTCCGTTGGATGTGGGGAAAGGGCCTGGGACAAAATAGATGCACTACATCACAATTTTCTGAAGAACCAGAAGCACATTTGACTTTTGACCTCCAGTTGAGCCAAGATCTCCAACATCTGAGGCTTTTTGTTTCATTTTGTTAAACACTTTGTTGGTCACTTATGTAAGAACCAGCAGATAGATTTGGCAAAAGTAACAATGAAGATACTGGTTTCAAACAATTTGATTCTAGTTGTACAATTATTTTAATCTACTGAATTTTGGAATGTGCATGTTCAGTGTTTGGGGTTTTTGGAAGATTACATTCTTTTGTCAATAAAGATGCGTCAAGGATTCTTATCTGAAACATTATCTGAGAATGTGAATGAGAGAAGGAAGTATCTTTGTGGCAATCATCTCAGTTTAAGTCTTTAATATAGCTACGAGTGAAGCATTCTGTTTATTATACAATCACAGTTGGTTATAATTACAGTATCACCTGCACATAATTTCAGTTATTTTCAGAAAGCTCCTTGTTCCTCTGTAAAAATATTCAACCTTCGCTGGGACTTCTCCATCTCCCATTTGGTACTTTGTCCATTCTTATTTGCAGTAAGTATCAGGCCCGGACTTTGCCAATCCTGTCCTCATGCACTTTTCCTCAGAAGTAATCAATCTGTCTTCAATTGTCCAGAAGGCTAATGGAATGTTCGTTTTCAAATTGAGAGTCCTGGAGTACAAGAATGGAGAGGTTTTGCTGCAGTTATGCAAGCACTGATTAGACCCCACTTGGAGTACTGTGAGTGGATCTGGGCATCACAGCTTAGACAGGTCATACTGGCCTTGGAGAGAGAATAATATAAGTTTACAAGAATGATACAGTGCTTGGATTTCAGTGGTTGTTATGGAATTATACAAATTAAGCCTGTTTTCCCTAGAACTTCGAAGGTCAAGGGGTGATCTGGTCAAAGTCTTGAAGATATTAACTCTAAAAGACAGGGTAGTTAAAGATAAACTGTTTCCATTGGTTGGAGATTCTAGAACTAGCAAGATGTTTTGAGAATTAGGGCCAGACCATCAGGAGAGACATGAGGAAACACTTTTACACTCTTACGGTGATAGATGTTTGGAACACTCTTCCACAAATGGCAGTGAATGCTGAATTAGTTGTTAAATGTGAATCTGTGATAGTTTTTTTTGTTGTTAAACAAAAGTATTAAGGGATATGTGCCAAAAGAGGCTATATGGAATTAGACCATAATCTCACTGAGTAGTGGAACAGACTCAAGGGGCTGAATGGCCTACTCCTGTTCCTTTGTTCCTGTGACACACCAAGGTTAATTATGGTGCAGCAGTGTCTGCAGCCTCTTTTTCTGTTTCTCTTTTGATGATCTGGGATCAAAGCTAGCACACCCTTTGATTCCAATTGGTAGATACACCAATTAGTGACACCACCCACTGATCTCATGCAACAGTTTTTGCTCCTGCATGGTGCGTTATGTTACCTGTTTGGTTCTAACTGCTATTATTTGAACCGTTTCATTGTAGCTCAATCTAATAAACTGAAGCATGAATCCAAATCAATAATTTGTAAATAGGTTTTTTTCTCATTCTTTGGAGCTGCTTGTAGAGACAAGGCCATTAAGTCTTATCATAAAAGCTTTAGTGAATAGCAAACTAGCTCACGGATGAATTAAGTATATTTTTGAAAATGAATCATATTACTATTCTCAGGGTGATGTTTCCTTGGACTTTGGAAACTAATGTTAGATTTGTTGTTAGATTTAGATTTTATTGTTACGTTTACTCAAGTACGGAAATACAGGCTTGTGATCCCAGATACAATTCTGGGGTTGTGAAGGGAGGAGTGATCCTATCCTTACACAATATGTACATGTGCGTGGTTCCCAGCCAGAATCCTAACTGTTATTCCCACCCCAACCCACTTAGAACAATTGTAGACCCCCGTGATCACCTTGTTTGAAATTAGCACAGATTTTGTTTGTGTACTTTAACAACTTTCTTCTTTAAGCAACAACAAAAACAGAAATTGCTGGAGAAACTCAGCAAGTCTGGCACCATACGTGGAAGGAAAGGGTGAGGGGAGAAACAAATTAAAAATATTATATATGAATGCACGAAACATAAGAAATAAGGTGAATGAGCTTGAGGCTCAGTTGGAAATTGGCAAGTACGATGTTGTGGGGATAACTGAGACGTGTCTTCAAGTGGACAGGGCCTGGGAAATGAATATTCAAGGTTATACGTGCTATCGAAAGGACAGACTGATGGGCAGAGGGGGTGGGGTGGTGAGGAATGATATTCAGTCCCTTGCGAGGGGAGACATAGAATCAGGAGATGTAGAGTCAGTATGGATAGAGCTGAGAAATTCCAAGGGTAGAAAGACCCTAATGGGAGTTATCTACAGGCCCCCAAACAGTAGTCAGGATGTAGGTTGCAAGTTGAATCAAGAGTTGAAATTGACCTGTCACTACAGTTGTTATGGGAGATTTCAACATGCGGGGTGACTGGGAGAATCAGGATGGTACTGGACCCCAAGAAAGGGAAACGGAGATGGATTCTTAGAACAGCTTGTACTGGAGCCTACCAGGAAGGAGGCAATTCTGGATCTGGTGTTGTGCAACGAACTGGATTCGCTCAGGGACCTCAAAGTAAAGGAGCCATTAGGAGGTAGTGACCATAATATGATAGGTTTTAATCTGCAGTTTGAGAGGGAGAAGGGAGAATCGGAAGTGTCAGTATTGCAGTTGAATAAAGGGAACTATGGAGCCTTGAGGGAGGAGCTGGCCAAAGCTCAGTGGTACAATACCCTAGCAGGGATGGCAGTGGAACAACAATGGCAGGTATTTCTGGATATAATACAGAAGGTGCAGGATCAGTTCATTCCAAAGAGGAAGAAAGATCCTAAGGGGAGGCGGGGGCGGCCGTGGCTGATGAGGGAAGTTAAGGACTGTATAAAAATAAAAGAAAAGAAGTATAACATAGCAAAGATGAGTGGGAAGCCAGAGGACTGGGAACCTTTTAAAGAGCAACAGCGGATAACTAAAAAGGCAATACACAGAGAAAAAATGAGGTATGAAGGAAAACTGGCCAAAAGTATAAAGGAGGACAGTAAAAACTTTTTTAGGTATGTGAAAAGGAAAAAAAAATGGTTAAGACTAAAATTAGGCCCTTGAAGTCAGAAATGGGTGAATTTATTACAGGGAACAAGGAAATGGCAGAAGAGTTGAATAGGTACTTTGGATCTGTCTTCACCAGGGAAGACACAAGCAATCTCCCAGATGCAGTAGTGGCTGAAGGACCTAGGGCAATGGATGATCTGAAGGGAATTTATGTTAGGCAGGAAATGGTGTTGGATAGATTGTTAGGTCTGAAGGCTAATAAGTCCCCAGGACCTGATGGTCTGCACCCCAGGGCACTTAAGGAGGCAGGCTGTAGAAATCGTGGATGCATTGGTAATCATTTTCCAATGTTCTATAGATTCAGGATCAGTTCCTGTAGATTGGAAGGTGTCTAATGTTGTCCCACTTTTCAAGAAAAGATGGAGAGGACATTATAGACTGGTTAGCCTGATGTCAGTGGTGGGAAAGATGCTGGAATCAATTATAAAAGATTAAATTACGACTCATTTGGATAGCAGTAACAGGATAGGTCAGAGTCAGCATGGATTTACGAAGGGGAAATCGTGCTTGACTAATCTTCTGGAATTTCTTGAGGATGTATCTATGAAGATGGACAAGGAAGAACCAGTGGATGTAGTGTACCTGGACTTTCAGAGAGCCTTTGATAAAGTCCCGCATAGGAGATTGGTGAGCAAAATTAGGGCACATGGTATTGGGGGCAAAGTACTGATTGGATTGAAAATTGGCTGGCTGACAGGAAGCAAAGAGTAGTGATAAACGGGTCCCTTTCGGAATGGCAGGCGGTGACCAGTGGGGTACCACAAGGTTTGGTGTTGGGACTGCAGCTGTTTACAATATATATTAATGATAGAGACGAAGGCATTAAAAGTAATATTAGCAAATTTGCTGATGATACAGAGCTGGGTGGCAGTGTGAAATGTGAGGAGGATTTTATGAGAATACAGGGTGACTTGGACAGGCTAGGTGAGTGGACGGTTGCATGGCAGATGCAATTTAATGTGGATAAATGTGTGGTTATCCACTTTAGTGGCAAGAACAGGAAGGCAGATTACTATCTCAATGGAGTCAAGTTAGGTAAAGGGGAAGTACAACGAGATCTAGGTGTTCTTGTACATTAGTTAATGAAAGCAAGCATGCAGGTACAGCAGGCAGTGAAGGAAGCTAATAGCATGCTGGCCTTCATAACAAGAGGAATTGAGCACAGGAGCAAAGAGGTCCTTCTGCAGCTGTACAGGGTCCTGATGAGACCGCACCTGGAGTATTGTGTGTGGTTTTGGTCTCCAAATTTGAGAAAGGACATTCTGGCTATTGAGGGAGTGCAGCGTAGGTTCACAAGGTCAATTCCCGGAATGGTGGGCCTATCATATGTTGAAAGATTGGAGCGACTGGGCTTGTATCCACTTGAGTTTAGAAGGATGAGAGGGGATATGATTGAGACGTATAAGATTATTAAGGGATTGGACTCTCTGGAGGCAGGAAGCATGTTTCTGCTGATGGGTGAGTCCAGAACCAGAGGACACAGTTTAAAAATAAGGCATAGGCAATTTAGAACAGAGTTGAGGAAAAACTTCTTCACCCAGAGAGTGGTGGATATATGGAATGCTCTGCCCCAGAAGGCAGTGGAGGCCAAGTCTCTGGATACTTTCAAGAAAGAGATGGATAGAGCTCTTAAAGATAGTGGAATCAAGGGTTATGGGGATAAGGCAGGAACAGGATTGTGGATGATCAGCCATGATCATAATGAATGGTGGTGCTGGCTCGAAGGGCTGAATAGCCTACTCCAGCACCTTTTGTCTATTGTCTAAAGCACAGTTAATGTTTTGGGTCTGGTGACCCTTCTTCAGAACCGATTGTAGTTAGGAAAAGGTTGGTACATGTGCTGAAGATTGGACAGGGGGAGGGTGGATGAGTAAATGTTAGGTGGAGATGGAGACCAGAGAGACAGAACAGCAGTTGGGCAGACAAAGAAATGGGTGAAAGTCAGCTGGGAGAATTAAGAGCTGCTAATGGGCACCATTAGTAGCTGACAATGGGTTGAGTTGTGGTAGCAGCTCATGTGACATGGTCTGGTATGTGGAGATTGAAGTAAGGACATGAGAGAAGGTGCTCAAGCTCTAAAATTGTCAAACTTGATATTGGATCCAGAAGGCAGTCGAGATCCCAAGCGGAAAATAAGGTGCTGATTTCCTACCTTTCATTTCCCACCTTCCTCTGCAATTGCAACGGAAGAAGCCGTGGGAGTATTGGGAATGGAGGAAGAGTGGACCACGGTGTCCTGGAGGGAATGGTCCCTGCGGAAGGCCAACAAGGGAGGGGGCACGTATATATGTCTGGTAGTGGCACCCTGCTGGAGGTCGTGGAAATGGCAGATAATGATCCTTTGAATATGGAGGCTGGTGCAGTGGGAGGTAAGAACCAGGGAGATCCTATCACTGTTGTGGGAGAGAAGAGAAGGATTGTGGGCCGAAGTGCAGGAGTCCTGCTTTAACCAACCCAACCACTGAGAGGAGCTGGAGGGTCAGGCAGAACCCCTCAGTGCACATGCAACCACTCAGGAGAACTAAAGCCAATCTCAATTGATGTTGTCACTGTAAATTTCTGCCTTTACTTCAAAGGAGTGGCATTTCATCTAGCTCTAAAGGAAAATTAAAGGGGCCAGTATAGAGACTGCAGCAATCAAGAGCATTTATATGGGGTCAGCATCTCCAGTAAGATGTATTAGCCTCATGGCTATATGGATCATCCCAGACAGGTGTCATGGTCCCCACAATGAAGTTGGACAAATTTCCTGTGAGGATGTATTTCCTGTGAGGATGTAGCAGACAATTTGCCAGCTGTGCCCTACTGCTCTGCCAGTCTAGCCAGAGTACCTTTCTCACTGGTCTAGATCAGAGTGCCCTGCTCGAAATGTCTCATAAGCCCCACATCCTACCAAATTTCTCCATAGCTGGGAATCTGAAACATCTGTCTGTGACCCTGGAATGTGACAGGAACTCCCCCAGAGCCAGGAACAGCTCCTGCATGAGTGAATTTTAATGGAGATTCTTCATGGGCCTTCCAGTAAGACAGCAGCTCTGTCTTTTGTGTGGGTGGAGTAAAGAAGCTGAGGAAAACATCTGGATTGGACATTTATCGAAATAATTAAAAGACTAGCATCTTCATATATATTTTTACTCTCTGCCTCTTTCACTTCAGTGTGACGTGTAAAAGCGACAAACCTTTGGGCATCACATTTACATGGGGAATAGATTAATGATTGGATGAAATAGGAAATTAATCTGTTTTAGGAACCAATAAAGAAGCCAATTAACTAAAAAGGAAAGAACAAAACCATTTAGTTACGATTTATGTGCCAGTGGGGATTGAGCAAGCAGCAGAGCCTATGTAATTAAGTTGCTTCATGTAAAGCTGCCAATCTGTTGATATCAGAGCCTTGGGGCATTTTACTACATTAAATGCTATATAAATGCAAGTTGTTTTTGAAGCATGATCCATATGTTTACTTCACCTTCAGCCTGCGATACATTGTCTCCTCTGCAATACTTTAAGAATTTTTAAAAAGACATTGAGTATATCAGTACAGGATCTGAACTGGAACGTGAACATATCAAGGACATGCAAGTGGGAACAAAAATATTTGTAGGAAGGTGAAGCAACAAAAGTTTGGCGCAGTTATACAGAGAGAATGGCTGAAAGCCAAACAGGACAAGAATTAGAGAAGAGGGAAACAGGAGAGATGGAGTTCTTTGTGTTTCCAGATAACATGTAACAAATTATTAAATTTAATACAATACATTAATGCCACTGGCATCAGGTATTGTAGTAATCACCCCAACCTTGAACAATGTTGCAAACAATTGTGCATATAACATCATTGGGGGCCAGTTCCAATCGTTTTTTGAACTGTTGTCTTTCATTCCCTTTAAATTTATCCTTACCTTGCCTAAACTTTAACGAGGGAATTTTGTTTGTATTCCTGGGAAATGGATGTCAATGGCTGGGCCAGTATTTATTACCCATTCCTAATTTACCTTGAGAACATGGCGGTGAGCTGCTTACTTGAATAATTGCAGCCCATTTAGTGTAGATAAACCTGCAGTAATATCGGGGGAGGCAATGTTTTGACCTCACGCCATTGTAGGATTGGTGATATATTTCCAAGTCTAGATGGTGAAAAGTTTGGAGGGAAGCTTGCAGTTAGCAGTAGAGCCATGTATTTGCTGCCCCATGACCTTCAGATGGTCATGGTCATGCGTTTAGAGGATTTGTATAAGGAGTTTTCATGAATTTCGGCAAGGAAACCTAATAATGAGGTGTCAGCCTTGTGCAACTACAAAACAGGATCACTAGGGTGCTTAACAGCACAGGCATGAACGTAATTCTACAATCCACAGATCAGATCTAACCTGCCTAGTCCTGCCACATTCAGGTGTAATTGGTAGTGGGCAATTAAACAGCTCACTGGAAGAGGAGGATCCTCACAAATATCCTCATCCTCAATGACGTGGAGTCCAGAACATCAGTGCAAAAGATAAGGCTGAAGCATTCACAGCAATCTTCAGCAAGATGTGCTCAGTGGATGATTAATCTCGGCCTCCTCCAATGGGTCCCAGCATCACAGATGTTCCTGTTCAGCCAATTTGATTCACTCCATGTGACAGAGAAATGGCTAGAGGCACTGGATACTGCAAAGGCAATAGTACTAAAAACCTGTGCTCCAGAACTTGCTGCTCTCCTAGGCAAGCTGTTCCAGTAACTGGCAACACTTCAACACTGGCATCTGCCTGACAATATGGAAAATTGCCCAGGTATGTCCTATACACAAAAAGCAGGACAAGTCGAACACAAACAAATACTGCACCATTAGTCTACTGTTATCATCAGTAAAGTGATGGAAGGTGTCATCAACAGCGCTATCAAGCAGAACATGCTCAACAACAACCTGCTCAGTGACGCCCAGTTTAGGTTCCACCAGGGCCACTTAGCTTCTGCCCTCATCACAACCTTAATTCAAACGTGGACAAAAGAGCTGAACTCCAGAGGTAACTGCAGAGGGACAGCAACTGCATTTGACATCAAGGCTGCATTTGCCTGAATGTGGCATCAAGGAGCCCTAGCAAAACTAGAGTCAATTAGAAATGCAACAAGATCTGGACAATATCCAGATGTGGGCTGACAAGTGGCAAGTAACATTTTCACCACCCAGATGCCAGGCAATGACCATCGCCAAAAAGAGAGATTCTAAATAAAAACCAAAAAATGAGGAAGGGTCACCAGACCCGAAATGTTAACTCTGATCACAGATGCTGCCAGATCTGCTGAGCTTTCCCAGCAACTTCTGTTTTTGTTTGAGAAGAGAGAATCTGACTTTGACATTCAATGGTATTACCATAACTGAATCTTCTATTATCAAAACAGCACTGTAGAAATTCACGAAAGGTCAGTAGACAGCATCTTCCAAATCCACGACAGTACCATCTAAGAAGGAAAAAGGCTACAAATACATGAAACACCATCACTGTGCCCCTCTCCAAGCAACTCACCATCCAGACTTGGAAATATATCACCGTTCCTGAGGTGTCACTGGTCAAATCCTGGAACTACTTTTCTAAAGGCACTGTGGGTCTACCTAGACCAAATACACTGCAGCAATTCAAGAAGATGGATGACCATTATCTTCTCAAGGGATGGGCAATAAATGCTGGCCCAGCCATCAATGACCACATGTCACAAGTGAATCTTGTACTAGACAGCTTCGCTAGGGGTATGGCAAGTTGTGGAGCACAAGTCTTCAGTATTAGAATGCTTTCAGAGCCCATATTCTTTGCAGTATTCAATGCCTCGAAGTCTGGCTGAGGATTGATACAAATGCTCCAGCCTTGTCTTTTTCACTGGCACTCCCAAAGTGCTGTTTGTCGTCCTGGTTCTTATTCCAGTGGCAGCCCTTCATTGTGAGTAGATACACTGAGTGTCTGTCCTACTGGTGAGGACACTGCATCTGAGCCTAAAAGTATCTTCACTGTATCCCCACCACAATGTACAGTTAGCAGCAGGAACCATGGCTGACTACCTGCTCACTGCCTCAGCCCGGAGTCACTAATCCCAGTTAACGTGCTGCTTCACCATCCGTCTGACACCAGCCAGAATTCAGTGCAGACTGAGAATGAACCTGGAACTTCTCTTCTCTGAATGGCTGTTCAATACTGGAGATACTGTTATTTTCAAAGGATGTTGAAAATCACCTCCTACACTGAAAGGTAACCTGCCTCTTTCCTGTGCAGATTTTTTTCTCATTATATCATGACCACTATCTCTCCAGAGTTGTCACAAACTTATTACTTCTGCCTCTTCCAACCAATAAAGTTCACTCCTCACGATTAGTTTAATAAACAGTATTTCAGACACAGAAGTTAAAGATCACATCGTATTACATGAATTAATATAGCACTTCATTTTAACTATCGGAAACAATCTAAATAGACTCATACAGGCCAGCAAGAGGCTATTAGGCCCATAATTCTTGGGTTGGCTGTTTGATTGAGCTTGAATATGGTTAATTTATAAGTTGCATTCCCTGTTCTTTTATCATAGCCATACAAATCTGACCTTTTTAAGCTTTTATCTAATTTGCTTTCACAAGTTACTGACAATGCTTCCTTCATTCTTTCATGAAGTGAATTCCAGCTCAGACAACAGACAACAGACAATAGGTGCTGGAGTAGGCTGTTCGGCCCTTCGAGCCAGCGCCACCATTCATTATGATCATGGCTGATCATCCACAATCAGTATCGTGTTCTTGCCTTATCCCCATAACCCTTGATTCCACTATCTTTAAGAGCTCTATCTATCTCTTTCTTGAAAGTATCCAGAGATTTGGCCTCCACTGCCTTCTGGGGCAACATATTGCAGTAAAAAAAATCATTGCATTGTGCCTCAGTGGTTAGCACTGCCATTTCACAGCACTATGGACGCAGGTTTGATTCCACCACCCCGGGAACAGCCTATGTGGGTTTCCTCTGGGTGCTCAGGTGTCCTCCAGGTGCTCTGGTTTTCTCGCACAGTCCAAAGATGTGTGGGTTAGTTGCATTGGTCATGGGAAAAGCAGGGTTACAGGGAGAGGCCAGGAGTCTGAGAGTGTGTGAGTGGGATGCTCTTTGGAAGGTTGGTGTGGCCTCGATGGGTTGAATGGCCTGCTTCCACATTGTAGGGATTCTATGATTCTAATCTATGTTTCCACAAGTTCAATTGTCAATTATCTTAAATCTATATTTTCTGGTGATCCACTGTCCTACTTACCTTGTAAATGAGGGACAAGTCCTTCCTTAATAGACCCATCATATGAAAACAACCTGCAATTTTCCATTGATTTACATTAATAGTGGAACGTCATAAATGATGTGTCTGTGGTTGCCTACCATTTGCTTCCCAGTGGGATTGCAGAATCAACTCCACAAGGAATTGCTTTGAAGTGCAGTTGCTGTGTTTCGTTGACGAACAAAGCACTCACAGCAATGAGCTACAAATGGCTAATAGCTGTCAATTTGTTTTTTTTATCGTGTTGATATAGGCAAGAATGTTGGCTAATGGCATCAGTAAAATTCCTTACTTTCCTTCATGTAATGCCAGGGAATCTTTCACATCCACCTGCACAGGTTTAACATCTCATTTGAAGGCGGAATCTTTGCCAAAGCAGTATTATCCCAGTTATGTGAGTCACAGTATGTTCTTAAGCTCTGAAGTAGTTTGAATAATTACCCTTCATCTCGGACGCATGAGAAATGCCAATCGCCAACTCTGAGAGAGGAGGCAAGAATTTTTTTTCAAACAAAAATATAATCAAATAACAGATCCTATAAACCTACCAACAAAACATGAAAATGCTGGAAACACTCAGCCAGTCTATCATGTTGATGTGAAGAGCATTCAAATTATTATTTTGAGGATGGACCATTCATCTAAACTGATCAGATACATTCAGATTGCAAACACTAATGTACCTGTTGTCCATATAGATGCTGACAGAGCTGCTGTGTGTTTCCAAAATTTTCATTTTTGTTTTGTAAAAGAATGTCAGGAGGCTGACAGGAAGTGGTATGTCTGATTCAGTGTTTTGATGCTGGCTGATCCAGCTTTTCCACCCTCCAACAAGCTCCCTCCCACAATCATCAGGCCAAACTTAATTTGCCGCTTCTGGTTTTTGTACACATGAAAATGATGTTTGTGCGCATTAAAATTGTGTAAAATTTGCCATTGCACACTCAGACTGAATACATTAATACACCAGAGACAATTCCAGTAGGGAATGATAATCAAACAAAGACTTGGTCCTGGTCCATCTGAAACAGCAGGAAGTAACTAACCTGTTTGAATGTTCTAAGCTAGATTTTTCCAGTCCTTACCATTGTTCTTTTGGGGTATTTACTGTTGGATAAAAGGCATAGACATGCAATTCTCTTTGTTACCTACTCCTGGCACTGTAACCAGGCAAGTGACACAGCTCTACATGTCGCCTATCAGAATGACATGTGACAGTATCGCAATGCCACATATTAACTATTCCCTGCAGAGAGCTGCAGCTTCAGTCATTGAGTCATAGAGTCCGACAGAACAGAGACAGGCCCTTCAGCCCAAACTGGTCCATGCCGACCAAAATGACCATCCACATTAAATGCATTTCCCTGCACTTGGCCCATATGATTCTAAACCTTTCCTATCCATATACTAGCCCAATGCCTTTTAAATGTTGTTAATGTACCCTCCTCAACCACACCTTCTGGCAACTCATTCCATATGTTTACCATCCTCTGTGTAAAAAAGTTGCCCCTCAGATTCCCATGTATTCTTGCCCCTCTTACCGTAAACTGATGCTGTCTAGTCTTCAATACCAAACTGAGTGCATTCACCCTGCCCATTGCCTCTTACGATGTTATACACTTCTGTAACATTCCCCCCTCAGTCTCCTATGCTCTAAGGAAAAATGTCCTGGCTTGTCCAACCTCTCCCTAATACTCAGTCCCTTTAGTCCTCGGAACAACTTTGAAAATTTCTTCTGCACTCTTTCCAGTTTAATAACATCCTTCCTATAGCAAGGTGACCAAAACTGAACACAATACTCCAAGTACAGTCTCACCAATGTCCTTTACAACTGCAACATAACTTCTCAACTTTTATACTCAATGCTGTGACTGATGAAAGCCATAGCGCTTAAAGCCTTCTTCACTTCCCTGTCTACCTGTGACTCCGCTGTCAGAGAACTGTGCACCTGCACTCCAAGGTCCCTCTGCTCGCCCTACCATTCACCATGGAATTCCTACCTTGATTTGATTTTCCACAATGCAACACCTCACACTTATCTATATTAAACTCCATTTGCCATTTCTTGGCCCACTTCCCCAAGTTCAAGATCCTGCTCCAACTTTTCATAACCTTCCTTACTGTCCATGATACAGGCTATTTTATTGTAATCTGCAAATTTACCCATCATGCCTTGTGTATTCTCATCCAAATCATTGATATAGATAACAAACAGCAATGGGTCCAGCACTGAGGCACACCATGAGTCACAGGCCTCCAGTTTGACAAGTATCCTACCACTGTTACCCTCTGCTTCCTACCATCAAGCCAATTGTGTATCCAATTTGCCAGCTGTCCCTGGATTCCATGTGATCTACCCTTCCAGAGCAGCCTACCATGTGGAACCTTATCAAAGGCCTTAATGAAATCCATATAGACTACGTCTACAGCCCTGGCCTCACCAACCTTCTTGGTCACTTCATCAAACAATTCTAACAAATTTGTGAGGCATGATTTCGCACACACAAAGCCATGCTGACTACTCCTAATCAACCCCTGTCTTTCCAAGTGCTAAAGCCAGACACGGTGATGTTGGGGAATTGAAGGGAAAACATTCAGAGGAAGCACAAAAGGGAATTTTTGAATATAGTATCCAGCCCAGTGGCACAGCTTGTATCCATCGTGTCTGTGACAAGTTTATGTATTGATTAGTATAATGTTTGGAATCATAGAGCACAGAAGAAGCCCATTCAATCCATCAAATCTGTCTCAGCCCCTTATCAGAGATTTCTAGTTACACCCATACCCCTGTTATTTTCCTGTAATCCTGCCCTGATCTTTAAGTATATATCCACTTCTCTTTGAAAATACACTATTAACTCCACTTCGAGCACTCTATCAGACAGTGCATTCCAGATCACAGCAATTTTGTGTAAGAAATATTTCTCCCACCCAGCTTAACGCATCCCTCAACACACAGATTGTTTTCTTGTTGCTTGATTTTATAAAACAGCAATCATTATATCTTGCTGGAAGGATGGACTATTCAACACCAGTCATGCTTTAAGAATCTCCCAGCATTGCATATTCAGTTTTTCCTTGACGGTCAGACTGAGGGAGTGCTGCACTGTTGGAAGTTCATTGATTAATGAAGCCCATCTGCTCTTTCAGGTGGAAGAGAAAGATCCCTAGCACAATTCAAGGAGAGCAAAATAACATTGACAGCTCTCCTGGTGGCTTGACAATATTTACCCCTGAGCTAATACCCCAAGAAATGACTGGTTATCTGTTTATGATCACTGTTGTTTCTGGGGCAAGCTATGTGCATTTTGGCTGCAGTATTTTGAACATTATAACAGTGTGTACATTTCAAAGCTATTTCATTGTTTATAAACTACAGTGATACATTCTAATCGCAATGGTGCTATATGAATGCAAACCTTTTTTCCCTTGTTCCAGTGGGAATTATTTGGGAAAGTGCATGGAAGTGATATTGAGATGGAGAAAAGGACGCTTTTCGCCAGGGACTGTTGTCATTGACAGCATAATTCCCTTTCTGTGCATTATCCTTTGCTTTCTCATTGCTGTGATGGATCTATTGATAAGATGGGATAAATAAAGAATACTAGGAGATAACATTTGGGTTAGAGTGAGGGAGACATTGGTGCTTTAGTTGCCTGGGTCTGCTCTGTTCCACAAACCTAATCATTTCCCAAAAGCTCTGCACCAGCTCCATGGCTTGTTCTCTATTGGAAGTCAGCTGTCCAAGCTCCAAAATGCCTCTTCCAGGACCAGCTTTTCATTGGCGTGATGTGAAATAGTCTCCTGTGCTAGGATTGAGAATTAGTTGAAGTTTAAAGTTTGTGGGATCTCTCCTGGGACTTACAGATGGCAGATGTAACAGATCCCCACCTGGGGAGTAGATAACTGATTTTGTCAGCTGCAGAGAGAGTGAACCTTTGGAAAAGGTGCAGGTAAAAGATTATTTCTACAGCTATTCATGTGAGGAAGTAAACATATGACTGTGTTTCCAGGGTACCTAGACCTGAAGAGGAATAGTAACATGCTATTAATCTTCCCTATGTTGGTCACAGAGCTGACATTCAGTACTAATACTTCTTCCTTGCATTTGGCTTGTGAGACAGTTTACTGAGATCCCCCCAGCACCATGGGCACCAGCAATACTTCCCTGTTTTGCTGCCAATCAGCCAGGAAAATCAGAAAGCCAGTCTTGAGGAAATTCTTTCCGTCCCCATCTAGTTAGTGCTCCAACTTGTGTTTGTGATCCTGCCCGATTTTCCTCTTGAATATAATGATTGAAAGTGCCATTAAATGTCACCCAGGTGCTCCGCAGTCAACTCAATGTTGCAGAAGTCTCACTGCCTTCCTGACCCTCCACCCTCTGGAATTTTACACCGTTCTTACACTTTAGAAGACTGCATTTTAAATTCTCTCCCTGCTCCCCCAGTGCAGGATTCCCACAAATACACAGATGATTTAGAATTGAGTTTGTGCTGATGTAGGTCAACAGATAGGATTCCCAAGCCTGGAAAAATCCCCAAGCCAGGTTGGATTCCCAGGCCAGCAGTACAGTCTTGGAGAAATGGCCAAGTGAAACTTCCGGGCTGTGGTTCCTTAGCTACATGGCCATTCCTTACCCATGATCCTATCAGAACAGACAGTGTCAGCAACTTTCCATCATGGGGAAGAATGGAACCTTGGTTGAACCTAGTGCTGTCTGACCCAACGTTCACATTTTCCGTTGTAAGACAGCAAGAGGAAACTCTGACTGATATTGACTTTCCATTTCTGGCCTGGAGGAAGACTTTAGGCTTGGGTGTAATCTCTGCCCAAAGTCCAATGACCTACATGAGAAATGACAACTTTGAGAGTTAGCAGAATGTAGATTATGACTGAGCTACCCACCATCAGGAAAAGAAGGGAGAGAATTGAGAGAGCATTACATGCTTTTAAAAAACATTGTAACAATCTTTTATTTTTGAAGTTTGCAGGAAGTGAATTCAATGATAAATAAAAGACTGAAGGACGCCATCTTCACTGACCAGTGGAGTGAGCTCTTCATGGACACACTTAGTCCCTTTGGTTATGTGCTGGTAAGTTGACAAGGATAGAAATCCTGGTGATTGTCTTTGGCTGTGAGCATCGTTTCCAGATTTGGCCTTTATTTCCCGTAGCTGAGAGCGAGCAGAGCATTAGAGTCAGCCAGTCTCCATTATTCACCAGCCAGAATGTGGCTAGGAACTCTGTTGAATTGAAGAGACCTGGTTTTTGAGAATTTCACTGAAGCTGGTAGATTGGGGGAGGGAGGAATCTTGAGAATAGCCTCACCATAAAAGTCAGCTGAAAATTCAGTTATTAGCATGGAAAATGAAACAAGCCATCAGAAGCTGAGAATAACTTTAGACTGGTCCCTGGAGAATGAAGTGTCCACTCCAGGGACAGAGGAAAGTATAATTGTGGAACAGAGTTTTACTTGTTTTAACAGTTAAATTAGGTAATTTTTCTGTAGTTTAATGTATAATTGGCTTCTGAAATAGTGTTTAGTCACTGTTGCTTTTAGTTGCGTCCACTTGGTAATACTGATGACCACTGTCTTGGGCTCCCACCATAAACTCCTTCCTCATGTCACTGATTCCATTATCCTCTTTACCTGGTCCCTTAAACTGAATCAGACTTTAGACAACCTCTGTGCCCCAATCAAAGCAAAGCTGAATTCTGACCCCCACATTCTCTCAATTCCCTAATGGTCTAACATCATCTGATTTCAGTTCTGCCTCTGGCTATCTGGTGAATAAACCCTCATCCATAACCTGTTCCCCATTTCACCTTCAGACACAAATTCTCATCTATCCAACCGCTGTCCTCCACCCTTTGTAAACGTCAGCTCAGACCCCACCCTCTGGACTCTTTCTGTGACTCTAGACTCTTAACAATCTCCTCCCTATCTCCCCACACCTCCCGCAGCTGCCTCGGCCCCACACTCTTGAATTCCTTCCTACACTCTTGCACTCCCCCAACTTACTCCCCTCCTTTAAGATCTTCCTTGAAAGCTACATTTTGCCAAACCTTCGGCCCCTCTTCCAAACATCCCAAACAATCATGACACAGTTTCCTTTTGTGTCCCAATTACTCCACTGTGAGGTGTGTTGGCAGATATTTCTGTGTTGGCTGAGCGATATTGCTGCTCTTGTAATATAGTATAGATGTAAGAGACAGTAACAATTTGTCTCCCTGCTCTAGGTAACCTCGGAGAGGATGCAGGGTCAGCTACTCCTAGTGTTTGCTAAGTACTATCTCCTCCCTAATCTCCAGGACATCCAAACCGACTGCACCAGAACTGGCCTGGGTGGATATTGGGTAGGCCTCAAAACTTTTACACACAACAATGCTGGATTTGAAAGAATTGCTTGAACCTTTCCTGTATCAAGTCAGAATCTGCATCAGCTAAATATGATCAGTCTGGTCAAAGATGGCATTGTCATAATTACTTGGCACAGTTATTGCCTGTGCCCCTGATTTATCCTGTCATATCTGGAAAACAGCTTCACTATGTCAGCCTGTCTTCAGTGCCTTGCCTAAATGATTATCCATCGTGTATGAGTCTAAACAGTCAGAGTGAGCAAATAGTTTCCCCCAGAGTCTTTCACAACCAACAAAAACAGTAGTTGCTGGAAAAGATCAGCAGGTCTGGCAGCATCTGTGAAGAAACAAATCAGAGTTAGCGTTTCGGGTCCGGTGACCCTTCCTCAGAACTCAGTCACCAGACCTGAAACGCTAACTCTGACTTTTTTTCTTCGTAGATGCTGCCAGACCTGCTGAGCTTTTCCAGCAACTTCTGTTTTTGTTCCTGATTTACAGCATCTGCAGTTCTTTCGGATTTTATTTAGTATCACAGCCAAGTTTGCCTTCTGCTGATAGGGGAAGAGATTTCAGGAAAATAATACAATCTGTCTGATTTCACCTTCTCGCTGACCCTATTGGTCCTGAGGCCAACTCCATCACCATCAAACAATTCACCACGGACTAGAAATTAAACCTCTCCTTGGATAACTCAGTCTGTGTTGATCAACTGAACTGGGAGGTATGGTCTGGAAAGTGGGATTTTAATACTAAATCTGAATCCATTATTAACTAGCATTCCAACGCAGGTTATTAGCTCATAAATGTATTCAGATTATATCAGTAAAGCAGAATATTGGGGATGCTGGAAATTCTGAAAAAAGAAAAGCTCAGCAGGTCAAGCAGCATCTGTGAATTGAGGGAAGTAAAGTTAACATTTCGGGTCTGAGACCTTTAATCAGAAAATTAGATTCATTTTATTATGTAGCGTGATTTTAACACAGATCCCTAATTATCACTGTGCCACCACTAGTTCTGAGAAAACAATCACAGCTCCCAATGAGAAAAAAAGTAAAAACAACAGTACAAAACACACACTCTCTTTCATTTTTGAAATCAGAAGTCACACGACACCATGTTATAGTCCAACAGATTTATTTAAAATCACAAGCTTTTGAAGCACTGGCCTTTGACAGGTGAAGTGATGAAAAGCATACAAGTGCAGAATATGTAGGCAGAGAGATCAAAGGGCAGAGAGTTCAAAAGATCACACAAAAGGTGTCAGTGGAGTGTCGAACATTAAGTCTCTGCAGGTGATCAAAAGTGTCAGATGGTGTGAGTAAAATGTCAACAGCTGAATAGTAAGTGAAGGGAATGATCTACAATCCAATTAAATGAGGCAGAGAGATAATTATAAAAAAAAAGTGGTGCTGGAGTCAAACCAAACAGCTTGATTAACATGCTGAGGGTCTAACCAAAGTAACAAATAATCTGAAACTGTGCAAACTAATTAAGGTGGAGAGATCAAAACATGTTGTCAAGGTGATGGTGTTAAAACAGGACAGTGAGGAAGATTTGACAAATACAGAACTGTATGGTGGGGCTACATGTAACATGACACGAATCGAAGATCATGGTTGAGACCACCTTCAGTGTACGGAACATGGCTATCAGGTTCTGCTTGGCGATTCTGTGTTGTTGTGTATCTTGAAGGCTGCCTTAGAGAATGCTTACCTTAAAATCGGGAGCTGAATGTCCTGACCGCCGAAGTATTCCTCAACTAGGAGGGAACATTTCTGCCTGTCGAATGTTGCGTGGTGTTCATTCATCCATTGCCATAGTGTCTGTGTGATCTCGCCAATATACCATGCCTTGGGGCATCCTTGCCTGCAGTGTATGAGGTAGACAACATTGCCAAGTCACATGAATATCTGCCATGTATGTGGTGGGTGATGTTCCCACGTGTCTGTGTCGATGATCTGACATGTCTTGCAGAGTTTGCCATGGCAGGGTTGTATAGTGTCATATAGATGATCATGGCGAGATGTTCTTGGTTATTGATGACATGCTGAAGGCTGCAAAGAACATGTCGTAGTTTCTCCTCCCCAGGGAAGTACTGGACATCGAAGCATACTCTATCAGTCCTGCCCTGTGTCTGTGTTCTGAGGGGATTGTTGATGCTTTTTGCTGTGGCACATCAGAACTGGCAATCAATGAGTTGAGCATCATATCCCATTCTTATGAGAGCATCTTCCAGCAGCTTCAGGTGTCCGTTGCGTTCCTTCTCATCTGAACAGATCCTGTGCATAGGGCTTATCCATAGGAGATGGCTTTTTTAGCATGTTTAAGGTGGAAGCTAGAGAAGTGCAGCATTGTGAGGTTATCCATGGGCTTGCGGAAGAGTGAGGTACTGAGGTGGCCGTCCGTGGTGGAGGTAAGTGTGTCCAGGCATGAGACTGGTTCTGAAGTTTAGTTTGTGGCAAGTCTGATGGTGGGATGAAACTTGTTGATATCATTGTATAGTTGTTTCAGTGATTCCTCGCCATGAATCCAGAGGAAGAAAATGTCGTCGATATATCTGGTGTACATATTGGTTGGAGGTCCTGTGCAACAAAGAAGTCTTGCTCAAACTTGTGCATAAAAATAATGGTGTGTTGGGCTGCACATTTGGTCCCCAAGGCTATCCCATGTATCTGGATGAAGAACTAGTTGTCGAAGGTGAAGACGTTGTGGTCTTTTGATCACTGGTAGAGACTTATTATTCGACACTCCACTCATACCATTTGTATTATTTTTTGATCGCTTTGCCCATTGATCTGACTGCCTATAAATTCTGTTCCGGTATGCTTTTCTTCGCTTCATCTGCTGAAGGAAAGCTTATGACTTCAATTAAGCTGGTTGGACTATAACCTGCTGTAATGTGACTTCTGACTTTGTCCACCCCAGTTCGACACCAGCACCTCCACATCATGACCACCATTTCTGAAATCAGTTGTGGTGAGAGATTAGAAGGTATTGCAGCAAGTGGAAGCTGCTTCAGAACTCTCCTTGAAATTGCCGTTCTGTAATTACCCTAGTCCAGTTATATAACCAACCATAGTTGGTTTATTTTCTAGTGCATTCAGTCAGAAGCAACTCAGTGTGCTGTTCGTTCACATCCTGCCCACATTGTTCTATTGTTGTTTGAGATCAGAATCAGCTCATTAATCCAGGGCCCACAAATATGAACCCATTCTCTAATTACTGTCTGTAGATGGTTAATTTATTTTGTGAGGCAGACTTGACAGCACCATGCTGTTCACACCATTCTTGCTGAGTGGGAAGTGACATGAAGGCAGCATGTTTGCCTGCATTTGTTTGATGGTGTATATGTAGATGTGTGTTTGCAGAGCTCAATTATATTCTGAGATTGAGCTGCTGCAGGAGGTGAAATGTCATCCTTCACTCCATGACATAGCATTTATCACTTCATAACTCACAGTGCGCCACACTGTATATCATTGTGTTTGGAGGGGTTGCTTGTACAGTATATAAGCATTTTTTGGGATGGATCCCAGGTATACAACATTGGTAATTCAGCTGAGGGTAGCGTGTGGTATGCCATCTGCCCAAATACCCCAAGGCTTGTGTCCAGGTTTTGGGGTTAGTCTGAGGGCCATTTCAGTCTATCCCAGTACAACGTGACAGAGCTCACTGTTACTGAGAGCTGGCATTGGCTCCACACAGGGCCTTCTGATAGCCCCAAACATATTAAATGTCAAAGGTTATCAATCCCAAAAGGCTCAGAGAAGTAAGGTTGAAACATAAAAGTTAGGAGCAGGAGTTGGACATTTGGCCCTTCAAGCCCGCTCACCATTCAATCTGATCATTGCTGATCATCCAACTCAGGACCCTATTCCTGCTTTCACACCATACCTTTTGATCCCTTTAACTCTAAGAACTGAGATTCAGCTTGTTAGGATCCACTGGTTACCCATCCCTAACCACACCTAGCAATTTGGGATGGGCCCCACATGTTGGCGCTGCCATTCGTTCAAAATCCAAGCTGGCTGCACTTCCAGAGGGAAAGCAGGAAGCAGCATTCCAAGACCTGGCATGCACACTCTGTGAGTGGCTTGATCCAGTGGCTCCATGCTGTAGTACGGCGACATAATGGCCACACGGATGACCAGCGTTTCTCTTGCTATGTTGTAACAGGGTAACAAGGGAGCAGTCAGCGCCAGGTTGTCTCTGTGCGGTCACATGATTTGTTTCCTCAACTGCCATTTGCCAGCTCACATGGAGAACTCCGAACAGAGAATGGATAACTTTGCGAGCATCCTCCAGCTACAGCAGTTCAATGGCCCCGCTGCCAATGGAGTCCTCGACCACGAGTAAGTGTCAGTGTCAGTCCTCATGATAAATTCTTATTGTAGCCTTTCGAGTAGAGGGACTTGGATGGGGAGGGGAGGGGGACAGGGTTTAATGTAAGTGTTGAAGATGAGGTCAGATCTGTTGGGTTGAAAGTCCTCCTTCTTTGCTTTGCTATCCTATGAATGTGAACAAGGTGAAGAGTTTGGCTGAGATTTCAACACCAGAAGAGAATGGGCTGAAAATATTGTTACTTATTGAGTGCCAAGGTAAGGACGTGTACAGGTTGAGGAGTTTTGAAAAGATGAATGTAACATTGAAGAAAGTTGACAGGGATAAGGGACGAGGCTGAGGTGCACTTAGATAATAAGGCCAAGCATTTTGAAATTTGGAATTTGGAAAAGTTTTGGAAGAAAGAAAAGTTTGATTAGGGTTAAGGGTTGATGTTATTTGGAAGCTCTGATGAATCATAATAGCTGTTGTTGTCTTATGTTTTGGTGCAGTATTGTGTTCTGGTTTGGTGATCTGAATTTTCGAATCGAACAATACGATATCCGTTTTGTGAAAAGTGCCATTGAGAAGAACAAACTGGGCATTCTGTGGGAGAAGGACCAGGTAGGACCGATGGAATAAAAACACTTCCTGGAAACCTTCAAACCAGCATTGTTGTCTAACTCATCAAAATAATCAGCTTCACAAAATTGGACAGAAGCATTGTGGGCCCGGTGTTGATAAAGTGTTACATGTTCAGGAGGCGTGTGGCCCAGTCACCGGGAGGCTGGTGCGTGGTGTAATGGTGATGTAACTGGATTTGTAATCAGTAATTAGATCGAGTGGTCTCGATGAATGCTGTGCCAACAGACGTTCAAATTCCAACACAGTGTCTGTAGAATAAAATGTTAGATTTGGCAATAATGTATATTAAACTACCAGATTGTCGCAAAAACCTATTAGGTTCACTGATACCCAAAAGTGGAAGAAATCTGTTGTCTTTACCCAATCTGGTTACACCAACGTGGTTGGCCTTTGACTACCATCTGAACTGACCTAGCCAGCCACTCCCTGTAGGCCGTTCACCATCAGCTATTCAAGAGCAGTTAGGACTGGACAGTAAATCTGGGCTGGCCAGTGATTCTCACATCCCAAGATCAACTAAGATAAAAACTTGCTGCAGGCTTTTCACCTCAAAGTCATAGATTTCTCTCCAGCCTAGGTCATGAACACATACTCTGGTTATCTTTGGCAATCTCATGAAGAGAAGCCAGCCAGTTAGAAGATGCCATACTGCTGGATGGGAGGGTGAGTGCGAGTCATATTCTGCATCGAACTCTGGTTATTGAAAGAATCCCAAAGAATGAACGAGAATGGAAAATCATTTAATCTCTTACCAAATTTAACTTGAAATCTTTTGGAATTTAAAATTGAAACATGCCTCGATCAATTCATTAGTTCATCAATGGAGTATACGTCTCTGGAGACCTGTGTCACCTTTTCTGCTGTACAAGCAGTGGAACATCTTTGTGTACTGTTGTAGGATGTGCATTTCAAAAATAAACTACAGAATATAAGCAGCCAGTCATTACTGTGGCAGTGGGGGGACTTTGAGTCTCCCAAAGTGGGAGATAGTAATTATAACTGGGATGGAGAAAGAGTTAACATAAGCTTTGCACAGTCTGTCCTCTCTGTGTTCTTGGCCTACCTTTACCTCAGTAAAATCTATCATGGATGCCAAGTTGTCCATTTTGTCATTGCCCAAGGAAATAGGCTATGAGCAGTAGGCAGGTTACCGTGACAACGGATTCATTTTGGGAATTGTTAAAATAGAAAATTCAAGTGCCCTCTAGCTGAACCTAAAGCTTTTTGCTTGAATGAAATAAACAGACTGAAAGAAGAAAACAAATTGTTGTTAAGTCAGAGGCTCTGAGAAGAAATAAAACAATTCTGCCGTTCACAAGTAGAATCTTAATTCAAACCCAAGCCTAGTTTTCTGATTGGCTCTGCGAATGGCATAAGATGTCATTCCTTCAACATTATCGTGGCCTGCCATTTTCTTCCTTGCCTGCCCCAATCTGCAGGTGCTGATCCACCCAGGACAGAATATTTTTTGCAGTGGGGGGTCTCCTCACCAAAGCAGCCTTTCCAAAGAAGGATTGTTCTACTCTGGAGTGCAGCACCACTGAATGACATCTTGTCCCTAACTGACTAACATTTCACAAGTTCTGTCCAGTTTTATACACTCAAACATTTTTACAAACATTTGTAAAGTCCCCAACCATTCCTTTGGCACTTTGACCCCACCTGTAACACCCATACAGTTATCCCCCCACAGATACATGACATAAATGAGCAGTTTATTTTCTTCAAAGTAACATGGGGAAAGGGCAACCTGTGACAAGATGGAATCAAGGAGGTTGGTTAACTTCATTTCTTATCTGCAAATATACATAAAACTGCCAAGCCTGGAAGCGACCTCCTTATTTGGACAGGTCATTAAAATGTAAACGTACTTTTGAAATATCCTTTTGAAACACACTAAAAACATAAACAATCTTTCCTGTAGATTTAACAGCTGCCATTATCCAAATGCTTACAGAGCTGAAACACAATGAACACAGACTTAGAGGCTGCAGAATGAATGCAAGGGAAAAGTATTTTATCGCAAGGAGGTGTGAATAGCTGAGCTTCAAACTCTGCTGTAGTTTCAATGCTGATCTATTCTGGGACTATTTATGTTGACAATGTAAGCACCAATACCATGGTCTTTTGACAGAAGCAAGCTCGTCATAAGAAGCAGATGTTTTGAGAGCAGCCTCGTGTCAGCGAGTCTGGTAAACCAGGGGATCACAGAGGGAAGAGATCCTATCAGCAAAGAAAGGAACCTACCCAGGACCCTAAAATGGGCAATGAATGGGGCTATGCTTTTTGTGAAAATAAAAACCGAAAGAATTGCAGAAGCTGTAAATCAGAAACAAAAACAGAAATTGCTGGAAAACTTCAGCAAGTCTGGCAGCATCCATGGAGAGAAATCAGAGTTAACATTTTGGGTCAAGTGACCCTTCCTCAGAATGCTTTCATTTACAGATTTGCAAATCTGAGCCCGATCTTTGCCGAACTATAACTTTAACTGGTGCAAAACCTGACCGTTGCAAGGAGTAAACCGTCATAAGCTTATCAGTAAAAACATACTACCTCCATTTAGTTCCATCAGCCACAAAAATTGACTTTTCTTTTAAAACTTTTGAGTCTGTTTTTGAGAGTCATGGCACTTAAGGGGTTAAACCTGTCTTTAAAACATATCTTGTTGCAATTAGCCAAGAGGGGGACCATCCTACTATCTACTCTCTATTGATAACACAGTCTATGTCAGCACTCAAGGAGATAAAGTCAGAAAATGTATAATTATGAGTGGATCATTGCACTATCTGTAAAGACCAGAAACAGAATAAACATTTCAGATTAAGAAAAAAACCTTCCAAAGCCTAGAACTTCATGTTGGTCTGGTTCTGATGAAAGATTTTTGACATGAAATATTATTATATTATTTCATGGGATATGAGCACTACAGCAAGGCCAGTATTTGTTACCCAGTCCTTATTGCCCTTGGACAGAGACAAGATGTTAAGAAGACTCACCATCCATATCTAGTGAGAAAAGTTATGGATAGAATTAAAGTGAAAGAGAAAGTGCACAGTTCCCTGAGGATTAATTATGGTCAGAAAAGGAACAATATAAAAATCAGAAAAGGATTATTTTTTAAAAATGAGAGAGTATGATAGAAAGCTAACTCAAATTTTAAAAACAAATAGTAACAGTTTCCACAGGTCTTTACAAGAGAGAAGGAGCAACTCAATTGAGCATTGGCTCTTTAGACAGTGAGTCTGGTGAATTAGTAATGGGAAATTAGAGAATGATCGATGAATTGAATCAAATTTTATGCCTGCCTCTATCGTAGACGATACAAATAGGTTCCAAGAAATAATTATAGAACAAGACTCAGACTCTGGAAACCCAATGTCAATAGAATGAAGGCTAAGTGATCTCTAATTGCACAGTGACATATGGCTGCCTTCTCTGAACTCTATGTAGCCTGTGTGGAAGTTGTTGGCCTCGTTCAGTCTGAACAGCTTCTGCCACATTTATGAGGTGGGCGCGCCATCTGTTGGTACTGTGTGTTCCTGCTGAATTAATCTAATGTTTTCAGATTGACAATCATTGGGTTCAGAATGAATAAATCAGGTTACTTATTTAGTCAATCAGGACATATTTCTTATGCTCAGTTATTTTCGCTACACCAGACATGAACAAACTGTATCATCCAATGCAATCTCAAGTAAATTTCCTCATCGTAAATGCCAAACAATTACAGGTAAACCGAAGAAATCTCTCACCATTTCCTGGTGTTGTACACAATACTGTTAATTGTAGCTATCAATGATAGGTGTTTGTATCTACAACTGACATGGACAGGCTCTTTAACTGAAAGGGCCCTCAACATCAGCACCACTTCATCTTAAATCACTATTAAAATTAATTTTGTGTTGATGTTTCTCAAATTCGGGGATGAGTGTGCTGGGAATTGAATATCCTTCAGGCAGTGTCAAAATGAAGCCCTGCCTGTCAGAGGCAGGGTAAATCTCACACTTCATTCCCTTAACAACGTGTCTTCGGCTCACTCTCAGGAATGTTGGAGTGTGATGTTTTCCCATTCTCCCAGCTGTAATGAGTGAGAATGTGCTCAATTAGAGGCCACCTTAATGTGTGCCACCAATCTGACAGGAAGTAGATTGCAATAATCTCAAACTTACTTCATTCAGAATCCTTACTGGCAACAGGCTGGGGAGACTATCACTGTGTTCACTTGAGCTGGTTTTGGATCTGTGTTACTTTGGGATGGGCAGTATAACTCAATATAAACCCTCACATCACAGCTATTTTAAGATGATCATTAATGAACAAAGAACGTTTACACTTACACAGCAGCTTTCACAAACTCAGGCACCGGCAAAACATTGTGAAGTCAATGAAGTCATTCTGAATTTGTGATAAAATAAAGTGTTGGTATAGAAGCAGGACATTTATCCCAACTGGTGCCCAGCAGCATAACTTTATCCAACTCGGTCACTTTATCCTTTAAATTTATACATATAAGATCCAACAAACAGCAACTAAGTAAATTCTCTTCATTGCCTGTCTTTGCTACTGTTATTTGAGGGACATACTTGGTCAGGAAACAGGAGAGATCTCCCCATACTTTTTCACTTCTTGCCACAGGCTCCTGCAAAGTGACTGGGACCTTGGTTCAATACCTTATTGCAATATCCAGCACTGCTAACAGTGTAGCACTCTCTCAACATTGCACTGATGTAATCTATTAGTTGATATTAAAATAATTTGTGTGCCTTGTCATTACACTGCTTGTAAACAATGTTACTTGATTTTTACAGTTGAACATTGCAAAGGCAGTTGAGCCAGCATTGAATGGATTTCAGGAAGGGCCTCTCAATTTCAGGCCAACGTACAAATATGATGTGGGCACTAACACATTTGACACGAGGTAAGGCAGCTTTAGCCTCTGGAATCTCTCAGCTTGGTCTGCCCATAACTTTTATAGCATTTGTTATTAAGTTCAATCTGCAACAAGCACAAAGAATGACCAGTGTGTAAATGTATATGGGCTGTTACTTAGCCATTGTAACTAGCTGCATCCATTCTTCAAAACACATCTAAGTAATGGGGAACAGTCAGCAAACTTCTTGGAGTTGATTGTTTGTATAAAAATAGAGTAATAAATTGTGTATCTCCACTGGAAGAAGAATTAATTCTGCATTTCATAGAACATAGAACATTACAGCACAGTACAGGCCCTTCGGCCTTCAATGTTGAGCCGACCTGTCATACCGATCTCAAGCCCATCTAACCTACACTATTCCATGTACATCCATATGCTTGTCCAATGACAACTTAAATGTACCTAAAGTTGGCGAATCTACTACCGTTGCAGGCAAAGCGTTCCATTCCCTTACTACTCTGAGTAAAGAAACTACCTCTGACATCTGTTCTATATCTTTCACCCCTCAATTTAAAGCTATGCCCCCTTGTGCTCACTGTCACCATCCTAGAAAAAAGGCTCTCCATATCCACCCTATCTAACCCTTTGATTATCTTATATGTCTCAATTAAGTCACCTCTCAACCTTCTTCTCTCTAACGAAAACGGCCTCAAGTCCCTCAGCCTTTCCTCGTAAGACCTTCCCTCCATACCAGGCAACATCCTAGTAAATCTCCTCTGCACCCTTTCCAAAACTTCCACATCCTTCTTATAATGCGGTGACCAGAACTGTACGCAATACTCCAAGTGCGGCCGCACCAGAGTTTTGTACAGCTGCAGCAAAATCTCATGGTTCCGGAACTCGATCCGTCTATTAATAAAAGCTAAAACACTGTATGCCTTCTTAACAACCCTGTCAACCTGGGTGGCAACTTTTAAGGATCTGTGTACATGGACACCGAGATCTCTCTGCTCATCTACACTACCAAGAATATTACCATTAGCCCAATTTCCAGATATATTTCAATGGTAATCCTCAGTCTTTGCAGCTGTGTTGATGAGAAATTATTGAGGAACATTTAAAGTAAATATATGAAAATTATTTTTCTCTTTTCATTATCCCCTACCTTCTTGCTCTTTCAGAATTCTGTCATCACTAGTTGCCCCCCAATAAGTTCCCAAGGTGCCTATCATTCTCTGTTTGTCAGTCTAGGCAGTCACCACGAGGAGGCAATCTTCAATTATTATTAAGATAATAAAATGTGAGGCTGGATGAACACAGCAGGCCCAGCAGCATCTCAGGAGCACAAAAGCCGACGTTTCGGGCCTAGACCCTTCGTCAGAGAGGGGGATGGGGTGAGGGTTCTGGAATAAATAGGGAGAGAGGGGGAGGTGGACCGAAGATGGAGAGAAAAGAAGATAGGTGGAGAGGAGAGTATAGGTGGGGAGGTAGGGAGGGGATAGGTCAGTCCAGGGAAGATGGAGAGGTCAAGGAGGTGGGATGAGGTTAGTAGGTAGGAGATGGAGGTGCGGCTTGGGTTGGGAGGAAGGGATGGGTGAGAGGAAAAACAGGTTAGGGAGGCAGAGACAGGTTGGACTGGTTTTGGGATGCAGTGGGTGGAGGGGAAGAGCTGGGCTGGTTGTGTGGTTCAGTCGGGGGAGGGGACGAACTGGGCTGGTTTTGGGATGCGGTGGGTGAAGGGGAGATTTTGAAGCTGGTGAAGTCCACATTGATGCCATTGGGCTGCAGGACCCTCACCCCATCCCCCTCTCTGATGAAGGGTCTAGGCCCGAAACGTCGGCTTTTGTGCTCCTGAGATGCTGCTGGGCCTGCTGTGTTCATCCAGCCTCACATTTTATTATCTTGGATTCTCCAGCATCTGCAGTTCCCATAATCACTTCAATTATTATTGTCTGGGGCAATGTACTGGAAATCAAGCTCAGTCCTTTCCTGGAGTCATCATTAAAGTTAAAAAAATTTATCAAAGTATGCAAAGTCTCCAATTTACCTGTCACATAGACCCAAGTTAGCAAAGAACGCTGACCAGATTTCTATATTTAACAAGTCCAGCAAACTTTGTTTTAACCTGCACCTTATGAACCAGCACTCACAATAAACCAACAAAAATTATACACCTCAAATACCGCAATGTTTATTGTATTGCTCTGTCCTATTATTATAGTTTTTAATTTATTTACCTCAGTGTAATTATACTGGTCATTCAATTGAATGGCCATTTGAAGTATCAACAGTTGATTCAATTTTGAGTCAATTTCTCTTCAAATATTGTGATCTGCCACAATGTCTGAGTAGTCATATGAGGGTTACATTACAGCAATTGTGTGGATCTTTTGATCAGCTGGAAAATTTGATATAACCGTCCTGGTCCTATTGGTGCCAGTTAATGAAACGTTTGTTGTACAATTATTTATTACGAATAAAGAGAGTCTATTCGCATGAAAATAACTACGAACTGTCAGCATCTAACTGTGCTCTAACCTCCTTCTAAGACACCTTCCACCCACACATACAGACAGACAAAAATGTATTGACATTATGGATAGAGGGGAAAAAATATTGGGAAACAGTTCAATGGCACCAGTCCTCAGGATTCGATGAGTGTCCTTTAGTTTCCCAAGTCCTTCGGTTCCCTGATCTTTTCCTCAGGTTCTCTCAAATGATAAAGTCTGACTTATTGGTTAAAAGCAAAAGCTTACAGCAACTGGTGTAAATTGATTTTCTTCAGGCCTTAGTTATTTTACTGGACAGAGAGAGTGAGAGAGAAAGAGAAACTGTCTGCCCTTTCAGCAATCCAAAGACTTCAGCCAATACTGTTCACGCCCATCACTTTCGCAAGCTGTTCTGATACCCAGGAGCGAATCAGATAGTTGTTATCAGGCTGATGGCCTTTGGCATTTACAACTGGCCATAATTCCATAAGTCAATTGTCAATTTCTTGTCGGCCAAGTCTCACTTGTACTCAGAACCTTAGAGCCAGACTGATTACAAACATCTTCTGCCCCCTCTCCCATTGATTGAACAAAGCAGCAGAGTAAACACCACACACAATGAGTTTCAGTCATTTACTTTATAAAAGTACGGTAATTCCTTCCTCATTCTTTTGTTGTAAAACAGACCTTTTCCCAATTCAGCCCACAATCAACATAAGGCCAAATAAAATCATACAGCTTTTGAACTATGGCTATTTCAGTAAAGCAGAGCACATTCCCCTCCCAGTAAAAAGGTTACTGGTTATTGTTTAGAAACTTTAAGGAGCCAAAAGACATTTCAGAAATCAACTCTGGATGAATCAAACATTGATTTTGTGGTAGAGCAAAGGAATTCTCCAAATGTCACCCTTGTATCTTTTTCACTCAAAATGTAGTTTATAACAATGTAACAGTGCATTACGCAGCAGTTTAAATTTGAATTACATGAAGTGCAATATACTTTGTTTTCTTGAATTACCGTACATGTCATACTGTAAATCTACTGAGGCACCTCAATTACAGACCAGACAGAAAGAACAGTAAAAGTGCAGTAATAGTTGCAAATGAAGATACTGAATGCATTAGAGCTCAGGTTTAAAATATACAAGATCAGTTTGACCCAGTTTGTGTCAAAAATAGAGTCATAGAGACACATAGTACAGCATGGAACCCACCCTTCAGTTCAACTCATCCATTGCTGACCAGATATCCTAAATAAATCTGATCCCATTTGCTAGCATTTGGCCCATATTGCCTCTAAGCCCTTCCTATTTATACACCCATCCAGGTGCTTTTTAAATGTTGTATTTGTACCAGCCTCCACCACTTCCTCTGGTGTCTCATTCCTAAACACAACACACTTTGTGTGAAAAGTTGCTCCTTAGTTCCCTTTTAAATCTTTCCCCTTTCACCTTAAACCTACGCCCTCCTGTTTTTGACTCCCCTACTGTGTGGAAAGACTACTCACTCTATTTGTGCCACGCATCATTTTTTAAACTTCTACATGGTCACCCCTCAGCCTCCCATCTCCAGGGAAAATAGCCCCACCCTATTCAAATAAAAACTGAAAGAATTGTGGATGCTGTAAGTCAGGATCAAAAACAGAAGTTGCTGGAAAAGCTCAGAGGGCTGGCAGCACCTGTGAATAGGTTCTGAGGAAGGGTCACCAGACCTGAAACATTAACTCCGTTTTTTTCTTCACAGACACTGCCATTCCTGCTGAACTTTTCTAGCAACTTCTGTTTTTGTCCCAGACTATTCAGCCTCTTCTGTAGCTCAAACTCTCCAATTCCAGCAACATGCTTGTAAATCTTTTCTGAACCTTTCAAGTTTAATAACATTCCTCTAGCAAAGAGACCAAAATTGAACACAATGTTCTGAAAGTGGTCTAACCAATGTCCTCTACAGTCACAACACAACTTCCCAACTCCAATACTCAATACACTGACCAATAAAAGCAAGCATACCAAACGCCTTCTTCATTATCCTGTCAACCTGCAACTTCACCCTTAGGGCATCTGCACCCCAAGGTCTCTTTGTTCGGCAATGTCCCCAAGGACCCTACCACTCACAAGTTTTACTGGAGGTCATATTTGACAATGTTTATTTCATGCCAAGCATACAGCCTGAGTGTTTTATGCAGGTTCCAACCTTAGCTGTGCTACAGTGAGAAGATTTTGTGAGCTGACCTGATTGAATTTTTGCAGTTCCTGCTCCGATATCAGTGTGTCCCTTACCAAGATCTAGGACTTTAGAATGTCATCAACACTTGGTTTTGGACAGCTCCTTGCAGTGGAAGATATAGTGTCCCCTCACCGTTCAGCCAGAAATTATGCGAATGTAGGAAGGTGTTTCTCTACATTACCCTTTCCCTTGCATTATCTGAAGGGGCTCAGTTCATTAGCCTTGAGATTGATAGGAACAGATGGACTTGTAAGCATTAGCCTGATGAAAAATCTTTCACCTTTTGGTCTTTGAACACAGTATTTTCCTGTGAGTTGGGCTGGAATCCACCTGCATTGGGTCTAACAAGCTCTATCAAAGTAAGTGTCCAGAGAGGCCTTAAGCACTGAGGAAGTTTCAGAAAGATGCCTCAGTGTCCTGCTGATCACACCGTGGTGCAGTAAGTGAGGAGTTGCTGCAAGTTATCAGCTGATTTGCTGATATGAATATGATCTGCACTGTAGTAGCTTACCAAGGCTTTTCTGAAAGCACCTTCCAAAGCCATGTCCTCTACCTCTCAAAGGACTGGGGGCAGCAGATACATAGGAACACTAAAATCTGCCAGTTTCCCTCCAGGCCACACACCATGTTGATGTGAAGTTATATCAGAGTTCCTTCACTGTCACTAGGCCCAATATCCTGGAACTCCCTCCCTAATTTAGATTAGATTCCCTACAGTGTGGAAACAGGCCCTTCAGCTCAAGAAGTCCACACTGCCCTTTGGAGCATCCCACTCAGACCCATCCCCTATAACACACACATCCCTGAACACTATGGGCAATTTAGCACGGCCAATCCACCTACCCTGCACATCTTTGGACTGTGGGAGGAAACCGGAGCAAACCCACGCAGACACGGGGAGAACGTGCAAACGCCGCACAGACAGTCGCCCGAGGCTGGAATTGAACCCGGGTCCCTGGCGCTGTGAGGCTGCAGTGCTAACCACTGAGCCACCGTGCCGCCCTAATGATGCTGCGGGTCTCCCAAGATCCCATGAACCACAGCAGTTCAAGAAGAAGACTCACCACAACCACCACTTCAAAGTCAGTTGGAATGGGCATAAAAATACTGGCGCAGCCTGCCACGCCCACATCTCATGAACAAATTAAAAAGGAGAGTGCTGCTGCCCCCGCCCCCCCCCCTCACAATTTTCACAAGGAAAACTGAAGCTTTGTGTTCTTTTTTAAATATAAAAATCTCACTGTTCCACTTCTCCAATGATTCCTAGTTCGAAGAAACGCAAGCCTGCCTGGACAGATCGGATTCTCTGGAGGGTGAAAATGTCTGACTGCTATGATCTATCACCAAATCTCAGGCGGAGCAAATTCCCAGATGGCAAATCCAGCCACATTCAAGTGCTCCAGCATGTTTACCGTAGTCACATGGAGTATCTCATCAGCGACCACAAACCTGTCACCGCCATCTTTTCCCTGAAGGTGAGGCAGAGCAGCTTATCGTAACAGCTCCCAATTGTGGCATGTAAGAAAAGAGTTCCTGTTATCTCTGACACTAGAAGTATTGGGTTACAGTGTGTGGCCCATTGTGTAGAATAATCCCTCTCTCTCTCTCTCTCTCTCTGTCTTTTCCTGCTGTTTAATGTGGTCATTCAGTCATACAAAACAGAAACAAGCCTCATGGCTTAACTTGTCCGTGCTGAACTAGTCCCATTTGCCTGTGTTTGGCCATATCTCTCTTTCCTAAGCATGTTCCTGTCCAAAGGTCTTCTAACTGTTGTAATTATACCCACCTCTACCACTTCAGTGGTTGATGTCACTTTCTACACAGTGTTTCATCAGTAGTCCCTGTGACTGCCACATGTTGGTGGAATATGATGCAGACAACCAAAGGAATGTTTACATTTAGTTCATTTGAATATCCTGCAATGAAAACGAGTATCAGTGATACTTGAGAATGTAAGTGTGGTTATGGTACAGTTGTACGAAACCATCTGGTTCTCTAATATCCTTTCAGATATTGAGGGAAACCTACTGTGTTAACCTGGTCTGACCTATGTATGTGTGTGTTGCCAGAGCCACTGCAATGTGGCTGGCTCTGAAATAGCCCACCATGCTGGTCAGTTGTGCTAAATTGTTAGAACAAAGAGTAATATCTCCACCCTATAAGTACTTGAAACTGAGCTCTTTCGGACTGAGTGGAACCTGGGACCCTGAGAAATTCCAGCAAGGAGATTCACGAACCTTGTGTGATATTGGTCCAGCCCAGGCTCTATTTGAGATCTTGCTGGATGTTTCCATTTCCCTCCTCCATCATACTACACTTCCTGTCTCTTACAGCATTGGGCTGTCTCTTACAGCATTGGGCTGACTTGGAGGAAAGTGATAGCTATAGCTGCTGTAGCAAGTCTTGCTGTCAGACTGTGGGGGAAGGAGGTTTAGGAGTTGAGTTTGTTTCTGGTCTGAAGCAGTTACTAAGAATGTGGAACCAGACCAAACTTTCCTTTAAAACTTGGAGGATAAACCAGGTTTTAAGCTCACATGTGTGGGGATTTATGAGTGATATCATGTGAACAGAAAGCTCTCCCAGGTCACAGTTCACAACAATGTAAGTAATTCTCTGTTCCAAGCTCGGAGATTGTTCAATAAACCAAAAAGTGTACCATGATATTACCTCGCTGAGCATGAACAACAATTGACATTGAATGATATGCAGCTTTTTTCTGGATATCCAGAGTCACTAGGAGTAGGTGACAATTTGTCAAAACTTTTCTCACTGAAGAACTCTGTGATTATTTTCTACTGATTTGTTTTCATAGTTTTCCCATAAAATGCAGACCCCATTGGTTCAGCTCCAGGTGGAGGACGAATGGAGCAAACCTTCAGATGCTGTTGTTAGATACAGGATGGCAAGCTCCTTCGCCAAGAGCTCGTGGGACTGGCTTGGTTTGTACCGGGTAAGCTAGTCATTGCCCATTTCTGAGAGGTTCTAAAAGGCCAGAGTGGCCAAAAATCAAATGGCAGTAACAGGCTGCCACGTGTGGGTAATATCTTATTGACATTCACATCTACTGGGACCCCTACCCTTGCATGGAGTTAGAAGAAAGATGTTAGAAAGGAATCATTAACATTTTTCATTTCTGTCATTTTACGAAGCAGGTGCCTCATGTTTCTAGACTCCAAAATCTTCACTGATGATCAAGAGTAGACTAATGGGGCAGTAATTGGTTGGGTTGGATTTGTCCTGCTTTTTGTGTATACAGTGTGCCTGGGCAATTTTCTATGTTGTTGTGTAGATGTCACTCGTAACTGTGCTGGAAGAACTTGGCTGGTAGAGTGGCAAGTTCTGGAGCACAAGAGCAGTCAATCTTGGGAATATTGATATTTTGAAATATGAGGACTTGATACTTTGCCTCTAGTTCCAGTCCAATACGTTTGACTTATTTTTTGTTCACTCCTGGGACAAGGAGTTTTTTAAAAATTTAAATTTACTTGTGGAATGTGGGTGTCGCTGGCTGGCCAGCGTTAATTACCTGTCACTAGTTGCCCTTGAGAAAGTGGTGTTGAGCTGCTTTCATGAACCATGCAGTCCACATGCTATAGGATACCCTCAGGGAGGGAATTCCAAGATTTTGACTCAGGAATAGTGAAAGAACGGTGAGATATTTCCAAGTCAGGATATGTGGCTTGGTGGGGAGCTTCCAGTTGTTGGTGTTCCTATGTATCGGCTGCCCTTGTCCTTCTAGACAGATGCGGTCATGGGTTTGTACCGTGCTGTCTAAGGATTTGTGGTGAACTTCTGCAGTGCATTTTGCAGATAGTAAACGTTGCTGCTGCTGAGCATCAGTTGTGGAGGGAGTGGATGCTCATGGATCCAGGGCCAATCAAGTGGGTTGTTTTGATGTCAAGCTCCTTGAGTGTTGTTGGGACTGCACCCAACCAGGCACACAGGGAGCATTCCATTACACTCCTGATTTGTGTCTTGTAGGTGGTAGACAGGCTTTGGGGTGTCACGAGATGAGTTACTCGCTGCAGTGTTCCTAGCCTCAGACCTGCTCTTGTAGCCACTGTTTCATATAGTGAACCCAGTTGAGTTTCTGGTTAATGGTAACCCCAAAATGTTGATAGTAGGGAATTTGGTGATAGTAAAACCATTGAACGCCATGGCCAATGGTTGGATTGTCTATTACTGGAGAAGGTCATAGCCTGGCATTTATGTGGTGTAACTATTACTTGCCACTTGTCAGCCCAGGCGTGGATATTGTCCACTCTTGTTGCATTTAATTTGGACTGCTTCGGTATCTGAGGAGTCACGAATGGTGCTGAGCATTATGCATTCATCAGTGAACATCTGTACCTCTAACCTGATGACGGAGGAAAGGTCATTGATGAAGCAGCTGAAGGTGGTTGGGCCAAGGACACTACCCTGAGGAACTCCTACAGAGATGTCCTGAAGCTGAGATGACTGACTTCCGTCAACCATAAACATCTTCCTATGTGCCAGGTGTGACTCCAACCAGCAAGAGATTTTGTCCCCCAATACCCACTGATTCCAGTTATGATAGGACTCACACTCAGTCAAATGCAGCCTTGATGTCAAGGGCTGTCACTCACCTCACCTCTGGAATTCAGATCTTTTGTCTATATTTGAACCAAGGCTTTAATGAGATCTGGAGCTGAGTGGCCCTGGTTGAACCCCCCAAACGGACGTCACTGAGCAGGTTATTGCTGAGCCAGTGCTGCTTGTTAGCACTCTTGATGACACCTTTCACCATTTCATTGATGATCAAGAGGACACTGATAGGGCGGTAATTGGCCGGGTCGGATTTGTCCTGCTTTTGTGAATGGGACATACCTGGGCAATTTTCCACATTGTTGGGTAGATGTCAGTGTTGTAACTGTACTGGAACAGCTTGGCTAGGGGAGCGGCAGGTTCTGGAGCCCAAGTCTTCCGTACAATCACCGGAATATTGTCAGGGTCCAAAACCTTTACAGTATCCAGAGCCTCCAACCATTCATGTGGAGTGAATTGAATTGCTTGAAGACTGTAATGCTAGGGACCACTAGAGGAGGCTAAGATGGATCATCCATTCGCCATTTCTGACTGAAGATTGTTGAGAATGCTTCAGCCTTATCCTTTGCAATGATGTGCTGGGCTCTTCCATCATTGGGAATGGGGTATTTGTGGAGCCTCCCCCTCCAGTGAGTTGTTTAATTGTCCACCACCACCGTACATGACCAGATGTTACAGGGCTGCAGAGCTTAGGTATGATCCAATGGTTGTGGGATCGCTTAGCTCTGTCTATCACTTGCTGCTTATGCTGTTTGGCATGCAAGTAGTCCTGTTTGGTGGCTTCACCAGGTTGAGACCTCATTATCTGGATATGACTGGTGCTGATCTTAACATGCCCTCCTGCACTCTCCATTGAACCAGGGTTGATCCCCTGGTTTGATAGTAATGGTTGAGTGAGAGATATGCCAGTCAATGAGATTACAAATTGTGCTAGAATACAATTCTGCTGCTGTTCATGGCCTGCAGCACCTCATGGCTGCCTAGTCTTGAGTTGCTAGATCTGTGTGAAGTCTGTCCCATTTAGCATGCGATAGTGCCACACAACACAATGGAAGTTATTTTCAATGTGAAGGCGGGACTTTGCCTCCTCAAGGGCTGTGTGATGGTCACTCTTACCAATTCTGTTATGGATAGATGCATCTGCAGCCGGCAGATTGGTAAGGATGAGGTGAAGGATAGTCTTCCCTCTTGTTGGTTCCCTCACTACCTGCCGCAGATCCAGTCTAGCAGCTATGACCTGTAGGACCTGACCAGCCCGATCAGTAGTCCTGCTGCTGAGCCACTCTTGGTGAAGAACATTGAAATCCCGCAACCAGAGTACATTTTGTGCCCTTGTCACTCTCAGTGCTTCCTCTATGTATTGGTCAACATGGAGGAGTACTGATTCATCAGTGGAGGGAGGATGGTACATGGTAACCAGAATGAGGTTTTCTTGTCCGTGTTTAACCTGAAACCATGAGACTTCATGGGGCTTGGAGTCAAAGTTGAGTACTTGCAGGACAATTCCCTCCTGACTATATACCACTGTGCCTCCGCTTCAGCTGGTTCTGTCCTGCAAATGGAATAGGGCATATCCAGGATTAGTGATGGGGGTGTCTGGGACATCCCCTGTCAGGTATGATTCCCTAAGTATGACTGTGTCAGGCTGTTGCTTGACTAGCCTGTGAGACAGCTCTCCCAATTTTGGCACCAGTCTCTTTATGTTAGTAAGGAGGACTTTGCAAGGTTGGACAGGGCTGTTTCTGTCATTATCTTTTGCAGTGTCTAGATCGATGCTGGGTGGCCCATCTGGTTTCATTTCTTTGTTGAGAGTACATGGTGATTGATACAACTGAGTGACTTGCTAGGCTGTTTCAGAGGGCAGCTGAGAGTCCTCTACATTGTTGTGGGTTTGGTGTCACCTGTAAACCAGACCATGTAAGGATGTTAGATATCCTTCCCTAAAGAGCATTAGTGAACCAGATTGGTTTTCCCGACAATTGACAGCAGTTTCACAGTCATCATTAAACTCTCCATTCCCAACTTCCAATCGATCAAATTCCATCAGCGGGATTTGAACCCAGGTCCCCAGAACATTACATAGGTTACTGGATTAACAGTCTTGATCTGGATCATAATCTCTCTGAATTCATGAGCACATTATGCACAATACAAGCATCCATTATGACAAGACACCTACATCATTTTGTTTAGAGATCAGATCATCCTGAGTTAAGGAAAGAGTGGTTCAATTTCTCTGTAGTTTGATGATGTGTCAAGTGTTACATTTAACTCCTCTCATAGACGCATTGACTTTGGTGATTTAGTTTCCGACGAAATAGTGGCAAGCTGCTAATACTCCAAAGCCTATTCAGGGCTTTCAGTTTTATAGGTATCACTGGACAAAAGTTACTAAGCTAGAGAGATTAGCTGCCATTTTATGAGTTTGTCCTTCCCATAAATGTTACAATGCGCCTCTCATTCACTCATCTGTAGACTCCTGCCTGGGTTATGGCCGGAGGAGCAGAGCCATAAATTTCATGTTAAAATTAAGAAATCTGAATTCTAAATACTACTGAAGAGATTTTTTTTCCTCACCTCCCTTGCTGCGAAAGTAAAGATTAGAAACTGCTTCAGCTTTCAGGCGGACCCAACTCCCGCTGTAGTCTCTCCTAATAATTTTCCAGCAGTTGCTATTTTAAAACCAGTTAATCGCTAAAAAATTTATAATCCTTTTGAAGTCCAAGGTTATTTCTCACATAAGCTGTGGAAGTAAAAGCTGAATATAATTAATTTCACAGCTGTGAGTTTTAGTTTTTATTCCTCCAGGAAACTGAATAGCATGAGGCCAGATTTCCGCGTCTTTTTGTTTACAACTGATTCTGAAAGTGTTGAGGCGCTTCTTGTAGGTCTGACATCAATTCAGTCTTCTCTTTCAATTTGTTGTTGGAATTTTCCAATGCCTTTCCATTGTTACAGGCAGTGACTCGTGCCAGCAATGGACAGCTGCACTTGCTACCTTTTCCAGGTGAAGACTGGGTGTGTCATGGTAAAACATCTCTTACTTCAAAGAATTTCAGTTTCCACAATATGAGGTCTGTACAGAAGCCAAACAGGCCTAGGGCAACAGTGCCTAGGCCTTCCCTTGATCAGATTAAACATGGGGCCCAGAGTTTTTAAAGAGAAACTTAAAAGTCAGTAGCTTCAAAGACAATCTTACAGACCTCCCTGTTGATTTTCTTGCCTATCTATACTTACAGGTTGGCTTTAAACATCACAAGGACTATGTAACATATATCTGGGCAAAGCATGATGAAACTGATGCCACGAAGCAATGCTATCAGGTAATTACTGCCACACAATCGTACCCGATCAAGTGACCGCTTTATACATTGGGGTTGGTGTACTGGGTGAACTGATGTGATTGTGCTGTGTTAAACATAGATCCTTTCCTTCTGTTTCATGTGTTCAAATTCAATATTTAAGTCAGGATTGGTTGATCAGGCCAGACTTTATGACAGAAAAGTTGTAAAGTGTAGATTTGCTTCAAAGCATTTAGTGATTGATGCGGTAGCTCTCCAACAATCACAATTATATTGAACTATGGATAAGGGATATAGTTCAATGTGGGTCCCTGTGATCAGGGATGTAAGTGCTGATTTGACTGTATAGTTTGTTTCCATGTTAACTCAATATCCTTCCACAGTTGAAGGTTTCCCCTCCCTAATGGCTGAACGGGTCAATCCAAAATCCATTTGGACAATTGCAAACTATTTTAATTGGTGTGAACTTACTGCACAAATTTGCAATAATTTGGCATAGAATTGTTGATTTTGTTCAGTCCAATGGGCTGCTCTTGTAGGATTTTTAGGACAAGTGTATATTCTCAAGTTTGCTATCTCTGAGACTCCTCACCTTGATGGATACTTAAAATTGATTTGGACATCTCAATCTTTTATTTCAATGTCTCAGCTACTTGAATAGTTCAATAATTTATTAAAGTTATGGCTTTCTATATCTTATGATGATTAAAAACATAAGAGCAATTATCACTATGGATCTTACCTCTTACCCCAGTATTTAATCCACCCCCTTCTTTATGGCCAACACTAATTCATCGTGGGTACAGTTCTCAGTGCCCTTGAGAACCTGAATCCAGTCAGATATTGACCCTGGAGTGGGAGCAGTGTCACTTGTTGCAAAGCAGCAGTTGGAGCACAGGAACAGCAGGGCAATAGTTAACCCTCTGATCACAACACGTGGATTGGGAAAGGCCTTCACTGGCCTAACAGGTTTGTTTCCGATCATGGGGGAGCCTTGAGTTAGAGGTACAGGTTTGAAATGAGAACTCCCACTTAATGTGGTGATAAGTTCTTTGGTCAGAACATTTTTGGAGTTAATGTTTCGGGTCCAGTGACCCTTCCTCAGAACTGTTGGTAGCTGGGAAAACGTCAGTTCATATGCAGAAAATAGGAAGGTGGATGGGGTCAGGAATAAATGATAGGATAGAGCCCAAAGAGGAAGAAGAGCAGTTGGGTAGACAAAGGAGTTGATAACTAGCTGGCTGAGAGAGTTAATAGTTGTTCGTAGGAGTTAAGAGTACATGGGAGAGTTTCGGCTCTAAAATTATTGACCTCGACATTGAGCCAGACGGCTGCAGGGTCCCCAAGTGGAAAATGAGCTTCCCATTCTTTCAGTTCCTCTATTTCCGTTACAGATATTCAGTTGAGGCCAACTTCGACAGGGGAGCCTTCGAAATATCCACCTTCTTCCTCAAGTGAGGATTCCCCAGCACCGTTGTTGACAGGGCCTCAACTGGGTCCGACCCATCTCCTGCACTTCCACCTCACCCCTTCTCTTCCCTCCCACAACAGCGAAAGGGTTCCCTTTGTCCTCACTTACCATTTCAGCAGCATCTACATCCAGAAAATCATCAGACACCATTTCCACCATCTCTAGCAAGATGCTACCACCAGACACATATTCCCCTCCCCTCCCTTGTCTGCCTTCCACAGGGACCATTCCCTCTGGGACAACCTTGTTCCACACTTACTTTGCCGCCCCCCCCGCCCCCCCCCCCCTTCCCTTGCAACTGAGCGAAGGTGCAACACCTGCCCTTTTACCTCATCCCTCCCACTATCCAAGGGTCCAAACATACCTTCCAGGTGAAGCAACACTTCATCTACACTTCCCAGAATCTGGTCTACTGCATTTGGTGCTCACAATGTGGTCTCCTCTACATTTGGGAAATGAAGTGTAGACTGGGTGACTGCTTTGCAGAACATCTGTGTTCTGCCAGCAAAAAAAAGACCCTGAGCTACCTGTTGCCTGCCACTTTTACACACCATCCTGCTCCCTGGCCAACATCTCTGTCTCTAGTTTGCTGCAGTGTTGCAGCGAAGCTCAATACAAGCTGGAAGAGCAACACGCCTTTTTCCACTTGGGGACCCTCCAGCCCTCCGGAACCAATATCGAGTTCAATAATTTTAGGGCCTAAAATCTCCCTTGTCCTAGCCCCCTACCCCACACACCAGGCCGTGTTATCACATAGCCTGCCATTACACGCCACCTATTGTTAGTCACTAACAGTCCACGAGATACAGAGCAGATTTACCAGGATGCTACCTGGACTGGAGGGCAAGTCTAATGAGGAAAGGTTGAGGGAGCTAGTGCTTTTTTCATTGGAATGAAGAAGGATGAGAGGTGACTTGATAGGGGTATACAAGATGGTTGGAGGCATAGGTACAGTGGATACACAGACACTTTTTCCCAGAGCGGAAATGACTATTATGAAGGAGGTGTAATTTTAAGGTGATTGGAGGAAGGTATAGGGGAGATGTCGGAGGTAGGTTCTTTACACAGAGTGGTGGGTGTATGGAATGCGCTGCCGGCAGTGGTAGTGGAGTTAGATACTTTAGAGACATTTACGCGACTCTTGGATAGGCACATGGATGATAGTGAAATGTAGAGTACGCAGGTTAGTTCGATCTTAGTAGGATAATAGGTTGGCACAATGTCATGGTCCAAAGGGCCTGTGCTGTGTTGTACTGTTCTATGTTCTATTTAACAACTATTCACCCTCCACCCAGATCATTATCAACTCCTTTATCTGTCTAACTGCTCTGCTCTCTTCAAGCTCTATCTTACCATTTACTCCCTACCCCATTCCCCTCTCTATTCTCTGCATATCAACCAACGTTTTCCCAGCTACCATCAGTTCTGAGGAAGAGTCACTAGATCCGAAACGTTAACTCTGATTTTTTTCTTCACAGATGCTGAGCTTTTCCAGCGACTTATGTTTTTGTTCCTGATTTATAGCATCCGCAGTTTTTTTTGGTTTTATTTAGTATTTAACTGACCGCCACATCTCTTCTAGGCATGCCCACCTTGAAGAAGTTCTGCTCCTTTCTCCAACGGGATTTCTGTTCCAATCTTTCATTTTGTCCACCAACATTAATTTCACTGTCTATATCTGACCAAGAAGTTGCTAAAACTCGTTTCCACAGCCATATTACATTCCTCAGTGGCTGCCTCTGTCTTAGACTCACCCAACGTGGATTCCAACTGAAGTTTCATCCTTCATGTTTTGAATACTCCCAGGATCACTGATATCTCTGTGATATTCAATATTCTACAAATAGCTGCTCTCACCGCATCCTGAGATCCACACGCAGTGACACATGCACACTCTCAACCTTTCTCTCCAACAGCATCACATCACACTGGCTCAGGGCTGCAGCACAGTTCCAGTTCTTCCTCCGGCCCATTCATTGTGCTAACAAGAAACTTTTTCTTTGCCCTACAGGCACCAAGGCCCACAAGATGCAACAACTCAGCAATATCCATGGCCCTCTGGAACCTTCCTCTCCTCCCCTTCCCTCTGATCTGTCCTCTTCCCCAACCCCGTCTGCTGTCAGGTATTCGCCAACCCCCACTAACCTTCTGCTCTCTGATGCTGAATGTTCTGTACTCAGCAAATACCACAGCTTTTTCCCTTTGCGTCCCCACTGTAACAAATTTTGGGCACGACATGACGCCAGACTCTTCTTCCGCCGTCTTCGCCTTCATGCTCATTTCTTCGGACAAGAGTCCTTTCCCCATCCCACAGACCCCTTTACCTAAGTCCAACACTTTCCTCCACCTGGACCCCTCTTTCTAGCCATTTATCTGCGCTCGATCTGTTTATTGACAATGGTTGGTGTGATATTGATCGCCTCAATTTCTCTGTCCCCCTCACCAAATCCAACCTATCTCCCTTCGAACTGGCTGCACTCTGTGTGCTTAGATCTAACCCAGATTATGTTATTAAGCCTGCCGATAAAGATGGTGCTGTTGTAGACTGGCATACTGACCTCAACATTGCAGAGGCTGACTGCCAGCTCTCAGATACCCCCTCCTATCTTCCCCTGGACCATGACCACACCATAATGCATCAGGCCATTGTATCTACTACAGTAACTGATCTCATTTCATCCGGTGACCCCTCCAACCCACTGCTTCCAGGCTGATAGTCCTTAGCCCCACACAGCTCACTTCTACCTCCTGCAAAAAATCCACAACTAGGCCTGTCCAGGCAGACCCATTTTTCAGCCTGCTCCTGCCCCACAGAACACATCTCTTCGTACCTTGACTCAGTCTTCTCTCCCCTGGTCCAAGCATCCATGTACATCCATGATTCCTCTGACACTTTACACCAGTTTCAGGTTCCACCCGCCTCCTCTTTACCATGGACGTGCATTCCCTTTACACGTCCATTGCCCACCAGGAGGGTCTTAGGGGTCTCCGTTTCTTCCTGGAGCAAAGATCTGAACTGTCCCCACCCACCACCACACTCCTCCACTTGGCCGAGCTCACTCTAACCCTCAACAACTTCTGTTTTAACTCCTCTCATTTTCTTCAGGTCAGAGGGGTTGCTATGGGTGGCCAAATCGGCCCTATTTATGCCTGTCTCTCCTTGTTCCAGTCCTATTCCAGCCCCCACCCACAACTCTTTCTCCAATGTATCAGTAATATCATCGATGCTGCTTCCTTGTCTCGTTTGAAACTGGAAAAATTAATTTCCACCCTACCCTCAGTTTCGCCTGGTCTATCTCTGACTCCTCCCTTCCCTTCCTGGATATCTCTGATTCCATTTCTGGGGATGGACTGGCCGCTAATATCCACTATAAACCCACTGACTCCTACAGCTACCTGGACCAGACATCCTCACACCCTGCTTCCTCTAAAGACTCCATCCCATTCTCACAGTTTCTCTGTCTCCATCGCATATGTTCAGATGAGGCCGTCTTGGACAAGGGATCCTCCGAAATGTCCACCTTCTTCCTCGACCGAGGACTCCCCAGCTCTGTTGTCAACTGGGCCCTCCACTGGGTCCAACCCATCTCCTGCACTTCTCTCTTCCCTCCTGCAACAGCGATAGGGTTCCCCTTATCCTCACCTGCCATCCCACCAGCATCCACATCCAGAAGATCATCAGATGCCATTTCCGCCACCTCCAGCGAGATGCCACCCCCCATATTCCCCTCCCCTCCTTTGTCTGCCTTCCGCAGTGACCATTCCCTCCAGGACACCCTGATCCACTCTTCCTTCACTCCCAACTCCCTCCCACAGCCCCACAGCATCCATTCCCTGCAAATGGTGAAGATTTGCCCATTTACTTCCTCCTTTCCTGCTATCCCAGGGCCCAAACATGCCTTCCAGGTGAAGCAACACTTCACCTTCACTTCCCAGAACCTGGTGTCCTGCATTCACTGCTCACAATGTGGTCTTCTCTACATTGGGGAAAGTGTAGACTGGTGTTTGCTTCACAGAACATTTACGTTCTGCTCGCAAAAATACCCTGAGCTACCTGTTGCCTGCCACTCTAACACACCACCCTGATCCCTGGTCAATATCTGGCTTGCTGCAGTGTTCCAGTGAAGCTCAACACGAGCTGGAAGAACAATGTCCCATTTTCCACTTGGGGACCCTGCAGCCCTCTGGACTCAATATCGAGTTCAATAATTTTAGGGCCTAACTCTCCCATGCCCTAGCCCCCACCCCACAGACCAGGCCTTGTTATCACATAGCCTGCCATTACACACCACCTGCTGTTAGTCACCAGCAGTCCCCATTAACAACCGTTCACCCTCCTAGCCTGATCATTATCAACTCCTTTGTCTGTCCAACTGCTCTTCTCCCTATGTAGGCTCTATCCCATCATTTACTCCCTACCCCATCCCCTTCCCTATTTGCTGCATGTAAACTGACTTTTTCCCAGCCACCATCACTTCTGAGGAAGGATCACCGGACCTGAAACGTTAACTTTTTTTTTCTTCACAGATGCTGCCGACCTGCTAACTTTTCCAGCAACTTCTATTTTTCTTCCTGGTTTACAGCATGTGCAGTTCTTTCAGTTTTTAGAACATTTTTGAAATTCTCTTCTGTAGAGAGCAGTGGAGGCTGAGTCATTGAATATATTGAGGACTGAGATAGACAGATTCTAGTGTTACAATCATGCGAACAGGCAGGAAAGTAGAGTTAAAGTGGCAGTTAGATCAACCATGGTCTTATTGGATGTGACCATGCTTGATGTTCGAATATCTTCCACCAATTACTATTTGTTTCATTTGAAAGGATCTTGGTTAATCTGTGACCTAACCCAATCTACTAAACTTTGCCTCTTATTCCAATCTAACATTTAATATTAACAATTATCTCACATTGTCAGTTTTAAGAATTCATCCACTGTCTCTTTGAGTGTGAAGAAACTTTTCTGATTTCATTCCTAAAAGATCTATCTCCATTTTTTAGATGTTGCTGTCCAGTTCTCCACATGCTGCAAAAAGATAGCTTTTCTACTGATGCTATCTGTGCCCCTGAACATCTTAAAAACATTGGACCAAATTACCCACAACTTCTAAATTCTAGACTTACGACTGTAGTTTGTATAATCTGTCCTCAGTCCACGTATCTTCCTGGTTTTCTGGAAATGATCAGAAACCAGGGATCAATCTTCTTGTTCTGTGCTGTTCTATTCAACACCAGATTGTGCATTCAAACACTGAAATGCCAAGGGATCTCAGGTATATTTCTGAATGAAATTGAAACTCCTCTCACGTTGAAAAGGTGAAAATTCAGTCACACCTGTAGATGTCGCCGTTGAGTTGAGGTTGGACCAGACTTATCTGTGATACCCTCCATAATCAATAGCCTGATAACATTGCTACTTTGGCTCATCCCTAAAAATGGCGATTGGTGATGTGTAGCAATGTGACTGACACCCAGCCAGAGTCAACCTCTTCACGTAAAGAGAGAATGAGAGAAAATTCAGCAAAGGCCATAAACAAACTGCGGTCTAACAGTTCCGTGCTATTATTTGTTGTGGAATTTCTTCCATCTTTCTGCAGGTCATGTTCAGTGAGGAATCCGTGCCAAAGGGCACTGGGGAGTACATCCTGTGCTACTACAGCAACAATTTCAACACCATTGTGGGAGTGACTGAGCCCTTCCAGGTCAGAAGATGCAACCCAAGATCTGATCTCACTTATCTCTACTGCATGTGTTTTATGTTTCTGAATGCAACTTCACAACTGAGTATCACAGTGCATGGCAGTGAATGCAAGTGTCCAGGTTTGATGGCCTATTGGAGCCATGCCTAGTGCCAGTCTATCAGTAATTCATTTGGCAATTTGGTGACACCTCTTTCTATGTCACTGAGAGACCAAAATTGGGCATGTGCTTGGTGATACCATTTGAACTTCACTATATAAAGACTTTCTTGATTGTACTAGTAATGACATACTGGTAAGTAGTTTGAATCAACTCCAGAAACCTGGACATAAGCTGGCTAATGACACAGAAAGCTATTTTGCAAAACTGAATTTTCTCCCATCCTCTCCTGAAACTCCTGACTTGAGGAGTCAGAAATTCTTGACACCTGCTATATATATTTTGTATACATTTACATTATAGACATGTAGATGGATATAAAATCTGATATATTAGAACTAGAAACTAAAAGTTAGGAGTACATGTTTTTGGGGGAATCTACCTCGAGAAGCATGTAGTGTTTAATGGAAGTATGGAACTGTTCTGTTGCAGTACAGGATCGCTTTCCTCACCAGCAGCCTGCAACAATAAACAAGATAGAGTTCTGGATAATGAAATGTGAGGCTGGATGAACACAGCAGGCCCAGCAGCATCTCAAGAGCTGCTGGACCTGCTGTGTTCATCCAGCCTCACATTTCATTATCTTGGATTCTCCAGCATCTGCAGTTCCCATTATCAAAGATAGAGTTCTCATTTCTTTTCCATGCTGAAAGGATGATTATTAAAACATCACTGAACACTTATCTACACATCACAGTGGGAACAGTGTGTGTTTGTGAGTAAACCAAAAACATTTTTAAAAAGTTACTGCTGATTTGAAAAATTGACTACCTTGTTACCAAAAGAAAGACTGGATAAATCCTGTGAAAAAAATCAAAATGTCAACAGGCACAACAATGAGTACACCAGCCAGGCCTTAATGAAATGGGGAATCAATGATGTTATAATGCTATTTGAGAAATTTAAGCAAAAATGTAAGTTAATTCTCAACATTCACTTAGACATATTTGTAACAACATATAAATTAGCTATATCCTTCCAGGGGCAGGACTTACAAGAATGTATTTAACAATGGGGAACTGATTGAAGAGAATAGAAAAATCCCAGATGTAGTTTTTGAAAAGTTTAGCTCCTTGACCCCAAGACCCGACATCATTGGCAGTAGTTTACTTTGTTCCATGTTTACTGGTTGCAAACTAGAGAGTCCGATGTATCTCCAGAATCTTGGTGCCCTTTTTCCCTCAGTCACATCTGGACTTCCTGGGCTTCCAATGTTCTTCACATTTATTCCAGCCTTTAGTGCAATATTAACGTTTCCTTTATTGAACAAATGTGTGCCAAGTACTTTACATGTAACAAGACCTGTTCCATTATCAGAAAAGAAAGCTCCGATGGTTTTGTTGCCCCTTTAGGAGAAAGGTCTTCCTTAAGTAGGATTTGGTGAATTGATGGCCCCCCTCTAGTCACCACTGGTACTATGGAAGACTAAATGGTAAGATCCTGGGGAGTGTTGCTGAACAAAGATACCTTGGAGTGCAGGCTCATTGTTCCTTGAAAGTGGAGTCACGGGTAGACAGGATAGTGAAGAAGGCACTTTGTATGCTTGCCTTTATTGGTCAGTGCCTTGAGTGCAGAAGTTAAGATACTGCATTCAGTTCTGGTCTTCCTGCTATAAGAAGGAAGCTTCCTGCTATGTTGTGAAACTTGAGAGAGTTCTGAAAAGATTTACAAGAATGTTGCCAGGAATGGAGGGTTTGAGCTATAGGGAGAGGCTGAATAAACTGGGGCTATTTTCCATGGAGCATTGGAGGCTGAGGAGTGACCTTATAGAGTGTTACAAAATCATGAGAGGCATGGATAGGGTAAGCAGCCAAGGTGATTTCCTCGGGGTGGGGGACTCCAAAACTAAAGGGCATAGCTTTACAGTGAGGGGGAAATGTTTAAAAGGGACCTAAGGGAAAACTTAGAGGGTGGTCCGTGTGTGGAATGAACTGATTGATGGATTGATTTGATTTGATTTGATTTTTTATTGTCACATGTTCTGAAATACAGTGAAAAGATTTGTTATGAGCAGTACAGGCAGATCAGAGTAAGCAAAGGAAGTACAGATCAAAAAGACTTAGACAGAAGCACACAGGTTACATTGCACGGAGCGTGCGCTAGATGACATCAACATTAACAAGATCAGCATTATTTGACACTAGAGAGTCCATTTGCCAGTCTAATGATGGCCGGGAAGAAGCTGTACCTGAACCTGCTCATGTGTTTTCAAGCTTCTGTATCTTCTGCTTGACAGAGATCGTAGGCAATCATTACTGGGTGTGATGGGTCTTTGATGATGTTGGCAGCCTTTCTGCCAACATACTGGTGAGCTGTGTAAGTAGAGTCCATGGATGGAAAGTTGGCTTCTGTGATGGTCTGGGCTGTGCTCACCACCTTCTGTGATTTCTTATGGTCTGGGCAGAGCAGTTGCCATACCAGGCCATTATGCACCTGGTCAGTGTGCCCACAATGGTGCATCTGTAGAAGTTGGTGAGGCACTTTAGAGATGTACCAAATTTCCTGAGTCGCCTGAGGAAGAAGAGGCTTTGTTCTGCCTTCTTGACTGTTGCATCTACATGGGAAGTCCAGGACTGGTCGTTGGTTATTGTCACTCCAAGGAACTTGATGCTTTTCACCTTCTCAACTTCAGTTCCGTTAATGTAGATGGGGTCGCATTCTCCTCCTTTCTTTCTGAAGTCAATGATCAGTTGTTTAGTTTTGCTGATACTGAGAGACAGATTGTTTTCATTGCACCATGTCACAAAGCCCTCTATCTTCCTTCTGTGGTTTGACTTGTCATTGTTAGATATCTATCATGCCATGGTGGTGGTGTGCCTGAGGAAGTGGTGGAGACTGGTACAATTACAACATGTCAAAGGATGGTTAAATTAATTGGAAGGTTTTAGAGGGATATGGGAAAATGCTGGCAAATGGGACTAGATTTATTTGGGACTTCTGGCCAGCATGGACAAGTCAGACTGAAAGGTCTGTTTCTGTGCTGTATATCTCTATAAATCCATATTATTCGACCGTTACCTTGGTCCAATTCCAGCATTTACTTCACCCAAGATCTACAGCCCATGCCCTTATTGGACTATCTAGACATTGTTTCAAGAAAACATCTTGGATGCACCTAATAAATTTTGCCCCATTTATGCTCCGGGTATTAAGGGAATCCCAATCAATATTGGGAAAGTTAAATTCATCCACCACAACAATCCTGCTGTTTTTATATGATCTGCTTACTTATCTGATCCTCCATCTCCCATTGGCTATTGGGAGGCCTACCGTACAACTCCATCACAGTGATTGCACCTTTCTTATTTCCTAAGTTCTAACCATATCGCTTTGCTGTTCTACATTAGTACAACTGTGACATTTGTCGTCATCAGTAATGTATCTCCCCAATCCCTTCTACGTCCCTCCCTATCGTGCCTGAAACATCTAAACCCTTGAACGTTGTGCTGCCAGTCCTGCCGTTTTCTGAGCCAAGATTCTGTAATGGCTGTAACATCATTAGTTCCCTGTACTAATGCTTTACCTATTACACTCCTTGCACAGAGATAAATATACCTCAGACTTTCAGTCCTACTGTGTTCATTACATTAGCCCTGCCTGGTCTTCCTTCTAGGCCTACTTGATCTAGCCCCTCTCTTTTTTTCAAACATTCCACATCCTGACCTTGTTCCCAGCTCCCTTGCCATGCTAGTTTAAACCCTCCAGACTGGCACCAAGAAGCATCCCTGCAAGGATATTGGTGCCCCTCCTGTTTAAGTGCAGCCGATTCGTTTTATACAGATCCCACCTGTCTTGGAAGAGATCCCAATGATCCAGCTATCTGAAGCTCATCCTCCAACACCAGCTCTTAACCACATATTCAGCTGTATTATCTTTCTATTTCTGGCCTTACTAGTGTGTAGCACAGGGAGTAACCCTGAGATTACCACCCGAGAGGCCCTGCTTTTCAAATTCTGACATGACTCCCTGAACTCCCTTTGCAGGACCTCATCTCCCTTTCTGCCTGTGTCATTGGTATCAGCATGGACTGTGGCTTCGGGCTGCTCACCATTCCCATTTAGAATATCCTGTGCCTGTTCAGAAACATCCTTGACCCTGGCACCCAGGGAAGCTCTGCACCATCCTGGGGTCTCACTCGCAGCTACTGAAATGCCTGTCTGTGCCCCTGACTATAGACTTCCCATCACCACTGCTCATTTACACTTCAAGCCTTCGTGCTTTACAGTAGAGCCAGTCATGGTGCTGCTGGTCTGGCTGGTGCTTTCCCCTGAGAGGCCATCCCTCCTCAACAGTATCCAAGAGAGTATATCTGTTTGAGAGGGGAGTAGCCACAAGGGACTCATGCACTGCTTGTCTTCCCCCTCCTGGTGGTCACTCATCTACCAGGCTGAACCTTCAGTGTGACCACATTTCTGAAACTTCTTTCTGCCTCCTGTCTGCTTCTCAGTGAGTCTGACTGTCATTCCAAAAAATCCATGTGGTCTGACAGGAGTTGGAGGAAGACATACCTCCTGTTGCTTGGGACATTTAACTTCTCCCTGATCTCCCATATCTCACAGAACACTCCAACACCTGCCAATCCTACCCCTCTCGCAACTACTGGATGAAAAGAAAAGGAGAGACCTTACTTAGCTGTACTTTAATGCTGTTCACCCCCTTCAGCAAAGCCTGGATGGACTAACTTGGATTGTTTTTGCTCGAGCATCGGAGGTTGAGGGGGTGACCTGAAAGAAGTGTATGGAACTATGAAGAGTGTGGATACAGTGGATAGTCAGAGTTTTACTCTCAGGGTGGGAATGTCACCCTGGGGGGTGTCATAGCGGGGTTTAAGGGGAGACGGGGAGATGGGCAAGGCACACAGGGTAGTCGGTGTCTGGAACACACTACCAGGAGAGATGGTAGAAGCAGATACGATAGCACCATTTAAGAGGCATTTAGAAAGACACATGAACATCAGGGAATAGAGGGATAGAGACCATGTACAGGCAGATGGGATTATTTTAGAATTGCATCATGGTATGCACACACAGGGTGGTCTGATGGGCCTGTTCCTGTGCTGTACTGTTCTACGTTCTAAAGAATGAATTGGCTAAGGAGAACTGAAGAAATCAACAGAAGAGAGACCACAAGTCTGAAGGGAGTTAAACATAGTTGAAAAATCAATTTCTGGGTTGTTTAAGCAATTTGAAAAACAGATGGAGCCAGTTGAGGGTTTCATAAAAATATTTCCTCATCGAAAGAACCTCTGCTGAGTAGCAATTCTTCAAATGATAGAATGTCAATTCTTCAAAATGGTATGCCTACATGACAGAGTCAAACTGAGTCCTTAAGGAATTGCAGCTCCCTCTGAGATGAAAATCTTAGAATACAACTGCAAGTCTCCTTTGCTTGATTCATTACATGAACCCCTTCATATATCAGAAAACACTGCAAACCTGCAGGAGCTAATGAAAAAGGATGTAGAATACTTGTTGTCAGAGTCACATAGCAGGAGATTCAACCAACTCAAAAAGGTAATACGCTGGGAGACAAATTTGTCAGAGTACAATAGAACGAAGCCTACCAATCTCCAAGTACACGCTTCTATAAAAGGTCTGCAGCATGCAACCTTGGTCCAAGAAGGAAAACCTTACATCCAAAACTTTAACCTCAGCAGAGACCAGGTGTGTTGGAATGTGTTCTGTGATATAATCCGAAATATCACAATTCCAGCTTGAAGAAAGTGAGAACTCTATCTTGTTCAGTCTTGCAGGCTGCTGGACAGACGAGGGCCCTGGACCAGACTTTATCCAACCGCTTTGTACTGGTTCAGTGAAATGTTACATGCTACTCCAGGAAAAGCTGTGAAATGCATCCCTGAACCCTGGAACATTTGCACTTAATTATTAGATCCTAGCTCTAAAATATAACAATATACTACAAGAATATATAACACCTCAATCAACTGACCAGAATTAATCACAAATGGGCCTTGAGGTTCACATGATAGCTCAGAGAAGACAGAGGTGATATGTGAATGTAGCGTACCAAAATCAAACTCCACCAGAGTTCATTTTGAATGATTTATCGAGGGGTATGTCAATATGAGGAGAGGTGTTGCATGATCAGCTTTCAGTTTCTGCTAGTACTGCTCCCCAGAAAACTACTCAAAGGAATGCCACAATCATCAATTATATGTTCTTCCTTCAAAGAAATATTTGCAATTATATAGCACCTTGTACTACCTCAGAACATTCCAAACTGCATAACTGAAAGTAAGGTCCTTAGAAAGTGTAGTTACTGGCATGACGTAGGAAATGCAGCAGCCCATTTTCACCCAACAAGCTCCCACAAATAGCAATGCGATGAAGATCTCTCAACCAACACATCAGAACAGATTATTCAAATAGCAATGTGATAACAATTAGACAGTGCATTCTTATGTGTTGGTTGAGGGATCAATATTGGTTAGGACAGTGGGGACAGTTCCCCTATTCCTCTTTGAAATAGTACCATGAGACTCTTTACAATCACCTGAGAAAACAGATGTGAGTCTTAGTTTAATGTCTCATCCAAAACATGTCTTGTCTAATAGTGCAGAGTTCCTTCAATTCCTCAGTAGGCGATTGGAATAAACTTCACACAAGGAAACGCTCTGAATTGAATGTGCAGAGCAGATTTATATCTAACCACCCTGTGCCATACAACTGTAAGCTCCAATGTTGGAATTGTATTTTAATACTTGAAACCGGGAACATTAAAAAAAATGTTGACAATGTTACTAGAGCCCTTTGCCAAAAGTTTACGGATTGACATTGTGATATGGAGGGACTGCTCTACATCTTGTCAAGTAAAGGGCCATGTCCAATGTGAACAATGACCATTCCCAGCCTGTGTGTGTGTGTGAGGTGCCAGCAATCAGTCAGGCACAGAACCAGCTTTTTCCTGATTTATGTATGTAGACAAAGTCAAAGTAAATCTCCTGTTTCTTCCCCCTCTAGATTATTCTGCCCTCCTCAAGTTCTGACACCAGCAAATCTGACAGCTCTGATTCCAGCTCAGATGGGGAGGAGATGAGCACCCTGAAGCTGATTCGCCCCAAATCCCGCAGCCCCAGCCCAGGCAAAATGAAGAAGAGGAGCAGCCGGAGCCGCAGTCGGAGTAAGAGCCCGGTTGCTCCAATAACACGGTCCCTGCAGGGCCTCAATCTCAGGGTAGGCTCCAAGCACAAAAGCAAAAGCCGTAGTCCGTCACCCAGGGGGGCTCAGGTGTGCACCTCTGGGCAATCCAAATTGCCAAGGGGCAAACCCACTTCAGGAAACAGCCAGAACTCAGCTAGCAACCCGCGGGACAGACTTCCACCTTCAGCTCCGGCGACTTTCAAAGATACAGCTTCTCGGGAGAAAAATCAGGCTGTTCCTGGCACAGGAGCTGCCCTGATGGGGAGACCTAGCAGTTTGGCTCAGGAAGTCCCTGTGCAAAAAAGGGACAGTGCTCAACACCCACATCTGTCTCCGACGCTCTCCCAGTCTCGTGGTGAGGATGGAGCCATCAGTTTGAAGTTAAATAAAGCAAATCAACTCTCCATTGGCAAGTCTTCTCAAAGTGTCCAAGTCCCAGTATCAGAGTCACGGCCACCGATATGGCAGTAGGAAGTAGGGAATGGAGCAGCATTTTCAGTGAGAAGGACTGCCCACTGGAGAAGGCAAAGTAACAAAGAATCAAAGGTCTCGTGTTGACGCAAGGAGTCAACAAAGCACAGAGAGACTGGAGAGACTGTAATAGTTAACGTAGTTGGAAGTATGCGTGAGACAGTCAGCCTGCATGGGCTGTCCTAACTTTTAATTTGATATGCGAGACTCCAAGAGGCTGGATGACTCTTAGAGCCTCTGGAATTGATGAGTGGATGCAATCATGATGTAATTATTTAATTAGTCACCTAATTTACATTCTAAATAATGCCATTACCATCCCACTGTGTGATTGAAATTCAGAGTACGCACCGTCCAGCAAACCTACTCCTAATCTTCATTACTTTCCCTTCTGTTGCCTATCCATATTCCTCTCTTCCAGTGTCTCTCCTTCGTACTCTTTCCTTTCTGTGTGAATGACCCTGTTTGTGACTGTTCTCATTTCACTCGCTGCCTTCTCACATCTGTGTCTCTTTTTAAATGTCACTTTCTTGGTATTTGCTTCATTGTTCTGATACAGGGTGATTTTGAACTTCTGTGCCATCATGAGGAAATCACACTCTTGAGCTGCATGTGTGGAGAATAGGAATGCAACATTGTGTCCTTTAATCTCCATTCCCTCCCAGCCTGGCTCTTTGCTGGGAGCATGAGATTAAAGAATCACTTCAAAACTATATTTCTCAAATGTTTATCGATACTCTGTCACTGTCACTGTTTCCTGAAATTTACTGTTACAGTGTGTGCCAGTTTATTCATCCATGAACACAGCATGTGTGGATCCATACATCACACTTTGCTGCAGGAAATAGATCTTGAGTATTTGACTGTCAATGTGCTGCCAGTTCACCACTTGCTGAAAGGGAAGCATGTGAGGAGCAAATCTTCTGCAAAATAGGTTGGTTTTTGGCTGCCAAGCAGCACTTGGGAAATTACCAGGGAGGTTTCATACAGAGTGCATCCCGAGCCCTTACTTCCCAGCAATGCTGAAGGAGAGCTAACAGCATTGTTGGCCTGTATTGGCGGGTAACCAGCTTTTCTTCTCAAGTTCTCAAAGATTCACTGCACTATCCACTTGGCATTGGTGACTTAGTGTCGTACCAGTCTGTCGGTATGGGGTCTAGGTCTGAGTCACTCCCTTCCAGGAAGATTGTGGTTCCTTGCCTTCGCCCTAAACACCCCCAGCAATTGATAATGTAAATTCATTCTATACAGATGTAGAAGTATAGAACTGTGAACGCATGAACATTAGACTTGGCTAAATGTGAAAAAAATGTTTAAACTAAATTATGCTTTTGAATGTATATAATTACATAAGCTTCTTGTATAAAATATTTTAATTTACTTACCTTCTACCTCCAACTCCGACCAATTCTCCCCTTGCCGAAATGCACTGCATTTAACTGATGCACAGTTCTGTGCGCATTGAATGTTCTTTAGTGCCCAGTTCTGCTGGCTGTGGCTCATCTATAAGGTTACTCAGTATTGGTGAAAATAATAATCATGAAGTCATATGGTGAATACTTCAGTAAAATCATGGGCCCTTCAGTGTAGGCAAGAACTCCAATAAAACTAGGAACTCTTCAGTATGGACAAGGATTCTTCATTTAAAATGTGAATTTCCAGTAGAAATTAGGACATTTAAGTATGGCTTCAGAAACGGGATGGACCATTTAACATAGATGAGAACTCCTTAATATTAGCTCGGAATTCTGAAGTGTAAGACCATTTCTTGCATGTTGAGGCAGTAGCATAATGGTGCTGTTACCATAAGACATTTAGAAATAGCAACAAGACTTAGATCATTTGGCCCCTTGGGCCTGCTACACCATTCAGTAAAATCCTGGCTGATCTGACACTCCTCACGTCCACTTTCCTGCATTTTCCCCATAACTTTTGATTCTCCTCCTGATCAAGAATCCATCTATCTTACCTATAAATGTACTTGACCAATAATCCAAAGGTCTGACTAATCTAATGATATGAGTTCAAATGCTACACAGCAGCTAGGAATTTTGCATTTTTGAAAAAGAAACATAGTTTCTGGAATGGTGACTACAAAAGAATTGGATTGCTGTTTTAAAAAATGACTCATTATTGTTCTGCAGGGAAAGAAAGCTGCTCTCCTAACCTGTTTGTCTTAATTTAATTGTAATCTGAAATAGCCTAGCAAGCCTCTAAATATCGTCAAAAATATTATAAATTCACCACATGACTGCAGCAGTTAAGAAAAGTTGTTTGTCACAACCTTCTGAACAGCAAACAAATGCCGGTGACATGCACATCCTGTAAAAACACTTCTAAAAATCTTCAGTATGGTCAAAGGATTCTCATTAGAGACAAACGTACTTCCAAAGAGATGAAGAGCTTTCAGTATAGGCAAGCACTTTTTCTATAAAAGCCACAACTCTTCAGTGTATTTGTGGACTTTTCAGTATGAACAAAGATTCTTATGTACATACATGCATTGTGTAATAAGACTGTGATTCTTCCATTTAAAATATGGACCCTTTAGTATAGAACATAACTCTTTGGTGGAGATGTAGATGTGCACTGTTCGGTAAATACGTGAACTCTTGCATAGCTGAAGAATCTCCATTAAACAGGTAGACTCCAGTACAGATAAAATGTTTTGTAGAGGCAAGGCCTCTTCATTATAAGACAAGAACTCTTCAATATGGAACATGACTCTTCAGTGGGAGATACTCATTCTTCTTTGTAGACAAGGACTAATCAATATAAGAACATTTTAATTTAGACCAGGAATCTTCAGTAAAAGTGTGGATTCCTCAAAACAGACCAAAAGTTTCTTTTTAAATATAGGACTCTGCAGTATAAGGACTCTTCAGTGTAAGGACTCTTCATTGTAAATGAGACTCTTCAATATTAGATGAGATTGTGCAGTGTACATTTGGATTCAACTATAAACATATCACATTTCAATATAAACACTACGTGGGGCTTGGGAATAGCAGAGTCACAAAACTGTGGCTCACAATGGGAAAAGTAGGAAAGAAAAGCACTGAGAGATCAGAGGTGAAATAAAAGAGTATTGTTGAATTTGCACAGTTGCTGATCTCTATCCTCACTAAATGTAATATTCCAGCAGTCATTTCACAATTTACAAAACCACTCAGTTTGTGGAAATTGTTATTAAGTTCTATGTATTGCACCTGTAGGGTCAAATGTTACAACCAGAAATGTTTCAATAGGATTTCAAGTTAGGATAGAATTTTCTTCCACCATAACTTGGGGGCATGATAACAATACAGCTAAAGGCTTCTTCACTTCCTTTTCGTAAATCTTTGTCGTGCACTGAAATATTCTGCAGGCTAAATATGAGACAATCTTTCAGCATTTACTGTGTTCATCTTTGGGGCAGGATTCTCAATGAAAACAAGCACAACTTGAAGTGGAGGCATTAGCTGGCTGCAATTGATGTACGTGTGTGTATGTGTGCGAATGTTTAATGTGTGTGAGATTCCTGTCTTCCATAGTTGTAAAACATGACATGCTTTGTAGATGGACAAAAACTTTCACTGCGGTTAAACAATAATGTACAATAAAAAGAATTGTGTGTAATCTTGAGCTTTCTGTTTGTTTTACAGAGTTGTTTGGTTTTTTCATTGTGTATTACTATTAAAAATGGTTAGAAATAGGAAGTTATTCAAGATAGGTCATCCTTTTGGGTAGGACAGCAGATATTTGATATTGTAGTCCATTTGAAAGCCCAAGGAACCAAATACTCAGCAATGAATTTCAGAGGCTTGAGCAATTATTGTTAGAGGTTTGAGAACCACATTTATTTAGAGGTAGTAGGAACTGCAGATGCTGGAAAATCCGAGATAACAAGGTGCAGAGCTGGATGAACACAGCAGGCCAAGCAGCATCTTACGAACAGGAAAGCTGACATTTCGGGCATGGACCCTTCATCAGCCCTTCATTATTTAGAGTCTTATGATACTGTACAGGCAAAACTGGGACTCAAAGGAGCATGAAGCTATCAAAGGTCTGAGCAGTCAACAACTTGAACCTATTCTTGGCTGATTCCCAGTGAAGTTTACAGAATCTGTCACAATTATCTAAATTGCTTGTAGCTGGAAAAGAGTTTGGGTCAAGAGTGCAAATTTTGCTGTGTGTTCAAATTTCTAACTAAATACAAATAGGAGTGTAGTCTCTTTCATCTGGGTGAAAACAGTGATCCAAGCAGAGCTCACACTAGTACTGAGCAGTGCTTTTTCAGCAAGTTGTCATTTAAACTCATTTAGATATCAATAAATATAAAACCTATCACCAATAGCTGCAGTGCATTTTTTTTCAGATTTAGGGTGAGAGGGGAATGATTTAAAAGGGACCAAAGGGGCAACTTTTCATGTAGAGGGTGGTGCGTGTATGGAATGAGCTACCAGACGAGATGCCAGAGGCCGGTACAATTACAACATTTAAAAGGCGTCTGGATGAGTAGGAAGAATTTAGAGGGACATGGACCAAATGCTGGCAAATGATACTAGATTTATTTAGGATATGTGGTGAGCATGGACAAGTTCGACTGAAGGATTTATTTCTGTACCTGTACATCTAAATGACTCTATGAATTAAACACCTTTCACTGTATTTTTTTCATAAAAATACAAACAAAAATAAATGAGCTACTCTAATCCTATTCTGTTCTATTTAGAAGTGCCAACTTGGTAAGAGTGCTTAGTATAACTGAGAATGGAGTTATCGCAAACACTTTAAATCACGGTAATCGATTGCCTGAGGGTAATGTGATTTTAAAGGATTGAAGGTGAATTTATTTTATTTGCTTCATTGGTTTACTGGTTAGTTTCTTAATAATTTTTTTTCTAAAATGCTTTTAAAACAGACCTAGTACAGCTTAATTTTCAGAATTTCCCTGAAGCCTGAAAAATGAGTAAAATTAATGGAAACTTATCATGATGATCAGTTGATTCTGGGGCTGTTCCTAGTTTAGTGGTTATGGCTGGATTCCAGTGTGACTTGATATATCCTGAAGGTCATAGACACTAAAAATTTGCATGGTCACATCACTGAAACCAGCACAACTGAATACAGACTGGGGTTTACTCTGCTGCTTATCTACAGTATCCAGGTTTGTTATTCCCCAAATCTATTGTGTCTGCTTTACTTACTGCTTTCACAAGGTGGGGACAGATGTTAAATACTGTATGAATGAATCTAGATGTATGACAATGACATTGTAGAGGACAGTTTAAGACAAAGCTTGCAGAGGGTGCTTCTGGTACAGTGGTATTTTTTTCCTAACTTCCTTTTGTGTTCCTATCTCTGCTTTAGAAGACCCCAGGTTCAAGTCCCACCTGCTCCAGAAGTGTGTGTCTTCGTATCTGAACTGGTTGATTTTAAAAGAATACTTTAACCAATTGGCCGCAGCAATTTGATGGCTTAGAAATGGTTTGGGGTCTCTCAGGGAAGGTTTGAATCCTGCCAAATACTGTGTTTATGGGCTCTTATGATGTAGTGGTAGTGTTCCTACTTCTGGGCTAGAATCTCTAAGTTCAAGTCCCACCTTCCCTCAAGGCATATTGTGACATGTCTGAACAGGTGGATTTAGTTTCTTAAAAATTGATTTGTGGTCTAAGTAGATGAAGTGGATGTAATTACATAGACTTACATAAGCATGGAGATAGACTATTTGGTTGAACAGTCCTGTGAAAGTCTTTATGCCCTACATCAGCCTCTTTTCATCCATGCATATGGTCATAGAGGTCTACAGCATAGAAATAGGCCCTTCAGCTCAAATTACCAGTTTTCACAATTAAACTAGTCCCATTTGCCTGCGTTTGGTCCATATCCCTCCATGTACATGTTGAAATATTCCTTAAATGACAAAATTGAACTGACTTCCACAACTAACTTTGGCAGCCCATTCCAGACAATCAAAACCCTCTATGTGAAACTAGTTGTCCCTCTGGACCCTTTTATATCTCTCCTCTCTCAGCTTAAGCCAATGCCTCTAGTTTTAGACTCCCTACCATGGGAAAAGCTGTTGGATAGCTATCCTATCTATGCTTCTCATGATTTTATAGACCTCTGTAAGGACACCACTTGGTTTCCTATGCTTCCCAGCAAATTCTACTTCTTTCTCCCTTGTGTGTTTATCTAGCTTCTCCTTAACTGCATCTATACCATTCGCCTCAACCTGTGTTTGTGGTAACATGTTGCAGCTTCACCACTCTCTGGTAGAGGTCTCCTGAAATTCTTGGGAGATATTTTGGTCTGTCTTATATTTCCATCCCACTGGTTTTGGTCTTCCTCACAAATGAAATGTATTTTCTGTGTTTATATTATTGAACCCTTTCATAATCTCGATGACCGCTTTCAATTGGTCCCACTGCCTTCTGTTTTTTTAGAAGAGCCACAATCTGTTCGCTATTTCTTGAGACCCGTTATCAAATGAATCTAAATCATTGGTCTGTAATAATATTATATTAGTCAGTGAATAAAATATAAAATATTTTAAAAATCCCAAAGTCAACCACATTGTAGTGGGTCTGGAGTCACATGTAGGCCAGACCAGGTAACGATAGCTGATTTCCTTCCCCAAAGGATATTAGTGAACCCAATGGGTTTTACAACAATGACAATGGTTACATGATACCCATTCAGCTTGCTTTTTTTATTCCACATATTTCTAAAATTGAAATCAAATTTCACTATGTGCAATGTAGGATTTGAACCCATGTGTAAAATGCAATTTGAGAGAGATTGGAAGAAAAACATAGCACAGTTCACTCAAAACTGCTACCCACGTTGATAGGGTTGTAAAGAAGATGTATGGTGTATTGGCTTTCATTGGCAGAGGAACTGAGTTTAAGAGCATTGAGGTTATGCTGCAGCTCAATAAAACTCTGGTTAGACCACACTTGAAATATTGTGATCAGCTCTGGTCATCTCATTATAGGAAGAATGTGGAAGCTATACAGAGGTGCAGAGGAGATTTACCAGGATGCTGCCTGGACTGGAGGGTAGGTCTTATGAGGAAAGATTGAGGGAGCCAGGGCTTTTTCCATTGGAGCAAAGAAGGATGAGAGGTGACTTAATTTAGGTTTACAAGCTGATGAGATGCATAGATAGAGTGAATAGTCAGAAACGTTTTTTCCCAGGGCTGAGTATTACGAGGGGGCATAATTTTAAGGTGATTGGAGGAAGGCATAGGGGAGATGTCAGAGGTAGGTTCTTTACACACAGAGTGGTGGGCGTGTGGAATGCACTACCGGCAGTGGTAGTGGAGTCAGATACTTTAGAAACTTGTAAGCGACTCTTGGATAGGCACATGGAGGATAGTAAAATGTAGGATATGCAGGATAGACTGATCTTAGTAGAATAACAGGTTGGCACAACATGGTGGGCCGAAGGGCCTGTGCTGTACTGTTCTATGTTATAAATCAGACAAGCCTTGTATGTTATCACGAATGAGATAACCTGGAGTTTGTTTAAATCATGTAACTTTATGCCATCAAATCCTGATGCTTAATCTTCGTAACTGCTGCTTTTTAATTCTGCCCATTTTAAACTATACAACTAAGCAGACTGAAGAAGACTAAATTGCACAGCACTAGAGTATGTGCTGCACTGCTAGGAGTCACCATTCAGAAATAAGGGAGAGAGGACATTTGTCACTTCAGATTCTATTAGAAGTTGAAGAGGACTAAACTCTGCTTATTCTGGAGTTACTGACCGCTGTGCAGTTCATGGTTATGACAGCCTGACAGTATAAATATATCAAGGCATTTTTCAAGAGCAGATGAAAAGTGAGTGCCAGGAGGTTATCATGTGTGTAAAGCTTCACTGTTGACCCTGAACCTGTCCTCATTTGATGTCATTCCTGTATAAGCAGGGTCATGTACACAAATTGGCCTGCAGCCACATCATGTTGGGTCACTTGCCAGCAAATGTTATCAGGACACATACGGACTAGAGGAACAAGGCAGAGAGAAGTGAATGCACACTTTATTTATAGCTTTAGGGCTCTTCACCATTCCTTTCAAAATCCAATACAATTTATTTTTGCAAAAGCAAAACAGAGTGGATAATGGAAATCTGATATAAAAACAATGTATCTGTAAAGAGAAAGAGTTTATGTTTCAGGTTAAGATGACCCGTCACCTGATAGAGAGACAGGGAGCATGCAAGGGCAGTGTGGAGGGAGTAAGGACAAGAGAGAAGGTCAGTGATGGGTGGGGAGAGCAGCAGAAAGTGACTAACAAAAGATTTCAAGGTGCAACAGCTGAAGCAAGTGGCAATGGGTATAGGAAAGAAATGAAGGGTTACGTAGAGATCTTCTGAATGTGAGTTGCTGAGATAAAGAAAGAAATTAAAACAACACCAATCCACCGAAACAAACAAAAGAGAAAAACACACCTTGAACAAGATGACGGTAGAGCTTTCGCTCTGAAGTTGTTGAACTCGCAGTTAGACCCAGAAGCTTCAGAGTTGAAAGATTAGATGCTGTTGCATTGAGGAACCACTAGTTGTTAAATAGTGCAGCAGCTATAAGTCACATTGAATAGAGATCTGTGAAATCAGACGTGATTGTGTGAGGCAGTTTGGTAGACAGTCAATACTGTTTGGGGATGTTCCATGAGATGCTGGTGCAGCTCAGACAAGCTTTTTGAAAAGTGGAGATCAATAAATCTGTTGACTTAGTTTTGAAAATCTTGATGCAGTTACATTGTTTCTTCACTCAGCTTTAGGCCGCACTGGAGAAGTTACTATTATTGATGCGTATGTTGACCTCTGAGTTCTGACATCATTATTACTCTGATTTGCGAATCAGATTTTCAGGGTTTGAATACTGAGGTGGTGGATAAGGTCCTTGGCTTACTCACACTCTCTATTCCATCTGTTCAATTCTTCTTTGTCCTATGTACCTCTCTCGGCATCCTAACCCGTACTATCTGGTGTACCTTCAATTATGGTCTTTTTGGCAGTGACTAGCAATTTAGCAATCGTCCAAAGCTCTGAAAGAGAGTAATTACTTTAGCGTAATTTGCAAAAAAAAAGTCTTTAAGTTTCAAGCCTGAGTCAATTGTAAACACTTGTCATACAATTTACTGGAATTGGTGACATTGGATGTTCCATTCTTGTATCTTTCTTGCTCATCTGTTAGTGGATTGAAGAATTCATCTATAATGCTAAGGTCTTGTAGAATCCTCTTGAGATACTCATACTTGGAAAGGATAGCCACAGGGGAACCTGATTGTTTATCACACCTGGAAAAGAAACCATTTGTTGTAGACAGCAGTATCGAGGAAATGGCAGTGCTAAGCAAATGACCCACTGTACTCCACGCACCATGGGGCCACCTTTCCATTAACACAGACATAACCGAGGCCTTTCAGGACCTGTGGGGCCAACAGGGGCTTGGATACATCATCACCCTTGGTCATGCCTTTTTCATTTAAGTTTGCTACCTTTTTTTTGTCATAGTGTCCCACTTGGGGCTGTCTTAAATCATTTTTGTCTATTTTGATCAGTAGACACAACCGAGCACACAACTCTATTTATTGTTTTAGCTTAATCAGAGAACATTGTGAATGGTCCAGTGTTCTGTGCTCTGCTTCACAATTTTATTAGTTCATCTCGTGTTGGTACTCATGCCCATTACCCCTCCTCAGATCAATGCAATCGACTCAGTCCCAGTTACACAACATCACTTGTTTACTGCTAAACTAATTCTAGTTGTTTTGGCCTGAGGACACCAACCTGACTCTGCCCCCTACCTCCTTGCACCAACAATGAGTGGTGAGCAGATTAGGATGTGATGGGTGTAGAACTGGAATACATGTCATCCTAGTACGTTTAAAGGTGACTGCAGCACTGGTTTATTGAGTATAGCTAGCTGCTGTATGATCACATCAGAAACACAGACAGACCAAACACAAGCAGCACTCACCTCCTTGGCTCCTCATTATTGCAATTCCTTGGCGCTGATTTCAGCCAGAAACAGCGTGGTAACACAAACTCAGACAACAGCCACTCCACTGCGCTCCCATTCACATATTTGTTCATCTGATTTGCCAATCTGAAGGAAGTAGAATCGGGCAAGAGTAAGAAAACCCATTCATGTGCTAATGTTTAAGATCAAACATGTTGATAAAGTAAAGGTTTGTAGTTTTGAGTCTCTGTTCAATGCAACAAGGGATTTGTTAGAAGAGAATAACAAGTGAATTATTTTCTGCTGGCACAGGACTAAATGTCCAAAGATGTGCAGGTTGATGGATTGGCCATGCTAAATGACCCTATGGTGTCCAAGGATGTGCAGGCTAGGTGGATTGGTCATGGGAAATGCAGGGTAATAGGGATGGGGTAGGTCTGGATAAAATGCTATTCAGAGGTCAGTGCAGCTTAGATGGGCCAAATGGCTTCTTTCTGCCCTATAGGGATTCTATGATAAATTTATGGTTTATAAATTCTTCAAGCTGTAAATAATGCACATTACAATCTATGTTCACTCCTCAGGACCAGGTACTAACATATATAAAATAGTGTTATTGTTGTCATTGGATGGAGACCCATTGACACATCATTCAAAGTATTGCAAACCGATCACCAGATCTAGGTATCCCACTCAGATTCAGATGGGTTACAATATGTGATCAGAGATAATGGGAACTGCAGATGCTGGAGAATCCAAGATAACAAAATGTGGAGCTGGATGAACACAGCAGGCCAAGCAGCATCTTAGGGGCACAAAAGCTGACGTTTCGGGCCTAGACCCTTCATCCTTTTCTGATGAAGGGTCTAGGCCTGAAACGTCAGCTTTTGTGCTCCTAAGATGCTGCTTGGCCTGCTGTGTTCATCCAGCTCCACACTTTGTTATCTTGGGTTACAATATGTATTTGTTTGGTGGGCAAAGCCCATTGAAAACCTAATGAATGTTTAACTACCTGAATGTTGATATCAAAAGTAGTTCTAGTATACTTTGATACGATTCACCAGTATTGCAACATGGAATATATCTTGGCTGAATTGCAACTAGATCTGAAACAACCAGGCAGCAAGGTAAATGTTTTCTGATAACATACTTCCAACTCTGAACCATAGAACATAGAACAATACAGCGCAGAACAGGCCCTTCAGCCCTCGATGTTGCGCTGACCTGTGAACTAATCTAAGCCCAAGGACTGTTTAAATGCCCCTAATGTGGCTGAGTTAACTACATTGGCAGGCAGGGCATTCCACGCCCTTGCCACTCTCTGAGTAAAGAGAACCAGCTATCATATTACAAGGATTAAAGTTAGATTGCGTTTTAGTAGAGGAGAAATATCTTTGTTCTCTTGACATTTTGAATAAAGTTTTGCAAATTGTTAATACATCATTTACACAGAGTACTGTTCCTTTACCTGATTAAAGTTACATAACTTTGTTTGGTACCTGATAGAATCATCTGAACAAAGTGCACATATTCTTCTACGTTCTGGAACAAGGACATAATTTAATATAAGTTGACACCATCCAGGATAAAGCTGCCTGTTTGATTGGTGCCACATCCACAAATACCACTCACACCACCACTAAGGCACCACTAAGGCACCAGTAGCAGCAGTGTGTCCTATCCACAAGATACACTGCAGAAATTTACCAAAGCTTCTTACACAGCACCTTACAAACCCACAAACACTTCCACATAGAAGGATAGAAGCAGCATCACCTGCAAGTTTTCCTCCAAGCCACTCACCACCCTGACTTGGAAATACATCACCGCTCCTTCACTGTCACTGGATCCAAACTCTGGAATTCCCTCCCCAATTGTGTGACTATCTACAGCAAACAGACTGAAGCAGTCCAGGAAGGCAGCCCACCAATACCGTCTCAAGGGCAATGATGGATTGGCAGTAAGTGCTGGCACATGTCCCACAAATGAATTTAAAATATCTAATTATTTGTAGAAAAATGGCAAAACCTCTTATTTAATCTTTGCTATATTCCATATACTGAGCATGATAAGACCAATCTGGATGAGAAATAGTGATAGAAAAACACAGGACAGAAAAGAATTCGTATTCTACCCTGAGATGCAAGTTATTGAATCTATCAGAACGTCAGCTTCATAGCAAGTTACAGATGCCAGGAGCACTGCAATGAAGTTTTGGACATTGGTATTTCTCTCTGAATGGGCACTGTGTTGACATTGGTGTTTAAAAGATGTTTGAACAGGTACATGGATCAGAAAAGTTTAGAGGGACATGCGCCAAACACAAGCAAACGGGACTAGATCAGTTTAGGAAACCTGGTTGGCATAGATGAGTAGGGCTGAAGGGCCTATTTCTATGTTGTTTGATTCCATGACTCCTAGTGGAAAGTTCACACGTGATCCATATATGAGGGCTAGATCTCTAACCCTCATAATTGCTTGTAGAACAGGATATTTACCTCTTCATGCAGGAACAGTGATAGAGAGTCCTGGACTGCTGGTTGTAATATGAGAACTTGAATTCCTGTGGAGAGATCTTGCGCCTACACCGATCCAGGGGTTTGTAAATGCTGCAACCTGTGGAAGTACCTGTAATGAGAAGCAATATATATTTTCAAAATGCTATTTTGGACTCTTCTTCAAAAAGGATAAATCCTTACCCTTTTGATTCGTTCAACTCTCCTACTATTGGTAACCTGTTGTTCGGAATACTAACCCTATCTGGTACATTCTCCTTTCCATTTATTAAACAATGTACAATGCAACTCATGTTGAACAATGCAATAGCATATTTGATGGTAAATTTTTACTGTGCCATTGCTCAAGTACATCAACAGCTTCACGGTTTAATATTCGTTCTGAAGTGTGAATAATGGGGGTGCTACCTGGCTCCAAATAGGTCTCCCCACCCCCAGTGAGGCAGCAAGATGGCAACATAAGTGCTCCACACTACTTGTTGCCCCAATACTTGTAGTTTAACATACGCCTCTCTATTTTATTAGGAAACAATCTTCAGTATTCAAACAGCTGTTTCATTTTTACATTGTTATTTCAGCATGATGCATTCATTCATGTGGAAAATAAATCCTTTTTCTTTCATTCACTATTCATCAGACTTTTCTGAAACTTAGCTCCAATGAATAGCAAGGATCCCCTGTACTTTAAATACATTAATTGCTATGATTAACTATAACTACAATTCTCTGAAACTCATAATTCATTACATTCTCATTATGTGCTGAATTTAAGACCCGCTCCAATGTGCCTTTTTTGGAGTTATCCTCATGCTGATTCTAAACACTTAATCCTTCTTAATAGTTTTAAAACTTTCTTTAGGACGAAGAACAATGGTTTCCCTTGCAGGAAATCACTGTGTAAGTTTAATTTGAGGTCTCTACAATTTAACAGATTGATCAAATATGGAACTGTATGCATTACTTAAACTCTTATCTTTAGTATTTATACTCTAATCTTCAATTTTAGGAACTTATATTCTGTGCTCTTTTGCAGCAGTTGGGAGGTGTAAAAATGATTTCTTAATGTAGAGAATAACTTAGACATTTTAGGTGAAAACATTAAGAGGTTCCAGGGATCAGTACACCTTCACAATCAATTATGTTTAGGGCAAAAAGTAACTTTTTAAAAGATATAACTGGGAGAAGTAACTCTTGGGTGTCAACATCGTGAGATGACATTCTGTTAGGGGAAGCTGATTAACAGAAATAACAGGAAGAATATTAAAACCAAGAATGTGCAGTTGTTGCTAGTATTAAGGGTCAGGCTGGAATACAGATGATGTGGGAGGGAGATGGAAACATACACTCAGGGCCGTAGCAGAACTTTGTATTTGATCTAGGAATGAATGTTGTCAGTAGTTATTGCATTACAATTTACTTGGCTGAGAATCGATTCACTCAGCTAGACATACAAATCTTCTTCATGGTTGGATAAGACACAGAAAAAAGATGAACGTTTTATTTCAGGTCTTCAGCATTAAAAAAGATTATTTTAATTTGCAAAGATGAGTTCATCATTGAAATTGACAGTTTGAATGAATGAAACCTATCTTAAACCTGTCGGAACAATACTGCTAAATGAAAATGAAATATTTCAAAGTTGATAGATACTTTAAAAAACATCAATGGAAGTTTTGAGATTTGTGTGTTTTTTTACTCTTTCATGAGTGTCAGTGGCAAGGCTGCCAGATGTTTCCATCCCTTTTTGTCTTCGAATTGAGGCTGGCATGACCATTTTAGAGGGCAGTTAAGAATCAACCCCATTGCTGAGAGTCTTGTGTCCGAGGTAGGCCAGATGGGTAAGGATGGCAAATCTCCTTCCCTAACTGACTGAAGTTAACCAGATGGATTTTGATAACAATCGACAATAATTGAAATGATAGCCATTAGTGAAGCTAGCTTTATGTTACAGATTTATTAATAGAATTTACATTCCACAGGCTGTCATGGTGGGATTTAAACCCTTGTCCCCAAAGCCATACGAGCCTCTGGATTACTACTCCAGGGATATTAGCATAATGCCACTATTTCCCCTTATTTTATGATTATTAATGTTTTAATATTAATTACAATACAGTTATAATAATTAACAGACATGTGTATCTTTAATTATATCCTTTATTCATTTAGGGGTTTAGGCAGCATTTATTACCCCATGCAAGTTGCCCAGACAGCAGTTAAGAGTCAACCACATTGCTGTGGATCTGGAGTCACATGGAGGCCCGACCAGGTAAGGATGGCAGTCTCCTTCTCTAAAGGATATTAGTGAACCAGATGGGTTTTTTCAACAATCAGCAACGGATTCATGGTCATCACTAGATCCTTAATTCCAAATATTTACTATTGAACTCAAATTTCATCATCTGCCATGGCAGGATTCAAACACAGAACATTATCTGGGTCTCGAGATTAACAGTCCAGCGAATTACATGGTCCCAGCATTATCCCTTAACACTCGCTGTTCAGGTCCCTACCATAATTTGGCCCTGTTTCTTGTTACACTCCCACTAACATCTTCTATCTGATAAGATTCTGGTCATGTTTCAAATACAAGTTGTTCTTAAATCCATTAAGTAACAAGAGTGAGCTATTTCACTAAAGCTTGAACTGAACCTTTCAATGCAGTTGAACGAGGAGTGCTTGGATCCAGATTTTGACGAGTACTGGGGGAGCTGGTGAGGATTTCAGATTGGCTCCAGTTTCCCATCTTACTTTGCAGACCTGTTGGTGTGTGGCCTTTTCTGTCACTGCCACTTGGGAAAGATTTTGAATTACTGTTCTTAGAAACGCTGCTCAAGTTGAATGCCTTCCTTGCAGAAGTAAAGGAGCTAGTGACCTCATTTTTCATGGTATCCTGCTTTATCAAAGGCCCGATTATGTGTTTGCCCGATATGGTGGAGTCCAAACTATTGGTCAAATTGGCTGTTGTGTTCGGTCTTCCCTGAATGGTGAAACCATGTTCTTTACTGATATATTCATCCAATCCAACAGCCATGGTCCCATTCATCTGGTTGTTTAAAGCCTTAGAGACATTTCTCTGCAAAAGCCTTTTGGGGCCATTCTTTTTCTCCACAGCAACAGGGATTGACTTCTGTTCAATGATGGAGTTAAAAGCCAGTCTAGTGGTAGCCATTGTGGTCATCAAGCTATTTTGAGAAATAACTTCAGTTTTCTGCATCTGGTCATCTTTGCACTCGTGACAATCTTTGTTTTTCCTTTTGATCTTTTGGGTTAAATTTAGCAATGTATGACGAGTAGTGGGTCCAGCAGAGAGGCTAGTGACTGTTTGGCTCTGTCTGCTGGTTGCTGCAGAACTTGCCATGGGTTTAGACTCCAATCCCATCTGAAGCTCATCTAAACTGGGCTGGGTACAACTGTACCTCGGTTGAGAACGAAAAACAGCCTGCAGCACTTGTTCAGTGATATTGCAACTGAAGAAGAAGAGAGACACAAAAGAGACATAAAAACATAAAGACAATTAAACCTCAGCTGAGGAGAAGCTTGCACCATCAGCAGTGTCTTTGATTAATCCCGGAGGAGATCCCAGATCCCAGATCCAAGTCTCCACCAAGCTGCTTTCATAACAAAATTTGCACTGAAATAGAATAACTGTGCCTATAAGATGAAAATTTATCTCCAGTAAAATAGGAGCTACTTAACCAGAGATAGGAAATAAAGTGTAATGACTTTCAATTTCCTCAGCTAAGGCCTGGAGTATAATGCAGGGGTAACATGGGTAGAAAGAGTCAGGCAGGGGCTCAAGATCAGTCAAGTGCAGTGGAGGCCGCGACGTTGGATGCCTTCAAGGCAGAGATCAACAAATTCTTGATCTCAAAAGGAATCAAGGGCTACAGGGAGAGTGCAGGGAAGTGGTGTTGAAATGCCCATCAGCCATGATTTAAATGGCGGAGTGGACTTGATGGGCCGAATGGCCTTACTTCCACTCCTATGTCTTATGGTCTTATGGACTCTTGATTATCAGCTGCAGAGTGTCAGACAGTTGCCTTTTTGTTGGGGTTGGTGCAGGTAGCTCTTTCCCCCCACTACAAAAGAGGCCCATGGTATGCGAGGGTGATGGCTATTGCCACCTCCCCCTGAACTTCCAGTGACCCTTGCCTCATCAGGGCATACACACATTCTGGATGTCAATAAGATTTGGTTCTAGGTTGAAGGGAGTTGCAAGTGTGGCTGAAGAGGGTCACTGGACACTGCCATACCATTAGAACACTGGCAGTATGCAGGATTTTTAAAAGTTTTTTTTTAAAAGATGGCTGTGTGTCAACATACTGGTAAAGCAACTAACTCAGGTCTCAGTGCCAACTTTTCCTCCGCACATCTCTGTTTGGCTTGTACTATAATGGGTGTATTGTCCCAGTTGAATTCATGTCCTTCTTTGTCCGTCTGTATGGGGACCAGGAGAATTGGTCCTGTCTCTTGGTGGCCAAACAGAAACAAGCCAGGGAATTCCTGGAGGCCTGGTATTCCAACTGGGATTCCATCAACAAACACATTGAACTGGACCCAATACACAAACCACTGAAAAACAGAGCCGGAAGTGATGCCAACCACCCTAACAAACCGAGGCCTAGGAATAACAAGTGGGACAGAACACCAGTCCTTCACTGGAGGCGCACTGATGATGTTAACTAGCAGGGTGACGAAACATCTGCAATCAAACACACCAGCTCGGCGAGCAAGTCTACAACCTCAGTGCCAATGCCTTACCTACTCTGCACTCAGGCAGGAGCCTCTGTTGGCACGTTGATGTGAATGCCTACCAGTGGCATTTAAAATGCTAGATCTCACTCTATCTCCAATACTTCAACAAGGTTCCTTGGATTTGTGGCATTTTGGGGCGTCCTTCGGGGTCAACACTTTGTCGCAAAATCTTTGAGAAAACACAGGACAAAACCTTCTATGTTTGCCACCTGTGGTTCCCATCCAAATCTCCCCACTCGAGTGTGTGGGGAGTGCTGTGGGATATGTATGGGATTAGATTTGACTGTGATTCTCCTGAGGTTGATCAGGTGCTGAAATTCTCTGCTCAAGTTAATACTTGAGGGTGAGTTTGCAAACTCATTTCAGAAGTTTATCTGCTGGGTGCAAACATTGAAAATTAGGCGCAATAGTCACTCATTCCCATATTAATTTGAATGGATGAGAAATCACGCACAGATCCACGCAGTTTATTGTGTTCTCCTGATTGCTGGGATTTTAAATTTCCCCCAAGGAAGAATTGGGCAAGGTATTAGGATATGATCAGAATCCATGAATATTTGCCAACAAGAAACACTATTGTCGCAAGAAGAGACCATTTATTGCAAGACTCACTGGTTCCATTGGGTCTTCTTAACACAACGTTCAACTGGCTTCAGATCGAAACAGGGCACTTGGAGAAAGCTGAAATATGCATGCCCAACAATTGTGGAGATAGTATCATTTACATTCAGGAGGCATCTCCTAAACCTAATGCCACAGGGAAATAATGTCAAAAAAGTATTAATTTTCACAATGAAAAATGAAACAGATGACTTGATGCTGACAAGCCAACGTGAACTAGTGCCCCTTCTCTCTCTGACCCTCTCTCATGCCTCCAACCCTTCCACTCATCCTGCCAAGCAGCTTATGTCTGTGCCCTCTGAGGCACTTTGCCTCCCACCTTTCCAGTTCTTGCTCTAACTGTCACTCTTCCAGAACATAGAAACATAGAAATTAGGAGCAGTTGGCCATTTGACCCTTGCAGCCTGCTCTATCATTCAATGTGGTCATGGTTGATTATTCAGCTCAGTCTCCTGCTCCTGCTTTGGTCCCATACCCTTTGAGCCCTTTTGCCATAACAACTATATCTTAACTTCTTCTTGAAAAAATTCAATGTTTTGGCCTCAGCCACTTTCTGTGGCAGAACATTCCGTAGGCTCACCACCCACTGGGTGAAGAAATTTCTCCCTTTCGCTCCATCTCAATCACGAGTGGCCTACCCCAGATCATTAAATGGTCACCCTGGTTTTTGAATGCCTGGTCATTGGGAATATCCTTGCTGCATTTGCCCTGTCTGGTCTTGTTGGAATGTTACAGGTTTCTGCGGTTTCACGTGCTCCAGCCACCATTTGAAATGGTGGCTCTTGAATGAATTCATAGCCAAATTCTTAGACTTTCTTGGTATTCTCCAAAAGGCCCACGATAAGCATCAACAACTCCTGCTCCCTTCCCACAATAAACTGATATTCTTCCTGTTCCCCTCATCTGTGAAGTACAAGGTTTGGAATTCAACAAGTCCCAGTCATTGTTTCATCATTTAGCCCATCATCTTTATATCTGTGTACCTGACCCCACAGCTTACATTTCGTCGCAGTTACAGTGGGATACTGTGTGCAGTCTGATGTTCCATACTCCATAGTTGTATTCAAAAGAAGACAATGTGTGTTTACAGTGGTCGTGTTCTCTGCAGCATGAATCTGTCTGATGGAATATTCCTAAACATGAGAAGTGATTGTGAATAAACGAGAAATATTCAAAGTACGTGTGCAGTTTTTGTTGATATTTAAAGACCCGTGGCCACAGTAAAACTGTAATGTTTAGCCAGCGCAACTGATCTTTGAAGAAAACAGGCACTACATTAATTTTGGTACTCACCAAGCAGACAAAAAAAATCTTAGATATAATTGCTAAATTGTTATGAGTTAAATGATTCAAGCTGAATTGTTATAGTGCAGATGGAGGCACTTTGGCCCATCATAGCTGCACCAGTTTGCGTCCAGGCTTGAAGCCTGAGCTAAGAGTGACATATGCAATTATACAGTAATTTACTTGGCATTGAACGACTCTAACCATATTCCCAAACATTAGAAAAAGTAATCCATATGCTGGAAATGTAAAATCCTGATCCCATTACCATCCAAAATCGATTCCATCCCTGTCTGAACCTGGTCCCATCATTATCTGGATCATATCCCATTACCATCCAAACCTGATCTCATCACGAGCTGGCATCAGGCATGTGCATTTCTCCAAAGGGAGACAAGGTAACCAGAGTGGGAAACTTGATCAATTTTCCTTTTCTATTCTCAGGAATGTCAAGGCATATTATTGACCGAGGAACTAAAACAGAAATTTCTGAAAAAACCCAGTAGTTCTGGCAGCATCTGTGAAGAAAAAAGTCAGAGTTCATGTTTTGGGTCCAGTGACCCTTCCTCAGAACTGAAGGTAGCTGGGAAAACGTCAGTTTATATGCAGAAAGTAGGGAGGGGGATCAGGTAGGGAGTAAACAATAGGATAGAGCCCGAGGAGAGAGAAGACCAGTCAGATATAACAAATAAGTTGCTAACAATCTGGCTGGGAGGGTGAATAGTTGTTAATGGGGACTGTTAGTGACTAGTAGCAGGTGGTGTGTAACAGCAGGCTATGTGGTAACAAGGCCTAGAGTGTGGGGAAGGGAGGCTGGGACAGGAGAGTTTAGGCCCTAAAATTATTGAACTCAGATTGAGTCCATACAGCTGCAGAGTTCCCAAGCAGAAAATTAGGTGATGTTCTTCCAGCTTGTGTTGAGCTTTGCTGGAACATTGCAGCAAGCCAGAGACAGAGATGTTGGCCGGGGAACAGGGTGGTGTGTTACAGTGACAAAGCATAGATGTTCTGCGAAGTGGTCACCCAGTCTATGCTTCATTTCCCAAATGTAGAGGAGACCACATTGTGAGCAGTGAATGCAGTAGACCAGATTCTGGGAAGTGCAGGTGAAGTGTTGATTCACCTGGATGGTATGTATGGGCCTCGGGATAACGGGGAGGGAGGAGGTAAATGGGCATGTATTGCACCTTTGCTGGTTACAGGGGAAGGTGCCATAGGGCTGTTGGGGGGTGTTAGGGGTGAAGGAAGAGTGGACCAGGGTGTCCTGGAGCGAATGGCTCCTGCAGATCACAGACAATGAAGTGGAAGGCAATATGTGTCTGGTGGTGACATCTTCCTGGAGCTGGCGGAAATGGCATCTGATGATTTTCTGGATGTAGATGCTGGTGGCTTGGTAGTTAAGGACAGGGGGAATCATATCGCTGTTGCGGGAGGGAAGAGATGGGGTGAGGGCAGATGTGCAGGAAAGGGGTCAGACCTGGTTGACAGCCCTGTCAACAACAGTGTTGGGAAATCCCCTGTTGAAAAAGAAAGTGGACTTTTTGGAGTCTCCCTTGTTAAAGTTGACCTCATCTGAGCATATGCAACAGAGATGGAGAAACTGAGATAATGGGATGGAGTCTTTACAGAAAGCCAGGTGTGAGGATGTATAGTCCAGGTAGTTGTGAGAGTCAATGGGTTTATAGTGGATATTAGTGGCCTAGCTATCCCCAGAAATGGAAACAGACATGTCAAGGAAGGGAAGGGAGGTGTCAGAGATAGACCAGGTGAAAGCCAGGGCAGGGTGAAAATTGGAAGCGAAATCAATTATTTTTTCCAGTTCCAGGTGAGACAGGGAAGCAGCATCGATGATATCATCAATGCATCAGAGAAAGAGTTGTGGATAGGGGCTGGAATACGACTGGAACAAGAAATATTCCACGTGCCCCACGAAGAGACAGGCATAACTGAGGCCCATAAGGGTAACCCATGACCACCTCTCATATCTGAAGAAAATGAGAGGAGTTAAAAGAGAAGTTGATGAGGGTTTGGATGAGCTTGACTACGCGGACGAGGGTGGTGGTGGGTGGGGATGGTTCAGGTCTTTGCTCCAGGAAGAAGCAGGGAGCCCCAAGATCCTCTTGGTGGGGAATGGACCTGTAAAAGTGATTGTCCATGGTAAAGAGAGGCGGCTGGAAACTGCACACTGGAAATTCTGAAACTGGCATAAGACATCAGATGAATCATGGATGTATATGGACAGGGATTGGATCAGGGGAGATAAGACAGTGTCAAGGTTGGGACAGATGAGTTCTGCGGAGCATGAGCAAGCTGAAATAATGGGTCTGCCTGGACAGGCCTGTTTGTGGATTTTAACAATATTATTGACCTCCTCAACTGCGATGACAGTTGAGATTAGGTAACCCAACACAGACCATGGGTCAAATATAATCTACTTTATGATCTGCATGGTTGAATATCACGGTCTGTGAGAAACTGATTCCACGCATGACACTGAGTAATCATATAAAATAAGCAATAGTGAATTTTCAGTGCATCTCAGTTATTTTGATTTAATCAAGTTCATGGTTTCACAACTTGATGGAATTTAAAGTTGAGCCCAGTAATGATCAGAGACCTGCCTTTATCATAAATAGTTCACACTGTACCAGCAATTTTCAGTTGTTCAACTGATTGGTGATTGATTAATCATATTTGTTGAGACTTTGGAATCTGGTGTGTCACCTCTGCAGAGTCTGAGACTTAAAACACAATACCCTTTTTACAAATAGTAGGCAATTATCTTCCAAAACGAATGAACCACATTGAGTATTGTGTCTGGTTCTGTTTGCCTCATTACAGGAAAGATGTGTAAGCGTTGGAAAAGGTGCAGAGGAGATTCACCAGGACGTTGCCTGGAATGGAGGGAAGGTCTTACGAGGAAAGGTTGAGAGAGCTACAGCTCTTCAGAACAACAAAGGACGAGAGGTGACTTGATAGAAGTGTACAAAATGATCAGAGGTATAGATAGAGTGGCCAGAGATTTTTTTCCTACAATGAAGGTAGCTATTATGAAGGGTCATAGTTTTAAAGTGAGTGGAGGTAGATGTAGGGGAGACGTCAGAGATGGGTTCTTTACTCAGTGAGTGGACGGTGTGTGGAATTCATTGCCGGAGAGGATAGTGGAATCGGCCTCCTTCAGGGCATTTAAGCAGCTATTAGATAGGCATATGGATGCTAGTATAAGGTAGGAGTGGAGGTTAGATAGGCCTTAGGTTTAGGGTAAAAGTTCGGCACAACATTGTGGGCCGAAGGGCCTGTACTGTGCTGTACTGTTCTATGTTCTATGTTGCTTTTCTTATCACGCATTGAACTAGGATTGTGTTCTATGTTCTATGTTGCTTTTCTTATCACACATTGAACTAAGATTGGTTTTAGGTCGATGGGTGAATGAGCAATTCGCAAAGTTCTAAGTGCCGAAGTGAAGTTCCGCAGTTTTGTAAAAGATACTTTAAATTAAAATTATTTCCATGTCCAAAACATTCTTTGCAGGGTCTGAAGATATGAAATTATTTGCAGAGACATTTCATTTCAATAAAAATGTCAGGTATAAGACATATACCTAAAGCACTAAAGTCTAGTTATTATTGAAGACACTAAAGATGCAAAAAGCAAATCCACAAAGTTGGATTGAATCAAATAAGAGAAAGACCTTGACAGTAGCTTTTTTTAAATGTAAAAGCAAAATATGCTTAAAATTCAGACTAGATCAACATACATAATCTGATTGATCCATTGAACCAAGCATTTTCCATTTCTATTTTATGATTTCATAATTTCAGATTTCAGGAATTTTTTTTGTTATTTTAAAGTATGCATGCATTCCGAACAGCAATTACTGCAACTCGATCCCCAGCAAGGTCCTTCCCCAGCAAACAATAAGTGCTAGATAACAAGGTGTAGAGCTGGATGAAAACAGCAGGCCAGGCAGCATCAGAGGAGCAGGAAAGCTGACGTTTTTGGTCTGGACCCTTCAGGGGGAAGGGAAGGGGGCTCTGAAATAAATAGACAGAGGGGGAGGCAATGATAGAAGGTGGATAGTTGAGCAGATAGGTGGAGAGATGACAGACAGGCGGGGATAAAGCCAGTAAAATGTGTGTTTATCCAGCTCTACACCTTGTTATCTCAAACTCCAGCATCGGCAGTTCTTACTATCTCTAAACAATAAGTTCTATTGTTTGAGTACAGGAGCAGAGGAATCTCTGGGTTCACATGTATAACTCTTTGAAGGTGGCCAGGAAAGTTGAAACGGTTGCTAAAAAGACTGAAAGGATCCTTCGTTTAATAAATGGGAGCATAGAGTATAAAAGCAAGAAAATGATGCTACACCTCCACAAATCATTGGCCACAGCACTTCTGGAGTATTGTGTTCAGCTCTGGGCTCCTTATTGAAAAAAAGGATGTTAAAGCTCAGACCAGAGTATAAAGGAGACTTGCTAGAATAATGCCAGGAACGAGGAATTTTTGATACAAGGAAATATGAGAGAAATTGGGCTTATTCTCCTTGGAGCTGACAGGTTTAAGAGCTCTCCTGATTGAGGGGCTCAAAATTATGAACAATTTTGACAAAAAAAGGAAGGATATTCTTTTTTCACTAATAGGCATGTCAGTAACTTACAGTCACAATTTCAACATTGACAGGAAGAGAATTAGAAGTGAGATGAGAAGAAACTTGCTTACGCAGAATTGTGAGGATTTGGAACACACTGCCTTGGAGTGTGGTGGAGGTGGATTTCATTGGAAGTTTCAAAAGAAATATCTGCTGGTAGTTGATGAAGTTAGAGGGCCGTGGAGATAGGGCTTGACTTAGGACTGGCTGGAGAGATCTTTCAGGAGCTAGTAGACACACAATGGGTCAAATGGCCTCCTTCTCTTCTGTAAAAGTCTACAATTCTATGATTGACAAGGGATTGCAATGATGACACAAAATCCTGCCACTGACCTCTGTGCTCAAGTTTACAAGAGGTAGTTTGCAGGGTGAATCTCTGTATCAACAGCTCTATAACATTTATATTACATGAAATCAGGAGAAGTAAAACCAGGCCACTTTCTGTTATAGTTGCCTGATCTAATCCTGTAGTGTCCCACTGGGAGAGTTAGAATTACCCATTGAGGAAACAATAGCTTAATAGGGATGCTTCCATAGAAACACAATAATGAAACTTAAGAAGATATCACCATGGCTTCACTGCTTCCCTTACAGAGCAGCATGAACAAACAATCAGATATCACTAGCTATACAAACTCTACAAGCTAGAACATCTGCTCACTGGTAACCTAAGAGCAGCAATTATTATTCCTGACTGTTGTTGAAAGATGTCACTGATCCCTGTCAGTAAATCTCTCTCTTTTCCTGAGGACATTGTGGGGCTTTAGTTTACAGGTGCGAAGAACTCTCCAATATCTCACTAAGAAGACATTATTGACAAGTATTCCTGGATCATAGTTGTTGACAGGCTGCTTAAAAATGTGGATATCAAAGCTGAATCTGACCTTGTGCTTTTTCAACATGACATGCTCTACTAGTGGTCAGTTATGAGTATAAACATAACTGGATACCCTGATCTGTTAAAGGAAGATGGATGTGTGGTTGAGCAATTGGACTAGGCAAGGCAAGCAGTGGGGTGTAGGCTGGCTAAAGTCAAGATATATTATTGAAGTGTTCTGAACCAAAATGTTGACTTTCCTGCTCCTTGCTTGACCTCTCTGTTCCTCCAGCTCCACACTGTGTATCCTATTGGAATTCTACCACACTTGTTGCTTAATACAATTTTGCATTGCAATTTAAGTTTGACCTCTAAAAAAATTAAAATTGTCCAGTTCTCCCAATGGTTGAATCCAATGCCTGATGTGACATTCAGAACAATTCCGAGTGCTGCTGTAACCCTGCATGTCAGTTAGTCTGCTATGGGTCTCTGAGCTGAACACAAAGAAATCAACTGCCTTTGCAGAAGTGTCTGCCTCATAACTTATCATGTGTTTTACTGTTTCAAATGAAACTAATCCACAGAGTTAATCAATTTCTGACTGGGACAGGGGTGAGGTTGTCATGAATATGTCTTCTGAGGATAGCAGCTGCCATAGCTATTCTAAAGTTTGTAGGAAGAAGCAGTAAGTTAAATTCAGCCAGATGTATTTTCAGAATCAAAATTGCAAATGCTCTTAAAACAGGAAGTTTATTTATTCTTCTTCTAGAATTCTATTGCTGGAATTAGTGTATGGAAGCTTTAAGTGCAAAATACAATTCTCAACACATCCCATCCTCACCTACTTAGTAAATGATGGGCAAAGTGTGTTTCAATTGGTTTGCTTCCAACAGTGAAGCAAAAAACACAACTATAATGTAAACATTTAACTTCACCAGTGATAGTGGGAACTGCAAATGCTGGAGAATCCAAGATAATAAAATGTGAGGCTGGATGTAACTTGTTGACTGATGGACAGGCAACAGAGAATAGAATTTAACTGATATTGATCGTATTTGCATGATTCAAACTGGCATCTCCCAGGGGTCCACGTCAAGACAACGTCTTTGGTTATATAAATCTTCACTTGTCAATGGGGGCATAGTATCAACTTTGCAGATGACACAAAAAGCAGAACTGTGGTTAACGTGAGGGAGACTCAGCAACATCAAAAGCATATAGATAAATTAGTGGAATGGACAGGTGAAATTTCATGAGGAGAAATGTGGAAGAATACAGAGAAAACATACATAAAACAGTAAGCCTTTAAAAAGACTAGGGAAACAGAGAAATTTCATGATTCAAGCATATAAATCCTTAAAAATCAGAGGACAAGGTGCTAAAACATTTAAGCAAAGATAATTGAATCCTTCATTTTAATTTAGGGTTACATTAGGGCTACAGACTGTAAGATGCAGCTCTAAATGTATACAAGTTATTGTTAAGACTGTAGTGAGAACATTATGTCCAGTTTGGGCCCTTTAATTTTGGAAGAATGTTAAGAAGATGAAGAGGGTGGAGAAAATATTAATGATAATGATAAGAAAGGAAAGAGAATTTAGTTAAGTGGAGAAATTAGATTGATTCGGTTTTTGCTCTAGGAGAGAAAAAGTTAAATGAAGATGTAATAGGGATGTTCAAAATGCTGAGTAATTTTATGTAGCAAATTGAAAACGATTCTCACTAGAGGACATACATGTAAGGTCATCAAGAGAACAATAGGTGAGGTGTTTCTGTTTCTTTACAAACAGGATTGTCAGAGCAATGAACTAAGAATGCATCATGTTTTTTAAGGGACAAAGGAATAAATGGACTGTTTCTAAGGTGTAAGATTCTATAATTCCCACTCGCGATCACAATCTAGTCTGCTCTCAGGCATAAGTGATAATGGGATCTGCAGATGCTGGAGAATCCAAGATAACAAAGTGTGGTGCTGGTTGAACACAGCAGGCCAAGCAGCATCTCAGGAGCACAAAAGCTGACATTTTGGGCCTAGACCTCGCTGATGAAGGGTCTAGGCCCGAAATGTCAGCTTTTGTGCTCCTGAGATGCTGCTTGGCCTGCTGTGTTCATCCAGCTCCACACTTTGCTCTCAGGCATAATGGTCAAACATAGAAAGAAATCTGACAAAGTATTGGAAATGTTGGAAAGCAGTCCATGCCCTCTGTAGCACAGGCATGAGAGAGGAATTTGGGTGAAGACAGGATTCAGCTTGGGTATGACCACCTTGCTGATGCTGTGCCCAGCTTTGCACATGAACAATAGTCTGGACCATCCTACCCCAGAGAAGGGGCAGAAGTGATCAACAACTATTTCCCTTTGGAGTTCAGTGGTGTGTGGTATTGTCCCTATCTTTGATTCAGACGATTTGCTTTCAAGTGTCTCTTTATAATCTTATAGCCACAGGGATTGTATCATAACAACTCCAGACAGGTTGATTTAGTAAAAAATAACTTCTGCCCGTGTGTGCAGCCCAGTTTGGTTAATGTCACGGGCGTTACCTCATTAAAGCACAACAGTATTTGCTTCCACTTCCTGCATATAGACACCACCACAAATTGCATCTGAGGACCACACATGAATCATCAGCCACAACGTACAGTGTGGCTCATAAGGTGAATATTATGTCTTCAACATTTAAAAAAAAACAAACATTCAATTGATTGAAAAACCAAACAAAAATGTCTTTGGTGGTGAATTTGCTAAATTATTGTCTCCAGGCATCTGTCTGGTGAGACTGCATTCTCCTTCTCCCTGGTTCTAATTGAAAGAGCCCCTCTCTTCACAAACAAAACTAAAGTTCTGGGAAACTGTTTCTGAATGCTTAGGCATCGGAAAAGGCAAAAAGTATGCATATTATTTTTGTAAAAATGAGGTCACATACAAATGATGCCGTAATGTTTTTCATGTCTGTATTAATTGCCTTGAGACACATTTTGCACCGAATTAACCACAAGTGAGGACTCTTGCGGCTGTTAAGTATTCAATATCAAGGTATGAATAACAATGGGTCAAATGGCCTCCTTCTGTACTGTAAAAGTCTACAATTCTATGATTGACAAGGGATTGCAACGATGACACAAAATCCTGCCACTGACCTCTGTGCTCAAGTTTACAAGAGGTAGTTTGCAGGGTGAATCTCAGTATCAGCAGCTCTATAACATTTATATTACATGAAATCAGGAGAAGTAAAACCAGGCCATTTTCTGTTATAGTTGCCTGATCTAATCATAGACATGAATAATCATCCACAACTTTCTTCAATTTAATGTTGGAGAAGGTAAAGTTTTGGACTTGCCATCAAGTCTGCTACCTTAAAATCAGAGAATCTTACTGCACAGAAAGTGGCCATACCTTAATTCAGGTTATTTATACACAGTAGAACAAAAAGCAGGGATCCCCTTCATCATTGTTTTCTGCCTCCCCTTCTAATCAATTTTGTACCCAAGTCATTAACATCTCTTTAATCTCAACTGCTTCAATTTTCTGAAATAATACATTATAACATTGTTTATCAAATGTGTTTTGAAAGTCCATTTGTACATCTATTACAAAGCCCCTACCAATCCTCTGTGTTAAAGAATTCAATCGGATTAGTCAAACTCAAGTTGCCTTCAATAAATCCATACTGAGGCTCCCTTATTAACCCATTGTTCTCCAAACACTATTCAGTCTCCTTTCCAGCCATTTACTCAGATTTGTAACAAATCTTGCATGGATCTTTGCCATTGTATGTGATATTGACCTGACTTTTAAACTGCACATCTGAAATCTTGCCAGTCCTTGAATCTCATGGGCCTCCACAGAAGATTCAGAAAATAGGGTGAGATTGACAGTAATGACATTCTCAACATCAAGAGAAGTCTGATAAGCAAAGGGTTATTTGCATCCATTTGCTTGGACAAGTATGTCATTATTACCTAACCTTGTTACATTGATGTGTGATTTTCCACTCTCCCACCAGTCAGATAAAAAGTAGACAGCGACAATTCCTAACATGATACTCAGTGCAATAAACTGGTGACTCCAGCTTATCACTTGTTCCCTCTGTTCTCCATCTTGGATAGCAGCCACCAAAATCTCAGCTGGGGCAGTGGGCATGTCAGCCCCCTGCAGGCAGGGGAGTGGGGTTTGTCCACTAAAATCACAGCTGGGGTGGGGCGTTATCCGAGGTCACTACTGCGGGTGGGGGGTTGGGGAAATCAGTTGTGGTTATTGGAGGCAGCTATGCTAGGATGCAGATATGGAAAGTTGAACATGGGAGCTGGGCGTGTCATTGACAATTAGCACTACCCTAGTCCAACTGAGATAGGCTGGAGGGAGTCAGTGGATCACTATATCTCACATGGTGATGCTATGTGCCCCGACACTAGGGGGTAAAGTGGGGAAATTATTAATCAAATAAAAGGGTTGGGGAGGAGCATAGATAAGATCAAAGGCTACAGGGATACAGGGAAGGCAACCACCAAGGGAATATAAAGATTTGGTGGATCATCTAAACTGCAAGGTTGAGTCTGTGACTTGCCCGTGAAGCATGGTCACTGTTTCCTTCAATTCCAATCCAAAATGTACCATAAGATACAGGAGCAGAATTAGGGCATTCAGACCATCAACTCTAGTCTGCCATTTAATCATAGCTGATATCTTTCTTAAACCCATTCGCCTGCCTTCTCCCCATAACCTTTATGATCCCCTTACCAATCAAGAATGTACCTCAATGACTTAGCTTCCACAGCTGTCTGCAACAATGCTTTTCTCAGAGTCACCACCCCATTGTTGAAAAATATTCCCCCTCATCTCAGCTCCAAAGAGTTCTTCCTTCATTCTGAGGATGTGCCTTTGGGTCCTGGTGTCTCCTGCTTATGGAAATATTTTCTCCATGTCCGCTCTATCCAGGCCTCTCAGTGTTCTGTAGGTTTGATCAGATCCCCCCTCAGTCTTCTAAACTCCATCAAGTACAGACCCAGAGTCCTCAACTGCTCCACATAATGACAAGACTTTCAGTCCTTGGATTATTCCTGTAAACCTCCTCCAAACTCCCTCCAATGTCAGTGCGTCTTTCCCTCGATATGGGGACCAAAACTTCACACAATATTTCAAATGCAGTTCTGACCAGCGCCTTAAACCATCTCAGTAGTATATCTCTGATCTTGTATTCTAGCTCTCCTGAAATGAATGCTAACATTGCATTTGCCTTCTTAACTGCCAAGTGAACCTGCAAAATAACCTTAGGCAGATCCTTAATTTGGATTCCCAAGACAGAAGACAGGAAACTTTAGGCTGGATAGCCTGACCTTGGCTATTGATAAAATTTTAGTGCCCGTTGTGGGGAGGCAATGGCCTAATGATATTATCGCTGGATTGTTAATCCAGAGACCCAGGGACCCAGGTAATGTTCTGTGGACCTGGGTTTGAATCCCACCATGGCAGATGGTTGAATGGGAATTCAATTAAAATATCTGAAATTAAGAGTGTAATGATGACCAAGAATCCATTGTTGATTGTCGGAAAACCCATCTCGTTCACTAATGCACTTTATGAAAAGAATCTGCCATCCTTACCTGGTCTGGCCTACATGTGACTCCAGACCCACAATAATGTGGTTGACTCTTAACTGCCCTCTGGGCAATTAAGGGATGGGCAATAAATGCTGCCGAGCCAGCAATGCCTTCATCCAATGAATAAAGGAAAAAAAATTATCAGGGATAAGATTGCAGAGTACTTGGAAATGTGCGCTAAAGTAGGGCTGTGTCAGCATGACTATGTCAAAGGATGCCTGACAAATCTGTTAGAATTCTTTGTGGGGTTAAGAGCAGGGCAGGCAATGACATAGTGCTATTATCGCAAGATAATAATTCAGGCACCCAGGCCATGTTTTGGGGATTGGCATTCAAATCCTGCCAAAGCAGATGGCAGAATTTGACCTCAATAAAAATCTTGAATTAAGAGTCTAATGATGACCACAAAACCAAAGTCAATTGTTGGAATGCCCATGTGGTTCACAAATGTCCTTTAGGGATGGAAACTGCCATCCTTACCTGGTCTGGCCCACATTGGACTCCAGATCTACAGAAATGTGGTTGACTCTTGATTGCCCTGTAGGTTCTTAGGGATGGGCAATAAATGCTGGCTCAGCTGATGATATCTACATCCTATGAATAAATACAAAATAACTGCATCCCAGTACAGTCCTGGAGTCTGCAACTGGGGTGGAGGGAGCGAGCCCTATAGCAGAGCCCCTTAGCCTTGGCATTCTTTTTGGTTGGGTCACCCCAGGGCCATTTGGGTCTGGAAGGTCCAGACATGTTGTGTGTGTCCTGAGGGTAGTGGCCAGGAGGAAGGTGGAAGTCACCCTCCTCTCCCCAGGGAGTGGGGGAAATCTGTCCATGATTCCTTCACCAACTGGGTGTCTACTAGCGCCACACTATCTCATCACAGAGTGAAGTCAAGGTCTCTCGACCCCCTGATACTGAGCACTAATAGCATGAGTAAAGGACTGCCAACCTGTGCCCACACTGTGCTGGAAACAAAACAGAAGTTGCTGGAAAAAGCTCAGCAGGTCTGGCAGCATCTGTGAAGGGAAAAACAGAGTTAACATTCCGGGTCTGGTGACCCTTCCTCAAAACATTGTGCTGGACTTGACTCTCTATGGTAGCCAGGCACTTGCATGCCAGAGGTAGCATGGTGCAAACAACAATGATGGCATCCTCCAAACTATGTCACAGTTTGCCCAATACCTCTGACAATTCCAGCTGCTGCTTGTGCTCTTGCAGGAAGTTCTGCTTGCTGACACCATGGGTTTCTCTCCTGCTTGGGGCTGAGCAGGTGCCTAGCCGCCAGCAGAACTCTTAAGCGCCAGTGACCTAAGGAGTTTCATTCTCAGAGCTGCAGGGATGTGGCAGTGATGTGCTCCTGACTGTAATGCAGCCAGCAGTAGCAGAAGAGCAGTACATCAATAGGCAATGAATCTTACTTCATGGCATCATCACAGGAACGTCTGCAGTCCTTATGAGTCAGAATGTAAAGTCCTCTCCTCACATGTGGTCAGGAGATGAATGTCAGTCGCCCTCAGACGTCTTGGCTGTTCTTGTCCTACTCTGCTCATTTTGTTCTGCGATGCAACAAAAAGAAGGATTGGGTGAGGTGAAAAGGGATGTCTGTGCTGGTACTGATGGGAGAAAGGTAAGAGGGTGTCTGGAGTGAGTGAAAAGGTAGCACAGAGGGCACACAGAGTTATTATTGAAAGACAAGATGTTGGATGCTACTGCGAGAGCGTCACCAATGATCCTTGTTGGGAGGTGGGTGCAGTAGCAGAGTTAGAGGGACTGTGAGGTAGCAGAGAGGAGGTGCTGATGTTTACCCCAGCAGAGCAGTGAAGATCACTGACCTTCTCACAGTGCTACTGCCTGTTTTCTGGAATGCCAACACTGCACTGATACTGCTGGCAACCTCAGACCAGGCTGGTGGGTCTGGTCGTGAAATATCCTCTGCTAGTCCCATCCTGTGCACCACCCCATCCACGAGGACAGCCTCTGTGGTGACAGAATTCCACTGTCTGGGGCAATTTTTCACCACGTGGGGTACTTGCAAACTGACAGCATCTGACCTGGAAGACAACTGCATGTTAAAAATGATGCTGGCACCAGCAATCCCAGACATCTTGGCTGTAGCGGGTAGTTTGGCCTGTGACAAGCAGGAATATATGATCGCCAGTGAACGGGGTCGCCTAGGTAGATAGCACATAGCTAATGTGATGGGTTTTGGGGAACTGCGTGAGAAGCCTCTCCAGGGGTCACAGAGAAATTCTCCACAAAAATTGACAAGACTGATCCGCAGCTGGTCTCTGCTAAAATCCAACCTCATATCTTTAACATCAGCAACACCGTCTATTTCCAACAAAAAAAACAGAAAGTACTGGAGAAACTCAGCAGCTGTGGCAGCACCTGTAGAGAGAGAAACAAACTTAACGTTTCAAGTCCACTGCCCCCTTTTGTCAGAATTACCATCTCCTTCCAGCTGTGGCACACTGTCCCTGAAACTGTTGCCTGTTCCTTGTCACCCCGAGATTGTGGAAGAGACGCCTATGCTCCATGAAAAGCGCATGTCCAAAACATAGCACACCTTGGCCTGGTTTTGTACCTGATCCTAATTCACCCACTAGGGCACTGGCACTGTCCTGCAACATGGTAAAAATTGAAACAACTCCAATCTTATCAAATTCCTTCAGCGTCTGACTCGGCAATGTCCTGCAAGTCAAATATTATCTTCTATGGCCCCCAAAATTCCTCAGTTCAAATTTCTTCAACTCCCTCCCTTTACCAGGGCTCAGGCCCTTGGTGGCAACAGTTCTATTTCTCAGACCTTCCCATCCTCTGTTTTTTGAAAATCTCTGAACTCAGCAGAGTTTTCTCGATTTCGGTCATACCCAGCCAACATGCCCAACCAATAAACGTCTCCAGGCGACATCCAATTTCGAAGACTCTCGGGATGTTTCCTTTTGTAGTTACACAAAATTCCAAGAACATTTTTCATACAGCTAAAGCCTCTTTAAATGTTGCGATCATCATGCACATAGTTATTTCCTACAGGGGGGAAAAAACTGTGAAATGATGTCAAGATGTTACGTTAAGTTTAAAATACGATACGAATGTTCTGGGTTTTTTTTTACCTAAGTCGGCGTAGTTCTCAGCAGAATCTCCAGCGCCACACCAAAGGGTGCCAGGAAATCTCAAAGTCCGGCGGCTGCGCCTGGCTCCTGCCCGATGGTGCTGGAAGAATGAGGATTCGCCCGGGGTGTCGAGTCTCCCCATAGGAGCACGGGGAGCGTTCCTCCTTCTCCGTGAGGGCCAGCCTGGAGGCGGCGGGTCAGCCCGAAGCCCACGGCCAGCCTCAAAGGGCAGCGGGCTGGAGCAGTTGACAGCCCACTGCTCCGGGTGTAGCAGGGCCGTGTCCAGGCGGGAGTCCCACTCTGGCAGGAAAGCACCGGTGCTCAGTGGCTTGCCCTGCTTCTCAAGGCAAGAAGCCAGGTAAGCGCTAGTGATAGTCTCCTCCTCCCAGAAGATGCATTGCTCCAGCTGACCCTGCCAGCTCCAGCTGGTTTGGAAGAGGACTAGTCTATCGTGGAACCCTTGGAGCCGGGCTAGGAAACTTAAAGAGTGGGCCGAATGGTCACTGGCGACCAAATGGCACAGAGACCTGTCTCTCTGGGATAAACCCACCAGCCAGTCCCTAGGCAATGTCTCATGCCTTCCTTGGATCAGAGGGAAATATAACAGGCAGAACAACCCTCCACTGAGAAGCATGCTATAGGTTTCGCTGCTAAATACACGCGTGCACACAGTGAGATGTGAATGAACGTGAACCATCAGGACAGATGGCTAAGGGCTTCCATCGGCTCCTGCTGGGGCTTATTTTATTGCACAGCAGATGAGAGGGTGTGCCGGGTTTAGTTTCTGGGCATGGAGGGCGTGCCTCTAATTTTAGCCCTGCCTCTAGCTCGGATTTTGTCTTTTGCTTTACGGACACCTGTCCCTTCCTTTCCTGAAAACCCTTGAACTGTCCTCGACCCACGGCCCCGAAGCCAACAAATTCAGGGTTAGCGTCCCCAACACGCCAGCAGGTGGACACAGTGTTTTCCACAGTGATATCACATCTCAAAGCGAACACGATTGCAGTGAATTTTAATTCCATGTTTTAAAAGGCAAGATTTGAATCGGATTGACTTTTTTTAGAGAAAACTCCTGATCGTTTGCATTTCATCAGAATTGAACTTCACATGTGGAAAAGATGACGCCTTCGCTGAAATTCCACTTCAAAACTTTGATAAATGATCCCCGATTGAAATCAACGCTGAACGCACTGGTGTTACCGGTTCCCTCATATTAGCAATCTCCTTGTGAGATTGGTGCTCGATATATATTGTACTGGTTGTCACACTGATCAGCGATTAACAAATTGGGCTGCAAGAATAGAGAATAAAACTTAATCAGAGAAAAGTCCGGAGAAGTCAAACTTGTTTCAAAAGTCAGTGACTGCACAGATCCACTTCTCTTGATAGGACCTAGCTATCTTATTTCTTGTCATGAATATTAATAATAATGAATAGAGAAGGAGGGAAGACATAGAATGCGTGAAGCAAATAGAGATGCATTTGAGGAGAAGGTGAATTAGTGAACGATAGCAAGAATAGGTTTTGGACTTAACATCAGATGAAGGTGATAAGAGTCAGAAACGATCCTTGGGGAGCAACAGACCACTGGGCTGGACAGCCCTTCTTCCATGCAGTCATTTTATGAAGAGTTAAGTCTATGATCATAACTGTGATGGAGACCTGTGCACATAATCTGGACTGGCAATATGTGGGGAGTGCTACATTATCAGAGATGCAGTGGTAGTATCGGAAGGAAGCTAGTTGAGTTCTCCTTGTCAAGGTTAGCCACTCAAGAAATATTATATTAAAAATGGATTATTTGATTCCTGCGTCATTGCCATTTGTGAGACCTGGCTAGGTGTGAATTGACTGCTGCACTCTACATTTCAACAGTCACCACAAAAAACATAGTTATGAAGTGTAGTAGAATGCCTTAAGATCATGAAAAGTACTACAGAAATGTAGATCTTTTCTGAGCAAGCGAACAGCATAGATTTTACACCCCAGAAGTTCTTCTGACCACCAGCAGGAAGAGACCAGGAGCCAGGGTCGTAGGAAATACTAAAAAGCTGAATGATAAATATATACTTCAGCTTGCTGTATTTTAGATGATCTGATGTGTTTGTTAAAAAATTGGAACGGAAGATATGCACTGTGAAATTCTTTCACTTTATAAGTAATAATTTAAAACATTTAAAACATTTCAATATGGGGCCAAAATTCAGTGGGTGTTGACACAGCCTTCAGTCGATTACAGCAAATGCCTGATCAACATGCAAACAGTTCTTTCTTAGAGTTTTCAACTTGCTCTTTGAGCAATAGAAGCTCTGTCTGCCTCTTCCAAAAAAATGTTCTTGGGGAGTACATTGAAGGGGGCACATCCGGCATACTAGCAAGATTCTATCAGGATTCAGATTATTTTTACGGGTCATGTGGCTAATTGAGTGAGTCTAGGTGTTCCAATCTCAGGATGGATGAAGGTTGACTCCTGGGCAGGGAAAAGTCCTGAGGCAGTAAGTGATGCTGGAATCGTCTCAGTTTTCCTAACGTGATTTGAAGGCAGGACCACAAGCAAACCTGAATTTTGTGAGAACCATGGTGATGGGTTGATGCACTCTGGAATACAAAAATGATTTATTTAAAGACCATAAAATTCTGCCTGAAGATGGCAGTTTTTAAAAGCATTTTTACTTATTGACATCTTTAAGTGAGGCCTGAAGGGCATTCTTGGAGCCATGGACAACACACTAAATTGATCATTTCCAGAACAGAACAGCCTTTCTTGCCAATTTCTATTTGCAATGGACATATTCTGTCACTGACACTGCAGACTCCAGCAGGGTCAGATCAAGAGTGTAACAGTGGGCACTAATCTGCAATAAACATCAGTATCTCGTCTTGAGAAATTTCAGTTAGTCACAGAGTCATGCAGCATGGAAACAGAGTCTTGTGTCCAATCAGTCAATGCCAAACATAATCCCAAATGAAACCAGTCCCACTTGCCTGCTCCTCACAAAAATCCGTCCAAATCTTTCCTATTCATGTACTTATCCGAATGTCTTTTAAACATTGCAAATGTGCCCACATCCACCACTTCCTCAGGAAATTCATTCCACACACGAACGACCCTTTGTGTAATTGCTAAGTTCTCTGACTTGATATTAAAAATGGTTCATTTGCAAATGATTTCACTTTCACTTCATCAAAGTTCTTGCTTTGTTGAAACATTACCGAAATATTGTAGCCTTAACTAGGCATTTTTCTATCAGTCAGTCTTCCAGATTTTGTTCTATGTGTTCATGAAAGTGAACTATGTTCACCCATTGTCTAGGCAATGCTGTTTCTATTACAGGATAGTTGCCAAAAATGTCAATACCTTCTCATTATTGTACCAAGAACCAAAGATATCATGTCATGCACATTAAATTGGACACTGAACTGTCATGGCATTTTTTTAATGTAGTCCATTTAAGTGAATAAAACATCAGTTAAGCTCCTGCATCTGCCTCTCCATTCCCTGCCATATTGTCCTTCCTCTTTAATTTCTTTCAGTCATGGTTTCTCAAGCTGTTGCCAATAGAAATAGTCTCATTGTCATCTTTAACGTCATGCTGTGGAAAAAAGATAAAGATAAATATTAAAGCACAAAAGATGCCCAAATAGGACTGTTCCCACATTAACATGAATTAGTAAAGAATGATCAGCAGCATCATATGTGACGAGCTCGTGTTCCCTTATGGGACAGAAGCTCACTCTGTGCTATCTCAGACTGTCTGCAATAAACTCAACTGTAAAATAATATGGAAGCACAGTATTCTAAATTTCTGATAAACTGTCTTCTGATTAAGAGACTGAAATCACAGAACAACACAGTTCTGTTTTTAAGATAGTAGTTTGACACTGCAACATTTTTGTCTTTAAAAACACATTTTCATATCAGACATACATTATTTATTTATTTAATAATTGAACCAAAACAACAAATATGTTGGGCGTTGGGTTGAATCAATAAAGCATGTTTCTTCAGCTTTTTGTCTCCTCTCGTAAAAGCAATGACAGTTATTGGTTTACGGTTCAGTAGAAGGTGTTCATCTTTATGCTTTGATAAGGAGCATCAGCAAACTGTCTAAGTATGAAGGCACCACAGTCAATTTGAAATGTGCAAATGAGTTTTTTTTATGACAAGTGTAGATACACAGTGATTTGACAGCTACATTTTGGTCTGAATTAGTAAACAATCAGCTGGGATAACAATGGGTATGGAGATGATAAGTACAATGTCCCTAGTCATGGAAAGAAAATTTTGCTCATTGACCACTGATGACTTGTGAAAAGCATATATGTGCTATCGAGAGTGAACAGGATGAATCAGTGTACTTGTGATGCAGCAAGGGCTTGACAACATAGATTAAAATTTCACTTAAATAAGGAAGGTAGAACTGCAAACATTCATGGACTTAAACCCCAGATACTTTCAATATCTCTGGAAGAAGATGAAAGAAAATGGGAGGGGAAAATAACATAATAGGAAGACCACACTCGTGTTTCTTTCAACAGTTTTACACTTTGCCTTCTCATTAGACAAAGATCAGAATTAAGCAGCAGAAGTGGTTTGAAAAGTCCTATTGTGGTACGACATATCCTTAAGAAGTTGGAATATGCTTCAGTCAACTGAATACTTTCTGTACACCGGAAATGTGATCAAGTGCAGAAGCACACAGATTGAGTGTTATTGTTTGAAGGAGTCCAAAGTTTGAAGTCCAAACCACATAGTTTAGAGATTGAGTTTTTAATCTGCTGTTGGAATTTAAGATGCTGTCAGGGAATGGGTGCTGTCTTGCTCAGAGAGCTGCAGGGCATGTACAGCCCAGACTCATCAGGACCCCTGCTGTAGTTCTTGCCTTCAGACATCCTAACTTATGTGCGTATGTTTGGCTAAGTGCAACATATTACGAGCACAGAAGGGGTGGCAATATGTGGAATGTTAAAATGTCATCATTTGCTCAAGAAACAATTGCATTTGACTGCAGAGTACTTTCTAACATGCATCTGATGTTTCTGAATGGAATATGAAACAGATTATAATTTCCCTCTCTCCTCTGTAAATTTCATGCTGACAATGGTTTTATACATAATAACATGGCAAACACAGTTCAATATTCCCATCTTGGTTCTTCTTATTTGCAAACAAAGTAGCTAACAGACTCTTTCAAACATCCTCAACACACTAGAATCAAAATTCATTGTGCCATATACCAGCATATTCCTTTCTAGGACTTCAAAAGTATGGTTCTCCATTTTTGCTCAGTCGCATCATTCCAATTAATATTTCCTACAGACACTAGGAGAATCTTAATTTTCTTTTCAATTAAGTGCCAGTTGTGTTGAGCTCTTCAGAGGGCTTCTACCTATAAGACCAAGGGTGATTTCTTATTGTATTTTAACAAATGCTCTTCATTAAATTCCTATCCGATCTCTATGGCCACCCACTCTCTTGCCATTTTCGAACCCCATTTTACCACACTCCTTTCCTGGAACAACTCACCACAGCTAGAATAGCTCAGGATTGACTGGCACCCTGGTGTCATTTTAAAACACCAATGTAAGACAGACAAATACTTGTAATTTGGAGCTGCCCTGCCTGACTCTTGGCATTTGTCTCAAACATGCTTGGCAAGGATAATTTAGGAAGACTGGGTGAACCAAATTTGCATCAAAAGCGTGGAGGACAGGTTTGTGAAAGGCATTCAAGATAATTTTCTAGATCTGTATGTTGAGGAAGCAACAAGTGCTCTAGCTATTTTAGATCCAGTATTTCCAAAGTAAATGGGTTAACTAGAAACAATGTTGTAACGGAGGTTCTGGGAAAGACTATACATAATACACTGGAACTTTACATTGAGTTGTGAGAGTTACTAGTAAGTATAAAACTAGTGTTTAAAATCTAAACAAAGCAAACTGCATAAGCATGAGGATGAAGGTATAATACTGCTGATGCTGAAACAAACACAGAGAATGCAGATCTGGCATCTTCTGTGGATTATTCAGAAGATGAATTATACCACATTTGAAACATTAATTCTGTTACTTTCTCCATCGATACTGCCAGAGCTGCTGAGTTTCCCCAATATTCTCTGTGTTTAAGTGTGAACATGAGTTGGTTAAGGTAGATTGTGGTAACAGATTAAAATATAAAATGGTAGCTTAGCAATGGCAAGCCAATTATATCCTACCTTTGGTCAGAAGACCAAAACTTTTCATAAAACTCCAGATTTTGTTTTACTCCTTCATGGGATGTGGGTATTTCTAGCTAGGACAGCATTTCTTGCTCATCCTCATTTACCCTTGAGGAGGTGATAATGAGCTGCCTTGTTGAACTGCAGCAGTCTGTGTGGTGTATCTACACCCGTTGAGTGTATTTTTTGGTATTGGTTCTGAAAGAGTTCATATTGACATTGCATTGAACTTCTCCGCTTGGTTTCCCTGATGCTTGGGGCTTGGGGACGGCTTTGCAGAACACCTACACTCGGTTTGCACAAAACAACTGCACCTCCCAGTCGCAAACCATTTCAACTCCCCCTCCCATGCCGCAGACGACATGTCCATCCTGGGCCTCCTGCAGTGCCATAATGATGCTACCTGAAGGTTGCAGGAACAGCAACTCATATTCCACTTAGGAACCCTGCAGCCCAATGGTAAATCGATCCAAGTAAACTACATTTAATAGTTCCCCTTTATCCAGCCCATTTATTAGATGCTTGGAGGACTATAATAAATTTATGAAATACAATTTCCCAATCAAAAAATCATGTTGAGTCTTCTTGATCATTTTCTCTTTAAAGGCATGCTAATATGTCCTTAGAAATGGGTTACAGCATCCTTCCTTTGATAGGTGTTAGGTTAACAGGTCTGTAGTTTCTTGATTTCTGTCTTACTCTTTTCTTGAATAGGTACGTTAAAATGTAATTATTCAATTTGAGATAGTAAGAACTGCAGATACTGGAGTGTGGAGCTGGAGGAAAACAGCAGACCAGGCAGCATCAGAGGAAAAGGAAAGTTGATGTTTCGGGTCGAGACCCTTCTTCAGAAATTTTTCTGAAGATTTCTGAAGAAGGGTCCCTACCTAAAATGTCAATTTGCCTGCTCCTCTGATGCTGCCTGGCCTGCTGTGTTCCTCCAGCTCCACCCAGTTGTCCTATCTATTGGGACCAGTCCAGAATTTAGTGAATTTTGGAAGATTGCAAACAATAAACTGACTATTTCTGTCATTACTTCTCTAACAATGGTAGAATTTGACTGTCAGTTCCAGTGGGACTTGTCTGCCTTTAGTCCCATTAGTTCGACTATTGCTCATCCCTTTTTCCCATTGACTTTCTACAATTAAAGAGTTGTTTTTATTATCTTCTACCATGAAGATAAATACAAAGTATTTTTTCATCTTTCTTAATTCCCATTATTAATTTCCCAATCTTATCCTTTAATAGAATCTTTACTGTAGCTGCTGTCTTCCTAAACATACATTTGTAGAAGATCTTACTGTATGTTTTTATATTATTTGCTAGTTTACTAATTCTGATTTTCTCCCTCTTTCTGTAGTAGTTTGTCAATTTGTTGATACCTAAAATGCTCCCAATCATCTGATCTGTCACTAATCTTTGCAACATTGAATGCCTTTTTCTTTAATTTGACACCATCCTTAATACCCTGAGTTAGCCTTAGATGGTGCATCCCATCCTTATAATTTAAACATACAGCTGAGATGAAACCTGGGAATACGTTTCTATCTCCTTCCCAAAATCCACAAACCTGCCTGCCCTGGTCGACCCATCGTCTCAGCCTGCTCCTGCCCCACCGAACTCATCTCCACCTATCTGGACTCCATTTTCTCCCCTTTGGTCCAGGAACTCCCCACCTATGTCCGTGACACCACCCACGCCCTCCACCTCCTCCAGGACTTCCAATTCCCTGGCCCCCAACACCTCATATTCACCATGGACGTCCAGTCCCTGTACACCTGCATTCCGCATGGAGATGGCCTCAAGGCCCTCCGCTTCTTCCTGTCCCGCAGGCCCGACCAGGCCCCCTCCACCGACACTCTCATCCGCCTAGCTGAACTCGTCCTCACACTCAACAACTTCTCTTTTGACTCCTCCCACTTCCTACAGACTAAGGGGGTGGCCATGGGCACCCGCATGGGCCCCAGCTATGCCTGCCTCTTTGTAGGTTACGTGGAACAGTCCCTCTTCCGCACCTACACAGGCCCCAAACCCCACCTCTTCCTCCGGTACATTGATGACTGTATCGGCGCCGCCTCTTGCTCCCCAGAGGAGCTCGAACAGTTCATCCACTTCACCAACACCTTCCACCCCAACCTTCAGTTCACCTGGGCCATCTCCAGCACATCCCTCACCTTCCTGGACCTCTCAGTCTCCATCTCAGGCAACCAGCTTGTAACTGATGTCCATTTCAAGCCTACCGACTCCCACAGCTACCTAGAATACACCTCCTCCCACCCACCCTCCTGCAAAAATTCCATCCCCTATTCCCAATTCCTCCGCCTCCGCCGCATCTGCTCCCACGATAAGACATTCCACTCCCGCACATCCCAGATGTCCAAGTTCTTTAAGGACCGCAACTTTCCCCCCACGGTGATCGAGAACGCCCTTGACCGCGTCTCCCGCATTTCCCGCGACACATCCCTCACACCCCGCCCCCGCCACAACCGCCCCAAGAGGATCCCCCTCGTTCTCACACACCACCCTACCAACCTCCGGATACAACGCATTATCCTCCGACACTTCCGCCATTTACAATCCAACCCCACCACCCAAGACATTTTTCCATCCCCTCCCCTGTCTGCTTTCCGGAGAGACCACTCTCTCCGTGACTCCCTTGTTCGCTCCACACTGCCCTCCAACCCCACCACACCTGGCACCTTCCCCTGCAACCGCAGGAAATGCTACACTTGTCCCCACACCTCCTCCCTCACCCCCATCCCAGGCCCCAAGATGACATTCCACATTAAGCAGAGTTTCACCTGCACATCTGCCAATGTGGTGTACTGCATCCACTGTACCCGGTGCGGCTTCCTCTACATTGGGGAAACCAAGCGGAGGCTTGGGGACCGCTTTGCAGAACACCTCCGCTCAGTTCGCAACAAACAACTGCACCTCCCAGTCGCAAACCATTTCCACTCCCCCTCCCATTCTCTTGATGACATGTCCATCATGGGCCTCCTGCACTGCCACAATGATGCCACCCGAAGGTTGCAGGAACAGCAACTCATATTCCGCCTGGGAACCCTGCAGCCATATGGTATCAATGTGGACTTCACCAGTTTCAAAATCTCCCCTTCCCCTACTACATCCCTAAACCAGCCCAGTTCATCCCCTCCCCCCACTGCACCACACAACCAGCCCAGCTCTTCCCCCCCACCCACTGCATCCCAAAACCAGTCCAGCCTGTCTCTGCCTCCCTAACCGGTTCTTCCTCTCACCCATCCCTTCCTCCCACCCCAAGCCGCACCCCCAGCTACCTACTAACCTCATCCCACCTCCTTGACCTGTTCGTCTTCCCTGGACTGACCTATCCCCTCCCTACCTCCCCACCTACACTCTCTCCACCTATCTTCTTTACTCTCCATCTTCGGTCCGCCTCCCCCTCTCTCCCTATTTATTCCAGTTCCCTCCCCCCATCCCCCTCTCTGATGAAGGGTCTAGGACCGAAACGTCAGCTTTTGTGCTCCTGAGATGCTGCTTGGCCTGCTGTGTTCATCCAGCCTCACATTTTATTATCTTGAATACTCCCTGAACACCTACTTATAGGTAAACACTGAGAGTTGGTGGAGGACTGGAGAATATAAAATATGTACTTCAATTACAGGAATTATTTCCCCAGAATGGAGTCTTTGTGGACAAAGAGAATGAAAAAAAGGCACTTGAATTGTCAATGTTTCCATCAGTCTTGCTTGTGTTGCAATATTCAATCTCAAACTCAGAAGAACATTGCTGACCCACTCTCTGCTATGTCTTGCTTAGGAAACTATAAACGTTGCATTTCCATGAGCTAAGATACTTAAAACTGGTGACAATGAAATCATGCAACCTATAATACTTTACATGGAATTATGTTATTTCCTTTTCAATACTAAATTTGAATAATTTTATGAAAAATTAGATTAGGATGCTAGCAGGGACTTTCCTATCAAATTTAGCATTTCTCAAATTATATGTTATAACTAAATTTAAAAGGCAAAAATTATAAGAAAATCATACTAATCAATTCTGAACATCTGTGTTCTTTATTTTATCACGGAACATGGGATTCACTTGCACGACCAATGTTTCTTCCCTATCTCTTATTGCTCTTTAACTTACTCGGAAGAGAGAATCATCCACATTGAGATGGGTCTGGAGTCACATGTAGGACAGACCTGGCAAGAGCAACAAAGTTCCTTTCCCAAATGACAGTTGGAAACCCAGGTGACCTTTCCAATCAATGATAGTTTCATGGTCAGCATAACTGAGACTATATTGAATTAAAATTGGATTTTTAAAGATACATTTATAGAACATGGGAATTTATTGCCCTTTCCAAATGATCATGGACCAGGAGGTGATGAGATTTCTTTTTGAACCACTGCAGTTTATGTGCAGATACACTAACAGTACTAATAGGAAGGGAATTTCAGGATTTTGACCCAGTCATCATAAAGGAATAATGACTTAGGTCGAAGTCAGGATAGTGTGTGACTTGAAGGGGCACTTTCACGTGGTGTTTTCTCATATATCTGCTGTTTTTATCCTTCTAGATAGTAGAGTACATGGTTCACGTGTTGCTGTCAAAGGAGCCTTGGAGAATCTCTGCAGAGTAACTTATGGACAGTCCTGCTATCCCACATTAATAGTAAAGAGTTTTTTTTAAAATCCACTCATGGGACATGGGCATCGCTGGCTGGGCAGCATTTATTGCCCATTCCTAGACAGCCTTCAGAAAGTGGCAGTGAGCTGCCTTTTTGAATCTCTGCAATCCATGTGCAGTAGGTTGACCCTCAATGCCCTTCGGGAAGGAATTCCAGGATTTTGACCCAGTGACAATGAAGGAACAACAATGTATTTCCAAGTCTTGGAGTGGCTTGGAGGGGGACTTGTGGGTGGCAATGGTCTCATGCCTTGTCCTTCTAGAAAGAAGTGGTTGTGGGGTTGGAAGATGCTGTCTAAGGCTCTTTAGTGAATTTCTGCAGTTCATCTTGTAGATAGTACACACTGCTGCTACTGAGCATCAGTGATGGAGGGCATAAATACTTATGGATGTGGTGCCAATCAAATGGGCTACTTTGTCCTGGGCAGTATCAAGCTTCTTCAGTGTTGTTGGAGCTGCACACAAGGCAAATGGGGAGTTTTCCGTCATTCTCCAGACTTGTGCTTTTGGGGAAGCAAGAGGTGAGTTATTTGCCACAGTATTTCTAGCCACTGACCAGCTGTTGTAGCCACTGTGGTTACATGGTGAGTCCAGTTCAGTTTCTGGTCAATGGTAACCCCAGGGATATTAATAGTGGTGGAATTCAGTGATGGTATCACCACTGAAGCACAAAGGGCAGTAGTTAGATTGTCTTCTATTGAAGCTGGTCATTGCCTGGCATTTGTTTGGCATTAATGTTATTTGCCACTTGTCCGCCCAAGCCTGGATATTGTCCTGATCTTGTTGCATTTGAACAGTATCCATATCTGAGGAGTTGTGAATGGAAAAGGTGATGGATGGGTGCCAATCAAGTGGGATGTTTTCCTGCTCCTCTAGCCACAGAAGATATATAAGAAATCTATATAAGGTAGGTCTAGTTTAGTTTCTGGCCGGGGATAGTGGTAGTGGGTGATTCAACGATGGCAATGCCATTGAAAATTAAGGGACAATGATTAGGTTCTGTATTTTTAGAGATAGTTATTGCCTGGAACTAATCAGGTTCCAAAGTTACTTGTCACTATCCATGCATATGGGCATGGATGTTTCAGTGGAGGAGAAAACAGAGTTTAACGTTTCGGGTCCGATGACCTTTCCAGTGTTCTGAGGAAGGGACTCCGGACCTGAAACATTAACTCTGTTTTCTTCTTCACAGATGCTGCCAGACCTGCTGAACTTTTCCAGCAGCTTTGTTTTTGTTCCTGATTTACAGCATCCGCAGTTCTTTTGGTTTTTATTATGGGTGCTTCAGTATCTGAAGAGTCACAACTGACACTGAATGATTTCCTTTCAGTTCCCATTGAGGGTCAACTGGGTCAACTGCTGCCTTGATGTCAAGGACAGTCACATTGGAGAATAACTCTTTAATCCAAGCATGGAAAATGACTGTCATGTGGGCCGGAGGTGAATGGTTCTTATGGAAACCATGCTGAGCTTCAGTGAAAGTTATTCTTTTGCAAGTGATGCTTAATAACACTATTGATGACCCCTTCCAACACTGCTGATGATGAAGAGGACACTAACAGAGCTATAATTGACTGGTTTGGATTTTTCCTAATTTTAGTGCACAGGAAATGCATGGACAATTTTCCATTTTGTCAGGTAGATGCCATTGTTGTAGCTGTACTGGAATAGCTTGGCTAGGGGATGGACCATGTTCTGGACCATAAGTCTTCAGTACTATTGATGGAATATTCTCAGTATCAGTATCTGTAGCCTGTGGAACATTCAGTATCATGTGGAATGAATTGAATTGGCTGAAGACTGGTATCTGTGGAGCTGGGACACAGAATTGATCATCCAATTGGCAGCCGAATATGACATATGAACTAACACGCTGGGCTCCATCATCATTGAAGCTGGGAATCAGCTTTCCTCCTCATTTTCTTTCTGGCTGTACAGATCTGGCTGTGGCAGTTATCTCAAGAGCTGCAATTCAATATCACAATCAGTGTGCTGACACCAACATATGTGTGGAACTTCGGAGCCTATCGCTTAGAGGGAATGTTGATAGGGATATCTGGGGACATCTCCTGTGAGCTATTGAATTGTCCACCCCTATTCTCAATTGGATGTGATAGGTCTGCAGAGCTTAGATCTGATATATTGGTTGTGGGGTTGCTTAGCCCTGCTTATAGCATGCTGCTCCTGCTGTTTGCCTAGAAGTAACCTGATGATGTAGTTTCACTCAATTGATTCTTCTTTCAAAATAATGCCTGGTGATGTTCCGGTATACCCACTTGTTATTCTAGCGAGTTTTGAGAAGATTTGTAGCTCAGGTTGAGTTTCTGGATGTGAGTTTGCTTGCTGAGCTGGAAGGTTAGTTTTCAGACATTTTGTCGCCATTCTAGGTAACATCATCAGTGAGCCTCCGATGAAGCGCTGGTGTTATGTCCCGCTTTCTATTTATCTGGTTAGGTTTCCTTGGGTTGGTGATGTCATTTCCTGTGTTGTTCGCAGGAAACCAAAGTGGATGGTATGAGATAATCAGCAGGAGGTTTCCTCTCCCATGTTTAACTTGATGCTATGAGATTCATTGGCGTTAAGAGATAGTGTTGAGGACTCCCAGGATAATGTCTCCTTGAATGTGCATCATCTCTGCTGTGTGGGGCTGGGGGTTTTGGTCAGTGCTGCCTGGTGGTGAGAGTGATGTCTGGTATTTTGTTAGTAAGGTATGATTCCACGTGTATGACTATATCAGGCTATTGCTCGAGTAACTCAGGTTTGTGGGACAGCTCTCCCAATGTTGCCATCAGCCTCAGGAATTGGTAAGGAGGACTGTGTAAGGTTAGCAGGGCTTTGCCTTCGTTGTTTCTGATGCCTAGGTCAATGACTGGTGATCTGTCATTGCTTTATTTAGACTTTCAGTGGTTTGATACAATTGAGTGAATTATTAGGCCATTTTAGAAGGCACTTAAGAATCAACCACATTGCTGTGAAACTGGAATGTGATGTAAGCTAGAGCAGAAGATAGCATGTTTCCTGCCCTAAAGGGTACTAGGGAACCCCATGGGTTTTTACAATAGTTAACAAGAGTTAGAATAGCTTTTATTTCTAGAAATGTATTGAATTCAGATTTCACTATCTGTCGTGGTGGGCTTCAAACCCATGTCATTGGAAACAAAGACATAGAAACTATAGCAGGACTAGGCCACACAGCCATTCAATCCTACTCCACTATTCAAATGATCATGACTGATTCTCTACCTCACCAATTTCCTGCTTTCTCTCCGTAGCATTAGCCCAGGTTTCTGGATTACTAGTGCAGTGACTATGCCACCATGCCACTGTTTCCCGTTAAACATGTATCTAAACTCTGAAGTGGAAACAAACAACTGCTGCTGGTCTCTATACAGAGTTCATACCCTCTAAATAAATGCCCCACTTCACCCATTCCCCTTACCCGAGAGTGTGTACTGAACTGTTCTGGAATAGCTACTTACAGATGTACTGTGCATATAATGATAAAAGGATGGAAATCTGACCTGATACCATGTCTAAATAACATACACACAAACGAGGCTTACTCATAAGAAACAAATACAGTGATAAAGTACTGGGAGGTGATCAGTTTAAATGGGCTACAATTTTCCAGATATTGGCTCAGAGTCCACTTTGGCAAGTTTCATGGAGGGTTTCACTGGTGACCCATGACTTATCTGTGCGTATCTCCCTGACTGGCTTACTGCAACACCCAGGACTGGTTTCATTAGGCCTGCAGGACTGACTGCAGCCCACTCCCCAGACTATAATAATACTGATCCACTGACCCTGACCACCCAAGTGGCTGACTGACAGCATCCAAGCCCTGGATTGATCACAGACAATGTCCTTGACTTACTGAGCAGGACAGTTTGATTGAAGACTACTCCCTTTGAGACATGGCCATTTGAATAATGCATATGCACTGTGTTTACTGAATACGTGGCTGGCACATGTGGTGCAGGTATGAGATTGACATGGTACACTGAGACACAGAAACATGTTCATCCCCTTGTCTGATCGCTACTGACATCTACCAATATGCTGCCAGGCTTTGTTTCTGAGCTAAAAGTCAACAGAAGACAGAATTACTGTGAGCCTTGAAGGGCCAAATTATGAAACAACAAGGCAGGATGCAGTGAGTATCCAAGTTTGAACAAAGTGAATCACCATGAAGAGATTAAGGACACATCCATGACATACACCTTGGTCCAATCCATGAATGGGTACCTGGACCAATGCTCAATGCATCTCTCAGGCAACACTGCTATGAAAGCTGCTGGCTGCACTCCAAAGTGTAGTAGTATCAAAGTGCCAAACTATCGAGTATGTAGATCCGAGATGTGCTGTGTGGATTCAGTGAGGCTGGTACCTGCCAAAGTCCATGGATTGGGGTCAGGCAGGGGCGGTGATGCTGCATTCAGTCACTGCAATGCAGTGTGCCCTGCGGTGTTGGTGATTGGTGTCCTAAATTAAGGGTCCAGGGATTAAGCAATAAATTGGAGTCACCAGGTAACTGCTCTGACTTTCAGTTGGGAATTATCACTGTCTAGATTTTATCCAGCAACTGTCAGAAATGGAAAATTGCAAATAAATGACATGAGATTAACTAATAATGAGATGTTAATGTCCAGGTCCTGCAACGTGTGGTAAGATTCCACCTTTAGGTTCTCTATCCAAGAACAGACTGTCCTTTGATAAGTGTGTTGCCAGGTATCTATTTTTTCATTAATATAGGTGTTGCATGCCGACATCTCTCTGCCTATAATGCACGAACAAATCAAACAATTTTTAAGTATTGTGTTACCCACATTTAGTATTCTAAATCTAATTAAAGAGAGAGTATTCAAAAGGAAACAGAAAAGGCGTTCCTGCTCTTACGGGTTCTGAGAGGAGAGCTAAATTTATTTTCATTCACAGAAATAGATTGAGGAAGGATATGCTACATATTTAGAAGGAGCTGAAAAGGCACAGACATCATTGATATAAATAATTGATGCCATCAGTTTGATGATTCAGGTGAAATCTTATCGGCTCATGACAATGTGTAGATGGCATGACATCTGGAGAATTGTTGGAGAAATCCACTGAGGTCTCACTCCATTTCAGGAGTAACTAGCTGCATTGTACAACTAAGTTACATAGAACATACAAAAGTACAGCACTGTACAGGCCCTTCGGCCCACGATGTTGTGCTGTGGAATAATCCTAATCCAAAAATAAAATAACCTAACCTACATTCCCCTCAATTCACTGCTGTCCATGTGCATGTCCAGCAGTCGCTTAAATGTCACTAATGACTCCACTTCCACAACTATCACTGGTAAAATATTCCATGCGCTCACAACTCTCTGGGTGAAGAACCTCCCTCTGACGTCTCCTCTATACCTTCCTCCTAAAACCTTACAAGCACTGAAACAAGATTCTTAGTACACAGCAGCAAGATGCCTATTGGCAGAGACTGTTATCATCTTCATCAACTTCACATCATGTCCCATTAAAATGCGTATTCATTTTTGATTCCTATCCTATCCTTTCATGCACTGTGCAGAAACGATACACCAAGAATTCTTAAGAAGAAAGTGAGAGCTTGAGATACCAGCTCATCACTTGCTCCTCTGCTTCTTGTCAGTCCTCAGCCTAAGGGATGTCACTCCTCTGCATCTCCTGTTTGCCAGGGTATCGAAGTGCTTGTCAACATTCTCCTTAATGACCATACCTGGAGTAGATTTCACAAACCATAGAGGGCAGCTCCGGCTGACCATGCACGATGATATTCGAAATATAGCCTGAGGACCAGGGATATCCGTCTATGCCATGTGAGTAGTGACTTCTCCCGGTTACAACAAGTGGGAGAATCTGGCTACCATCGGACCTGAGGATTGAGCTATGTAGATAATGAGTCACATTTAGTAGAAAGCCCACTAGACCTTGTGGAGATAAACCCTGTAGGAAACTCGTTGTCAGATACAGCTGTCCCATGTAAATACATTTGACAGCCATATATGTTCATCAGTATGCACAATGCACATATAAAGTCATGTTCTAGCAAGGACACACAAACACATAAGGAACAGGTCTCCCTGAAAGCAAAGATTTGAAAAAGATTAAGATCTGTTTATGGAGATTAAAAAAGGTATAATCGGAAGACAGAGTTCATGGTCTGAAATTGTTCAACTCAATGCTTGGTCAAGAGAAGTGTAAGGTGCATAATTGAAAGATGAGTTGCTATTCCTTGAGCTTTCATACAGCACCACAAAGGGATGCAGGCAGATAATAAGGCTGTGCGAGCAAGGTGGTGAATTAAAATGGTGGGGAACCAAAAGCTCAAGGCACTGCTTGTGGCTAAGCAGAGGTTTCAAAAAAGTTGATCACCCAATCTGTCCTTTATCTCCCAGTGAGGTGACTGCATTGTGAACAGTAAATACAGTAGACTAAGTGAAAAACATAGGCAGTGTGAATGTACATAGTGTACTCAGTGCATTGTATACAATTGTGCGCATCACATTATGGGAAAGAAATGAATGCATTGGAAAGAGTGCAGAAGCAATTTGCAAGAACATTTCCAGGAATGAGAAACTTCAGTGAAGAGGATAGATTACGCAAGTTAGGACTGTTCTCCTTAGAGAGAAGAAGAAGACTGAAAGGAGTTTTGAGAGATTTTCGAAATTCTGAGCAGGCTGGATAAAGATAGGGAGATGCTGTTCCCGCTCATAAAAGGAAGAAGGATGAGATGGCACAGATTGAAAGCGATATGCAAACAAAGCAAGGGTGATGCGAGGAAAAACCTTTTCGCACAGCAAAAGGACTGCTTGAAAGTGTGTTGGAGGCAGGTTCAATTGAACAATTGAACGATTATTTAGATAAAAATGGTATGTAGGGAAATGGGGAAAAGGGAGGAGATTGAAACTAGCTAATAGAACTGGTGCAGGCATGATGGACCAAATGGCCTCATTCTGCACCATAACAATAATGTTGTGTGAAATATAATTAAATAATTAATGCAACAAAGGATGCGGGCAATTGTTGGTGAGAAAAATTGGAGGGAAAAAAGTAGGTATCACACCTCCTGCAATTGCAGGGAAAGATGCATTTACCTTATACTTTATAGCTTTCAATAAGGCATTCAACATAACCAACAAAGTGAAGTCTACAAGATTTGGGGGAAATTTAGCCAACCACAGTTCTAGTCTTTTGAAGACATCACATCCAGAGTGGATAGAGGGGAACCAGTTGATGAGTTGTATTTGGACTTCAAGAAGGTGTTCAGCAAGGTACTTCACAAAAGGTTAAGTAATAATATAAGGAAGAGTGGTGTTGAAGATAATATCAATGTTGAAGGGGCAGCACGACAGCACAGTAGTTAGCACTGCTGCCTCACAGTGCCAGGGACTCAGGTTCAATTCTACCCTCGGAGACTGCCTGTTTGGAGTTTGCACATTCTCCCGGTGTCTGCGTGGGTTTCCTCTGGCTGCTCCGGTTTCCCCCCACAGTCCAAAGATGTGCAGGCTAGGTGGATTGGCCATGCTAAATTGCCCCATAGTGTTCAGGGATGTGTAGATTAGGTGGGATATAGGGGATGGGTTTGGGTGGGTGCTCTGAGGGTCGGTGTGGACTTGTTGGGCCAAAGGGCCTGTTTCCACACTGTAGGATTTCTATGATTCTATGATTCTATGCCATAGGAAGGAGACAAGGTTTTGGCAGTGATTGTGAAGCAGAGTAGGAACATTCCTCATAGAATATTGACAGGGGAGGGTGAACAGTGTTTTGTGAGGGCATCACACTACTACTGGCAGAAAATGATCCATTGAATAAGTTGGGGGGAAGTGTTGTTAACAGTATGCAAAGGGAAGTTCAAGTGGTTCTTGCGGTTCTGGGACTGTGGGCAGAAGTACTATACACACATTATTGTTATGGTGCAGAGGGGAATCCTCAATCTAGAAAAATCAAAGATATATCAGAAGTGCCGTTGAAGAAACTTGCATCATTGATTTCACTGGATAGATAGAACTGGGAGAATCCTTGCGGGAGGCAGGCTGTGGTGGGGGGGGGGTTGTAATTGAGGTAGCTGTGAGAGTCAATGGGTTTAAAAATATTAGGAGACAGCATTTCTCTAGAAATTGAGTCACAGCATTCAAGGAAGGGAAGGAAGTGTCAAATTATCTGAAAGTGCGAGAAGAGTCAATAATTGGAAGCAAAAGTGAACTTATTCACTTCCAGACAAGAACATGTAATGATGTACCAGAAAAAAAAGAGTCAGTTTAAGGGCCACTCTGTTTTTATCAATCAGGGAAGTGAAATCCATTGTTACTATACTGGACTATGCTGATTAAAGGTTTCATACAATTTACAAAATCATCATAACCGATGGTTAGTGCTTGTGTATCAGTGGAGTCAGAAGCCATTGCAACCTTCTGGGAAAAATGAAGAAAACTTGATTGGGTCTTGGGGTTTATGCTTCATGTCAGCATCCTTCCCATTATTAAAACAAAGGGAATCTTTGAGATGGAAATTGTTATTCAGCTCACAATGATGGCTTACCAGTCAGGAGGCAAAATATAATCTACTGTCTGCTTGTAACACAGTCATAGACCCAATAAATGGGACCAACAAATAAATAGCATAAATAGCGTGAGAGCAGTAATTTCACAGCTGTCAATGCAATAATAACCAGTGACAGTTAAATGAAAGGAATAATCATTTGTCACTTCTGAGCTGCACAGCCCTCAGTGCATGAACACACTGTGTCCTAAATCTCTCCGAAAAGTTGGCTGGCAGAGTTTGACATCAGGGAATTTGCAGTTGGCCCAGGATCACAGGCAGAACCAGGTGGTTGTGATTAAGATTGATCAAAACTCTGAACAAGTTTCATACTGGACTCGAAACATTAACTCAGTTTTTCTCTCCACAGACGATGCCTGACCTGCTGAGTTTCTCTAGTATACTCTGTTCTAACTATCTCCCCATGGTCTGGGTCACTTCATGTGTCTGGAAATCCTGTGCTTGTTCCTTCTGGCTATTGTGTTAAAGAGTTGCCTTGCCTTTGAGTGACTGGTGCAACCCTCTGCCCCGAAGTCCCCAATCCTCTGAAAGCCCCATTGGTGACTGTGCCGCTGCTTAGTTTGTAGCTCGGTGAAAAAGGCTGCTGCACAGTCATACCTTGTAAAGAAACATAACGGCATATTGCATGTTGGATTTAAGCACTGACAGTCTAATATCAAAATTTGCTGATGACAAGAAGTAGCATGACTCACAATTACTGGAAGATGTTAAGCAGATAAATGTTAGGTAAAGTTTAATGCAGAGAAATGTGAGACAGTATATCTTGGGAAGATGAGGTAAAATGTATCCACGAAATGAATCAAGATACCAAGAAACTTTAGAATTTCAAGACAAAGAACTTAAACTGAGAAGGCATTCATGAAGCTGTAAAGAAGCAAACAGTCTTTATAAGTAGCAGTCTTGGGAATAAAGTACAAAAGCAGAAAGATTATGATAAATCTATATGAATCATTAGTTTGGCAGCAATTAGAATAATGTGTACCATTTTGTGTGTCTTCCTCTTGAAAAATCTTAATGCCATGGCATATTTAATGTAAAAGAAAGTCACAATTAAAGCATAAGGAAAATGGGTGAGATTTGAACACAGAGAGAATTACAGGAGCAATTATTTGAATTGAGGTTTGTTAGGAGAAAAAATGCTGCAAAGGAAGCAAAATCATTTTTATTTCTAAATTCTGAAATATGAAGCATTTATTTACCATAGAGATTTGTTGACAATGACCAAGCAAGCAGCACTGATTGTGCATGAACTTGATTTCATTGTACTTTATCTTGGTAATTGGAAAATATTGCAATCACAAATTTCTGTTTAATCACCAAACAATGCCTTTCAATCAGTGTTTTAGAAACGTCAGAAAATGCCAAATTAATGTCACTACACCTCTCTCCAGAGACAATCAAAAACTTGTACAATGTAATGTTGATGGATCAGAATCCTGAAGCCCCATGCACATTTTTAACATTGTCATGATCCCAGCTAATGTTATTACTGGTCAAGTCAGATTCCAGACTAAAACATGATAGATAATATTTTATTTTGTACTGTTTAGTCTTTATCAAAGTGGTTTCTCACTGAAATGTAAACATGCAATGCTGCAGATTTTGCTCTAACCATCAAATGAAAAAATATGTATATAAAACATAATAAACCAAACTATCTATTTATAACACGAATTGATGGATTTATAAGCATAAATTTTTAAGTAAGTTATGTTTTAATCCATTAATTCCCAATACGCTCTAATAAATTGGAAAGAAAAACAACAGCATTTGTATAGGACCCAAAAACACACCTTGTGTAACACTCAAAAATGCATTATGTACCATACTCACAGCACAGTCCTTTCTTTAATACCTCAATAAATTTCAGTCACTTATGTCTTTAACTTATAGACTGGAACTGCAGATAGTTTCTTCGTGGAGTTTTTACACATCTGAGCTTAAACAAATGAGTTTCAGCAGCCACCAGGCTTTTCCCAATACTTACAGACTGGAAATAACATTAACTCTACTCCAAGGTAACCTAATTTGACAAACACCTCCCTTGTCAGGAACACTGGTCTATACAAACATCTTTATCAAATGACTTCACAGGACTGCTTAAAACCCAAATTAAAACAAAGGAAAATATATCTCTCTAAGTAATAGATGTTTCTGTTAACACTTTAAGAACTTCTCCTGACCTTCTGAACTGGAGATTGTTTATCCTGCTCAGCAGTAAAACCCTACTAATATACATGAAACCCATCAATTTCAAAGCTAGGCTGCAAAAATTGTTTTAAGTAAATCACCATAACTACAGAAATACTCAAGTTAATTATTAATTTCAGACACAGAGAAAGCCGACATGTTACCAACTCAAAAGTAAAAAACCAAAATCTACAATAAATTATATTTGTCCTTTGTCTGTCCAACTGTTATTCTCCCACTCTCGGTGCTTCATCTCCAAAGATCATTACTACTGAAAGCATCACTCTCCCAGTTGTTACCATTATATGGTCCACCATTTAAAACCCTCATGTTTAAATCAGTCAATTGTTGAAATCAGCTGCAATTCTGGCTTGGATGACATCTTTTCACCTATATGATCCCGGCAGCATGAAATACAGTTTATATGAAATACAGTTTATCTGCTTCTCAGGACTGCACTGACGTGTCAGTAAGGTTATCTTTAAATGTTGTGAGTAGCTCAGTGGTTAGCACCGCTGCCTCACAGCACTACAGAACCTTGTTTAATTCCAGCCTCCACAGTCTGTGTGGAGTTTGCATATTCTACTGGTGTCTATGTGAGTTTCCTCTTGGTGTTCCAATTCCCTCCTGCAATGATTAGGTGTGCAGGTTAGGTGGAGTGGCCATGCTAAATGTGGGGTTACACAGCTGGGTGGATGTGTGTGGGTCTGTACAACAATGGTCTTTGGAGAGTTGGTGTACACTTGATGAATTGAACAGTCCTTGCACTGTCAGGATTCTATGGTTTGATCTGATTATGCTTTATTTGTTAAGGTGCAAACTTTTTGAAATGGAAAAGGTGTAACGTACTTTTTAGTTGAGACCATTTGTATCATTGTGTGGGTATCTCATTACTGCGGTAATGTCCTCTGGCCATTAAAATCCAGTTTACAAAGGAAAAAGAAGAAAAAGGAAATCAACATCGTAATGGTAAGAAGCTGGAGAAAGGATAGAGATCGAAGAAAAAAATAATGATCACCTAAATGTTTCATTCATTGACCAGTAAATTTATTCAATGTGAATCATATTGGATGGGTTTTGGCTTATCCTGGACTTAGTTGCATTTTCTGATACTGTCTGTGATGGTGGTAAATGCACCATTATGGATTTCTATATTCAGGTCTAGGAAAGGAAATTTAGCTTGATTCCCAGCTCCTAATTACTGTCTGTTGACGTATTTTGGAAGGGCATTAGTATGTTCAGCTTTGCATTGGCTGTAATTTCTCTTGGTAAAATAGTCCACCCACCAGCATTACAACTTGAGAATGGTCACCTGAGCAGGCATGAGTGAGCATCTGGTGTCCATGGAATTGTGCTCCAGCAAGTTTGTGTCTTCAGTAGAAGTAAAGTAGGAAATAGGACCGAGTCATTTATTCTTTTCCAGTTATGTAATCCATTAAACTACTTAGAATGTTCAGTTAAAATGCTCTATCCAAAGGACAGCATTGGTTTAATTTCAGGATCCTTAATGCTACGATCTGATTTATTGATATAGTTTATTTTTGGTGCGATATGCAGAGACAAAGCTTTTCTCTTTTGCTTTACTGTCCTGTGTATTGTTAAAGCTTTTAGCTGTGAACAGCGTTAATCAGTGAGTGACAAGAGGTGATGGTGTAATTGCATTGTCACTGGACTTGGAAATCCAAAGTTCCAGGAAACGTCCTGGGTACCTGGGTTCAAATACCATCACAGCAGAAAATATAATTTGTATTCAACAAAATCTGGTATTAAAAATGTAATGATTACCATAAAACTATCATCAGTTGCAATTAAAACCTATCTGGTTCACTCGTGCCCTTTAGGGAGGGAAATCTTACGTCCAGTATCTGGCTTATATGTGACTCCAGTACTTTACTTTTAACTGCCCCTCTGATATTGCCGACAAAGCCATTTGTAATCAAATGTTTAAAGAAAACAAAACTGAGGAGATTGTCATTTCTGGCACATAGGTTGATGCTAGGCAATGGCAAACTTAGCTGTTGACATTGCAATGTCTGGGGGCAGTTCCACAGTTGGAAGAATGCTCTGAGTCTAGACAAGAAACAGCTTGACATAGTCATACTTTGGGAACTGTAACTTACTCTCAATATCCTAGACAACACAGGAAGTCATGTTGAAGTTGTACAGGACATTGGTGAGGCCTCTTCTGGAATGCTGTGTCCAGGTCTGATTACGCAGTTATAGGAAGAATGTTATTAAGCTGGAGAGAGGTGGGAAGAGATTTACCAGGATGTTGCTGGGTACGGAATGTTTAAGTTAGGGTAGGCTGGGACTTTTTTCAGTGGGACGTAGGAAATTGAGAGGCAACCTGATAGATGTTTAGAAAATAATGAGCGGTATAGGTAGAGTTAATGGTAATTGTCTTTTCTTTAGGATAGGGGATTTCAAGACTATGGGGTACACTTCCAAGGTGAGAGGAAAGAGATTTCAAAAAATACATGAGGGCCATATTGTTTACACAGATGGTGGTTCACTTGTGGAATGACTTTCTTGAGGAAGTGGTGGATGCAGGTGTAATTAGACTGTTTAAAAGACATTTGGATAAGTACATGAATAGGAAAGGTTTGGAGGTATAAGGGTCAGGAGCAGTCAGGTGGGACCACTTTAGTTTGGGATTATGTTCAGATCGGACCAAAGGGTCTGTTTCCGTGCTGTCTGATTCTTTGGCCCCATAATTGTGAAGTAATTACTAACGGCAGCATGTGACTGAAATACTTGTGTAACTGTGGTACAACTAGTTTGTAAGGTAAGAATCCAAATAATTTTATATCAGCACACCACACAGAATTAAAAAGATGCAACTTTTGCTGTAACACCTGCATCAAATAATGCAAATTACATGCATTACAGTGACTATCATAAACCACTGCATTGCTCAACATCCAGTACACATAAAAATAGCAATGCAAACAAATCCCCAAACTGCTGTGTAAAGTATCAATTTGTTGTGAACCTGAATGATCATACCCAGGAAATACAGTTTAAATCAACATGAACAAATTAACAAACACTTACTTCTTTGACGCATACATTGGAGATTACACATATAGAAAGTGTAGATGGATGTCTGTGAGCCCATTGCACCTGAACTGGTTCTTTGAAAAGCTGTCCAATTAGTCCCACTGGCTACTTCCCCATTGTGCTGATCCTTTTTGTTATTGGTTAATTTTATCTTGGATTCGCATCCTCTGGAAGCCAGATCTGCTCCCAATACAAACAGCTGTTTCATATCTACTCTTTCACATCACATAACACTCTATCATAAATTTGGCAATCATTAATGTCCTCTTAATCATCTTCGTGTGAGGAGAATAATCCCAGTTTCTCCACTGTCTCCCATCGTTTGTCCTCCCAAAGGCAAGTTGGCGTTGCTGGAGGAAGTCTTTCTGCAGCCAGAGTCAGCAGTGAGCCTGCCCTTGAGAGATGTCACCCAATCTGATTAGCCAGCAGCTGCAGCAGTCCCAGCGCCCAGTACCGGGCATCACTGAGACAGTTGTCATCTGCATGAAGAGGATCGAGGGCAGCCAAAACAAGGTTAGATCCAAGACCCTAGGGAAGGGGTTAGGGAGGTTGGAGTTGGAAGGGCAGGTTGTTATAAATGATGGTGTCTTTTTAGGGTGTGAGTGTGAGCGTGTCCATTTGTGTGTGTGTTTGTGTTGGGATCTAAGCTGTAATTGAGGGCTAATCTCTCAATGATGTGGCCTCCATTCCTTCCCACCCTTTTTCAGTATAACCTCAAACAACATATTTCCCATTCTGTCCATGTCAATTGTATTATGCCAATAGTGGTGTATTAAGAAGCTTAATCAACCGTTCTTTAATAATTCAATATTGCAGGTGGGCAGTCACTGTGGCGCCACCCACCCACCTGCTGTATAATGGGGGTCAGTTGGGTGGGCTGCTATCCTTCCTGTTTTATACTGCCCCAAACCTCACCAAACACTCATCTGACAGGGACAGATTGGACATATCTGTCCAATCCAGCCAGGGAGCTCAATTTGTCAGAAACTATATTCAGGCAAAAGGACTTAAATAGCAATTTTTGTCCAAAGGCTTGTTACACTGGTCTGATAAAGTAGTTGGCTGTCCATGGTATTTTGACAACTCTCACCTATACGCGTGAGGATTGACCTTTTTTTGTTACATTAAGCTGCACCAGTTGGTTTGCTCCCTCAGCAAGATGGTAACACTGTAGAAAATTCCGTAATCAGACAAAGACCGATGATCGTCCAATGTCTGGCCATTCCACTCCAGATAATAATTGGACATCGGGGTGCTGGTCACATCCTTGACTTTTTCTTTTATATTCCGAATGGGTAAGAAAGGATTCATAGAGAAATGCTCTGTGCAGCTTGAAGTATCCACAACCTTGACTGAAATTGGAATACCTTTTACAGGCTGAAAAGAACAATCATAAAAGGCTGAAATAAACAAAGGAATGCAGGTTCTGTAAAAATACACTAATTTTACTACAATCAGTGGGAAACTCAATGATGGTATACTGGTGGGAGCTTGCTCGAAAGGAAGCCAGAATGGAAAATCAGCTCTGGAGTTTTGTAATCCTACCTCAGAACTATGCTCTCTCGTGGCCACAGTGGGGAGTGCAGATACCCAAATCAATGCTTGTACTCACTGACATATAAATTATACTATCATATCATTTGTTCCAGTTTATCATGTCATGATTCCTAGGTCAAATGTTGGTCTTGCATTTTGTTGGTTGGTTCCCAGCATCTCACTAGTCCCCTCTATTTCGTCAAATTTAATATTTAATAATATTAAATAATTAATAATAAAATAATAAAAACCATAATAAAAATAATAATTAATAATAAATATTAATGTTTAATCTTGTAACTCAGGGCCTAAGAATAAGTTAAACAATAGCAAATAGTTGAAAGAATATAAGTTAAGCCTTTTTGGCTTCATCAGAATTAAAAACCTAAGAAAAATAACACCAATTAAAAGAAAGTTAAACAAAAGCAAACAAAACTCTCAAAATATTTTTGAGATTATTTTCTTTCATTTCTATATTTTCTTGCATCTGAGCTCTTTTCAGGAATTGCAAATAATATTACTGTCCTAAAAACAGTGTACTATCTGGGCAGTATTATAGGATGACACGACTAGGATTGGGAGTTTGCATCTCTCAGAGGCCAAGACATTGGGAAATAACTGGAGGAACTCAGCAGAAGCTCTGACAGCGTCCATGGAGAGAAAATGTTTCAGGTGTAGCGTCTGACTATTCAGAAGGGTAGTCAGATCTTCTTTGATCTCTGACAAGAAACCCGTAAACACTAGAACGAACGACCAACATCCTCAGGTCTCTGAGGGAATCCAGATGCAAGCACAACTGTGGTACCAGGGTGGGTCATTTGAACTGTTAGGTCCCACCTGGGCTACTCTGTGATTGGCCAGTGGTTCAAAGAGGTGGGCGGTTTGTCATATTCCTACCCTGCATTTCACTTGGACTGACTTTGAGTTTGTCATAACTGGTCTAGCCCTGTGCCCACCGACAGTGCTAGTTGGCAACCCTCCCCACTACCCAAACCTCAGTCAGAGCTCAACCCCACACCCCTGAACCACTGACAGTGCTCACCACCACCACCATCACCATCACCTACGCACCACCGCCCATCCTCTTGACCCACAAACACTGCTAGCCCTAACTCCCTCCAGAGCTACTTTCCAGAATCCCTGGACTTTGTCTAACTGACATCAGTCGAGTTGACATTTTCCTGGGAGTGACAGGGAGAGTCTTGGTGCAGTTATACAGTGTGAGGGAGGGAGGGGTCCACTGTCAGGGTGAGGAGGGGTAGTCACTACTAGGAATGGGGAGGGACGGTCACATTTGGGAATTGGGAGGGGATCACTATCAGGGAGGTGCAGTGTGTAATCACTGTGGGGGATGAGGGGCTGATGGGAGCAGATCACTGTTAGACATAGGGAGTGATCACTGGAGGGGCTGGTTTTAAGGAAATCACTGATCAGAGCATTGAGGGTGAGGTCACTGCTGTGGGCTGGGTGGGTTTGTTACATTGGTTTTAAACAAAAAAATTGCCATCCATGGGATAGTTGATTGTAGACACGCAGCCTTGAGATATTTCAAAATGGAACAGAATACAGCATGTACTGCCATGAACATTCCCCAGCTGTGTTGCTCCCGATGAGATCCATCAGACTGTCAATTCACTCCAGAGTACTGACGGAGCCAGCATTGGAACCGGTGGTGAAAATGGCAGGGCCAGGTCCCAATACAAATAAATAGGACTGCAATGTCAATATGACAATGATTGCCACTCCTCAGACTGGTCAGACTGGATAGAGTACAGAGTGATTGGAGCAAAAATGCCCACTGAAGTGTCTGGAAGTATTGCTCATGCTATAGTGTTGTGCCAATCAGATTCATTCTCTGAACCATGAGTTGGTCATAGCTCATATAGAAGTAGATTTGCTATAATTTCTCTGTGCATGTAGCTTACACAGCAGAGAAAATGTATTGGTCAGGGATATCCTGTTGATCTTTACCGCATTTGGAAGTACACACACGTGGAAAGATCTGAACTCAGCTAGAAACCACACACCTCCCGCTGAAACCGAATACTTATGTTCACTGTCATAAGACTAGCCACTTATTTTGAGGTAGCCGAAGTCAGAAGGTAGCTTCATTCCATGGGACTGGATAACAGCACAGGGCTTGGAGGAGGTGCAGAAGAGAACTACCAGAATGGTACAAGTGAGGAGACATTTCAGCTCTGTGAATACACTGGGGAAGCTGACATTCTTAAAGCACGGAACATCAAGAGGGCACTCAATACATGTGTTCAAAAGTGGTGGAAAACTCAGTAGAAATTTGAGGCTATTAACAAAATAAGATGAGATTTATTTTTACTCAGCCAGTTGTTACAATCTGAAATGTGCTGCCTGAAAGAGTGCTGGACATCAATTCAAAAGTAACATTCAAAAAAGAATCAGATAAATAGCTGAAAAGAAGCAATTTCGCAGAGTAGAGGAAAGATTAGAAGAGTGGAACTAATTGGATAGATCCACGAAAAATCCCACACAGGCACTACAGGCCAATTGACCTCTTTTATTTGCTCTATCATTCATGATTGTACGTCTCTCAGAATGAACAGCAAAAGATTAACAAAAGACTGATTAGATGAGGAGTCAACTACAATTTTTACATAGTGCCTTTAATGTAGCTCAACATCCCTCTTAGTAGCATTAGCAAAGAAAATCTGACATAGAGCAACATAAGATATTATTAGCACCAGTGACCGGAATTTTGGAGAAAGAGATAGATTTAAAGAGAATCTTAAAAATAGAAGCACAAACGAAAGAAACAGACAATTTTAAGGTTGGATTTCCAGAGTGTAAGGCCTCGCCAGCTGAAGTTGGGGTGCATGTGATCTAACAAAGCATCTATGCGCATTGTGGAATGAGCAAAGAGTAATAATTTTTTACTAGCCCCTCCTCATTAACAAGCATTCAATATATTCACTGTTTAATATGAAGTATGCCATGATATTTCTGTGATATTTTACCTCAACTTTCCAGGGTTCAACGTCCTGTGCACAGACTTGCTGTAAGCATTTTTTGGCTTCCTGTGCAACCAAGTCCCATCGAGCATTTCCAGCAACATTTCCTGTTGGATCTGCAGGGTCGAGTATCTTCGGTCTAATTTTCAAACAACAAGAGGATCATCAATCAAATGATGAATTTGTAACACTCATTCTTCAGATGGCATATATGTATATGTAATTAATTCCTGTTCAGAACCCAGTGTCTCTGCACATAGTATCTGTGCTACTTTATAAAGATTCATAGAATTTCTGCAATGCAGAAAGAGGCCATTTGGCGCATTGAGTCTGCACTGACCCTTTGAAGAGCATCCCACCCAGACCACATTCCCCCCTCCTCTATTTCCATAATTACCATGGCTAATCCACCTAGCCTGCACATCCCTGGACGCAATGGACAATCTACCTAATGTGCACATTTTCAAACAGTGGGAGGAGACTGGTCCACCTGGTGGAAGCCCATACAGATACAGGGAGAATGTGCAAACTCCACACAGACAATCACCTAAGGCTGGAACCTGGGTCCCTGGTGCTGTAAGACAGTAGTGCTAACCCGTCCCACTTCTGGGTTCTTATTTTCCAAGAAATGTGCACCATCTTTATTTCCTGTTACCCTGAAAGGACAACTTTGACTAAGAAACCTTTGTGTTTCTATTTTCAGGTTCATGTACTTACACTCTGCAGTGGATTCATTATTCAGTGAAGAGGCCAGAGTAAAAGTGATGTTATTAACCAAATCTGATAAATTATCTGCAAGTTTTACTGGAAGGAAAGTATTTCAACCAAATTTAATATTCAAGTGAATGTTTCCTTTGGCCTCCACACAAATGTGTTTCTCTCTGTCTGACCGCTACTGATACTACTCTTGAAGAAGCCAATGAGATGTGAAGGCTGTGACCCAATGAGGGCATTTTCCCCAAATGTTTGCATTGCACAGTTGGTTCGTGAAGCCAAATCCCATTTATTCAGAGCTCTTTTATTTGTTTACAATTTTTAAAAAATATATAATCTAATTTGAAGTATCAAAGTCTTATTTGTACACATAACTGATTCCTGTTCAGACCCAAGAACATTGCTGCCGTAGACATGTGCTGTTTTATAAAGGCAGGAGCATGATTCTTAATTCTCAAATCCCTTTGTTCCCCCACCCTCTTTGGGTTCTTACTTTCTGAGAAATGTTTGACCTCATCATTTTCTGTTATCCAAAAAGTAAAACTGCGAATAAAGAAAACTTCCAAAATCACCCAGGTTGGCATACTTTTTGTATGAACCCATGTGGACGTTTATAAAACCTTTGATTAAAAATATAAAGTAACTAACCTCTATAATCCCCAGTAGATGAACCAATGGGACAAGTGGAGGGATTTATTTCACAAAGCAAGTTGGTATGATCTGGACTGTGTTGGAAACACATCCCACAATTACCTACTCATGGATTTGGAGAAATGGATGTAAGGGAAACATTAGCAGAACCTCGAGCAAGAAACAATGAAATCAAGCTAACTGAATAGCAATTTCAAAGATATGGAGTAGCCATGAAGGGCTGAATGGTCTCTTTCTGCATAATAATTTTCCTTCTGGAAAAATACCGTAAAGACAATCAAACTTGCCTTGGTTCTTTAAGTTTGTTTTTCAGGAAGTCAGCCACAATGCAATTGTCAAAGTTATAGTTTTTTGTCCAGAATAGCCATAGCTCTCTGTATCTAATGATCAATTCCATTACGGTGCGGAATCCTGCAGCAGTACCAAAATTGTCTCCCAGACCAATGCTCTCCCACACATGGATGACCAGCAGCTCCAGAGCGTATTTTGGTGGGAGGAACTCTTGACTTCTTAGTTGACATTTGTATGGTCGGACATACTGTTGGGTTAAATAAAAAAAAATTCAATGCACATGCTTGAAATCCTTGTAAAAGTATTGAAACATACTTTGCCAAGCAATGTACCCAGTGCAAAGTTTCACTTGAAGGGAAGAGAAATTAAAGAAAAAATCTTTGAAAATGTGAAGATGGAGAATTTGTTGCCACCTGCAGGGGAAGCTTTAAGATAAATGACAAACCAGGGAGAGGCGCAGAGTTCTTTTCAATGGAATGTCTTATTATGATTGAGAATTCACTACCTTTAAATAGCAGTGAAAGCAGGTTTATTACCAACTTTCAAAAAGAAATTGATTATAAACTGTCCAGAAAAGTAGAAACTTATAGACGTGGAGAAATCACAGCGGAGTGGGTCTAATTGGATTGTTCAACATGAAGCATGAAATGTTTCTATTAACTACTTGCAGAGGCTAAGTCTAGAAAAGCAAGAACTGGTCACATTGATATTTCTGCTACATCTTTGTTCTATGTGTCTGTTCAGAGGCCCTGCAGGAGAAACTCATTTATGTAGTGAACTTAGGTGGATTCTGCTGTCTGTGCAGTGTGCATGGCAACATTCTTTGATCTCACTGAAGAACAGATATGAACCAGGTAGATAGGAGTTCCAGCTGCTTCCTACCTTTAGGGATTCAGCGCACATCTGCACAGCAAATGGCACTACATGAATACTACATCACTATCTCCTCCCGCCAGTGCCTGCAATCTTACTTCACAATACTTAACTTGTGGATGGTGGCAGGGTGAGTATTAACTCTTTACTACCTCGTAGACCAGACAAGACTCAAGTTTTCTCATCGAGCTTATCCAGATTGGGCACAATCAGAAAGACAAAGCTTCCTCCAGTTTGTTCCAACTTTAAAACATTTCCACTCATTTGGATGTCCAAACATTTGCAATTAAGGTTGGATGAAACTCAAAACCAGTGAAAGGGCCATGCACATTTAACCAAAAATTGAGCGCCATATATAAAATATATTGGTAAACTGGAACTCCAGTCAGGCCAAACTGAGAGCATCTGTTGAATCGATGCCATTATTTTAAAATTACAGGAATGTTTAAAAAATACAGGAACTGTAAAAATAACTTACTTGTTGACAACAACCTCTGCACTAAAGAATTCTGAGGAAGCTCACCTCCTGTCTCATTCATCTGATTTCTCACAAGGGCCCATAAGCAGTCCACAGACCCTTCATTAGCTTAGAGAAGGGCCCTGTACACTGAGTGTATGGAAGTGAGATCAGCTAAATTAGCAGAGGCCCAAATATACACATGCATTGGCTGCAGAACCCCAGCTTTAAATTTGTTGCTTTGAATGCACATTTACAACTGACATAAACAGGGACAAATACATCAGATTTCAGCTCATTTCCATACTCTCTTATTTCTTATTCCATTTAACCTCATTTGCTTTAGAACATGGACAAGAAACTGAAAAGAACAGGTTTATGACTGGCAGAGCAGCTTTCACAATGCACATAATTAATACAGCATAGGAGGCTATTCAGCCCATCAGATCTGCAGCAGCTCTCTGACTGAGCATTCTCTCAGAGCTGCCCTCTCACCTTCCTCTGTATGCAGCCTTGCACACTGTTCCTTTCCATATCACATCGAGCTTCCTGTTTAACACTTCAATTGAACTTGTCTCCACCATATTTTTAGCCAATGCATTCCAAATCCCGAGCAATCTCAGTGTGGACATGACTTTCCTTGCATCACCTTTTCTTCTTTTGCCAATTTGTTTAAATCTGTGTCCCTTGATTCTCAATCCTTTCACAAGTGGGAATGGTTACTCCCTATATGCTCTGTCTAAACTCATCGTGATTTTTTAAACCTCCACCAAATTTCCTCTCAGCCTTCTCTTTTTGAAGGAAAGCAGTCCCAACTGCTCAATCCACCTTCATAACCAAAGTTTCTTATCTCTGGAACCACTCTCATCCAAATTTTATACACTCTCTCCAATACCTTCAGAGTTTCCTATAATGCAGTTCCCAGAAATGGATGTAATACTCCAGGTGATACCCAACCACAGACTTACGTAAGTTCAACACAATCACTCTTCTGTGAGCATTCTAAACAATGCTTTCATCCTGTCCTTCCATCTTTGTGACGTATGTACATGTGCACCCAGGTCGCTCTGCTCTTGTAGCCCTTTAAAATTGTACCATTTCTTTTGATTAAACCTTTAAAAGTTTTTGTTCACAGTACATAAATAAACTTCAACAGTCCCTGCTCCTACCTCTATGTACCAGTACTTCACAAGGCGGATCAGGTCCTTCAGTTTAACTGGACGGCACTTTACAAAGTTTCTCTGAAGTTCAGTGAAGCATGTTGAGAATTGTCCTCCAAATTCTTTGGCCATAATCAGGTCCACATAAACCTGGGCATTTGGGCGGGTTTGTGTTTGCTGACCTTAGAGACAGTGAAGAAATGGGTGATTGCTTTTCAAGTACTGTACAATTTAACACAGGACAAATTGTTAACAATTGATGGAAGACCATTTTGTACAGAAGAACAGATAGAAAAACAAACTTCAAAGTGCTGTAAAACTGAAATAAAATCAACATGCTGCAAATGCACATTGCCCGGTTTGTCCCAAGAGTTTTCCAAGTTTCCCACCATTACTTTGATAAGAAAATTAGAGAAATAGTCAGAACATTTGTTTTATTTTTCCATTTGGAATTTGAGAAATGGTGTAGCAGGACAGTGGCACAATCGCTGTTGAAATTCTACCTGATATGTCTAACAACGTTGAAATCAAGGAGAAATGCGGGTCCCACATAAACAAGCTCAAGCTGAAGATCCTCAGTTATTTCAGTCAGACCAGTGTGCATTTGGGGCAATTCTTATAAAAGGCAGTGTAACTGTAAACCCTGCTTATATGGTACATGGAATGGGAGGTAGTAGAGTGGCCTTTCGAAGAGAAGCGCAATCCATCATGGGGATGTGGACTACCTCCTTGGCCTGGACCCAGATGGTCATCTCCGCTTCTATACTTGAAAGGGCTTCCAATGAGAATATATTTCTTTGATGGATGGAATTTACTCTCAAAGGAAGCTGGTGTTCAATATTTCTGGGAGGCCTGAATGACCCCATCCCCTCAAACTTCCCGGCAGCCTGGTGCAAGTCATTACCCACAACCTTGGTTGACCGCCCAGCTTTACACCAGGGAAAGTGATGGGCCAACAATGGATCTCATTTCTGAGATAAAGCGGCTACACGTGGAAATATGTAAGTGAATCCACTGAATGCTGTTTCACCAAGCTGGCCAATGGGGTTGCCATGAGATAAAGATCATAGCAGGGCAGGCCAGGGTGAGCAAGGGGATGGAGTGGGCAAACAGCAAAATAAGCTGAATGGATATAAACATCAAAACTTCCTTTCAATACAACTAATGTCCACCCAATCATTTTTCTTTCAATGACTCATACCTAAAGCGTCGAATGCTGGCAGTACATCAACCTCTACAGAATCAGAAAACTCAGTGGATTGAAAACTGAAATTCAGGGAGCGAGGAGATGAGGTGTGGCCAGATGGTAAGGTAATTATTCGGGGCTCTGTCATGTTGATTTCGAATGCAATTTCTTTCCTGATCTCATTCAGCATCTTCCGAATTATTGTCAGGATTTCACCCCGGTTTTGCTCCTGGTCGCGGAAATTTTTGAACCGGCTGATGAAGACGACCAAATCTGCATCTGAGCGATTTTTTAAAGCTGTCCCTTTCCCAGAGGAGCCACCCTGTGAAGACAGATTAAATAGCAGCATGACCTTTTAGAAAATGGTTAGGAAAACACATTACTGCAAAAATCAGCATGGAGTCATCATCCAGTCACTTGCTCGACCTGAAATTCAATCTTATTCATCAGAGCTGTGTACTGTCACCGAGGCCCACAAGTGCCATTTTTTTTTGCCCGACTCAATCCCAAGTATTGAAACAGGAAGTGGCACCTTGAATTCAGAGTTCTGCTTTTTGAGTTAGGAAAGTTGAGGGACAATCCAATTGAGATGTTTCAGATGCCATTGCGATTTGGTAAGGTAGATGCAGAAATTTTATAACCATTGGTTAATCCAGGATAAAGTAGAAATAAGAGGTAGGCCCCTTAGGAAAGAAACCAGGATACATTTCATCATATTAAGAGTAGAAGAAATCTGGAGTTTGCCAGAGCTTCTTGTCCTGTACAGATCAGAACAAGGACACAAGAAACAGACTTTTGAAAAAGGGACACCAATTTATACAGCTTGAGAAGAGGGTGTCTGGTTATGCCATCATTCTTATGGATATACAACAAGACAGTTAATTGTCAATCTTAATTCTCAGGCCAGGCAGGTTGTCTCTGATTGGTCAGGTTTTGCAATAGGGCAAAACAATACTTAGTCATCACCAATACCTATTTTCTTATTATGATAAAGGCGCAATGCATGTTTGAATTCTGTGAGCCGACATAAAACAGAGCCCTGTGCTTTAATATACACAGCTGGGAGCACTCACACTATGCTAATCTTAAATTGGTTTCCGTCATAATTTCTGCATAGTTCAGATTTTTTAATAAATAATACCCAATAGCAGAATCATATCGAATGTTGGACTTGCTGCTCTGATGTTTGCCAACAAGTGCTGGCTGAAGTCAACTGTCATGCTGCCTGCTGCAAAGGGGGCGCCAGTGGTTGGGACACATGGCCCACAGTCTGGCATCACACTGGCACCAAAGGTCATATGACAGATTTGTGTGGTCGGCAAAAAACTGTTGGCTTGACAGCAGCATCTTGCACAATTTGTGTTCCTTCTCTTTTTCATGTTCTGTACCACTCAGAAATCTCATCTGAAGGTCTGTTTTCATGCATGGACTAAAGCAATAGCTTTTGTGCTCCTGAGATGCTGCTTGGCCTGCTGTGTTCATCCAGCTTCACACTTTGAGATCTTACCAGCTTACTTGGTAGTGCAAGAGTGGGGGTTTTGCCTGAGGGCAATCAACAGATACATTTAGTAGCAGGGGATATTGAAAATGGGCTTGATCTGACATGATTCTTCCTATTCTGAACCAAGGGAAAATGAGAGAAATAGCTACAGCCCTGTTGCTCTAGACGAGGTTGTATAACCAAGCAACAACCCAGAACCGATCTGGACTGACTGGCTCAGTGCCATATTGGAGCAATGATTTCATAACTCACTAAAAGTGCCCGAGTTATTTTCCCCTGAGGACGCTCTTTTCAGCATTAATTCCTGAAGCGTTGGATGTTCTTTGGGACTCACCTTCACCGTTTTAATGATTTTAATGGAGCTGTAACCGGAGAAACATTGTTCCTTTAAAAAAGTGCAGATCTTGTCAATGGCAACGCCCACCTGATCCTGGAACTGCTGGTCAGGGCGGAGTTCAACAAAAATAAATTTATCCAGATGTTTTGGAATTGTCTCATATAGACCCATCCTCTGGAAAGTAGAAAAGTTAAGGTGACAGTTTAGTAATTCCACTTTAGCTCAGGTAGTACAGTTGTTGATCTGTACAGGAGCTACGAACCTCCTGTGATTCACAGCTACTGGTCACCTTGCAGTGACTGAGCCTGACCTGCATAAATATGCATTTTCCTGCAGTAACCATTGGTACTGTCTCTATCCCAGGACTAACTCTGCAAAAAGAACTTTGTTCTTCCTAGTCTGTATAGTTCAATGCCAAACTGTAATGTATTGATCACCTGAATCATTGAGATGGCTTTTCCAGTAACAGCTCACTAACACCAATGTTCATTGGGTATAATCATAAATCATAAAAAAAGACAAGGTGATGACACTCCATATCAGCATGATCTGTAAAACACTTCAGCTTGGACTAATAAATAGTAAGCTGTTCTCACGCCTTGTATGTGAAGGCAAGGACCATCACCAACTAAGCAGAATTCAACGTTCTCTCATGACATGCATTGGCATTACCATTTCTGAACCACACACTATTAACATTCTAGCCGTTATCATTGACCAGAAACTGAATTGGACCAGCTACATTCATACAGTAGCTACAAGAACACATCGGAAGCTATGAGTAATTCACCTCCTATCTTTCCAATCCTGTTGAAAATGCACAAGTCAGGAACGTGTGTGCTCTGCACTCATCTGAAATAATCAGTTTCATCACTTAAGGCGATTGGCACTATCCGGAACAAAATAGCCAACTTGTTTGTACTCCAACCACGAACTTCAATATTTATTGCTTCCACCACTGATGTACATTGGCAGCAGTCTGCATTGTCAATAAGATGCACTGCGGCAACTCCCCTAGGCTGCTCCAATAGCACCTTGCAAATCTGCAACCGTGGATACCTTGAATGTCAAAGACTGAATTTTGATGGAATGAGCACTACCTGGGAGTTGTTCCCCAAGCTATAAATCTTCCTGACGTCCTTCACTGTTGCTGGGTAAAAATTCTAAAGCTCCTCCAAATTAGGAGCACAAAGTAACTAATGCTGACCTTCAGCCTGCTCTGCCATTTTTCAAAGTCATGGTTGTTCTGCTTGTGTTTCAAAGTCCACATTCTCATCTACTCCTGATAACATTGATTCCCTTACCTAACAAAACTCTATTCTTATCCCCCTTAATACTATTTACTGACTGCACCTCCACCACCTTGTGCAGCACAGTTTCAAAGTTACACAATTCTCAGAGGGGCAAAATGCTCCTTTCCCCTTTGTAAAAGTGGCCATAAGACATAGGAGCAGAAATTAGGTCATTCAGCCCATTGAGTATGCTCTGCCATTCATTCATGGCTGATAAGTTCCTCAACCCCATTCTTCTGCTTCTCTCCGTAACCCTTGCTCCCCTTGACAATCAGGAACCTATCTATCTCTGTCTTTAATATTCTCAATGACCTGGCCTCCGCAGCCTTCTGTGACAGTGAGTTCCCTAGATTCACCACTCTCTGGCTGAAGAAATTTCTCCTCATCTCCATTCTCAAAGGTCATCCCTTTACTCTAAGGCTGTGCCCTCAGCTCTTGGAGTCTTATACTAATGGAAACATCTTTCCAACATCCACTCTGTCCAGGCTATTCAGTATTCTGTAAGTTTCAATTAAGATCCCCCGTCATCCTTCTAAACTCCATCGAATATAGACTAGACTCGTCAAATGTTCCTCATATGTTAAGCTTTTCATTCCTAGGACCAGCTCCTGGGCCAGTACATCCTCCCTGAGATATGGGGCCTAAAACTGCACACAGTACTCCAAATGTGGCCTGACCAGAGTTATATACAGCCTCAGAAGTATATCACTGCTTTTATATTCAAATCCTCTCAAAATAAATGCTAACATTGCATTTGCCTTTCTCACTATGGCCTCAACCTGCAAGTTTACTTTGAGAGAATCCTGGGCTAGAACTCCAAAGTCTCTTTGCACTTCAGACTTCTGAATTTTCCCCCCATTTAGAAAATAGTCCATGCTTTTATTCTTCTTACCAAAGTGCATGACCTCACACTTTCCCATCTTGTACTACGTCTGCTATTTCTTTGCCCACTCTCCTAACCTGTCCAAATCCTTCCACAGCTTCCTTGCCTCCTCACTATTACCTGTCCCTCCACCTACCTTTGTATTGTCTGAAAACTTAGCCAGAATGGCTCAGCTCCTTTATCTAGACTATTAATGTATAAAGTGAAAAGTTGTGGTCCCAACACTGGCCGTTGCGGAACACCACTTGTCACTGACTGCCATCCTGAGAAAGGCCCTTTTATCCCTGTTCTCTGCTTTCTTCCAGTCAGCCAATCTTCTATCCATGCAAGTACTTTGCTTCTAACACCATGGGCTTTATCTTACTCAGCAGCCTCCAGTGTAGCACCTTGTCAGAGGCCTTCTGGAAGTCCAGGTAGATAACATCCATTGGCTCCCCTTGTTCTAATCTGCTCGTTACTTTTTCAAATAATTCTAGCAGATTCATGATCTCCCCTTGATGAAACCATGCTGGCTTTGCCCCATTTACCACACACTTCCAGGTATTCAGGAATCTCATCCTTCACAATAAGGGGTAAGTAGGGGTAAGATTAAGGAGCCTTGGATGACGGGAACAGAGGTGCTTCTCGTCAAAAAGAAAAAGGCAGTGTTCATAAGGTGGAGGAAGCAAGGGTCTAACACAGCTTTGGAGGATTACAGGCTTGCTCAGAAGGAGCTCAAAAGTGGACTGAGGAGGGCCAGAAGGGGGCACGAAAAAGGCTTGGCAGGAAGGATTAGGGAGAACCCAAAGGCATTTTACTCATACGTGAGGAATAAGAGAATGATCAGGGAGAAGATAGGGCCAATCAAGGATAGCGAAGGGAACTTGTGCGTGGAGTCTGAGCAGATAGGGGAAGCCCTAAATGAGTTTTTTGCTTCGGTTTTCACTAAGGAAAGGGACCTTGTTGTGAATGAGAACTTTGACGAGCGGGGAAACAGGCTTGAACAGATCGAGATTGAGGAAGTTGATGTGGTGGAAATTTTGGCAAACATTAGGATTGATAAGTCCCCAGGGCCAGACCAGATTTATCCTAGGTTGCTCCAGGAAGCGAGAAAGGAGGTTGCTAAGCCGCTGGCGAAGATCTTTGCATCCTCACTCTCCACAGGAGTCGTACCGGAAGATTGGAGGGAGGCAAATGTTGATCCTCTTTTCAAGAAATAGAATAGGGAAATCTCTGGAAATTACAGACCAGTCAGTTTTACATCTGTGGTCAGCAAGGTTTTGGAAAGAATTCTGAGGGATAGGATTTATGACTACTTGGAAAAGCATAGCGTGATTAAAGGGAGTCAACATGGCTTTGTGAGGGGCAGGTCATACCTCACAAATCTTATTGAGTTCTTTGAGGAGGTCACGAGACAGGCTGACGAGGGTCGAGCAGTGGATGTGGTGTACATGGACTTCAGAAAAGCATTTGCTAAGGTTCGCCACGGCAGGCTCATTCATAAAGTCAGGAGGTTTGGGATACAGGGTGATTTGGCTGTCCGAATTCAGAATTGCTTGGCTGACAGGAGGCAGAGAGTGGTTGTAGATGGTAAGTATTCTGCCTGGAGGTCAGTGCTGAGCAGTGTCCCGCAGGGCTCTGTTCTTGGGCCTCTGCTCTTTGTAGTTTTTATAAATGACTTGGATGAGAAGGCTGAGGGGTGGGTTAGTATGTTTGCTGATGACACAAAGGTTGGAGGTGCCGTTGATAGTATTGAGGGCTATTGCAGGCTTCAGCGAGACATTGACAGAATGCAGAGCTGGGCTGAGAAATGGCAGATGGAGTTCAACCTGGATAAATGCGAAGTGATGCATTCTGGAAGGTCGAACTTAAATGCTGAATATAGGATTAAAGGCAGGATTCTCGGCAGTGTGGAGGAACAGCGGGATCTTGGTGTTCAAGTGCATAGCTCCCTCAAAGTTGCCACCCAAGTGGATAAGGTTGTTAAGAAAGCATATGGTGTTTTGGCTTTCATTAACAGGAGGATAGAGTTTAAGAGCCGCGAGGTTATGCTGCAGCTCTACAAAACCCTGGTGAGACCACACTTGGAATATTGTGTCCAGTTCTGGTTGCCCTATTATAGGAAAGATGTGGAGGCTTTGGAGAGGGTGCAAAGGAGGTTTACCAGGATGCTGCCTGGACTGGAGGGCTTGTCTTATGAGGAGAGGTTGACTGAGCTCAGGCTTTTTTCTCTGGAGAGAAGGAGGAAGAGAGGTGACCTGATCAAGGTGTACAAGGTAATGAGTGGCATGGATAGAGTCAATAGGCAGAGACTTTTCCCCAGGGCAGGATTGACTGCCACGAGGGGTCATAGTTTTAAGGTGTTAGGAGGAAGGTATAGAGGAGATGTCAGAGGGAGGTTCTTCACCCAGAGAGTTATGAGTGCATGGAATATTTTGCCAGTGGCAGTCATGGAAGCAGAGTTATTAGTGACATTTAAGCGACTGCTGGACATGCACATGGACAGCAGTGAATTGAGGGAAATGCAGGTTAGGTTATTTTATTTTTGGATTAGGAATAATCCACGGCACGACGTCGTGGGCCGAAGGGCCTGTACTGTGCTGTACTTTTCTATGTTCTATGTTCTATAATGGACTCCAAAATCACCTGAGATTGGGCTAATTAGCCTGTAATTTTCCATCTTTTGCCTTACTCTCTTCTTAAACAGGGGTGTTATGTTAACAATTTTTCAGTCATCTGGAACCCTCTGTGACTCTAGCAATTCCTGAAAGATCACCACTGATGCCTCCACTTATCTCTTCAGCTATCTCCTTTAGACTCAGGGGTGTAGTCTATCTGGTCCAGGTCATTTATCCATCTTCAGGTCGTTCAGTTTTTCTAGCATCTTCTCCTTGGTGATGGCCACCATTCTCAGGTCTTCCCTCTGACTCTCTTGAATTTTTGGGATATTACTCATGTCTTCCACTGTGAAGACTGTCATGAAGCAATTATTCAGGACCTCAGCCATTTCTTGCTCCCCACTACCATCTCTCCAGCGTCATTTTCCAGCGGTCCAATGTCCACTTCTATCATTCTTTCGACCTTATATATCTAAAGAAAGTCTTCTTTAATCTTCCTCCCTTCCATCTTGAATAGAAGAATTATAGTTGCTACTTTCCAGTCCAATGGAGCCTTTATAGAATCTAGTCAATTTTGGAAAATTATCACCAACTCATTCATTATCCTTTCAGCCACCTCTTTTTAAACCCCAGGATGAAGTCTATCAGGGCCTAGAGACTTGTCAGTTCACAGCCCCATCAGTTTGCTCAGTACAGCATCTCTAGGGATTTCAGTTTTATCAACGTCATCACTGTCTTCCACCCTGTGTTTTACAATCATGACTGAGATTTCTGTATCCTCTACTGTGAAGACGCAGCAATATTTTTCAATTTCAACTGCCATTTCCTCATTATCTACAATTAATTCCCCATTTTCACCCTTGAGGTGACCAACAATCATTTTATTTACTATTTTCTCTTTAGATGTATATAGAAACTCTTGCTATCCACTGACATTTCTGGCTAGCTTCCTCTTGTATGTTAATTTCTGTCTCCTGATTAATGTTTTAGTTATTTTCTTCTATTCTGAACACTGTTATGATGCCAGCTCATGAAAATACCACTGAAGGTGGATCGCTGGGTGAACACAAATTAATGGATCTTAAGTTTAATTTCTGAACTTGATTGCATGGTGGTTAGTCACTGAAAATATTAACATGAGGCTACCAGTTTATTACATAAAGGGAAAAACAGAGCTAAAACATCTTTGCATCAATAGCAAAACAAAAAATCAAACCATTTCATTAAAGAAAATCTTGTGCAGATACACATTCCCAATGAAAAGTTATCACCAAATATAATGCTTACGTAATTGGCTCTTTCCCGCTGGGACTGCTGAAACAGATTAAATACTTTTCAGTTAAGGAGTTGGATTCCTTTTCGCTGAATTTTAAGAGAAACTTGGAGTCATTTTGAGCCCTTTTTGTTGGTTTGGTAAGATTTCACATTTCTGCTGATATCAAACTGTTTTTAACTAAAATCAGATTCTTCTGAACTGAAGTCGAACTCCGGAGAAATTTTGTTTCTCTGAATACCATAGAAGCTCAATTCTGCAAGCACTTCATCAATTCATTTCACAGGTACTTAAACATTTATCTGAAATCACACACGCTTTCTATAAAATGTCTGTAATTTACTGTACCAAATGACTATCTGATACCCCTGACAATGTAAGGATATCCCCGTGGGGCAAGGTCAGAACTCATAGGTAATAAAATGTGAGGCTGGATGAACACAGCAGGCCAAGCAGCATCTCAGGAGCACAAAAGCTGACGTTTCGGGCCTAGACCCTTCATCAGAGAGGGGGATGGGGGGAGGGAACTGGAATAAATAGGGAGAGAGGGGGAGGCGGACCGAAGATGGAGAGCAAAGAAGATAGGTGGAGAGGGTGTAGGTGGGGAGGTAGGGAGGGGATAGGTCAGTCCAGGGAAGACGGACAGGTCAAGGAGGTGGGATGAGGTTAGTAGGTAGCTGGGGGTGCGGCTGGGGGTGGGAGGAAGGGATGGGTGAGAGGAAGAACCGGTTAGGGAGGCAGAGACAGGTTGGACTGGTTTTGGGATGCAGTGGGTGGGGGGGAAGAGCTGGGCTGGTTGTGTGGTGCAGTGGGGGGAGGGGATGAACTGGGCTGGTTTAGGGATGCAGTGGGGGAAGGGGAGATTTTGAAACTGGTGAAGTCCACATTGATACCATATGGCTGCAGGGTTCCCAGGCGGAATATGAGTTGCTGTTCCTGCAACCTTCGGGTGGCATCATTGTGGCAGTGCAGGAGGCCCATGATGGACATGTCATCAAGAGAATGGGAGGGGGAGTGGAAATGGTTTGCGACTGGGAGGTGCAGTTGTTTGTTGCGAACTGAGCGGAGGTGTTCTGCAAAGCGGTCCCCAAGCCTCCGCTTGGTTTCCCCAATGTAGAGAAAGCCGCACCGGGTACAGTGGATGCAGTATACCACATTGGCAGATGTGCAGGTGAACCTCTGCTTAATGTGGAATGTCATCTTGGGGCCTGGGATGGGGGTGAGGGAGGAGGTGTGGGGACAAGTGTAGCATTTCCTGCGGTTGCAGGGGAAGGTGCCGGGTGTGGTGGGGTTGGAGGGCAGTGTGGAGCGAACAAGGGAGTCACGGAGAGAGTGGTCTCTCCGGAAAGCAGACAGGGGTGGGGATGGAAAAATGTCTTGGGTGGTGGGGTCGGATTGTAAATGGCGGAAGTGTCGGAGGATAATGCGTTGTATCCGGAGGTTGGTAGGGTGGTGTGTGAGAACGAGGGGGATCCTCTTGGGGCGGTTGTGGCGGGGGCGGGGTGTGAGGAATGTGTCGCGGGAAATGCGGGAGACGCGGTCAAGGGCGTTCTCAATCACCGTGGGGGGGAAGTTGCGGTCCTTAAAGAACTTGGACATCTGGGATGTGCGGGAGTGGAATGTCTTATCGTGGGAGCAGATGCGGCGGAGGCGGAGGAATTGGGAATAGGGGATGGAGTTTTTGCAGGAGGGTGGGTGGGAGGAGGTGTATTCTAGGTAGCTGTGGGAGTCGGTGGGCTTGAAATGGACATCAGTTACAAGCTGGTTGCCTGAGATGGAGACTGAGAGGTCCAGGAAGGTGAGGGATGTGCTGGAGATGGCCCAGGTGAACTGAAGGTTGGGGTGGAAGGTGTTGGTGAAGTGGATGAACTGTTCGAGCTCCTCTGGGGAGCAAGAGGCGGCGCCGATACAGTCATCAATGTACCGGAGGAAGAGGTGGGGTTTGGGGCCTGTGTAGGTGCGGAAGATGGACTGTTCCACGTAACCTACAAAGAGGCAGGCATAGCTGGGGCCCATGCGGGTGCCCATGGCCACCCCCTTAGTCTGTAGGAAGTGGGAGGAGTCAAAAGAGAAGTTGTTGAGTGTGAGGACGAGTTCCGCTAGGCGGATGAGAGTGTCGGTGGAGGGGGCCTGGTCGGGCCTGCGGGACAGGAAGAAGCGGAGGGCCTTGAGGCCATCTCCATGCGGAATGCAGGTGTACAGGGACTGGACGTCCATGGTGAATATGAGGTGTTGGGGGCCAGGGAATTGGAAGTCCTGGAGGAGGTGGAGGGCGTGGGTGGTGTCACGGACATAGGTGGGGAGTTCCTGGACCAAAGGGGAGAAAATGGAGTCCAGATAGGTGGAGATGAGTTCGGTGGGGCAGGAGCAGGCTGAGACGATGGGTCGACCAGGGCAGGCAGGTTTGTGGATTTTGGGAAGGAGATAGAAACAGGCTGTGCGGGGTTGGGGAACAATGAGGTTGGAGGCTGTGGGTGGGAGGTCCCCTGAGGTGATGAGGTCATGAATGGTGTTGGAGATGATGGTTTGGTGCTCGGGTGTGGGGTCATGATCGAGGAGGCGGTAGGAGGTGGTGTCGGAGAGTTGGCGTCTGGCCTCGGCGATGTAGAACGGGCAGCCCTCCGCTCCCTCCGCTCCAACCCCAACCTCACCATCAAACCCGCAGACAAGGGTGGCGCAGTGGTAGTATGGCGTACTGACCTCTACATCGCCGAGGCCAGACGCCAACTCTCCGACACCACCTCCTACCGCCTCCTCGATCATGACCCCACACCCGAGCACCAAACCATCATCTCCAACACCATTCATGACCTCATCACCTCAGGGGACCTCCCACCCACAGCCTCCAACCTCATTGTTCCCCAACCCCGCACAGCCCGTTTCTATCTCCTTCCCAAAATCCACAAACCTGCCTGCCCTGGTCGACCCATCGTCTCAGCCTGCTCCTGCCCCACCGAACTCATCTCCACCTATCTGGACTCCATTTTCTCCCCTTTGGTCCAGGAACTCCCCACCTATGTCCGTGACACCACCCACGCCCTCCACCTCCTCCAGGACTTCCAATTCCCTGGCCCCCAACACCTCATATTCACCATGGACGTCCAGTCCCTGTACACCTGCATTCCGCATGGAGATGGCCTCAAGGCCCTCCGCTTCTTCCTGTCCCGCAGGCCCGACCAGGCCCCCTCCACCGACACTCTCATCCGCCTAGCGGAACTCGTCCTCACACTCAACAACTTCTCTTTTGACTCCTCCCACTTCCTACAGACTAAGGGGGTGGCCATGGGCACCCGCATGGGCCCCAGCTATGCCTGCCTCTTTGTAGGTTACGTGGAACAGTCCATCTTCCGCACCTACACAGGCCCCAAACCCCACCTCTTCCTCCGGTACATTGATGACTGTATCGGCGCCGCCTCTTGCTCCCCAGAGGAGCTCGAACAGTTCATCCACTTCACCAACACCTTCCACCCCAACCTTCAGTTCACCTGGGCCATCTCCAGCACATCCCTCACCTTCCTGGACCTCTCAGTCTCCATCTCAGGCAACCAGCTTGTAACTGATGTCCATTTCAAGCCCACCGACTCCCACAGCTACCTAGAATACACCTCCTCCCACCCACCCTCCTGCAAAAACTCCATCCCCTATTCCCAATTCCTCCGCCTCCGCCGCATCTGCTCCCACGATAAGACATTCCACTCCCGCACATCCCAGATGTCCAAGTTCTTTAAGGACCGCAACTTCCCCCCCACGGTGATTGAGAACGCCCTTGACCGCGTCTCCCGCATTTCCCGCGACACATTCCTCACACCCCGCCCCCGCCACAACCGCCCCAAGAGGATCCCCCTCGTTCTCACACACCACCCTACCAACCTCCGGATACAACGCATTATCCTCCGACACTTCCGCCATTTACAATCCGACCCCACCACCCAAGACATTTTTCCATCCCCACCCCTGTCTGCTTTCCGGAGAGACCACTCTCTCCGTGACTCCCTTGTTCGCTCCACACTGCCCTCCAACCCCACCACACCCGGCACCTTCCCCTGCAACCGCAGGAAATGCTACACTTGTCCCCACACCTCCTCCCTCACCCCCATCCCAGGCCCCAAGATGACATTCCACATTAAGCAGAGGTTCACCTGCACATCTGCCAATGTGGTATACTGCATCCACTGTACCCGGTGCGGCTTTCTCTACATTGGGGAAACCAAGCGGAGGCTTGGGGACCGCTTTGCAGAACACCTCCGCTCAGTTCGCAACAAACAACTGCACCTCCCAGTCGCAAACCATTTCCACTCCCCCTCCCATTCTCTTGATGACATGTCCATCATGGGCCTCCTGCACTGCCACAATGATGCCACCCGAAGGTTGCAGGAACAGCAACTCATATTCCGCCTGGGAACCCTGCAGCCATATGGTATCAATGTGGACTTCACCAGTTTCAAAATCTCCCCTTCCCCCACTGCATCCCTAAACCAGCCCAGTTCATCCCCTCCCCCCACTGCACCACACAACCAGCCCAGCTCTTCCCCCCCACCCACTGCATCCCAAAACCAGTCCAACCTGTCTCTGCCTCCCTAACCGGTTCTTCCTCTCACCCATCCCTTCCTCCCACCCCCAGCCGCACCCCCAGCTACCTACTAACCTCATCCCACCTCCTTGACCTGTCCGTCTTCCCTGGACTGACCTATCCCCTCCCTACCTCCCCACCTACACCCTCTCCACCTATCTTCTTTGCTCTCCATCTTCGGTCCGCCTCCCCCTCTCTCCCTATTTATTCCAGTTCCCTCCCCCCATCCCCCTCTCTGATGAAGGGTCTAGGCCCGAAACGTCAGCTTTTGTGCTCCTGAGATGCTGCTTGGCCTGCTGTGTTCATCCAGCCTCACATTTTATTATCTTGGAATCTCCAGCATCTGCAGTTCCCATTATCTCAGAACTCATAGGCACTGGTGCTGTTCCTTGCCCAGATCCCCGCCCTATCGCCTCTATAAGGGCTACCGCCAGCTGTGAGCCAGCCCTTTAAAAGTCAACTTTCAAAAGTAAAATTTTAACTAAATAGCCTCCCAATTGATTTCGCAAAGCGTTGTGCCAATGGAATTATTCGCGTACTCCCGATATTTACCCAGAAAATGTTTATAGGTTGATGGAAAAGGAACCCACAAACTGCAAGATCACTCACCTCTCACGCCACAGAGACGGATATGAAAACCGAAGTTTCGATGTGGTACAATTTTTTTAAGACTGCAGGTGACGCAGCAAGTTTCCATTTCCCCGTCATTACGTTGCCGGCTTCAGTTTCGATTTTTTGTTCTCTCTGACATTTCTGGGCTGGTGATGTATATTTCGCTGTGACCAGCGGATGGCCACCCACACCGCACAATCTTCACGTTTGGAAGGGCAGTTCCCTATAACGTCAGCTTAATGCAGACACCATCCCATTAGGGATATTGGTGATAATGGGAACTGCAGATGCTGGAGAATCCAAGATAATAAAATGTGAGGCTGGATGAGCACAGCAAGCCCAGCAGCATCTCAGGGGCACAAAAGCTGACGTTTCGGGCCTAGACCCTTCATCAGAGAGGGGGATGGGGTGAGGGTTCTGGAATAAATAGGGAGAGAGGGGGAGGCGGACCGAAGATGGAGAGAAAAGAAGATAGGTGGAGAGGAGAGTATAAGTGGGGAGGTAGGGAGGGGATAGGTCAGTCCAGGGAAGACGGACAGGTCAAGGAGGTGGGATGAGGTTAGTAGGTAGATGGGGTTGCGGCTTGGGGTGGGAGGAAGGGATGGGTGAGAGGAAGAACAGGCCAGGGAGGCAGAGACAGGTTGGACTGGTTTTGGGATGCAGTGGGTGGAGGGGAAGAGCTGGGCTGGTTGTGTGGTGCAGTGGGGGGAGGGGACGAACTGGGCTGGTTTTGGGATGCGGTGGGGGAAGGGGAGATTTTGAAGCTGGTGAAGTCCACATTGATACCATTGGGCTGCAGGGTTCCCAAGCGGAATATGAGTTGCTTTTCCTGCAACCTTCAGGTGGCATCATTGTGGCACTGCAGGAGGCCCATGATGGACGTGTCATGTGTAATCTGGGAAATAACAAAGCTCACTTGCATTCCTATGAGAAGTTCCACACCTGCCTGAAAGAATGAAGCTCTGAACGAACAAGAATTGGGGTTTTCGGACTAATCTGAGACGAATTTCTCACGGCATTATTTCAGTAAGAGCTATGCCATAAATGAAGGTTGTGTGAAGTACGAATCGACCCTATAACTAACACAGAGAATGCTGGAGAAACTCAGCAGATCCTGCAACATCTGTGCAGAAAGAGAGAGTGAACGTTTCCAATGTGGTGTGGCTCTTCAGAACTGATTCTATAGTCCAATACCAGGAGAGTGAACACTGATACCCTCCTCTCCACATTGCTCTGGCTGCTTGCAAGGCCAATTCAACAGGTTTCTGGAGGACCTGCTATTTTGACGTTCAATATTTAGCTTAAATTTGACATTATGAGAATTCCAGGAATGTGGCGTTTATGAAAGTGTGTAATGATTGACAATCAAGTCAACACAACCAAACCAACCAACTTTAACAGTGATACCAGTCCTGCAGTGATACAACACTGCCAGAGGCTTTAACAAGCTCACAATCAAACCTCAGCAGGAAGAGTTCTATCCGTGAACAGTGCCAGACAATGTTCATGCAGTTGGAATCACATCTTGGAAAGAAAGCTGGAAAAGCAAATGGACATCCTGTGAGGTGCAGAGAGTTTACCGTGTGACCTCTTATAGCTCGAAAGTAACAAGTGGAACAGTGTGTGATTGCTTTATGTTTTCGAAGGTTTGAGAGATCTTCAGGAAAATGAAATTGTTTAGAGAGGGAGAGAGAGATAAGATGGGTTGGTTACTTTTCCGAGACAAACTGGTGGAAGGAGCATTGGGCTACACGTTACCTAACTATAGCTAATTTGTCTGGTACTTTCTGTTTTGCCAGAGACTGGACAGTGGGGAGGCATTTGCAAAGAGACTTCCAAGAATTTTGCAACAAAGATAAATCTCTGTATGGCAAAAAAAAATCCTGCAGTTGTCAAGAGTTTGGCAAAGGTGCTATGCTCTCATACTTTCATTCTCTCCCCTTCTATCTCTGTGAGTAAAGACAGTGCTCAAAGTCTCTGCAGACTGAACTGCTAACTCGGTTAAATTCAGGGTCTGCGACTGACTGATCAAGTGAAGATGTTCTGTTGCCCTGCGGCCGACAGCAACATGATCTCATTGACAGAAACCAAAAGAATTGTGAGAAAGTCACCTCATTTTCAGCCCTGCGGTTTGGGCTCCTCATACACAAGCTGTTTTCTTTTACCTTTCTGCCCCAACTATAATATCTCTGCGGAGCTGTATGCCTCTTCTTGCCCTGTCTGTGTTTGAATATGTGGGGGTTTGGATTTTAAATGTTAATTTATGTAGTAGTAGTTCATAACCCACTTTTCCAGGTGTTAACGTCTATTAATAATAAAAAAGCTTTTGTGTTTGCTGATGAAACCTGGTGGGAGTCTCTGTTTTCATTCAAAATAACCATTAAAGCTTGGTGATTCTGTTAATCATTTACATTTTGGGGACGTGCCATTGAGGAGTGGGTGCTATTCAGTCTTCCTGGGACTTTTGGGTGGGAAGGAATCAGGTTCCCAGCAAAAGGCACAACTGAGTGTTGTCACCTTGGAGAGGGGGAAGGCACACAGGGCACTGAGCCTTCTTCATCAGAGTTGGTGAAACCACACATGACCACTCTCAATTGCCTTCCACTGCCACCCATATGATAGCAACAGAGGCAGAGACACACCTGGCCCCAAGTCGATAAATTTTGTTATTCATTTGTGAGAGAAGAGTGTTGATGGCTGGGCCAGCGTTTAATGCCCACCCCGTAGTTGCCCTTGAGAAGGTGGGTGGTGAGCTGCCTTCTTGAACCACTTCAGGCAACATGCTGTATTTTGACCCACAATGCCCTTAAGGAGGGAGTTCCGGGTTAAGGGTGTCAATGTGCTTAAACGTGGATGGGCCAGAGGAGACCATAAATACTCACTGGGGTGAAAAGGATGGCAGTGGATTAGTAGCCAGTCATTTTTTATCCATTTCCAGCCTCAAATGTGCCTGCTGAGGGTGGGTGTGTGTGTGGTGTAAAGTAATACAATGAAAATACAAAGGTTGTACTGTATAAAATCAGGGATTTTATTGAAATGTTGATTGAACAGTTCATTTCCAACAAAACAACATATACTGAAGATATCAAAAGCTACTGATTTTTAAAAAAAAATGCCAACTACATCAACACCAGGTACAAATGTCACCTTGAAATTGGGTGGCAATACTAAATAACAATTTGGGACAGAGAGAAGCTTTTTTGGTCCATCAGGTTTATGTTCACTCTGTATAGTGATCCACTCAAACCCATTCTGTCTTTGTATCCCTGAATGCTTATTTCCGTTGACTGCTTGTCCAATTTCTTATGAAATCACTGATCATCTAAGCATCGACCAGGGCCAGAGCCAGAAATCCCAGGCCCTTCCCCTGCCCAAGTACAACTGTCCCTGGGTCCCAAGGAACCCTTGCAGCCCTTTTGGTTTGTTTTGAATAAAACACAGAATGATGGGCCCATTGTTGTGAAGAAAACTTTACAATGCATTTAGTAGTTAATCCATTGTCATTTTGAGCAAGCAAGTCAATAGTAATCTTCGAAAGAATACAAAATAGATACCTCAAAAAAGAGGAACTTTCAGGGGACAGGGTTTGAATAATTAAGAGACCTCTTTCAAAGAGTTGACACAGACACAATTAGCCTTTCCTTCCCATTTTGCATGTTTCTTGATACTATGGATGTTGCAATACATATTACTGGGCCTGAAGAGGTCAGCCGGATTGTGAGGTGCCACCCCCAATTCCCCCACTCACTCCTGGCACAGGAAAGGGGACGTGGAGAATTGGAAGGATGGGGTGAGCTGCAGGATTGCGGTTCTGAGACATACACTGGATAGTAAAGCTTTTCCTTAAATGTTTTCAATCCACATTATTGTTTTCCAGTTTTCTGATATTAACCACTTTGCATGTAAACCTTACGGGGTCATGTTTTTCTTTGGTAGTAGCACAGCTTGGATTTTGGGCAGCACCAGACATTTTTGAAAATACACAGTATGGTTTCTGTATTTCAGTCTGTACAATCTGTAGGAAGTTGCTTTAACCCCCTGTATTGCACCCCCCCCCCCCGCTCCCCCAGCCCCACACAGAAATTTAACATGCTGTGATGGGCTTTGAACACTTGGTCTCTGGATCAAGATCATTTACAGTCATATGTTCCAAATTAGACCATTTTATTCCAACTGATACACTCTTACACTTGGAAATATATCAAACACATGGGAATTTATCTCAAGGGATCTGTTAGTAGGTCTGTTTCCATGAAGAGGTTGAACTATTCAAGAATCCACCTAGGATTTATCATCTATGGGAGAAGTGTGGGGAAAATCTTTCACCCATATGGTGGGTGCCCGGAACACATTGCAAGTGGAGGTGGTGGAAGCAGGCACATTAGCAATGTTTAAGGCATATCTTAATAGACAGCTGAGCAGGAAGCACATAGAGGGATAGAAAGCATATATGGGCAATAAGTGGCAGATCTAAATAAGGAGTAGGAATCGGTGCAGGCTTGGCGGTTCAAAGGGCCTGTTCCTGTGCTGCATTGAAGTGAATTCAAAAAATAACAAATCAAAATTCTGGCACTGCTGGTGAGTTGAATTATTCCAACTTCAATGGTAAGACATTTGGTCAAGCAAGGCTTTCATTCTTGAAATACGTTCTGACTATTCATTTCTGCATCTCTCATTTTCTTCTCATCTCTCCTTTTGTGAGAATTCCAGTATATCTCCTGTCAGTGATATTAATCTAAGATAACAAAGTGTGAAGCTGGATGAACACAGCAGGCCATGCATCATCTCAGGAGCACAAAAGCTGACGTTTCGGGCCCAGACCCTTCAGAGAACTCTCTGATGAAGGGTTTGGGCCCAAAACATCAGCTTTTGTGCTCCTGAGATGCTGCTTGGCCAGCTGTGTTCATCCAGCTCCACACTTTGTTATCTTGGATTCTCCAGCATCTGCAGTGATATTAATCTCACTGGTCTGTAATTCCATGGACATATTCTACCCCCATTTTAAATACAAACTCAGAAGTCACACAACACCAGATTATAGTCCAAGAGGTTCAGTTGAAATGAAAAGCTTTTTGAGTGCTGCTCTTTCATGATTTCAAATAAACCTCATGTCATGTGACTTCCGACTTTGTCCATCCCAGTCCAACACCAGTACTTCCACATTTTAAATACATTAGCTTTCTGACAGCCCACTCATATTACACCTTTTCCTATTAATTATTAAATGGATAGACATATCATAAACCATACGGAAACAGCCTGTCTGAACCTAGGGCCTTAACTTTAGAATCCTTTTTAATTCCACAGAATTCTCTTTGATCTGGACTCAGACTGACTTTCATCATTCAGTGACATGTCTACCAGTTCTATCTCTGGTGCATACAAACACAAAATAATTATTTAGAACATAGAGCGTAGAACAATACTGCACAGAACAGGCCCATCGGCCCTCAATGTTGCGCCGACCAGTGAACTAATCTAAGCCCCTCCCCCTACACTATCCCATCATCATCCATATGCTTATCCAAGGACTGTTTAAATGCCCCTAATGTGGCAGAGTTAACTACATTGGCAGGCAGGGCATTCCACGCCCTTACCACTTTCTGAGTAAAGAACCTGCCTCTGACAACTGTCTTAAATCTATCACCCCTCAATTTGTAGCTATGCCCCCTTGTACAAGCTGAAGTCATCATCCTCAGAAAAAAACTCTCACTGTCCACTCTATCTAATTCGCTGATCATTTTGTATGTCTCCATTAAATCCCCTCATAGCCTCCTTCTCTCCCATGAGAACAGACCCAAATCCCTCAGCCTTTCTTCATAGGGCCTGCACTCCAGACCAGGCAACATCCTGGTAAATCTCCTCTGCACCTTTTCCAATGCTTCCACATCCTTCCTGTAATGGGGCGACCAGAACTGCACGTAATATTCCAAATAAGGCCGCACTAGCGTTTTGTACAGTTGCAGCATGACATCACGGCTCCAGAACTCAATCCCTCTACCAATAAAACCTAACACACCGTAAGCCTTCTTAACAGCCCTATCAACCTGGGTGGCAGCTTTCAGGTATCTGTGTACATGGACACCAAGATCCCTCTGCACATCCACACTACCAAGAATCTTTCCATTGACCTAGTATTCTGCCTTCCTATTATTCCTCCCAAAGTGAATCACCTCACATTTATCTGCATTGAACTCCATTTGCCACCTTTCAGCCCAATTCTGCAGTTTATCCAAGTCTCCCTGCAACCTGCAACATTCTGCCACACTGTCCACCAGTCCACCGACTTTAGTGTCATCTGCAAACTTACTAACCCATCCACCTATGCCTGCGTCCAAGGCATTTATAAAAATGCCAAACAGCAGTGGTCCTAAAACAGGTCTTTGAGGCACACCACCAGTGACCTGACTCCAAGCTGAATATTTTGCCTTCTTATACAAAGCCAGTTTCTAATCCAAACTGCTAAATCTCCCTCAATCCTGTGCCTCTGTATTTTCTCCAATAGCCTACCATGTGGAACCTTATCAAAGGCTTTACTGAAGTCCATGTACACCACGTCAACTGCCCTTCCCTCATACACATGCTTGGTCACCTTCTCAAAAAACTCAATGAGGTTTGTGAGACACGACCTGCCCTTGATGATTCCATGCTGACTATCTCCAATCAAATTGTTGCTTGCTAGATGATTATAAATCCTATCTCTTATAATCCTTTCCAAAGCTTTTCCTACAACAGACGTAGGGCTCACAGGTCTATAATTAACTGGGTCATCCCTACTGCCCTTCTTGAACAAGGGCACAACATTTGCAATCCGCCAGTCCTCTGGTACTAAACCTGTAAACAATGAGGACTCAAAGATCAAGGCCAAAGGCTCCGCCACCACCTCCCTAGCTTCCCAGAGAATCCTCAGAAAAATCGCATCCAGCCCAGGGGATTTATCTACCTTCACACCTTCGAGAATTAATAACACCTCCTCCTTACTAACCTTAATCCTTTCAATTCTAGTAGCCCGTAACTCAGTTGTCTCCTCTACAATATTCTCCTGTTCATCAGTGAAAACAGATGAGAAATAATCATTTAGCACCTCTCCAATCTCCACAGGGTCCATACACAACTTCCCACTTCTGTCTTTGACTGGCCCTATTCCTACCCGAGTCATCCTCTTATTCCTCACATACCTATAGAAAGCTTTAGGGTTCTCCTTTATTCTACCTGCTAATGTCTGCTCATGTCCCCTCCTTGCTCTTCTTAACTGTCTCTTTAAATCCTTCCTAGCTAATCTGTAACTCTCCATCGCCTCATCTGAACCATCTCGTCTCATCGTCACATAAGCCTCCCTCTTCCACTTAACAAGTGATACAATTTCTTTAGTAAACCACAGTTCCCTTACCTTATCACTTCCTCCCTGCCTGACAGGGACATCCCTATCAAGGACACGCAGTATCTGTTCCTTAAACCAGCTCCACATTTCGATTGTCCCCATTCCCTGCATTTTGCTCAACCATTCTATGCCTCCTAAGTCTTGCCTAATTGCATTATAATTGCCCTTCCCCCATCTATAACTCTTGCCCTGTGGCATGTTCCTATCCCTTTCCATCGCTAAACTAAACATAACCGAATTATGGTCACTCTCTCCAAAGTGCTCACCTACTACTAAATCAAACACCTGGCCTGGTTCATTACCAAGTACCAGATCCAGTGTGGCCTTCCCTGTTGTCGGCCCTTCGACATACTGAGTCAGGAAACCCTCCTGCACACATTGGACAAAAACTGATCCAACCGACGTACTAGAGTTATAGCATTTCCAGTCAATGTTAGGGAAGTTAAAGTCTCCCATAATGACCACCCTGTTCCTTTCACTCCTGCCCAGAATAGTTTTGCCAATCCTCTCCTCCACATCCCTGGAACTTTGCGGAGGCCTATAAAAAACTCCCAGCAGTGTGACCTCGCCTCTCCCGTTTCTGACATCAGCCCATACCACCTCAGTAGACGAGTCCTCATCAGAAGTTCTTTCAGCCACCTTTATACTGTCCTTAAATTGTTTTACCTTAAACTGTCCATTTCATGTTTCTGGCATCCCGATATCATCACCTGTGATATTATCCTAACGATGACTTATTAGCTCTATTACCATCACAGCATTCCTCTTTTATTGAGGTGGCTGTGGAATATTTGACAAATTTATTTTATGTTTCATGAGTGAAGTCAAGACAGCAGCATCTTCGAGATTTAGTAATCCTTGCACAGAATTTCTCAAATATATAGTGCCTTGTGTCAATACTTTGCTAAAAACATTTTCCTGGACTTTCCACGCTTGGACTCAATTGACACATGGAGAATGCAGCTATTTTATGGCTTCATGGACCATCGCATGCCATACAGCAGACAAAGCCATATTATTAGCTGGATCCACAGGATCAAGAGTTTTTAGCCTGTGAAATAAAAACACACCCAATAAGCACAGGCCTGGGATTATTAGCAAAATAACACTGAGTTTAATGGTAATTGTTGTGAAAACAATCCAGGAATTTGTAATGAGAATGGGATAACTCTTGAGCTATGAACCACCATAAATTCCTGGATGATTTGTGTCCCTCTGCCAATGTTAACCTCAGCTTCAGTGTTAACCTCCCAATGTATTTAAAGGGCTTTCTACCATGGTGTATTATTGAGGTTTTAAACTCAAAGCAGATGACAATTGTCAAAACTCAAGACTGCCTCAAACTGCTTCAAAACAATTTATACCTGTGGAAAGACCTGGGCCCTGGTGTCCAGAATATAGAAACACAATCTCAGAAAAACAATCTTCCTTCACTCATGAGGAAACTAGTGTGTACTTCTCACTTTGAATTCGTGTGTCCTTGGGTCAGTATTCTAAGTATTCAAGTCTAGACTCTTAAATTCACCTTTACCAGGAACTTTGTTTGGGCCATAATGTAGCTTCAATCCTTTTCTCTGGAACTAAAATGATAACCAATGGATACTATAGAAAATACTTTCAATCCAGAAAGACGCATCTTTCTAATCTGTAATTATGTTGTGAACTGTATTTATTCATGTTTGCATAACATTTTAAATGTTGTAAGTATCTCACGACATTCTGACCAGTGGTCATAACCTCAGATCACTGAATCAGAATCCCTACAGTGTGGAAGCTGGCCATTTGGCTCATCGAGTCCACACTGACACTCCGAAGTGCATCCGACACAGACCCACCAGCCTCCCCCAACCTTGTAAGCCTGCATTTCCTGTGACTTATTCACCTTGCCTGTATATCCATGGACACAACAGGAAATTTAGCAAGGCCAATCCACCTAACTTGTGCATCTTTGGACTGTGAGAGGAAACCCACACAGACTGAGGGAGATTGCGCAAACTTCACACAGGCAGGCACCAGAGGGTGGAATCGAACCTGGGTCTCTGGCACTGTTTGCAGCAGTGCTAACAAGTCAGCCACTGAGCTGCCAATTAATAATGTAGAAAGGTGACAACATGAACTCCAGGAGGGAGTTGCAGATACAGAGTACAGCAAATAAATGGAAGTGATTTGGAGAATTGTAAACATAGAAAAAGATTTTAACACTCTAGCTGGGGAAAAAAAAGGAGCAAAAGTTCTTATTGGGTGTTAAGGAAACGAGAATGATAATGTGCAGATGAGAATGTAGTCCTACATGATAGCTCATTGGTTGTGTAGTGATAATATTGTTAATGTGTTGGGTTATTGCTGACTCCTCTCATTCAGCTGTACACCCATCATCTTCAAATAGCGTGGTCAGAATGTCACTTACTTGACACAGATGCCAAGGGACCAATATTAAAGGTCAATTAGATTGCTACCGCTTACTTAGCAGGTAGGTGTTCACTAGGAGCCAACTCAGATTTCCGTGGCTTGTGTGAATACACAACATGACGTTAAAATTATTCGTGCCACCTCCCACTTTGTACTTCTGTTTCTGCCTCTGAGAATATTAACATTCCCGTTGTGGTCTCCTTTTTTTTCTTACATCCCCTCCAACAGACATCTTGTTTGTGTCTGTTGACTTTGCTCTCAGCAGAGTGGACCCATTTTCTCCATTTCACCGTCAGCCTCCTTCACCAGCATTAGCCATCATTTGCCTTTTGTTCTGGGCACCCCCATTTTCTGTTTCAGTCATTCTTCCTCCCCCTCTGACAGCAGTGTACAAACCATTTTGCAATCATTTTCAGTACTGAAGAAGTGTCATATTGAATTCAAAACCTGAACTGTTCCTTGCTCCAAAGATGTTGCTAGACCTGCTGAGTTTCTCCAGCACTTCCTACATCTATTTCAAAATCAAAACTTCATGACTTTGGTCTCAGCTCCACCCTCTGCAACTGGATCCTCAGCTTCCTGACTCATAGGCTGCAATCAGTGAGGACAAGTAACTGCACCTCCTCCACGATAACACTCAACACTGAATCCCTCCAAGCATGCGTCCTCAGCCCCCTATCGAATTCCCTGTACACCTGCGACTGTGTTATCAAATTCCTAACAAACATCATCTACAAGCTCGCTGATGACACCACTGTTGTGGGACAGATATCTAACAAGGACGAGTCAAAATACAGAAGGGAGATGGAGGGCTCAGAGACTTTGTTTTCATTGAGGGACAGTTTGCACATCGGCAAAACCAAAGAACTGATCAGCGACTTCAGACAGAAAGGAGGAGAAAATGCCCCCATCTACATCAACGGCACGGAGTTTGAGGCAGTGAACAACATAAAGTTCCTCAGACTGATTTTAACAAACTACCTGTACTGGACTTTCCATGTAAATGCGACAGTCAAGAAGGCACAACAACGCCTCTTCTTCCTCCTCAGGCAGCTCAGGAAATTTGGCATGTCCACACGGTGCCACACCAACTTCTTTAGATGCACTACTGAATGCATACTGTCCAGGTGCATAACAGCCTGGTATAGGAACTGCTCTGCCCAAGACCATAAAAATCTATTTAAGATGAGTGCACACTTGATCACAGAAACCAATCCTCCATCCACAGACTCTGTTTACATGTCTCATTGCCACGGGAAGGTGGCCAACATCACATGTTGGTAATGACCTCCTACAACCTCTTCCATCAGGCAGAAGGCACAGAAGCCTGAACACATGCACAAACAGGTTCAGGAACAGCTTCTTTCTGGCCATCATCAGACTGTTGAATGGACTGTAGCTTCAAATAATGTAACCTTTATGCCTCTAAATATTTTTGATCTGTACATCTTTTGCTTGCTGAGATCTGCCTGTAAACAAAGATTTTCACTATATTTCAGTACATATGACAATGAATCAATCACATCCCTGCCAGGTCTGACTGTGCTTGGCCCAAACAAATGCTGCAGTCTCATCATCCACCAAGAAATCCACAAGATCTGCTCACATTGTCCTCTTTTGTCCTTGCATTGGATTGACATGTGATCTCTGTTCAGTATTTCTCCACAAAGGTAAGCAGACAAACTGTCCTCGTCAGGGCTAAACAGAAAGCAAGCACTTGGAATTAGGTACATATGACCACTCGCAACTTCAATATTTTCCATTGTTTTTCCCAACAACCAGGTATTTTGAAATTGCAATGCAACAACCTGTTGCCACACTGCAAGAAGTTAGGGAGGTGAGTGATGGTGGGCTGATAGCAGCTCTCAGTAAAGCTGTGGAACATAGAGCACCACATTGACAAGTCTATCTCTGTCTGAAGTCCGTGTGGAGAAGCTGCATGAAAAAGCAAAAAATCTGAAGGAACCTTGCAATACCAGCCAAAGTGCTTGAAAGGTGCAGACAGGTATTAAATGCCTCATTTACATACTCAAGTAACAGAACGATCCCTGACTCACCGCAAATTGTGGCTATTACGGCGTCAGTTTTATATCATGCATTGTTGGGTGAAATTAGTCATTTTTGTTTCCATCTCCCATTCAGAAAATGGGCACTGTAAAAGCAATTTCCACCTCATCGTTGCTCAGTTGGTTGTTCAGCAAGGAATTAACTTACAAAATTAAAACAAAAATGTATTTTAGAGACCCTGAGTGCTCATCAATTAGATGCAACCTTTTCTACTGAGAAGATTCAACAAGTTCAAGTAAACTGAGATGGTCACTCGAAGGCACAAAGATTTACGGATAAAATCCCATATCCTCAATTAAAATGTAAAACCATGTTCAAACGTGTGCAGGTTAAAGGACTAACCTCCATTCAATTTGAATAGAGCTCCTCTTTACAGCATGGCGCCAGGGAATGCATATTTTATGACACTGGAGATTCACAATCTGATTCTAAGATGCATTGGCCACGCTGAAGGTGTACACAATCTCCCCTTCCTCTCAAGTCATTCCAACAATTTCAAGCAAAGCCAGTTTCCAGTAGAGGGGAGGCTAGATTGTTTGACTGTTAAAAATATGGGTACTTCTTTTATATGGCTTATGACACCAACCTTGCCTTTTAATGTACATTTAGCAGAGACTATTGGAGCTCCAAGAGAAACAGCACATATGTACATTCCTTCAAAGATTGAAAGAGGAAACCATCTTTTTGCGTGTCACAGTGCTCCCATATCTTTCAAACATTCACATTTGCCATGTTCCCCAATCACTCACCTCTTTGTACCAATGTTTTAGCAGGTGAATCAAGTTTGATTATTTCATTTCATTGCTTCACAAATTTCTTCTGAAGCTCAGTAGAACAGACTGAAAATTCACCACATGGATCGCCATATTCACTTACAAGTTCCAGTAGCTTGGAGATGGGCTTCATTTGGATCACATGATCCCTCTGTAAGAAATCTAAACATTTGAGCAACAGAAACTGCATCATTTGTGGTCATCTGTCATAAGCAGGGTGTGGTTACCCCATTACTCAAAGTCAAGTCATGTAATGTCATTCTTTTAGTTTACATTTGTTGTTTGACATTTTTTTATGTTTCATACACTTCTCATATCTCCTCATTCCAGAACCGCAATAAAGGTCTGCTGGTCATCATCTCCTATCCTCCATCTCTTGTATTAAAAGGGATCACCTTGACAGGGTGGATATGATGAAAATGGTGACCATTTGCACCATTTCCATGCAATGCCTCCACCAAAAATAATTTTTGTTTTCTTCTTACAGCTTTAAGTGGACCAACTGATCCACATCAGCCTGGTTCACTGACCAACCCGCCTAAACAACCCCCAGTTTCTACATCACGTTTCTCCACAAATGTAACACCTCAGCATTTATCTCCTCCTCTCTCACTGTCTAACACCTCAAAAAGTTTTCCCAGACATGGCTGCAATTTCCTTAACTGAACCTGCTATACCTGCTGTTTGTAGTCTGCTTTCCCTTACACTAGAGACTAAACACAGAATCGAAGACCACTTCAAACAGCTCAGTTCAGTTTGCCCCCATCAACCCAAGCCCATCATACGAATGGACAAATTAAAAGTCAGGAGCTTGCTTTGTTGGTCAATAAGATCATGGCTGATCTGATTACTCCGCATTCAGGTCTATCCCGGAGCACTTTCATTTGCTTGCTTATCAAGACTTTATCAACTTCTGTCTTTGGTGAAGACAGATCCAAAGACTGAAAACTTTTGAGAAAAAAGAAATTTTCATTATCTTTGTTCAGGGGTGGCCCCTTATTTTGAAACAATGGCCCTAGTTCTATATTCTTCCAGAAGAAGAAGCAAACCTTGTATATCCTCAGTGTCAAGATCACTCAGAATTTTGTGTTTCATTCATACCATCCACTTATTCTCCTAAACCTCAGCAGGTACAAGGCTAGCTTGTCCAACCTTTCCTCAGACAATAGGCTCACTCCAGGAACGGGTATAGGCAATCTCTTAACTGTTTCCAACATATTTACATCTTTCCATAAATAAAACTCCCAACACTTATCAATTTTAGTTGCAAAAACAGGAAGGCAGAATATTATCTCCATGGGTCCAAACTGAGTTTAGGAGTATGCGCAACAGGACCTGGACATCCTTGAACACAGTTGCTGAAAGTTAAGCATACAGGTGCAGCAGGCTGTAAACAGCTAATTGGTATGTTGACCTTCATAGCTAGAGGATTCAAGTATACAAGCAGGGATGACTTGGTGCAAATATACAGTGCCTTCATGAGACCACACCTGGAATATTGCGCACAATTCCTTATCTGAGGAAGGATATCCTTGCTATGTAGTGAGTGCAGCAAAGATTTATCAGACTAATTTCTGGAACAGCAGGACTGATGCTTAAGATTGAATCAGTAAGGATTATATGCGCTGAGTTCACAAAAATGAGGGAGTGATTTCATAAAAACCTTTGAAATTCCGACAGGACTGGACAGGGCAGATGCAGGAGAATGTTCCTGATAGAAAAGGAATCGAAAACCAGGAGTTGAATCTGCTACTACAAAAAGCAGTGAAGGATAAAACATAGTATGATTTTGAAAAGGAGTTGGAAATAGCAAAGGAAATGGGAACATAGCAAGAGCAGGAACAGACTATCGAGATGGATATTAGCTATGATCGTAGCAAGTGGCAGGACAGGTTCAATGGGCCAAAAGGCTTACTCCTGATCATGTCTTCTATGCTTCCAATGTATAAAGTGCTGCAGATTGTCACCAGTGTTCTGCGTAAATGGAACATAACCTCTTGTGGACCATAGTTAAAGTATAAACAAAAGAAAGAGGAATTCAGAATAACTTAAAAATTGGAAAACCTAACTCAATAATAGCTACAGTACCTATCACTAATCAACTGTTTCAATACAGTAACATTCCATAAATACACCCTTGGAAAAAAAAAGGTAAATTGAGACAGGTTCTTACAGGCAATTGCCCAGTCCAGGAGGAAACTACATCAAGAGGGATTTCAGAAAATGTAACTGCTAGGAATCATTTTATTGAAGCTTCAACTCTTCTGGGAACCAAACAGCTGACTGCTACAGCTAAAATATAGGTAGATAGTTTGATCTGTGAGGACTGGCCACTCCCCTCCCATTGTAACAACTATTTTAAAATAAAAACCTAAAGGCCTCCTCTAATTGTTGACTTTGGCCATGTCCCTTGGCCACTTTAGAACTGCTGCCTTTACAATCTCTCTTCAAAAAACCCAGGACAAAGAAACATTTTTAAAGTGACAGCATTGTCACACCTTCCTATTTTTGTATTCAATTTGTCTCATAATAAACAACAACATTCTGTTAGTTTTCCTAATTATTTGCTATAGCAACATACTAACCTTTTGATTCATGCAGTAGGAGACACCGATCCCTGTGGATCTACAGTCTCTCATCAAGTGCTTTGTTTTTTTTAATTCTTCCGGCCAAAACGGATTCCACATTTTCCTACATTACACTCCATTTTTCAGATCTCTGCCACTCACATAACTCATCTACATCACTTTGGTAGTTTCCACACCTCCTCTTCATAACTTACTTCCTACCTACATTTGGATTATCAACACATGCTGCAACTATATCTTTGGGCACTTTGTCTAAGTAATTTACATAAAACTGTGAACAATTGAACAGCAGCGCTACTCCTGTGACACAGCACTGATTATATCCTGCCATGCAGAAAACAGCCCATTTTAACCTACGCTGTTTCTTATTAGCTAGCCAGTCTTTGAACCATGTCAATATATTATTCTACACCGTGAGTTTTTATTATCCTTATTCTTGCATTTTAATTCTCCACCTTATACCTACCGTGACATCCATATGTGATGAAACAATGTGAATAAAATCACTCTTCCTGGCTTTCTAGAAGAGTAACAGACATTTCATAAAATAATCATAGATCACAGAATCCCTACAGTGTGAAAGCAGGTCATTTGGCCCACCCAGTCCACAAAGACCCTCCAAAGAGCATCCAATCCAGACCGACTCCCTACCTTATCCTTACATTTCCCATCCTACACACTATGGGCAATTTGGCATAGCCAATCCACCTAACCTACACATGTTTGGACTGTGGGACGAAACCAGAGGACTCAGAGGAAACCCATGCCGACACAGGGAGAATGTGCAAACTCCACACAGACAGTCACTTGAGGTGGGAATCGAACTCGTGTCCATGGTGTTGTGAGGCAGCAGTGCTAACCACGGAGCTTCAAAATAACACTGACATAAATTCTTACTGAATGCATCAAAGGCTGGCAAAACATCAAAATTCACATTGCTCGACTTTTCCCTTGATTTTACTGCAAAGCTCAAAAACTTGAGGGATGTTGCTGTTCTGTGAGAAAATCATGCTAATATCAATGATTTTGTAGGCAATGCTTAAAGCACATGGTTGCAGTATTTCCTGAATTTCTTCTAGAATTTCCTGCTTTGTGTTTCTCTGCTCCTGAAAACTCTGGAAACAGCTGACAACAAGATCTGCATCTGAACCTTTCTTTAAAGCTGTTCCTTTGCCTGAAGACCCTCCATGTGAAGGAAGAACAGTCAATTATTCAGGAATAGTTCAACAACAGTGAATTGACCCATTCATTAATATTGTAAAGATCAGTCTTCAAGAGCGATCGAGGCACTGCAGGCTATCTATACCATTGTGCTTGGGGCTGAATTCACACTAGCACAATTTTTGCTGCTATTACCATGAGATATTTTTCCTCTTGTCCTCTTTTTGTGAAGGTGCCATCACCTTGATAAGTCACAGCACCACAAGGACTCTGCAATTTGAACACCTAGGTCTGTAATTGACAGAGTGGTGGTTGTCAAGAACAATATTTAGGGCAATTCTTGGCAAAGCCGATGGCAAATCAGAAATTAATTTGAAACGTGAACTCTCGATACCTGTCATGGTGACCTTTTCCAATGTGAGCAGGTTTGAATAATTTTAAAAGTCATTTAGTACCATTTTGCTGCAATTTGTTTTTCTCCTCCTGTTGAACCCAAGTTAAGATAACATCCTCGCTTGGTTGAAACTTTGGCCTCCATCCAAACGTCAGGGTCGGAGGCAGTTTCAAAATAGCCAGCAGCCAGCTTCCAAGCAACATTCCCATGAGGCAGTCAGTCAGTTAGGCACAGTGAGTGCTTTGTTAACAAGAGTATTATGGCTGGGACTTGCCTGGCCGTTTTCAATTTCCTGAGGTGAGTGTGGAAAGTTCAATTTCTTAGAGGTGGGAGCCCAGTGCTCTGTGCAGGGCCAAGAGCCCTCTCTACATCCTGTGCATGAATGCAGCCAAGGAGAGAAACCTATTTCTAATCTCCCCTCACAATCTATCCCCCACCTCCGCTTCCCTGCCAACACCACCCAACAAATAGGGCGGCACAGTGGCTCAATGGTTAACAGTGCTGCCTCACAGCGCCAGGGACCTGAGTTCAATTCCGGACTTGGGTGACTAGCTGTGTGGAGTTTGCACATTCTCCCCGTGTCTGCATGGGTTTCCTTCGGGTGCTCTGGCTTCCTCCCACAGTCTAAAGATGTGCAGGCTAGGTGGACTGCCCACACTAACTTGCCCATTGTGCCCAGAGATGTTTAGGTTAGACAAGGGAAATGCAGGGGTGGGGGAATGAGTCTGGGTCCACTGCTCTTCAGAAGGGCGGTGTGGACTTGTTGGGCCGAATGGCCTGTTTCCACCCTGTATGGTTTCTTTGATTCTTTGAACCAACATCTCCCACCCACCACATTAATATCCTTATCATGGAAACCCAATTCAATTTAAAAGTTTAGAAATCAGTTTGTTAAGACTTTGTTGAGAGACCACCACCATGCTGATTTGGTCTCAGTGATTTACCAATTCCTGAAAGATCAGCTGAAGACAGTGATTTAAAGTAAATCTTCCCTTCAGCAGATATACATTGAAAGCTGTACAGACTTAAAACAAGTAGGCTTTTCAGTCTGACTTGCCCAACAATGCGCAACTGTGCAAGGACACATCTACTTCACTTAAATGCAGAAAATCCCCAAGAAATATTGACAATCTCATCTATTGCATTCATTTAAATTGAAGTCACAGAGACCCCAGAATTTCCTTTGGAACTCTGTCACACATCAAGTTCTGGCCATTTGGACAGAGGTAGGATGACACAAAAAACTGGAAAGTTATATGGAAAAACTCACAACTACATCAAAATATAAAGCTTCATTCTGAAACATGTATAAATTTCAGAGTACTGTAAATAGTCATCATTGTAAACACTATTTATTCTGCATGCTGTGTTAGAAACAAAACAGCTTACTTTAGGGTCTGATCATATTGATCCCAGGTTGTTTGATGAAACATCGTTTTCTTGAATATTCAGATTGTATTTACTGTATTTCTTAGTTCTAAGTTAAATCGACTCAGCTCCAGATTTTGTTTCTTGAAGTCAACCAGCCTCCTCGGTTTAGTTCTGTATAAATCCATCCTTTCAGCTTTCAGACAAAGAGATATAATCACAGCTCCATATAAATCAGCTGCAAACACCGGAGGTGGGAACCCAACGACTGTCAGAGGACACAGTACACAGCGCAGAACTATGTGTCCTCTCTATGTCCCCGTGCATGACTGCAGCCAAGCAGCAAAAAAAAACCCAATGACCAACCTCTGCCCTGCACTCACGAATATCCTCATAGAAGAGTCCCAATTATTTCTGTACCTTTCATTTCAATTTAACACTATTACCGGCCATTGCAATGCTGATTTGCTCTCTCAGTTACTGCAACTATGCTACTCTCAAGCTGAAAATCTTGTGGTTAGGCTTTCAACTTTGTAGCCTTCCCACTGTTCTTAATAGGACAGGCAACCTGTCACCATTCCGATTCAGGGAGATAATCAAAAATGTTAAGAACCTAAATTAACCCCATTCATCTCCAACCCACAGCTACTCCTCATGGCAGATGAAGCAAGGACGTATGAAGGCTGTTTTGTCATTTTAAAAATGCAAACTATTTCTGATTTGAGAAACAGAATTACAACACTTTACAATTTAATTTTGAATGAAGAACGCCTGAACATAATGACTTAAAAGAAACAGATTTAAAGTAAAAAAAACCAAAAAGGAAATTGCTGGAAAAAATTAGCAGATCTGGCAGCATCTGTGGAGGGAGCGCAGCATGTTTCGGGTCCAGTGACTCTTTTCAGATTCAAAGTAAAACCTTCCCTTTAGCAGATCTCCATCAAAAATCGCACAGGCTTTACTTCAGGCAAAATATCCACATTTTGCTTAAATATTGCTGGGTATTTGTGGCAGTATAGGGACATATTTATTTCATTTAATGGCAGACAATCTCACCTAATCCCATTCATTTAATTGAAGTTGTGGAGGCAAATATCTCCCCTGAAACTCCATTCCACATCAACTTTCCACATGTTGTAGAGAACGCGAGACAACACAGAAAACAGGAAACGTAATGTTGAAAAATTCATATGCACATTAAAAAAGACTTAATTCTTAAGTTCTGAATACTGTAAACTTTATTTTTTTGTAAACATTATTAATTCTGCATGCAGCATTAAAAAATCAAAATCGCTTACTTTAACGGCTCTGATAACTTTGAACTCAGGTTGATGGATAAAACATTGATTCCTTAATAAATAAGATATTCTACGCACTGCGTTTTTCACGTCCTCAAAAAATTTAGTCGGCCTTAGAATTTGTTTAATGAAATCATCCAGTTGAGACGGTTCAATCCTATATAAATCCATCCTCCCAAGTTTCACATCAAACCTTTGAAATTCCCGCCAACCTCTCTCCTCCAGATCCATCTAGAATCCCGGCCCCGGGAAAATACCGGAGATAATAGGAACTGCAGATGCTGGAGAATCCAAGATAATAGTGTGGAGCTGGATGAACACAGCAGGCCAAGCAGCATCTCAGGAGCACAAAAGCTGACGTTTCGGGCCTAGACCCTTCATCAGAGAGGGGGATGGGGAGAGGGTTCTGAAATAAATAGGGAGAGAGGGGGAGGCGGACCGAAGATGGAGAGAAAAGAAGATAGGTGGAGAGGAGAGTATAGGTGGGGAGGTAGGGAGGGGATAGGTCAGTTCAGGCAAGACGGACAGGTCAAGGAGGCGGGATGAGGTGGTGGGTAGGAAATGGAGGTGCAGCTTCAGGTGGGAGGAGGGGATAGGTGAGAGGAAGAACAGGTTAGGGAGGGGGCGACTGAGCTGGGCTGGTTTTGGGATGCAGTGGGGGGAGGGGAAGAACTGGGCTGGCTTTGGGATGCAGTGGGGGAAGGGGAGATTTTGAAGCTGGTGAAGTCCACATTGATACCATTGGGCTGCAGGGTTCCCAAGCGGCAAATGAGTTGCTGTTCCTGCAACCTTCGGGTGGCATCATTGTGGCACTGCAGGAGGCCCATGATGAACATGTCGTCTAAGGAATGGGAGGGGGAGTTAAAATGGTTCGCCACTGGGAGGTGCAGTTGTTTATTGCAAACCGAGGAGAGGTGTTCTGCAAAGTGGTCCCCAAGCCTCCGCTTGGTTTCCCCAAATGTAGAGGCAGCCACACCGGGTACAGTGGGTACAGTATACCACATTGCCAGATGTGCAGGTGAACATCTGCTTAATGCGGAAAGTCATCTTAGGGCCTGGGATGGGGGTGAGGGAGGAGGTGTGGGGGCAAGTGTAGCATTTCCTGTGGTTGTAGGGGAAGGTGCCGGGTGCAGTGGGGTTGGAGGGCAGTGTGGAGCGAACAAGGGAGTCACAGAGAGAGTGGTTTCTCCAGAAGGCAGACAAAAGTGGGGATGGAAAAATGTCTTGGGTGGTGGGGTCGGATTGTAGATGGCGGAAGTGTTGGAGGATGATGCGTTGTATCCGGAGGTTGGTGAGGTGGTGTGTGAGGACAAGGGGGATCCTCTTAGGGCGGTTGTTGCGGGGGTGAGGTGTGAGGGATGTGTTGCAGGAAATGCGGGAGGCGCGGTCAAGGGCGTTCTCGACCACTGCGGGGGGAAAGTTGCGGTCCTTGAAGAATGTGGAACATCTGGGATGTGCGGAAGTGGAATGCCTCATTCTGGGAGCAGATGCGGCGGAGGCGAAGGAATTGGGAATAGGGGATGGAATCTTTGCAGGAGGATGGGTGGGAGTAGGTGTATTCTAGGTAGCTGTGGGAGTCAGTGGGCTTGAAATGGACATCAGTTTCTAGCTGTTTACCTGAGATGGAGACAGAGAGGCCCAAGAAGGTGAGGGATGTGTTGGAGATGGCCCAGGTGAACTTGAGGTTGGGGTGGAGGGTGTTGGTGAAGTGGATGAACTGTTCGAGCTCCTCTTGGGAGCAAGAGGCGGTGCCGATACAGTCATCAATGTAACGGAGGAAGAGGTGGGGTATGGGGCCTGTGTAGGTGCGGAAGAGGGACTGTTCCACATAACCTGCAAAGAAGCAGGCATAGCTTGGGCCCATGTGGTACCCATGGCCACCCCCTCTGTCTGTAGGAAGTGGGAGGAAGTGAAAGAAAAGTTGTTGAGGGTGAGGACGAGTTCGGCTCGGCGGATGAGGGTGTCGGTGGAAGGTGACTGGTCGGGCCTGCAAGAAGAAGCAGAGGGCTTTGAGGCCATCTGCTTGAGCAATACAGGTGTACAGGGACTCGACATCCATGGTGAAAATGAGGTGTTGGCGGCCAGGGAATTGGAAGTTCTGGAGGAGGTGGAGTGCGTGGATGGTGTCACAGACGTAGGTAGGGAGTTCCTGGACCAAGGGGGAGAAAATGGAGTCCAAATAGGTGGAGATGAGTTCAGTGGGGCAGGAGCAGGCTGGGACAATAGGTCGACCAGGGCAGGTGAGTTTGTGGATTTTGGGAAGGTGATAGAAATGGGCCATGTGGGGTTGGGGAACAATAAGGTTGGAGTCTGTGGTTGGGAGATCCCCTGAGGTGATGAGGTTATGGATGCTGTTGGAGATGATGGTTTGGTGCTCGGGGGTGGGGTCATGATTAAGGGGGAGGTAGGAGGAGGTGTCGGAGAGTTGGCATCTGGCCTCGGCAATGTAGAGGTCAGTGCGCCATACTACCACTGCGCCACCCTTGTCTGTGGGTTTGATGGTGAGGTTGGGGTTGGAGTGGAGGGAGTGGAGGGCTGCCCGTTCTGCGGGGGAGACGTTCGAGTGGGTGAGAGGGGTGGAGAGGTTGAGACGGTTGATGTCTCGACGGCAGTTGGAGATGAAGAGGTTGAGGGAGGGTACGAGGCCCGGGGGTGGTGCCCAGGGGAAGGACTTATGTTGGAGGCAGGGGAATGGGTCGGTGGAGGGAGGGTTGGGCTCCCAGTTAAAGAAGTAAGCTTGGATGCGAAGGCAGTGGAAAAACTGCTCGATATCCGAATGTGACTGGTATTCATTGATGTGTGGGTGGAGGGGGACAAAGGTGAGCCCCTTGCTGAAGACTGACCGTTCGTCCTCAGTCAGTGGAAGGTCTGCAGGGATGGTGAAGATTTGGCAGGGCTCAGTGTTTTCTTTTCTTTTTTTCTTTTTTAGTCTTTTCTAGGGTTGCTGGCTGTGGAGGCTGTGGGCAGGGTTCAGTCGGCGTCGACTGTGGGTGGGGTTCTGTCAGCGGTTGGAGTGCCGCTGTCTTCGGCGGTGGGTGGAGTTCTGTCAGCAGTGGGCAGAGTTGCCACAGCGGTGGGAGGAGCGGGGTGGGCGGTGGCAGCAGTGGTGAGGGTGATGTGTTTGGTGTTAGTTCTGGAAGTGGAGGCGGTGACTGCAGCAGCGGTCATGTTCGCGGTCCTGGAAGTGGTGTGCCCGGCGATGGCAGATGTGATGTCATCGGTGGGTTCACCGGCCGTGTCCTCATGGTCAATGGCGGCAGGTACATGGTGGGGGAGGTGCAGGGACAGGCTGGAGATTTGGGAGGTGGCGGAATCCTTTTTAAGGTGGCAGGAGCCAGTGAGTTTGTGGTACTTACGATTTGTGGTGTCCAGTAAAGCTGAGTAGAGCTGGGTGTTCAGTCTGTGGATCCTGCGGAGGATAAAAAACAGGAGAGGTCCTTTGCAGGTCTGGGAGAGGGAGGCTCTGAGCTGGGGCAGGCTGGATTGCGGTGCCTGGAGATGCTGGCACATGGCTGCAAGTGTCTGTTTCAGGACTCGCAGGGAGAAACGTTGCTGAAGGGTCTCAATGTTCTGGATGTAGAGGTGGTCACGGTTGGGACCAAATTGGGAAGGCTTGAATGTAGACTGTAGTCCATTGGGGATGATCCGGTTCCATCGGCAGGTGCTGAGGAAGGTGATGTGGCTGTGGTACCTGGTTTGCTTTAGGACATGGTCGAGCAGTTTCAAGGCTGAAGAGATTACAAGCGAGTTGCGGTGGGAGAGAGATTCCCTGAGGTTGGTCCAGAGGGAGGAGGGTAACTTCTTCAGGTTAGGCATCCCTGGAAGAGGCTTCGTAGTGAGGTTAAAATAGTATCAGAGATAATGGGAACTGCAGATGCTGGAGAATCCGAGATAACAAAGTGTGAGGCTGGATGAACACAACAGGCCAAGCAGCATCTTAGGAGCACCAAAGCTGACGTTTCGAGCCTAGACCCTTCATCAGAGAAGGGCATGGGGAGAGGGTTCTGGAATAAATAGGGAGGGGGAGGTGGACCGAAGATGGATAGAGGAGAAGATAGGTGGAGAGGAGAGAGTAGGTGGGGAGGGGGGGGGATGGGTCAGTCCAGGGAGGATGGACAGGTCAAGGAGGTGGGATGAGGTTAGTAGGTAGGAAATGGAGGTGCAGCTTGAGGTGGGAGGAGGGGATAGGTTTTGTGCTCCTGAGACGCTGCTTGGCCTGCTATGTTCATCCAGCTTCACACTTCGTTACCCGGGAAAATACCGGTCATCATAATACGCATGCCAGGGTGACGCCCCAAAGACCTCCGTCCCCGCCCCCTGTGTGCGTCTCAGCCCGAAACCGATTGGCGCCGTCAATCCTACAGGCACGTGACCCCGCGCATGGGCACAGAGCTCCGCCCACAAGTACCCGGCCCCATCTCCGAGCTCTGCTGAGCTTACCCTGGATGCAGGGCATCTGATCTGTTCCGATCTTTCAGGATCTGTGGCTTGTTTGGTGGGACAGACTTTGCGTGCTAATGATCGAAGAGGCGTTTTGTTGAACCTCCTTTGTCTTGTGCTCACCAAGACCATTTATAAGAATGCCACAGTGAAGGAAAATCAAGTTAAGAACAGAAAGCGTTGCTGATGGTGTAAATCGGAAACAAAAACAGAAGTTGCTGGAAAAGCTCAACAGGTCTAACAGCATCTGTGCTGAGAAATCAGAATTAACGTTTCGGGTCAAATGACACTTGCACAGAACTGATGATAGCTAGGAACAGGTTTTTATGCAGACCTTAGGGTAGGGAACGGGGTAAGGAGTAAATGTCAGGTGGACATAAAGCTCAAAGAAGTTTGAGAGAGAGTATTTGAGTGTGAAATGAACTTCCTGAGGAAATGATGGATGTGGGTACAGTTACAATGTTTAAAAGACATTTAGACAAAGACATGAATCGGAAAGATTTGGAGGGTTATGGGCCAGGTGTAGGCTGGTGAAACTAGTTTAGTTTGGGATTATGTTCAGCATGGATTGATTTGATCAAAGGGTCTGTTTTCATACTTTATGACTCTATAACAAGTGGACAGAAAAGGAATGCATGACAATCACCCTAAGAGGATTAATAGCTACAGATGGTGACAATAGTGGCTAACAATGGTGTAACAGCAGATCTTGTGAACAACAAGGTCTGGTGTGTGGGTTTAGGGTAAGGACAGGGGAGAAGGTGCTTCAAGCCCTAAAATTGTTGAACTTGACATTGAGATAGAAAACGGTAGAGTTTATAAGTAGAAAATGAGGTGCTTCCTCAGCTAGTGCTGAGCTTTGTTGGAGCATTGCATCAAGCCTGGGACAGCGATGTTGGCCAGAGAACAAAGTGGTGTTTTGAAGTGACAGGCTCAGAGACTTTTCTGTAGACAGAACATATGTGCTGTGTGAAGTAGTCACCCAGTCTACACTTCATTTCCGCAATGGAGAGGTGACCACATTGTGAGCAACGAATGCAGTAGATAGACTGAAGTGCAGGTAACTAGCTGCTTCACCTGAAAGGAATGTTTCGGCCCTTGCATGCTGAGGGGATTAAGAAGAAAATGGGAGGATGTTACATCTTCTTTAGTTGCAGGGGATGGTGCATGTGGCTTTGGAAGTGTGAAGGAGAAGTTAACCAGGGTGTCCCAGAGGGAATGGTCCTTGCAAAAAGCTGACAAAGGAGGGGATGGGAATGTGTATCTCACGGTGCCTTCCCATTGGAGGTGGTGGAAAAAGCAGCAAATGATCCTCTGGATGTGGATGCTGGTGGGATGATAGATGAAGACAAGAGGACTCTATCCCTGCTGAGGGAGGGAAGAAATAGGTTAAGGGGCTGAAGTGTGGGAGGTGGAACCAACCCAGCTGAAGGCCTTGTCACTAACGGTGCTGGGGAATCCTCAGTCAAGGAAGAAGATGGATATTTTGTAGGCTCCCTTGTTGAAGTTGGCATCATCAGAACAAATGTGATGAAGACAGAAAAACTGGGAGAATGGAATAGAGACTCTCCAGGAAACAAGGTGTGAGAATTTATAGTCAAGATAACTGTGGGATTCAGTCGGTTTTTGGTGGATATTGATGGCTGGCCTATTCCCAGAAATGGAAAGAAAGATGTCAGGGAAGGGACGAGAGGATTCAGAGGTGGACCAGATGAATCCGAGAGCAGGATGGAAATTGGAAGCAAGATTGATGAATTTTTCCAATTATGATTTGAGAGAGAGAGAGAGAGAGAGAGAGAGAGAAGCACCAACAATGATATCATTTGTACACTGGAGCGAGTGGGTGGGCGCCAGAATAGGACCTGAACAAAATATTTTCCATGTACCCCACAAATAACTTGGGCCCACATGGGTATCCATGGCTAACCCTCTGAGCTGAACAAAGTGAGAGGACTGAAAAAGAAGTTGTTCGGGGAGCACAAGTTTGGTCAGGTGGAGGAGGGTGGTGGTAGATCTGGACAGTTCAGGTCTTTTTTCCAAGATGAGGAGAGCCCTGAGACCACCTAGATGTGGGGGATGGATATGTAAAGGGATTGCACATACATGGTAAAGACGAGACAGCTGGAGCCTGCAAACTGGAAATTCTGAAACTGACAAAGTGTCAGAAGAATCTTGGATATAAGTGGGAAGGAACTAGATAAGAGTAGAAAAAAAAATCGAATCAACATAGGTATGAGAAAACACTACTATGAGAAGATAGTGCTATTTAGTTGGTAAATGGACTGTGATGAGGAGTTGCTGTGGATAATGCAATTTAGGGAGGGCCACCAGTTAACTGCCAAACTTAGTTTCATGTTTAAACAAGCTAGCTTGACTAATTTGTCAAGAAATTGTCAAGAGAACAGCTGTCACCTATTGTGTCGAGTTGAGACAAGCACGGTATATGTGCATATTTGACAAAATGTTGAGAGATATCACCTGAAAGGTACTCCTGATCTGGAACTGTATCAAAAGGGTCTAGAAATGTCAGAGTATCTGCAGATCCAGACATAAATCTTAACCTTGAATGAGTTAATGAACTAAATAACAGACTCAAAATTGTCAAAGATCTTTACTTTGCATTGTTACATATTCAGTCTGTTGTGATATTGCACAACAGATTCAATAGTACCTTTAAAAAAGCATGGAGTGAAATTTATTTAAAAAGGCAATTGGATAGCTTCTTCAAATTTCCTAAATCAAAATGATGGCCTGAAAGGCCTTCCTTCAAATTGTATAATTCTATGACACTATAACTATTGTAACACATAATATGTACTTAGCAAATAATATTCCTACTCTATGTAAACAAATGTAAAACATCCCAAACAGATCATGACAGCAAATGAATACAGAACCTATAAAAATACAAAACCAGTCGAATAAATTACTGTAATTAAAAAGAGCTTTATTAATTCATTACTGCAGTTGGCAACATAATTTGTACAATATAAAAATAAAATAAATGTGAGCGTTATTTCATTAATTTTGAGAGGAGGGCCACTTATTGCCATCTCTAATATGCTATGCAGAGCAGACAGGAGGAACAAGTTATTTCCGAATCACAGGCTGATCTTAAAAACCTTAGGCAGCGATTGGTCACATCAGCTGACCTGGAGGAGTGGTGGGAGTAATCACATTCAAACAAAGAAAATGGGCAAAGGTTCTGTTGATTTTTGGAGATTAAAATATATTGCGTTCAAAGTACCATTCTTGCAGTGAATCAAAGTTGAATACATTTCAAAATGCACAGGGTCATCTTCACTTCAAACATTATTTGATGTTTCATCTCATTCTCAACGTAAATTTCATTTAAATTTTAGGTATTTTTGGATTCAGGCAAATCATTTGAAAGGATTAATAGGTATTATATAGATTTGTGACATGTTCTAATTCAATCCAGTTGATAAGTTGTGTCATTAACATTTATTTTAACTTTTTAGTGCTGATGTTAATTTTCAAGTTCCCCTGCCCCCGCGGAGACGCAAGTTGATGTTGATGGTAGAATGGTGCTCAATGCCATAGTGTGCCAGCGTGTGCCCATCTTCTAGTATTCTTGACTGAAAGGTCAGGTAGTACTGGCTCGGAGAAATATGCTCCAATGATTGGATCTTATTTTTCAGGCTCGAAACCTTGTCACTTGGGGACACAATAATTTCCAGGTTTTGTCCATTTGGATTCCTTACAAATATCTCCATTGAGTTTATCACAAGTAGTTGGAGCTTTGCATGAAAGAATATTCCAGAATCCAATAAGGTTTTGCCATCAGTCAGAATGGTTTCATTGAATATCAGGCGTTGATGGTTAACTGAAATGTTCTGGGCTTGCTGGATTTGTTTCTTGATCGTTGAGATTTTGGTGTCAGTGTTGGCCATCAGGTCTAATGAGGAGCCATTCAGGCTGGTCACAGTGATTTTAAACTGTGACATTGGCTAAAAAGAGTTAAAGAAGAAATTCCTCTTATTTTGGTTCTGGAACGATGGTTGTGTTGTTTCAATACAAATACCGTAATAATTATATTTCTCAATTTTACTTGCCATCTCTCCTCATTCTCATAGTGATAACTAGAACCAGTTCCTGACTTTCGTGTCCAGCATTTTTTTGTCAGCTAAGACTAACATTTGTTCAACCATTTCACCAAGTCAGATCTTTTACTTATCTTATACAATCAAAAGCATATGGCTAGTGGGAGTCCCAGCTGATTCCTTCTGCACTTACACTCAAGTCGCTCTATTCTTTCCAGGTCTGAACCTATCATGGTAACCACCTATTCCCTCCTCCCTCCAATGCCTCCCCAGCTTCCCTTCAAATACATCTATACCATTCGCTTCAACACATTCTCATGTAGTTATACTCTTCCCCAGGAGAGATAACATTGTCTCTTGTATGCACTCAATTAAAACCTGTCATTATAATATTGTGACCAGAATGCGTGCTGATTCCTTGTGTGATTTCAATGTTCAATTCAAGTTCAACATAACTTGCCTAATTTTTGACTCCATGGCTCCAGAAATAAATCCTTTTGTTTCATTCGCTTTCTGGCTACTGTTGCTAATCTATGGAGCTATCTCTGGAGATTGATGTAATTGCAATCCAAGTTCTCTCTGTTCCTCTACCCTGCCCTACTTTCATTTAATATTATAACTGACATTCTATTATCCCTGCCAAAATGAAGCTTCATGTTTATCAGTGTTGCTTTTTGTTTGTCAATTATTTGTCTCTTTGCCAAGTTTAACAATGTCTTCTTGTAATTTGCTAGTGGCCCTCAGTGTTGACTATAGGTGTCACCGCAAATTGTTCATGTAGATTATGAGCAGCAAAAGGTCCAACACTGATTTTTGCAAAATGCTACTTCTCATGTTCTCTGACTCTGAAAAACAGCCAGGCTACGTTTTCTGGCTTGAAACCAGCATAATCCATTCACCCAACTATCCAGATTCCATAATTGTTAATATTAAGTCATTGTCTATTATAGGCACCATACCAAATGCCTTTTAAGAATTGTCATCTTTTCTCTCTTCTACCTGCTCCAAAAATGTAATGCAGTTGGTCCAGCAAGACTTTCCTCTTTGAAATACATTCTGACTATTTATTTTCGAATGTTTCATGTCTGAATCATCTCAATTCTTCTTTTGTGAGAATTCCATTATTTCTCCTGTCATTGATGTTAATCTCACTGGTCTGTAATTCCATGCACATATCCTATCCCTATTTTAAATACAAGAATTGCATTACCTTTCTGCCACTCCTCTCATGTTACACCTTTTTGTAACAATTTATTAAATGTCTAAATTTGTATTGCTATCTTGTTCCTGCTCTGTTTTATCTCTGTGGATGCAAACCATCTGAACCTGCACCCTGATAACAGAGTCCTTCTTTTATTCAATAGATCTCTCTTTTTGATCTTAACTGCACTCATCTGATTGCCTATTACATTATTCAATGTCATGTTTACCAGGTCTATCTCTGGTGCATAACAAAACAAAATAACAATTTAATCTTTCTGTCATCTCTATATTGTGACCTTGTATATTATTCTGTTGAACCCTAATTGGCCTTATTTCATTCATTGCAATTCATTGCTCACCATCTCCACCCCGTATCGAACCACAAACAGTGCTAACCCTAACTCCCTCTGGAGTTATTTTCTGGAATACCTGGTCGTTGGCTAACCGACATCTGTTGAGTTTGGCACTTTCCTCGGAGTGACAGGGCGGGTCTTAGTGCATTTATATAGTGTGAGGACGGGGTGGGGGAGGGGGAATCCACTTTCCGGGTGAGGAGGGACAGTCACTTTTGGGAATGGGAGGGAATCTCTGCCAGGAAAATGCAGAGTGTGATCACTGTGGAGAGGAGGGGCTGATAAGGAAGGGATCACTGTCAGGGATAGCGGGTGATCACTGGAAGGGATGGGGTTAGGGAAATCACTGATCAGAGCATTGATGGGGAGGTCACAACTGTGGTGTGAGTGGGTTTGTTACGTTCATCTGAAACAAAAGAAAATGCCATTGATGGAATAGTTCATTGTAAACACACAGCCTTGGGACATTTCAAAACTGAATAGAAGACAGCATCTTCTGCCATGAACAAAGGGGCCCTGTTTTAACATTCCACGAATGTGCTGCTCCACATGAGATCCATTTGAATACAGGTTCACTCCACAGTACTGAAGGAGCCTGGATGGGAAGACACGGTGAAAAGGGCAGGGTCAGGTCCTAGTACAACGAATAGAATTGCAATGTCAATCTGACAATGATTGCCACTCCTCAGGAAGATTAAGCTATAGAGTCCAAGCAACTGGGTACAGTCAGATAGATGGCCAGGTAGAGTACTGAGTGATTGGAGCAAAAAGGCTTACTGAAGTGTCCGGGATTACTCATTGAGTGAATATTGTTCATGCAATTGTAATGTGCCAACCAGATTCACTCTCTGATCCATGAGCTGGTCATAGCTTATATAGAAGTAGGTATGCTATAATTTGACTGTGAATGTGGCCTACATAGGGGAGAAAATATGTTGGTCAAGGATACCAATGTTGTTCTTTACCATCTTTGAAAGTACACACATGTACACATGATTCAATTTTAATGTTAAAAAAAATCACGTAAATAGCTGAAAAGAAGCAATTTTGCAGGACAAAGAGGAAAGATTAGAGGGGTGGAGCTAATTGGATAGATCCACAAAAGCACCCACATAGGCACGACAGGCCAAATGGCCTCTTTTATTTGCTCCATTATTCATGATTTTGTGTCCACCCAGAATGAAAAGCAAAAGATCAACAGAAGATAGATTAGATCAGGAATTAACTCAATTTTTACATAATGCCTTTAGTGTGGTTCAACATACCTCACACCAGCATTAGCAAACAAAATTTCACATAGAACATCATAAGACCTGTCAGCACCAGTGACCGGAATTTTGGAGGAAGAGGTAGATTTACAGAGAATTTAAAAAGAGAAGAGTTAAGCAAGAATTTGAATTTGAGGTTGGATTTCCCGAGTGTAGGGTCTAGCCAGCTGACTTTGGGATATATGTGATCTAACAATGCGTCTTTGTGCTTTATGAATCACGCAAAGAAGAATAATCTTTTACTACTCCCTCCTCAGTGAGCAACCATTCAATATAATCACTGTTTGATATGAAGTATGCCATGATATTTCTGTAATATTTTACCTCAACTTTCCAGGGTTCAACATTCTGTGCACAGACTTGCTGTAAGCATTTTTTGGCCTCTGTTGCAACCAGGTCCCAACGAGCATTTCTAGCAACATTTCCTGTTGGATCTGCAGGGTCGAGGATAATCGGTCTAATTTTCAAACAACACAAGGATCATCAATCAAATGATGAATTTGTAACACTCATTCTTCAGATGGCATATATGTATATGTAATTAATTCCTGTTCAGAACCCAATGTCTCTGCACATAGTATCTGTGCTACTTTATAAAGATTCATAGAATCTCTACCGTGTGGAAAGAAGACATTCGGCCTATCAAGTCTGCACCAACCCATTGAAAAGCATTCTACCTTGACCCAGCCCCCCTCCCAATCCCTATAATTACCATGGCTAATCTGTCAAGCCTGCACATTCCTGGATGCTATCATACAATGTAGCATGGCCAATCCAGCTAACCCGCATATCTTTGAACAGTGGGAAGAGACTGGAGCATGTGGAGGAAATCCACACAGACACGGGGAGAATGTGCACACTCCACACAGACAATCACCCGAGGCTGGAACCTGGGTCCCTGGCGCTGTAGGACAGTAGTGCTAACCGTGCAAAGGCAAGAACATGATTTTGGATTCTCCAATGTTTGCTCCTCTCCCCCTTCTGGGTTCTTATTTTCCAAGAAATGTGTGACCTCATTGTTTTCTGTTACCCTGAAAGGACAACTTTGACTAAGAAACCATTGTGTTTCTATGTTCAGGTTCATGTTTTTACATTCTGCAGTGAATTCATTATTCTGTGAAGAAGCCAAAGTGAAAGAGATGTTATTAACCAAATCTGATAAATTATCTGCAAGTTTTACTGGAAGGAAAATATTTCAACCAAACTTAACATTCAATCGAATGTTTCCTTTTTCCCCCACACAAATGTGTTTCTCTCTGTCAGACCGCTACTGATACCACTCTTGAAGAAGCCAATGAGGTGTAAAGGCAATGACTAATGAAGGCATTTTCCCCAAATGTTTGCTTTGCACAGCTGGTTCGTGAAACCAAATCCCATTTCTTCAGAGCTCCTCAATTTGATTTTATAATTCAAAATAACTGCAATCTAATTTGAAGTATCAATGTCTTATTTGTACACATAACTGATTCCTGTTTAGAGCCAAAGAACATTGCTGCCATAGACCTGTGCTGTTTTATAAAGGTAGGAGCATGATTCTTAATTCACAAATCCCTTTGTTCCCCTATCGTCTTTGGGTTCTTATTTTCCAACAAATATTTGACTTCATCATTTTCTGTTATCCCAAAAAGTAAAACTCTGAATAGAGGAAGCTTCCAAAAAAATCACCCAGGTTGGTACGTTTACCAAATGAACCCATGTGGAAGTTCATAAATGCTTTGATGAGTTACTTTATATTTGTAATCTCCATAATCCCCAGTAGATGAACCACTGGGGCAAGAGGGGAGGGATTTATTTCACCAAACAACATGGTAATGATCTGGACTGCATTACCTGTAAAAGTGGTGGAAACACAACCAATAATTATCTGCTAATGGATTTGGAAAAATCGATGTAGGGGAAACATTGGCAGAGCCTTCAGCGAGGAGTATTGGTATCAGACTAATTGAATAGCACTTTCAAAGATTTGGAGTAAGCATGAAGGGCTGAACGGTCTCTTTTTGCATAATAATTTTCCATGTGGAACATTACTGTAAAAACAATCCAACTTGCCTTAGTTCTTCAAGTTTGCTTTTCAAGAAGTCAGTCACAAAGCAATTGTCAAAGTTATAGTACGTGGTCCAGTAAAGGCATAGCTCTCTGTATTTAACAATCAGTTCCATTACTGTGTGGAATCCTGCAGCGGTATCAAAATTGTCTCCGCCACCCACGCTCTCCCACGCATGGATGACCAGCAGCTCCAGAGCATATTTTGGTGGGAGGAACTCTCCACTTCTTACTTGACGTTTGTATGGTCGGACATACTATTGGGTTAAATTTAAAAAACACACGTGCTTGAGATCCTTGCAAAAAGCACTGAAACAAACTTTCCGAGCAATGTACTCTGTGCAAAGTTTCCCTTGAGGGAGAAGAGAAATTAAAGTAAAAAGTTCTTTAAAATGTAAAGACGGAGAATTTGTTTCCACATGCAGGGGAAACTTTAATATAATTGACAAAAGAGGGAGAGGAGCTTAGGTATTATTTTATGAGTGTTATATTGTGATTCAGAATGCACTGCCTTTAAATGGCGGTGAAAGCAGATTTACTTGGAACTTTCAGAAGGAAACAGATTATATGCAGTGTATGAAAAGTGGAAACTTACAGAGATGTGGAGAAATCACAAGGGAATGGGATTATTTGGATAGTTTAGCATGAAGCACAATTTTTTTTCTTCTGAACTCTATCATTCTATTAACTATCTGCAGAGGCCAGGGATAGAAAAGCAAAATCTGGTCACATTGATGTTTCTGCTGATCTTTGTTCTACATGTCAGTTTAGAGGCTCTGTCGGAGAAACTCATTTGTGCAGTATGCAAGCCAAAGTTTTACACCAGTTTTTACAGATAACAGGCTTCCATTTAGCTGTTAGTACAGATAATATTTTACAAGCAAAGGGTTACACTTATTCATTCCTATCTCCACACAATCCTAGTTGCATAAAATGCTCTTATCCAATCATATTCAAATTTGCATAATGTGATCCTTTCATATCATTAGAGATAATGGGAACTGCAGATGCTGGAGATTCCAAGATAATAAAATGTGAGGCTGGATGAACACAGCAGGCCAAGCAGCATCTCAGGAGCACAAAAGCTGACGTTTCGGGCCTAGACCCTTCATCAGAGAGGGGGATGGGGGGAGGGAACTGGAATAAATAGGGAGAGAGGGGGAGGCGGACCGAAGATGGAGAGCAAAGAAGATAGGTGGAGAGGGTGTAGGTGGGGAGGTAGGGAGGGGATAGGTCAGTCCAGGGAAGACGGACAGGTCAAGGAGGTGGGATGAGGTTAGTAGGTAGCTGGGGGTGCGGCTGGGGGTGGGAGGAAGGGATGGGTGAGAGGAAGAACCGGTTAGGGAGGCAGAGACAGGTTGGACTGGTTTTGGGATGCAGTGGGTGGGGGGGAAGAGCTGGGCTGGTTGTGTGGTGCAGTGGGGGGAGGGGATGAACTGGGCTGGTTTAGGGATGCAGTGGGGGAAGGGGAGATTTTGAAACTGGTGAAGTCCACATTGATACCATATGGCTGCAGGGTTCCCAGGCGGAATATGAGTTGCTGTTCCTGCAACCTTCGGGTGGCATCATTGTGGCAGTGCAGGAGGCCCATGATGGACATGTCATCAAGAGAATGGGAGGGGGAGTGGAAATGGTTTGCGACTGGGAGGTGCAGTTGTTTGTTGCGAACTGAGCGGAGGTGTTCTGCAAAGCGGTCCCCAAGCCTCCGCTTGGTTTCCCCAATGTAGAGAAAGCCGCACCGGGTACAGTGGATGCAGTATACCACATTGGCAGATGTGCAGGTGAACCTCTGCTTAATGTGGAATGTCATCTTGGGGCCTGGGATGGGGGTGAGGGAGGAGGTGTGGGGACAAGTGTAGCATTTCCTGCGGTTGCAGGGGAAGGTGCCGGGTGTGGTGGGGTTGGAGGGCAGTGTGGAGCGAACAAGGGAGTCACGGAGAGAGTGGTCTCTCCGGAAAGCAGACAGGGGTGGGGATGGAAAAATGTCTTGGGTGGTGGGGTCGGATTGTAAATGGCGGAAGTGTCGGAGGATAATGCGTTGTATCCGGAGGTTGGTAGGGTGGTGTGTGAGAACGAGGGGGATCCTCTTGGGGCGGTTGTGGCGGGGGCGGGGTGTGAGGGATGTGTCGCGGGAAATGCGGGAGACGCGGTCAAGGGCGTTGTAGGGTGGTGTGTGAGAACACCTTCCACCCCAACCTTCAGTTCACCTGGGCCATCTCCAGCACATCCCTCACCTTCCTGGACCTCTCAGTCTCCATCTCAGGCAACCAGCTTGTAACTGATGTCCATTTCAAGCCCACCGACTCCCACAGCTACCTAGAATACACCTCCTCCCACCCACCCTCCTGCAAAAACTCCATCCCCTATTCCCAATTCCTCCGCCTCCGCCGCATCTGCTCCCACGATAAGACATTCCACTCCCGCACATCCCAGATGTCCAAGTTCTTTAAGGACCGCAACTTCCCCCCCACGGTGATTGAGAACGCCCTTGACCGCGTCTCCCGCATTTCCCGCGACACATCCCTCACACCCCGCCCCCGCCACAACCGCCCCAAGAGGATCCCCCTCGTTCTCACACACCACCCTACCAACCTCCGGATACAACGCATTATCCTCCGACACTTCCGCCATTTACAATCCGACCCCACCACCCAAGACATTTTTCCATCCCCACCCCTGTCTGCTTTCCGGAGAGACCACTCTCTCCGTGACTCCCTTGTTCGCTCCACACTGCCCTCCAACCCCACCACACCCGGCACCTTCCCCTGCAACCGCAGGAAATGCTACACTTGTCCCCACACCTCCTCCCTCACCCCCATCCCAGGCCCCAAGATGACATTCCACATTAAGCAGAGGTTCACCTGCACATCTGCCAATGTGGTATACTGCATCCACTGTACCCGGTGCGGCTTTCTCTACATTGGGGAAACCAAGCGGAGGCTTGGGGACCGCTTTGCAGAACACCTCCGCTCAGTTCGCAACAAACAACTGCACCTCCCAGTCGCAAACCATTTCCACTCCCCCTCCCATTCTCTTGATGACATGTCCATCATGGGCCTCCTGCACTGCCACAATGATGCCACCCGAAGGTTGCAGGAACAGCAACTCATATTCCGCCTGGGAACCCTGCAGCCATATGGTATCAATGTGGACTTCACCAGTTTCAAAATCTCCCCTTCCCCCACTGCATCCCTAAACCAGCCCAGTTCATCCCCTCCCCCCACTGCACCACACAACCAGCCCAGCTCTTCCCCCCCACCCACTGCATCCCAAAACCAGTCCAACCTGTCTCTGCCTCCCTAACCGGTTCTTCCTCTCACCCATCCCTTCCTCCCACCCCCAGCCGCACCCCCAGCTACCTACTAACCTCATCCCACCTCCTTGACCTGTCCGTCTTCCCTGGACTGACCTATCCCCTCCCTACCTCCCCACCTACACCCTCTCCACCTATCTTCTTTGCTCTCCATCTTCGGTCCGCCTCCCCCTCTCTCCCTATTTATTCCAGTTCCCTCCCCCCATCCCCCTCTCTGATGAAGGGTCTAGGCCCGAAACGTCAGCTTTTGTGCTCCTGAGATGCTGCTTGGCCTGCTGTGTTCATCCAGCCTCACATTTTATTATCTTTCATATCATTACATGCCCAGCTCTCATCCTGTTAATATGTACCTGTTATGACAGGAACCCAAACTCTCATGTCTCTCTCATCACAATGGGAATAGAATCTTTTGTGTTTCTGGCAATAAGTGGTGTCATTAGGCAGTCCTCCAGACAGGTTCTGAAGACACTTCACTTCATCTACCTAATTGTGCCCAATCTGGATATGCTCAATCAGGAAGACAAAGCTTCCTCCAGTCAATCCCAACTTTAAAACATTTCTGCTTATATGGGTGTGCAAACATTTGCAATTGAGGTTGGATGAATTTCAAAACCAGTGAAAGGGCCAAACACATTAAACTGGAAACTGAATGCCATATATAAAATATATTGGCAAACTGGAATTCCAGTCAGGACAAACTGAAAGGACCACTTGAATCGATGCTATTGTTTAAAAAAAATACAGAAACTGTAAAAATAAACTTACCTGTTGACAACAACCTCTGCACTGAAGAATTCTGAGGAAGCTCACCTCCTGTCTCACTCGTGATTTCTCACAAGGGTCCATAAGCAGTCATGAGACCCCTCATTAACTTAGAGAAGGGCTTGCACCCTTAGTGCATCGAAGTTGAGATCAACTGAATTAGCAGAAGCCAAACATGCACATGCATTGGCTGTGGAATCCCAGTCTTACATTGTTGTTTATAATACACATTTTACAACTGACATAAACAGGAGCAAATACATCAACTTCCAGCTCATTTCCATACTCTCTTCTTTCTTATTCCATTTAACCTCATTTGCAGTAGAACATGGTCATGAAACTGAAAAGAACAGGTTTATGGCCGGCAGAGCAGCTTTCACAATGCACATAATTATTACAGCAGAGGAGGCTATTCAGCCCATCAGATCTGCAGCAGCTCTCTGACTAAGCGTTCTCTCAGAGCTGCCCTCTCACCGTCCTCTGTATGCAGCCTCACACACTGTTACTTTCCAAATCACATCTAGCTTCCTGTTGAATACTTCATTTGAACCTGCCTACACCACATGTTTAGCCAATGCATCCAAAATCCTAAGCATTCACTGCATGAACATCACTTTTGTTGCACACCTTTGCTTCCTTTGCCAACTTCTTTAAACCTGTGTTGTCTGATTCTCAACCCTTTCAGAAGCGGGAATTGTTTCTTCCTTTCTGCTCTGGCTTGAAAACCACCACCAAATTTTCTTTCAGCCTTCTCTTCTCCAATGAAAGCAGTTCCAACTCCTTAATCCATCTGCATAACTGAAGTTCCTCATCCCTGGAATCACGCTCTTTAATATTTTCCACACTGTCTCCAATACCTTCACAGTTTCCTATAATAGACCTCCCAGAAATGGATGTAATACTCCAGGTGATACCCAACCACAAACTATCAAACTGTCCTTCCATCTTTCTGACATATGTACATTGCACCAGGTCCCTCTGCTCCTGTACCCCTTTAAAATTATACCTTTTTAAAAATCTTTTTCAAGTTTTTGTTCACAGTACACAAATAAACTTCCACAAAGTCCTTGCATCTACCTCTATATACCAGTGTTTCACAAGGCGGATCAGGTCCTTCAGTTTAACTGGACGGCACTTTACAAAGTTTCTCTGAAGTTCAGTAAAGCATGTTGAGAATTCTCCTCCAAATCCTTTGGCCATAATCAGGTCCACATAAACCTGTGCATTCGGGCGGGTTTGTGTTTGTTGACCTGAGAGACAGTGAAGAAATGGTCTATTATTTTTCAGATTTTGGACAATTTAACACAGAATAAACTTTTAATGATTGAGGGAAGACCTTGTTTTTTAGAAAGGAAGAACAGGGATAAAAAAAAACCTTCACAATGCTGCAAAGCCGAAATAAAATCCAAATGCTGGAAGTGCACATTGTGTGGTTTAGCAGGTTTCCCACCATTACTTTGATGGGAACATTGGAGAAATAGTGAGAACATCTGTTTTGCTGTTCCTTCTGGAATTTGAGGAATAGAACAGCCAGACATTGGCACAATTTATGCATTTCTCCTTGATTTCAATGTTGTTAGACATATCAAATTCTACCTGATATGTCTAACAACATTGAAATCAAGGAGAGACGATGATCCCATGCAGTAAAGCTGAAGCTGAAGGTCCTCAATTATTTCAGTCAGGTCAATGTGAAATTTGGGCTATTCTTTTAAAAGGCAGTGCAAGTGTAAACCCTGCTTATATGGGATATGGAATGGGAGGTAGTATAGTGGCTGTTTGAAGAGAAGTGTAATCCATCATGGGGACAGGGGCTACCTCCTTGGCCTGGGCCCAGATGGTCATCTCCACTTCTATACTTGAAAGGGCTTCCAATGGGAATATATTTCTTTGATGGATGGAATTTACTTTCAAAGGAAGCTGGTATTGAATGTTTCTGGGAGGCCTGAATGACCCCGTCCCCTCAAACGTCCTGACAGCCTGGTGCAAGTCATTATCCAAGATGCATCTTGGTTGGCCGCCCAGCTTTACACCAGGGAAAGCGATGGGCCAACAATGGATCTCATTTCTGAGATAAAACGGCTACACGTGGAAATATGTCAGTGGATCCACTGAATGCTGTTTCACCAAGCTGGCCAATGGGGTTGCCATGAGATAAAGATCATAGCAGGGCAGACCAGGGTGAGCAAGGGGATGGAGTGGGCAAACAGCAAAATAAGCTGAATGGATATAAACATCAAAACTTCCTTTCAATACAACTAATGTCCACCCAATCATTTTTCTTTCAATGACTCATACCTAAAGCGTCGAATGCTGGCAGTACATCAACCTCTACAGAATCAGAAAACTCAGTGGATTGAAAACTGAAATTCAGGGAGCGAGGAGATGAGGTGTGGCCAGATGGTAAGGTAATTAGTCGGGGCTCTGTCATGTTGATTTCGAATGCAATTTCTTTCCTGATCTCATTCAGCATCTTCCAAATTATGGTCAGGATTTCACCCCGGTTTTGCTCCTGGTCGCGGAAATTTTTGAACTGGCTGATGAAGACGACCAAATCTGCATCTGAGCGATTTTTTAAAGCTGTCCCTTTCCCAGAGGAGCCACCCTGTGAAGACAGATTAAATAGCAGCATGACCTTTTAGAAAATGATCAGGAAAACACATTACTGCAAAAATCAGCATGGAATCATCATCCAGTCACTTGCTCGACCTGAAATTTAATCTTATTCATCAGAGCTGTGTACTGTCACTGAGGCCCACAAGTGCCATTTTTTTTGCCCAAGTCAACCCAAGAATTGAAGCAGGAACTAGTACCTTGAACTCGGAGTTCGGCTTTTTGAGTTGGGAAGGTTGAGGAGCAATCTAATTGAGATATTTCAGATGCCATTGGAATTAGATAAGGTAGTTGCAGAAATATTATAACCGCTGGTGTGGAGAATCTGGGACAAAGGGTGATAATGTAGAAATCAGAGGCAGACCTCTTAGGACTGAAACCAGGATGCATGTCATCATATTAAGAGTAGAAAAAATCTGGAGTTCACAAGAGCTTCTTGTCTTGTACTGATCGGAACAAGATATAAACAGATTGATCAGACTCATCAGAATAAGGACTCAAGAAACAGACTTGAGAAAAAGGGAAACCAATTTATACAGCATGAGAAGAGTGTGTTTGATTGTGCCATCATTGATTATGCATATGCAACAAGAACAGTTAATTGTCAATCTTAATATCAGGTCAGGCAGGTGGTAATGATTGGTCGGGCTTTGTGACAAGGACAAAACAATAATTTGTCATCACCATGACCTATTTACTTAATATGCAAAATGTTAATGCATGTTCGAATTCCATTAGCCAACATAAATCAGCCCTGTGCATTAATATATACAGCTTGGAGCACACACACAAGACTCACACACTGATAATCTTAAACTGGTTTCCCACGTAATTTCAACACACTCCAGATTCTTCAATAAATGACGTCCAAAAGCAGAATCATTGAATGTAGGACTTGCTGCTCTAAGGCTTGCAAACACGGGCTGGTTGAAATCGAATGTCATGCTGCCCGCTGCAAAGGGGCTGCCTGTGGTTCAGGCGTATGGCCCATGTATTGGTATAACACGAATACCAAAGTTCATTTCACATCACTTATTTGTGTGGTCGGCAAAAGATCTTTTGGCTTGACAGCAGCATCTTGCACAATGTGCGTTCCTTCTCATTTTCATGTTCAGTACCACTCAGCAATCTCACTGGAAGGCCAGTTTTCATGCATGGACTAAAGCAATTGATCTTACCAGCTTACTTTGTACTGCAAGAGTGGGGGCTTTGCCTGAGGTTGATCAACAGATACATTTAGTAGCAGGAGATTTTGAAAATGGCCTTGATCTGACATGATTCTTCCTATCCTGAGCCATGGGAAAATGAGAGAAACAGTTGCCGATCTGGACTGACTGGCTGAGTGCCTAATTGGAGCAATGATTTCATAACTCACTAATAGTGCCCGAGTTATTTTCCCCTGAGGACGCTCTTTTCAGCATTAATTCCTGAAGAGTTGGATGTTCTGTTGGACTCACCTTCACCGTTTTAATGATTTTAATGGAGCTGTAACCGGAGAAACATTGTTCCTTTAAAAAAGTGCAGATCTTGTCAATGGCCACGCCCACCTGATCCTGGAACTGCTGGTCAGGGCGGAGTTCATCAAAAATAAATTTATCCAGATGTTTTGGAATTGTCTCATATAGACCCATCCTCTGGAAAGTAGAAATGTTAAGGTGACAGTTTAGTAATTCCACTTTAGCTCAGGTAGTACAGTTATTGATCTGTACAGGAGCTATGAACCTCCTGTGATTCACAGCTACTGGTCACCTTGCAGTGACTGAGCCTGACTCGCATAAATATGCATTTTCCTGCAGTAACCATTGGTACTGTCTCTATCCCAGGACTAACTCTGCGAAAGGAGCTTGGTTCTTCCTAGTCTGTATAGTTCAATGCCAAACTGTAATGTATTGACCACCTGAGTCATTGAGATGGCTTTTGCAATAGTAAGCTGTTCTCACTCCTTATATGTGACAGACAAGGACCATCACCAACAAAGTAGAATTCAACCATCTCCCTGCCTAACCTGCTGTATTCCTTCAGCTCCACACTTTGTTATGTTGAACAAGTGGGTCAGGTTTCTCTGAATACCATAGAAGCTCAATTCTGCAAGCACTTCATCAATTCATTTCACAGGTACTTAAACATTTATCTGAAATCACACACGCTTTCTATAAAATGTCTGTAATTTACTGTACCAAATGACTATCTGATACCACCGACAATGTAAGGATATCCCCGTGGGGCAAGGTCAGAACTCATAGGCACTGGTGCTGTTCCTTGCCCAGATCCCCGCCCTATCGCCTCTATAAGGGCTACCGCCAGCTGTGAGCCAGCCCTTTAAAAGTCAACTTTCAAAAGTAAAATTTTAACTAAATAGCCTCCCAATTGATTTCGCAAAGCGTTGTGCCAATGGAATTATTCGCGTACTCCCGATATTTACCCAGAAAATGTTTATAGGTTGATGGAAAAGGAACCCACAAACTGCAAGATCACTCACCTCTCACGCCACAGAGACGGATATGAAAACCGAAGTTTCGATGTGGTACAATTTTTTTTAAGACTGCAGGTGACGCAGCAAGTTTCCATTTCCCCGTCATTACGTTGCCGGCTTCAGTTTCGATTTTTTGTTCTCTCTGACATTTCTGGGCTGGTGATGTATATTTCGCTGTGACCAGCGGATGGCCACCCACACCGCACAATCTTCACGTTTGGAAGGGCAGTTCCCTAGAACGTCAGCTTAATGCAGACACCATCCCATTAGGGATATTGGTGATAATGGGAACTGCAGATGCTGGAGAATCCAAGATAATAAAATGTGAGACTGGATGAGCACAGCAGGCCCAGCAGCATCTCAGGAGCACAAAAGCTGACGTTTCTGGCCTAGACCCTTCATCAGAGAGGGGGATGGGGTGAGGGTTCTGGAATAAATAGGTAGAGAGTGGGAGGCAGACCGAAGATGGAGAGTAAAGAAGATAGGTGGAGAGGAGAGTATAGGTGGGGAGGTAGAGGGGGGATAGGTCAGTCCAGGGAAGACGGAGAGGTCAAGGAGGTGGGATGAGGTTAGTAGGTAGGAGATGGAGGTGCGGCTTGGCGTGGGAGGAAGGGATGGGTGAGAGGAAGAACAGGTTAGGGAGGCAGAGACAGGTTGGACTGGTTTTGGGATGCAGTGGGTGGAGGGGAAGAGCTGGGCTCCGTCTTCCCTGGACTGACCTATCCCCTCCCTACCTCCCCACCTATATTCTCCTCTCCACCTATCTTCTTTTCTCTCCATCTTCGGTCCGCCTCCCCCTCTCTCCCTATTTATTCCAGTTCCCTCCCCCCATCCCCCTCTCTGATGAAGGGTCTAGGCCCGAAACGTCAGCTTTTGTGCCCCTGAGATGCTGCTGGGCCTGCTGTGTTCATCCAGCCTCACATTTTATTATCTCCCATTAAGGATATTGCTCATTTTCTTTCAAGTGTGAGGTGGACGGATAAAGGAATGATTATACTTTTAAGGCTGATAACAATTATCTGCACTTGAGAACTCACCAAAGAGAGTATTAAAAATAACTCAATCTGGAGGCACGTGTCACGTGAAATCTGGGAAATAACAAAGCTCACTTGCATTCCTTTGAGAAGTTCCACACCTGCCTGAAAGAATGAAGCTCTGAACGAACAAGAATTGGGGTTTTCGGACTAATCTGAGACGAATTTCTCACGGCATTATTTCAGTAAGAGCTACGCCATAAGTGAAGGTTGTGTGAAGTACGAATCGACCCTATAACTAACACAGAGAATGCTGGAGAAACTCAGCAGATCCTGCAACATCTGTGCAGAAAGAGAGAGTGAACGTTTCCAATGTGGTGTGGCTCTTCAGAACTGATCCTATAGTCCAATACCAGGAGAGTGAACACTGATACCCTCCTCTCCACATTGCTCTGGCTGCTTGCAAGGCCAATTCAACAGGTTTCTGGAGGACCAGCTATTATGATCTTCAATATTTAGCTTAAATTTGACATTATGAGAATTCCAGGAATGTGGCGTTTATGAAAGTCAGTGTAATGATTGACAGTCAAGTGAACACAACCAAACCAACCAACTTTAACAATGCAATGATACAACACCTCTGGAGGCTTTAACAAGCTCATGGTTAAACACTCACTCCTCAGCTGGAAGAGTCCCATCCAAGAACAGTGCCAGACAATCTTCCCTGAATTTCAGTTTTCAATCTACTGAGTTTTCTGATTCTGTAGAGGTTGAACAAAAACTTGAAAAAGTTTTTTTTAAAGGTACAATTTTAAAGGGGTACAGAAGCAGAGGGACCTGGTGCAATGTACATATGTCAGAAATTTGGAAGGACAGTTTGCTAGCATGATCAATAAAGCTTACACAAAGGTGATTGTGTTGAAGTTACATAAGTCTGTGGTTGGGTATCACCTGGAGTCAAGACTCCATTTCTGGGAGGTGCATTATAGGAAACTATGAAGGTATTGGAGAGAGTGTAGAAAATATTAATGAGAGTGATTCCAGGAATGAGGAACTTCATTTATGCAGATGGATTAAGGAGTTGGAACTGCTTTCATTGGAGAAGAGAAGGCTGAGAGAAAATTTGGTGGCGGTTTTCAAGACAGAGCAGAAAGGGAGAAACAATTCCCGCTTCTGAAAGGGTTGAGAATCAGATGACACTGGTTTAAAGAAGTTAGCAAAGGAAGCAAAGGTGTGCAACAAAAGTGATGTTCACGCAGTAGCTTAGGATTTTGGATGCATTGGCTAAACATTTGGTGTAGGCAGGTTCAACTGAAGTATTCAACAGGAAGCTCGATGTGATTTGTTTTTTGGCAGCAGTCTCAATACGGGATCTATTTCTATGTATTTGTTAATGGCATACCATGTTGAGAACCAGGTTTCCAGAAATCCCCTTGCATAGATTGGTTTCACAGGTCGGCACAACATCGAGGGCCGAATGGCCTGTACTGCGCTGTATTGTTCTATGTTCTGTGTCTGTTGTATAGTCACTTTGTCCCAGTTGAAATAATCGCCTTCATTGTCTGTGTACTGAGACAAGTGAATCTTGGTTGTGTCTTTTTACTGCCAGCTGGTGTTCGTGTGGCCTGGTCATCTGTTTCTTCCCAGTTTGTCCAATGTAATGTTTATTGTATATTCCGTACATTACATTAGTCCTGTTTCCAGTCAGTTCGGGGTCTTTAGTTTTTGATAGCATTTGATGTAGTGTTGATGTAAGTTTATTTGCAATCATGGTGTTGTGTGGCCTGAGGAGACTGGTTGTCATTTTTGATATATTTTTGATGTAGGATGGCATTACTAGTGTCTTGTGTTGTACCATGTACTCTGACTGTCACTTGTTTTGTAGACATCTACAGACGAAACTTCTTGGGTATCCGTTGTCAGTAAATAGTTTGTGTAGGTGTTCCTCTTCCATTCGCTGGAGTTGTGGGGTGTTGCAGTGTGACATGGCTCATTTAAATAGTGTCTTGATGCAGCTGTTTCTGTTTGGTGGTGTGGTAGCTATTGAAATTCAAGATTTGGTCCATGTGCGTGGCCTTTCTGTATACTCAGGTCCAGAGAATTAAGAATGGGAGCAGTTTTTTGTTTTCCTCCTCTCTAGTGAACTTTATGCTGGCGAATGTGTTGTTAACAACCTGGTGGGTATCTCCTACTTTTGTGCATTTGATTATTATGAATGTGTCATCCATGTGTCTTACTTACAGTTTTGGAACGCCTGTGTGTTCCAGTCTCTCTATCACTGCTTCCGCAATGAGACCTGAGAATGGGTGATTCCATCAGTATGCTGTTGATCTGTTTGTATATTTTGCTGTTGAATGTGAAATACGTTGTGAGGCATAAATCGAGTACATTTCAGTAAGCTGTCCTTGCTGATGTTGTTGCTGGTGTTCAGGGTCAGTGCCCCTGGTCCTTCTTGTGGTGTGGCTAGTATCTCGCTCTATTTCCTGCACTTCTGTCCTCAAACCCCACCTCCCCGACAACAGTAAAGATAGATTCTCCTTAGCCCTCATGTACCACCCCACCTACCTCCAGATCCAATGTATCATCCTCTGATACTTCCACCACCTAAAATCAGACTCCACTGCCAAAATATATATTTCCTTCCCTGCCCCACCCTGTCTGCATTCCCCAGGGACCGTTCATTCCATGACTTCCTTGTCAGCCCTACACTCCCCACCAATTCCTCCACCACATCCGGTACCTTTCCCAACAACCGCAGGAGGTGCAACACCTGTCCCCAGACCTCCCCTCTTATCTCCATTCAAGACAATCCTTCCAGATCCAGCAGATTCCTTGCACTTCATCCAACCTTATCAATTGTATGTTACTCCCAATGTGGTCTCCTCTACATCGGGGAAACCAAATGCAGACTCAGGGATTGGTTCATCTGTGTTCTGCATGCATCAACCAACCCAATCTTTTGGTTGCCATCCATTTTAATTCCATCTCCCAGTCAGCTGATGACATGTCCATCTTTGGCCTCCTCCACTGTCAGATTGAGGCCAAATGCAAACTGGAAGAACAACACCTGATATTTTATCTTGGAAGCTTACAGACAAATGGCCTTAACATTGAGTTCACCAGCATCAAAATCTCTCCATTTCCAGCCTTATCCCATGTCCAGCCCTACCCCTCCTGACCAGACCTAATTTGGACATCTTCCTCATCACCTATCTGCTCCATCCTTCCCAAAGACCAATCACAATAACCCTCTCTCTGCATCCACCTATCACTATCTCTCCTACTCTTCCCCCACCCCCAACCTCCTCCATTTATTTCTGTGCTCCTCTTCCCCTTCCCAGTTCTGACAAAGGGTTTTGGCCAGAAATGTTGACCTATCTGCTCCTCGCATGCTGTCTAACCTGCTGTTTTTCCAGCCCCACATCTATAGTTTCTTGCTTCCAGCATTGCAGTCCATATTGTCTCCCAGGCCACAGACACAAGGCCCTGTCCCCGAGCTCTACCAGGCTGGCCCTAGATACAGAGGAGGAACAAATTACTGAAGATGCTTGGATCTGCACTGAAAACAACAAATGCTGGAAATCACAGTGGGTCAGACAGCATCCATGGAGAGAAAGCAAGCTAATATTTTGAGTCTAAACAACTCTTCAACTGGATACGGAGGATCTGATCTGTTCAGATCTTTTCAGATCTGTGGCTTGTTTGGTAGTGCAGACTTTGATTGCAAGTGATAGAAGCATTTTGTTGAAGTTTTTCTTGCCTTGTGCTCACCAGAACCTTATGTAAGAATACCAAAATAAAAAGTAAACAAAATAAAACCCAAAAGAACAATGGATGCTTGAAATCAGAAACAAAAGCAGAAATTGCTGGAAAAAGTTCAGCTAGTTTGGCAGCATCTGTGGAGAGCAGAGTTAACATTTCAGTGACCCTTACTCAGAACAGACAGTAGCTAGGAAAAAGATTTTTATGCCAAAGATAGGGGATAAGGAGTAAAGAATAAGTGGAGATAGAGCCCAAAGAGAGAAAAGAACAGTTGCACAAACAATGGAAAGGATAACTGTAGCCAGGGAGATTGAATGGTTACTATTCGTGGCCAACAATGAGTTGTGTGTCACAGCACACAATATGATAACAAGGGCTTGTGTGTGGGGGTTCAGCTAAGGACATGGGAGTAGGTGCCTCAAGCCCTAAAATTTTTGAACTTGACATTGAGTCTAGAAGGCTGTAGAATTCCCAAGCAGAAAGTCACATGAATCTTGCAGCTGGTGCTGACTTCACAGGACCACTGCAGCAAGCCTGAGACAGAAATGTTGGCCATGGAACAAGGTGGTGCATTGAAACAAAAGGCAAATGGAAGCTCAGCATCTTTTTTGAATTTAGAACTTTAGAATTACAATTAGGTTTTATTGTCACATATACTCAAGTACAGAAGAAGTGAAAAGTTTACAACATCACCCCTCATGACACCATTTTAGGTACACAGTACCTAAGTACGAACCTCAGATACAAAAAAAAAGAGGAAAATAAAAGTTACATTACCTTAGTGATTCATAGTATAAGTTAGAAAATAAGACATACAGTTAAAGGGATAAACATTACAGTCTGAGAAACAGCTTATAATAAACTTTACATTGCAATAGATCACCACAGCGGCTTCCACATGCGGTCTGACCGACCTCACAACCCACTGACCACACACGCTGGTACCCAGTCCAACAACCATCCCCACTCTGCTCTGCTCTTCCGGACAGAACATAGGTGTTCTGCAAAGCAGTCATCTAGTTTACATTTCATTTCTCCAATGTAGCGAAGACCACATTGTGAACAACAAATGCAATAGACTAGATTGAGGAAGTGCAGGTAAAATGCTGCTTCACCCAGATGTTACACCTTCTGCAGTTGAAGGGGGAAGTGCCATAGGACATTTTTTAGGGGCTGGATTGCTGTTGGGAGTGAAGGATGAGTGTACTCAAGTATCCCGGAGAGAATGGTTCTTGCGGAAGCCAGACAAGGGAGGAAGGGAGGCAAGGCAAATTTGTGCCTGAAGGTGCCAGAATTGGCCCCCCCAAAATGGAAACAGATGTCAAGGAAGGGAAGGGAGGTGTCAGAGATGGACCAAGTGAAGGGGAAAGCAGGGTAGAAGTTGGAAGTGAAATTGGTAAAGTTTTCCAATTCTGGGTGAAAGAGGGAAGCAGCTCACTATCATTGGTATACCAGAGGAGGCGTTGTTGTTGCAAGCTGGAATAGATTGAAACACACACCCCACAAAGAGGTGAGCATAGCCTGGGCCCACGTCGGTAGCCATGGCCACCACTCTGGCCTGAAGAAAGTGACAGAAGTTAAAAGAGAACTTGTTCAGGGTGACAGCAAGCTCGGCCAGTCAGAGGAAAACGGTGGTGAATGTGGACAGTTTCGGCCTTTTTTTCCAGGAAACGGAGAGTTCTGAGGCCATCCTGATAGGGGATGGACATGTGAAGGGATTGCATGTTCATGTTAAAGGGGAGATAGCTGGAGCCTGCAAACTAGAAATTCTGAAACTGACATAAAATTTAAGAGGAATCACAGATTTATGTGGGAAGGGCCTGGACAAGGGACGAGAAAACAACATCACTATAAGAAGATAGTGCTGATTAGTTGGTAAATGGACTGTGAGTTGCCATGAACAAAACATAATAGGGAGGTCTCACAGTAAACTGCCAAGCCTTGTTTCAATTTTAAGCATGCCAGTTTAACTCTAATCTGTCAAGAAAATAACAAGAGTACAGCTGTCATCTATTTTGTTGATTTGAAACAGGTACAATGTATGGCATGTCCAATAAAATGTTAAGACACATCATCTGAAAGGTACTCCTGAACAGGAACTGTAATAAAAGGGTCTAGGAATATAATCCAACAGATTATCTCCAGATGCAGAAACAAATCACATCCTTGAATGAGTTAATGAACTGATTAACAGACTCAATATTGGCAAAGATCTTCACTGTGCAATGTTATATATTCAGTCTGTCGTGATATTGCACAGCAGATTCAATAGTAATCTTCAAAAAGGATGGATTGAAATTTATTTGAAAAAGGAATTGGATAGCTTCTTCACATTTCCAGATTCAAAATGACGGTCTGACTGGCTTTCCTTCAATTGTATAAATTCTGTGATACTGTGACTATTGTAATACATAATATGTCCTTTGCAAATAACACTCCTACCTTACCTTAATATGTAAACAACTACAAAACATTCCAAGTAGTAAACAAATACATAATCTAAAAAGATACAAAATAAAATAAACAACTGTAATTACAAAGAGCTTTATTAACTCACTGCTGCAGTTGACAGAATTTGTGCAATACAAAGACAAAATAAATGCAAATGAGTATTATTTCATTAATTTTGAGAGGAGGGCCACTTGTTGCCATCTTCAATGTGCTATGCAGAGCAGACAGGAGGAGCAAGTTATTTCTGAATCACAGGCTGATCCCAAATAACCTCAGGCAGTGATTGGTCACATCAACTGACCTGGAGGAGGGGTGGGAGAAATCACATTCAAAGAAAAGAGGCAGAAGTTCTATTGGTCTTTGGAGATTAAAATATATTGCATTCAAAGTACCATTTGCGCAGTGAATTATAGTTGAAGGAAATCACATTCAAATGAAAAAAAAGGGACAGAAGTTATATTGATCATTGGATACTAAATATATTGCACTCAAAGTATCATTCCTGCTGTGATTAATAGTTGAATACATGCGTCAAAATGCACAGGATTAACTCCACTTCAACTGTTACTTGGAGTTTCATCTCATTCTCAACGTAAATTTCATTTAAATTTTAGGCATTTTCAGCAACATGTAAATTAGTGGAAAGGACAAATATGTGTTGTATATTTTTAAGACATGTTCTTATTCAATCCAGTTGATAAGATGCATCATTAACATTTATTTTAAACTTTTTAGTGCTGGTGTTAATTTTCAAGTTCCCCTGCCCCCACGGAGACGCAAGTTGATGTTGATGGTAGAATGGTGCTCAATGCCATAGTGTGCCAGCGTGTGCCCATCTTCTAGTATTCTTGACTGAAAGGTCAGGTAGTACTGGCTCGGAGAAATACGCTCCAATGATTGGATCTTATTTTTCAGGCTCGAAACCTTGTCAGTTGGGAACACATTAATTTCCAGGTTTTGTCCATTTGGATTCCTTACAAATATCTCCATTGAGTTTATCACAAATAGTTGGAGCTTTGCATGAAAGAATATTCCAGAATCCAATAAGGTTTTGACATCATTCAGAATGGTTTCATTGAATATCAGGCGTTGATGGTGAATTGGAATGTTCCAGTTTTGCTGGATTTGATGCTTAATCATTGAGATGTTGGTGTCAATGTTGGCCATCAGGTCAAATGAGGGACCATCCAGGATAAACACAGCAATTTCAAACTGTGGTACTGGCTAAAACAGATTGATAAAGAAATTAATTTTGTTTTGGTACTGGAAAGATAGTTGGTTGTGCTCCTTTTAAATACAGATATCCCAATAATTATATTGTTCAAGTTTATTCCCCACCTCTCCTGATTCTTGTTATAGTGATAACTAGAACCGGATCCTGACATTTGTGTTCAACATTTTATTCTCAGCAAAGACATAACATTTGTTCAACATTTCACCAAGTCAGATCTTGTACTTGAAGCGTACATAAGGTTTAGGCAACTGAAGACAGACAAAGCTTTGGAAGAATATTGGGAATGTAGGGCGAATCTGAAACGAGGAATTAAGAGGGCTAAAAGGGGACATCAGATATCTTTAGCACGTATGGTTGAGGAAAATCCCAAAGCCTTTTATTCATACATAAAGAGCAAGAAGGTAACTAGAGAAAGAAGTGGCCCACTTAAGGACAAAGAGGGAAAGTTATGCGTTGAGTCAGAGAAAATGGGTGACATTCTTAACAAGTACTTTGCTTCGGTATTAACCAAGGAGAAGGACATGACAGAGCTTGAGGTTACAACAGATGTTTTATTACTCTAGGTCAAGTCGGCATAAGGAAGGAGGAAGTGTTGGGTATTCTAAAAGGCATTAAAGGTAGACAAGCGCCCAGGTCTGGATGCAATCTATCCCAGGGTTATTGAGGGAAGTGAGAGAGGAAATAGCTGGGGCCTTAACAGAAATCTTTGTAGCATCCTTAGACACGGGTGAGGTCCTGGAGGTCTGGAGAATTGCTAATGTTGTCCCCTTGTTTAAGAAGGGTAGCAGGGATAATCCAGGTAATTATCGAATGGTGAGCCTGACGTCAGTGGTAGGGAAGCTGCTGGAGAAGATGCTGAGGGATAGGATCTATTCCCATTTGGAAGAAAATGGGCTTATCAATGATAGACAACATGGTTTTGTGCAGGGAAGGTCATGTCTTACCAACTTAATAGAATTCTTTGAGGACATGACAAAGTTGATTGATGAGGGAAAGGCTGTAGATGGCATACACATGGACTCCAGTAAAGTGTTTGATAAGGTTCCCCATGGCGGGCTGATGGAGAGAGTGAAGTCGCATGGGGTCCAGGGTGTGCTAGCTAGATGAATGGTGAGACAGGCAAGGTCATATCTACAAAGGTGTATCTTTGGTTCATGGCAAAACAAACCAATAATTTAATGTTTCAGAGATAGTGGGAATTGCAGATGCTGGAGAATCTGACATAACAAGATGTAGAGCTGGATGAGCACAGCAGGCCAAGCAGCGTCAGAGGAGTTGAAGAAAAGGTCTAGGCCTGAAACGTCAGCCTTCCTGCTCCTCTGATGTTGCTTGGCCTGCTGTGTTCATCCAGTTCTACACCTTGTTATCTTTAATAATTTAATGTTTCTGGCATCTTTGTATTGCTACCTTGTAAATTACCTGAACCTTAATTGGCCTTATTTCCATTTTTGCATTATTTTTAATTGACATGCACGTAAAAGATTTTACTACTTATTTCATATTCCTTGAGTGAAGTCAAGAGAGCAGGAACTCTGAGTTAACAACCCAACCTACAGAATTTCTACACCAAACAGTGCACTGTATCAATCATTTTCTAAAACTATTTACCTGGACATTCCACACTTGGACTCCAGAGACACAGAGGGAATGCAGCCATTTCATGGCCTCGTTGACCATCACATACCATCCAGCAGACAAAGCCACATTATTAGTTGGATCGGCTGGGTCAAGAATTATTGGTCTGCAAAATAATGAACCACAGGCCTGAGTTTCTTAACAGTGTAATGCTGAGTTTAATGATGATTATTGTTATTAGTATGGAAAGAATCCAGCAATTTGTGATGAAGTGATGCCCACGAGTTATGAATCAACATAACTTGCTGGATGATTTGTGTTCCTCTGCCAATAGCTGTTAACGTCCCTAGATCTTTCAAGGACTTTCTCTCTTTGTATAATATTGAGGAATTAAACTCACAGCAGGAAGAGTGTTGTAACTCAGCCACTTGCCTGTCTCAAATTGTTTCAAAACAAGTTTCACCTCATGGACAGAGCAGGGCACTGTGAACTGTTTGATTTTCTGGATCACTCAGAAGAAAGTTATCTTCCTTCTGGCCTCCTTCACTCATGAGGAAACTAGCAAGCTTCTTCTTACTCAGTAAATTGATCGGAAACCTGATGCCAGGTTGCTTTGAATTCAATCATTGATGAATTCAAAGTATTCAGAATCAAGACCCTTAACATCACCTTTATCAGTGACTTTATTCATGCCGAGATGTGGTTTCAATCCGTTCTTTGGAGCCAGTTACGAATGAATGAATACTACGGAGAAAGGTCTTTCTGGATGGATAACATAGTCTTTCTAATCGGTAGACGTCAGTAATTATATCAGTCGATACTTTTATAACATCTCGAATGTTTTAGGATATCCCCCGATGCTCATGGAGAGTGGATACTAACCGTAAATATAATGTGAGGGTTTGAACAATAGTTTCTAGGAAATTATTAAAAATTGGATTAAAAGGAGTGATGACGTTTTTGGAGAATTCTACAATGCGGCACCAATGTGGTGTAAAATTCTGAAGAAGAGTCATGAAATGTTAACTGTGTTTTCTATCCACAGATGCTGCCAGACCCGCTTTGATTCTCCAGCAATTTCTGCTTAATTTTATTTCAGACCTCCATTAGCAGCAGTGTTTTGTTTTATTTTAGTGACTTAAAGCTTTGCTGCTGATGGAAAATAAGAGAAAGAATAGTACACAGGAAATCAAAGACATGAGCTGGAACAATTGCTAGATGGTGTTACAGGTACAAAGTACAGCAAACAAATGAGGTGATTTGGAGATTTGTAAACTAAAATAAAGATTTTAAGACTAGAAAAGATCAGTTATAGAAGGAGCTAGAGCAGAGTTTTGATTGGGTATTAATGTAATGAGAATGATAATGTGCATTTAGGAATATAGTCATGAGTGAGGGCTCATGGGCACTTTTTCACAACAGAATCAGTGTTATTGCTGACTCATAACAATGAGTTGTATATTCATCACATTAAAGTAACATGTTATATCACTTATTTGACACTTCAAGATGCCAAAGTACTGATTTAAGGGCAAAGCAAATTAGATCGCCAAAATGCCCTGAAATCAGCTTCCTTACTTGGGAGCTCCTTAAAGAAGTGGAACAATTCTAATTAGTTTAGATTGAAGGATATTTGAAAGCTTTTATTGAAAGCTTTTACCTGCTCCCACGAAGTTTCTTAACTAGAAAGTTTGCAATGACTTGATTGTTGACATTGTAGTTGTCAGTCCAGTAAATATGCAGATTTTGATAGCTGCAGATCAGTTCAAGAACTGTCCGAAAACCTTCAGCAGTGATAAATCTCTCGTTCCTACTGCCTTGCTCCCAGGCGTAGATAGTCAGCAGCTCCACTGCATACTTAGCAGGCAGACGCTCACCAGGAGCCAGCTCAGATTTCCGTGGCTTGACATACTGAATGGTGGATGTAAATACACAACAATGACATTAAAATTATTCATGCCAGCTCCCACCTTACACTTCTGTTTTCAGAGAACTCTGCGAACATTAACATTCCTGACATGGTCCCATTTTTCTTACATCCCCTCCTACGGACATATCTTGTTTGTATCTTGTTGTCTTTGCTCGCAGCAGAGTGAATCTATTTTCTCCTTTTCACACCTTCATTTATAACTATTTTTATCCCTGTCAATCACTACATCACCATTAGCCACCCTTTGCCTTCTGTTCTCGGCACCCTCACTGTCTGTTCCACTTGCTCCTCCTCCCCCTTTGTCAACAGCATAAAATCCACCATTTTCTAATGTTTTTCAGTTCTGAAAAAGCATCACATTGAACTCAAAACCTGAACTGTTTCTCATTTCAATGTTGCTGGATCTGCAGAGTTTCTCCAGCACTTCCTATTTGAATTTCAAATTTCCTCAGAGGCCAGACTGTGTGTACCCAGACCAGCTCTGTATTTTCAGCATCCACCAAGAAATCCACAAGATCTGCTCACATTGTTCTCTTTTGCCCTTGCATTGGATTACACACGTGATCTCTGTTCAGTATTTCTCCACAAAGGTAAAGCGGAGGAGACAGACTATCCATGTCCAGGTCAAACAGAAAGTAAGCACTTGGAATTAGACTCTTAGGACCAATTGCAACATCAGAATTTTCTACTGTTTCTCCCTACAAACATGAATTTTGATAGCAGCTCTCAGTAAAGTTGTGGGACACACAGCATTACGTGTAGGAATTTCTATATCAGTTTGAAGTCAGCCGTATAGAGAAGCTGCACAAAGAAGCAAAAATTCTGAAGGGACCAATCAATGCCAACCAAGTGCTTAAAAGATGTAAACAGGTATTAAGTCCCTCATTAATAATATTCAAATGATAGCATTGTGTTTCGTACAGCTCTCTGACACACCTGCAAATTGTCCACACCCATATGGCATCTACTTTATATAATCCGCTGTTGGGTGAAATTGGTAATTTTTGCTTCCATTTCTCATTCAGAAGATGAGCACTGTAAATTTTCACCTCATCATTGCTCAGTTGATCATTCAACAACGAATTAACTTACAAAATAAGAGAAAATAAAATGTATTTCGGAGTTCCCAAGCGCTAGACAATTGCTAGTGAGAAGATTGATCAAAAGTTTTCATTTACAAGTTCAAGTAAACTGAGATGGTCACTCAAAGGCACAAAGGAGTGTAAAAGGTATGAAGATGAAATCCCATACCCTCAATAAAATGTAACACCAAGTTCAAATATGTGCAGGTTAAAAGATTGACCTCCATCTCTGGACTGTAATCAACACGAAAATAGCTCCTCCACACAGTTTGGCTTCAAGGAATTTATTCTTTTAAGACATTGGAGAATTAACATCTGATTCTGAGATGTATTTAACCTAAGACAAAGGTGTACAGGATCTCCTTTTCCTCTAAAGTCATTCCAATGACTTCAAGCAAAGCCAGTTTCCAGCAGAGGCGAGGCTAGATTGTTCAACTGTTAACAACATGGACACGTCTTTTCTCTGGCTTCTGACACCAACCTTTGTCTCTTATTGTATCTTTAGCAGACACTGGTGGAGCTCCCAGAGAAACAGCACAAATGGACACTCCCTCAAAGATTCTGCCAATCCCTGTCCATGCAAAAAAACATTCTCAGTAACAGTTTGCTGGTTTTTAATAAGGAGGAACCACAGATTCGTCAGTCATATTTGTGAATGCAGTAACTACTGGCAGAGAAAACCAACTTTTTGTATGCGCATATCTTTTACATTTACATTTGTCGTGTTCCCCAATCACTCACCTCTTTGTACCAATGTTTTAGCAGGCGAATCAAGTCTTTAAGTTTCTCATCACGTTGCTTCACAAATTTCCTCTGGAGCTCAGTAAAACAGGCAGAAAATTCCCCACATGGATCGCCATATTCACTTACAAATTCCATTAGCTTGAGATGGGCTTCGCTTGCATCGTATGATCCCTCTGTAAGAAATCAAAACATTTCAGCAACAGAAACGGTGTCATTTGTGGTCATCTGATATAAGTAGGATACAGTTACCCTGTTCCTCAAGGTCAAGTCATCAGTTGTCATTTTTTTAGTTTACATTTGTTGTTTAATAACTGTAACATTTCATACACTTCTCATGTCACCTCATTCCAGAACCGCAATAAGGGTCTGCTGGTCATTACCTTGTACCCTATTGTTCTTGTATTAAAAGGATAATCTTCAACCATTTTCAACACCTTCAACGCAATGCCATCAAAAACAATTTTTGTTTCCCTTCCTGCAGTTTTAAGTGGGCCACAACACCCACGTCCAGTGACCAACCAGCCTAACCAACCTTTCTGATGAAGGGTCTAGGCCCAAAACATCAGCTTTTGTGCTCCCGAGATGCTGTTTGGCCTGCTGTGTTCATCCAGCTTCACACTTTGTTATCTCGGATTCTCCAGCATCTGCAGTTCCCATTATCTCTAACCAACCAACCTTCCGCTTTCTACAGCACTCTTCTCCACAAATGTAACACCTCAGTATTTATCTCCTCCCTTCTCATCATCTAAGGCCTCAAATACTCTTCCCAGACATGGCTGCAATTTCCTTAACTGAACCTGCTATATATGCTGTCTGTAGTCTGTTTTCCTTTACACTGGAGAGTCCAAACACAGAATTGATGACCACTTCACACAGCTCAGTTCAGTTCAGTTTGCCACCATAACCCAAGCCCATCATATGAACAGACAAACTAAAAGTCAGGAGTAGGCCACTCAACATCCCAAGCTTGCTCTGATCATGGCTGATCGGATTTGTCTGCGTTTTGGCCTTTCCCAGATCACTTTCATTCAATTCCTTATCAAGACTTTATCTACTTCCGCCTTTGGTGAGGAGAGATCCAAAGACTTAAAGCTTCTGAGAAAAAAAAAGAAATTCTCAATTTCTGTGATAAGAGGTGACCCCTTATGTTGAAACAATGAGCCCTAATTCTATATTCTTCTAGAACAAGAAGCAGCCTTTGCATATCCAACTGTTGAGATCGCTTAGAATTTTGTGTTTCATTCAAATGACCCACTTATTCTTCTAAACCCCAGCAGATATAAGGCTAGCTTGTCCAACCTTTCCTTATCAGACAACTGGCCTACTCCAGGATTCAGTATGGACAACCTCTTAACTGCTTCCAACATATTTACATCCTTCCATAAATAAAACTCCCAACACTTAACAACTTTGGTAGCAAAACTAGAAAGGCAGAACGTTCATTTGAGAGGGACATGCAACAGGACCTGGGTATTCTTGTACACCAATTGCTAGAGGTTAAGCATGCAGGTGCAGCAGGCAACAAAGAGGCAATTGGTCTGCTGGCCTTCACAGCAAGAAGCCTTGAGTACATGAGCAGGGATGTCTGGTGCAATTATAAAGTGCCTTTGTGAGCCATCCTGGAATATTGTGTGCAACTCCTTATCCAAGGAAGGATGTTCTTGCTACATACAGAGCGCAGCAAAGGTTTACCAGACTGATTTCTGGGGCAGCAGGACTGATGTGTGAGGAGAGGTTGAAATCAGAAAGGACTATAAGTGCTGAGTTCACAAGAATGAGAGAGTGATTTCAGACACCTTTGAAATTATGGCAGGTCTGGAGAGGGCAGATGCAGGACATTCCTGATAGCAAGGCAGTCCAAATCCAGGGGTCACAGTCTAAGGATATTTAGGATTGTGGTGAGGAGAACTTTCTTCCCCCAGAGTGGTGACGCTGTTGAATTTGCTACGACAGAAAGCAATCAAGAACAAAAAAAAACTTTGTATAACTTCAAGGAGCAGTTGGAAGTAGCAAAGGAAATGGAGACAATGCAGGAACAGGCTATCAAAGGTGAATGATAGTCATCATCATAATGAGTAGTTGGGCTGTTTTGAAGAGCTAACTGGCCTACTCCTGCTCCTATTGTCTATGCTTCCAATATATAAAGTGCTGCAGTCTGTGGTGTCACCAGTGTTCTGTATAATTGAAGCATAAACTCCCTATTTTTGTGTTCAATTTGCCTCAATAAACAATAACATTCCATTAGTTTTTCTAATTACTTGCCATACCTACATACTAACCTTTTGAATCAAGCACTAGGGTACAGATTCCCTTTGCGTCTGCAGTCCCTCATCATTAATTTTTTTAATGAAAAGATGTTTTCTACCAAAATGGAGTTTGCAGTTTCCTACATTACACGCCATGTTTCAGATCTTTCCCACTCACTTCACCTATCTATATCACTTTGAAGACTCCATATGTCCTTCTCACAACTTACTTCCTAACTACATGTGAATCATCGATTTGGGCGGCAAGGTGGCTCAGTGGTTAGCACTGCAGCTTCACGGTGCCAGGGACCCGGGTTCGATTCCAGCCTCGGGTAACTGTCTGTGCGGAGTTTGCACATTCTCCCTGTGTCTGTGTGGGTTTCCTCCAGATGCTCCAGTTTCCTCCCATAGACCAGAGATGTGCAGGCTAGGTGAATTGGCCATGCTAAATTGCCCGTAGTGTTCAGGGGTGTGTGGGTTATAGGGGGATGGGTCTGGGTGGGATGCTTCAAGGGGCGGTGTGGACTTGTTGGGCCGAAGGGCCTGTTTCCACACTGTAGGGAATCTAATCTAATCGATACATGCAACAACTATACCTTTAATCTCTTCATCCAGGTCACTTATATAAATTCTAAGAAGTTGAACTGCAGCACTGATCTTGTGACAGGCCACTCACTACATGCAGAAAACAGTCCATTATTACATACACTGCTTCCTGTTAGCAAACCAATCTTTTAGCCATGTCAGTATATTATTCTACACCATGATCTTTAATTATCCTTTTTAATTCTGAACCTTATACCTATCCTAACATCCGTACGTGATGAAACAATGTGGACAAAAGTCACTATCTTCCTGGCTTTCTTGAGAAGTAGCAGAGATTTGTGGAAGAATTAAAATTAAACTCAAGATTCAATATAATATTGACATAAATTCTTACCTAATACATCAAAAGCTGGCAAAACATCAAAATTCACACTGCTCGAATTTTTCCTTGATTTTACTGCAAAGCTTAAAGATTTTGGTGGGATGTTGCTGTTCTGTGTGAAACTTATGCTGATATCACTGATCTCATAGGCAATGCTCACTGCGCACGTTTTCAGTACTTCCTGAATTTCTTCAAGAATTTCCTGCCTTGTGTTTCTCTGCTCCTGAAAACTCTGGAAACAGCTGAGGAAAACAACAAGATCTGCATCTGAACCATTCCTTAAAGCTGTTCCTTTGCCTGAAGACCCTCCCTGCAAAGGAAGAATAGACAATTATTTAGGAATATTTCAATGATCAGTGAATTGACCCATTCATAAATCTTGGAGACATCAGTCTTGAAGGCCCATCAAAGCACTGCAGGTTATCTATGCTGTTGGGCTCAGTACTGAATTCACATTGGCACACTTTTTGTTGCTATTTCCATGATGTTTACTTTCCCCTTGTCCTCCTTTTTGGAACATGTCATCACTTGAAAAGTCACAACACAACAAGGTCTCTTTGCAATTTGAACATCTAGGTCTGTAATTGACAAGTGGTGTCGTCAAGAGCAATATTTTGGGCAATTCTCGGCAAAACTGATGGTAAATCAGAAACCAATTTGAAATATGCTCTTTTGATACATGTCATGGTGACCTTTTCTAATATGAGCAGGTTTGAATAAGGCTAAAAGTCACTCAGTACCATTTTGCTGTGATTTATTTTCTCCTCCTTCTGTTAAACCAGAGTTAATATGAATATTTGAATCAATAAGTATGGTGCTGGAAAAGCACAACAGGTCAGACAGCATTTGAGGAGCAGTAAAGTCAATGTTTCGGGCCAAAACCCTTTGTCAGGACTGGATATTCGCCAATTTGAAATTTTGGGCTTCATCCAAACATCAGGGTCAGAGGCAGCTTCAAAATAGCCAGCGGGCAAGTTTCTAAGCAATGTTCCCATGAGGAAGACAGTCAGTTAGGCTCATTGAGAGCTTTGTTAGCAGGGGTATTATGAGCTGGCTGCAGCTTGCCTGGCAGTTTTCAGTTTCCTGATGTGACTGAGCAAAGTTCAATTTCCTGGAGGTGGGAGCCCAACAACTGACACTGAGCTCAGTGCTCTGTGCAGGATTTTTGGACCCTCTCCACATCCTGTGCATGAATGCAACCAAGGAATGAAACCCATATCAACTCTCCCCTCCCAAACCACTCCTTATCTCCCCTTCCCCATCAACAGTCCCCCAAAGACCAACTTCTGCCACCCACCACACTAACATCCTCATTGTGGAGTTCTGATTGAATTAAAAAGTCTAGACATCAATTTGCTAAGACATCATTGAGAGACCATCACCATGCTGATTTGCTCTGTTAGTTATTTTCCCATTCCTGAAAGAACTGAAAATAACAATTTGGAAGGAACAGATTGGAAGTGAAAAATCTGAAACAGAAATTGTTGGAAAAACTCAGCAGATCCGGCAGCATCTGTGGAGAGAAAGCAGAGTTAACGTTTCAGATCCGGTGACTCTTTTCAGATTCAAAGTAAAACCTTCCCTTCAGCAGATCTCCATCAAGAACTACCCACTTTTTACTTCAGGCAAAATATCTACATTTTTCTTAAATATTCCTGGGTATTCCTAATCCCATTCATTTAATTGAAGTTGTGGAGGCAAATATCTCCCCTGAAACGCCATTCCACATCAACTTTCTACATGTTGTAGGGAACGCGAGACAACACAGAAAAGAGGAAACGTAATATGGAAAAATTCATACCTACAATAAAAAAAACTTAATTCTTAAGTTCTGAATACTGTAAACTTTAATTTTTTGTAAACATTATTAATTCTGCATGCTGCATTAAAAAAATCAAAATCGCTTACTTTAACGGCTCTGATAACTTTGAACTCAGGTTGATGGATAAAACATTGATTCCTTAATAAATAAGATATTCTACGCACTGCGTTTTTCACGTCCTCAAAAAATTTAGTCGGCCTTAGATTTTGTTTAATGAAATCATCCAGCTGAGACGGTTCAATTCTACATAAATCCATCCTCCCAAGTTTTACATCAAATCTTTGAAATTCCCGCCAACCTCTCTCCTCCAGATCCATCTAGAATCCCGGCCCCGGGAAAATACCGGTCGTGATAATGCGCATGCGCTGCGGTGTCGCAACGGCAGACATCGAGATCACATGATCTGTCAGGGCCACGCCCCCGAGGACACCGTCCCCGCCCCCTGCGTGCGTCACAGCCCGAAGCCGATCGGCGCCGTCAATCTTACGGGCGCGTGACCCCGCACTCGGGCACAGAGCTCCGCCCGCAAGTACCCGGCGCCGTCTCAGAGCTCTGCTGAGCTTACCCTGGATGCAGGGCATCTGATCTGTTCCGATCTTGCAGGATCTGTGGCTTGTTTGGTGGGACAGACTTTGCGTGCCAATGATCGAAGAGGCAGTTTGTCCTGAAACGAAACGACAGTTTTCCTGCACCTCTGATGCTGCATGGCCTGCTGCGTTCACCCAGCTGGACACCTTGTTATCTTTGACTCCAGCATCCGCATCTGCCGAGTCCAGGCGCCAGCTCTCTGTCACCTCCTCCTACCGCCCCCTTGATCATGACGCCACCCCTGATCACCAAACCATCATCTCCCAAACCATCCACAACCTCATCACCTCAGGGGACCTCCCACCCACAGCCTCCAACCTCATCGTTCCCCAACCCCGCACTGCCCGCTTCTGTGTCCTTTCCAAAATCCACAAACCTGACTGCCCTGGTCGACCCATTGTCTTCGCCTGCTCCTGCCCCACCGAACATATCTCCACCTATCTCGAATCCATTTTCTCCCCCTTGGTCCAGGAACTCCCTACCTATGTCCGTGACACCACCCATGCCCTCGACCTCCTCCAAAACTTCCATTTCCACAGTCCACAACATTTCATCTTACCATGGACAACCAGTCCTTATACACCTGCATTCCCCATGCAGATGGCCTAAAGGCCCTCTGCTTCTTCCTGTCCCGCAGATCCAACCAGTTCCCCCTCCACTGACACCCTCATCCGCTTATCCGAACTTGTCCTCACCCTCAGCAACTTCTCTTTCAATTCCTCCCACTTCCTACAGACACACGGGTGGCCATGCGTACCCGCATGGTCCCAAGCTGTGCCTACCTCTTTGTAGGTTACGTGAAACCATTCCTCTTCTGAACCTGCACTGGCCCTAAACCCCACCTCTTCCTCCGTTACATCGATGACTGTATCGGCGCTGCCTCGTGCTCCCACGAGGAGCTTGAACAGTTCATACACGTCACCAACACCTACCACCCCAACCTTAAGTTCACCTGGACCATCTCTGATACCTCTCTCTCCTTCCTGGACCTCTCTATTTCCATCTCTGGCAACCACCTACAAACCGATAGCCATTTCTTGCCCACCGAATCCCACAGCTACCTAGATTACAACTCCTCCCACCCACCTTCCTTCAAAAATGCCATCCCCTATTCCCAATTCCTTAGCCTCCAAGGCTCCCAGGATCTGCTCCCAGGATGAGACATTCCACTCCCGTACATCTCAGATGTCCTCGTTTTTCAAGGACCACAACTTCCGCCCTCATTGGTCAAGAATGCCCTCGACTGTGTCTCCCACAATTCCCACAACACATCCCCCCCAACAATAGCAACCAAAAGAGAATCCCCCTCGTCCTCATGTAGCACCCCACCAACCTCTGGATCCAATGCACTCCTCCGACACTTTCGCCATCTGCAATCCAACCCCACCACCAAAGACATTTTTCCCTCCCCACCCTTATCTCCTTTCCAGACTGACCACTCTCTCTGGGCCTCCCTTATCTGCTCCACACTACCGTCCAGCCCCACCACACCTGGTACTTTTCCCTGCAACCGCAGGAAGTGCTACACCTGCCCCTGCACCTCCTCCCTCACCCCCATCCCAGGCCCCAAGAAGACTTTCCACGTCAAGTAGATCTTCACCTCCGCATCTGCTGATGTGGTATCCTGTATCCGCTGTTCCCTCTGTGGCCTCCTCTACATTGGGGAAACCAAGCAGAGGCTTGGGGACCGCTTTGCAGAACATCTACGCTCAGTTTGGATTAAAAAACTGCACCTCCCAGTTGCAAACCATTTCAACTCCCCCTCCCATTCCGCAGACAGCATGTCCATCCTAGGCTTCCTGCAGTGCCACAACGATGCCACCTGAAGGTTTCAGGAACAGCACCTCATATTCTACTTGGGAACCCTGCAGCCCAATGGTTTCAATGTGGACTTCACAAGCTTCAAAATGTCCCCTCCCCCTAATTCATCCCAAAACCAGACCAGCTTTTCCCCACCTCCCTAACCTGTCCTTCCTCCCACCTATTCCCTCCTCCCACTTCAAGCCCCACCCCCATCTTCTACTACTAACCTCATCCCACCCCCTTGACCTGTCCGTCCTCCCTAGACTGACCTATCCCCTCCCTAACTCCCCACCTACACATCTTTACTGGCTCCAACCTCGCCTTTTTGACCTGTCTGTCTCCTCTCCACCTATCTTCTCTCTAACCATCTTCTATCCGCCTCCCCCATCTCCCTATTTATTTCAGAATCCTCTTCCCCTCCCCCATTTCTGAAGAAGGGTCTAGGCCTGAAACGTTAGCCTTCCTGCTCCTAAGATGCTGCTTGGCCTGCTGTGTTCATCCAGCTCTACACCTTGTTATCTGCAGTTCTTGCTGTCTCATTTTGTTGAACCTTTTTTGTCTTGTGTTGACCAGGACCATTTGCAAGAATGCCAAAGAGAAAACAAGTTAAAGACCAAAAGGACTGCAGATGCTGTAAATCAGAAGCAAAAACAGAGGTTGCTGGAAAAGCTCAGCAGGTCTGGCAGCATATGTGAAAAAGAGTTCTGAGGAAGGGTCACCGGACCCGAAACATTTACTGATTTCTCTGCACAGATGCTGCTCGACCTGCTGAGCTTTTCCAGCCTTTCCAGGTGAAGCAGCAAGTTACCTGCACTTCACTCAATCCAGTCTACACTTTGTTTCTCCAGTGTAGAGGAGACCACATTGTGAGCGTAGACTGGATTGAGTGAAGTGCCGGTAACTTGCTGCTTCACCTGGAAAGGCCCTTGGATACTGAGGGGGTGAAGAAGTAAATGGGCAGGTGTTACACCTTCTGCAGTTGCAGGGGAAGGTGCCATGGGACTGTGTGGAGTGTTGGGAGTGAAGGAGAAGTTGACCAGGGTGTCCCGGAGAGAACGGTTCTTGTAGAAGGATGACAAGTGAGGGGAGGGAAATACATATCTTGTAGCACCTTCCCACTGGAGATGGCAGAAATGGTGGCTAATGATCCTCTGGATGTGGATGTTGGTGGGATGTTAGGTGAAGACAAAAGGGCCGTATCCCTGCTGTAGGAGGGAAGTGGGGTTGAGATGCTGAAGTGTGGGAGATGTATTCAACCCAGCTCAAGGCCCTATCAATCACGGGGCTGGCGAATCCTCGGTTGAGGAAGAAGGTGGACATTTTATAGGCTCTCATTTCGAAGTTGGCATCGTCAGAACAGATACAATGGAGATGGAGAAACTGGGAGAATGGAATAGAGTCTCTCCAGGAAACAAGGTGTGAGGATGTATAGTCAATGTAACTGTGGGAGTCAGTGATTTTATAATGGATATTGCTGGCTAGCCTATCACCAGAAATAGAAACAGAGATGTCGAGGAAAGGAAGGGAGGAGCCAGAGATGAACAGGGGAAGGTGAGAGCGGAATGGAAATTGGATAATTGATACTGATAAATTGATAATTTTTTCTAATCCTGATTGAGAGAGAGAGAAGCAACATCGATGATATCATTGATACACTGGAGCGAGTGGGTGAGGGCCAGATTAGGACTGGAACAATAAATGTTCCACATACCCCATGAAAAGACTGGCATAACTGGGGTCCATATGGGTACTCCTGGCAACCCCTCTGACCTGCAGAAAGTGACAGGAGTTAAGAGAAGTAGTTCAGAGTGACGACGAGCTTGGTCACGTTGAGGAAGAATGTGGTGGATGTGGACAGTTCAGGCCTTTTTTCTAGGAAGAGGAAGAGAGGCCTGAGACCAGCTAGATGTGGGGATTGATGTGTGAAGGGCTTGCACATCCGTGGTAAAGAGGTGACAGCTGGAGCCCACAGATTGGAAATTCTGAAACTGATGTAAAGTATCAGATGAATCTCAGATGTAAGTGGAAAGGGACTGGTCAAGGGGAGCAAAAAAAATCGAGTTGACATAGGTAAGAGAAAACAATACTGCTATGAGAAGAAAGTGCTGATTAGTTGGTGAATGGTCTGTGATTAGGAGAGGAGTTGCATGGACAATGAATATTACAGAGGACTGACAGTTAACTGCCAAACTTTGTTTCACATTTAAATAAACCATTTTGACTAATTTGTCAAGAGAACAGCTGACAACTATTTTGTTGAATTGAGACAAGCACAGTACATGTACATCATTGATAAAATGTTAAGAGGCATCACCTGAAAGGTACTCCTGATCTGGAACTAAATCAAAAGGGTCTAGGAATATAATCCAAGATAATAAAATGTGAGGCTGGATGAACACAGCAGGCCAAGCAGCATCTCAGGAGCACAAAAGCTGACGTTTCGGGCCTAGACCCTTCATCAGAGAGGGGGATGGGGAGAGGGAACTGGAATAAACAGGGAGAGAGGGGGAGGCGGACCGAAGATGGAGAGTAAAGAAGATAGGTGGAGAGATTTTAGGTGGGGAGGTAGGGAGGGGATAGGTCAGTCCAGGGAAGACGGACAGGTCAAGGAGGTGGGATGAGGTTAGTAGGTAGATGGGGGTACGGCTTGGGGTGGGAGGAAGGGATGGGTGAGAGGAAGAACCGGTTAGGGAAGCAGAGACAGGTTGGACTGGTTTTGGGATGCAGTGGGTGGGGGGGAAGAGCTGGGCTGGTTGTGTGGTGCAGTGGGGGGAGGGGACGAACTGGGCTGGTTTAGGGATGCAGTAGGGGAAGGGGAGATTTTGAAACTGGTGAAGTCCACATTGATACCATTAGGCTGCAGGGTTCCCAGGCGGAATATGAGTTGCTGTTCCTGCAACCTTCGGGTGGCATCATTGTGGCAGTGCAGGAGGCCCATGATGGACATGTCATCTAGAGAATGGGAGGGGGAGTGGAAATGGTTTGCGACTGGGAGGTGCAGTTGTTTGTTGCGAGCTCAGCGGAGGTGTTCTGCAAAGCAGTCTCCAAGCCTCCACTTGGTTTCCCCAATGTAGAGGAAGCCACACCGGGTACAGTGGATGCAGTATACCACATTGGCAGATGTGCAGGTGAACCTCTGCTGAATGTGGAATGTCATCTTGGGGCCTGGGATAGGGGTGAGGGAGGAGGTGTGGGGGCAAGTGTAGCATTTCCTGCGGTTGCAGGGGAAGGTGCCGGGTGTGGTGGGGTTGGAGGGCAGTGTGGAGCAAACAAGGGAGTCACGGAGAGAGTGGTCTCTCCGGAAAGCAGACAGGGGTGGGGATGGAAAAATGTCTTGGGTGGTGGGGTCGGATTGTAAATGGCGAAAGTGTCGGAGGATGATGCGTTGTATCCGGAGGTTGGTAGGGTGGTGTGTGAGAACGAGGGGGATCCTCTTAGGGTGGTTGTGGCGGGGGCGGGGTGTGAGGGATGTGTTGCGGGAAATACGGGAGACGCGGTCAAGGGCGTCAACAGCAACTCATATTCCGCCTGGGAACCCTGCAGCCATATGGTATCAATGTGGACTTCACCAGTTTCAAAATCTCCCCTTCCCCAACTGCATCCCTAAACCAGCCCAGTTTGTCCCCTCCCCCCACTGCACCACACAACCAGCCCAGCTCTTTCCCCCCACCCACTGCATCCCAAAACCAGTCCAACCGGTCTCTGCCTCCCTAACCGGTTCTTCCTCTCACCCATCCCTTCCTCCCACCCCAAGCCGCACCCCCATCCACCTACTAACCTCATCCCACCTCCTTGACCAGTCCGTCTTCCCTGGACTGACCTATCCCCTCCCTACCTCCCCACCTATACTCTCTCCACCTATCTTCTTTACTCTCCATCTTCGGTCCGCCTCCCCCTCTCTCCCTATTTATTCCAGTTCCCTCTCCCCATCCCCCTCTCTGATGAAGGGTCTAGGCCCGAAACGTCAGCTTTTGTGCTCCTGAGATGCTGCTTGGCCTGCTGTGTTCATCCAGCCTCACATTTTATTATCTTGGAATTCTCCAGCATCTGCAGTTCCCATTATCTCTAGGAATATAATCCGTCAGATTATCTGCAGATCCAGAAATAATTCTTAACTTTGAATGAGTTAATAAAATGACTAACAGACTCAAAATTATCAAAAGTCTTTACTTTGGAATGTTATATATTCAGTCTATTATGATAATTCACAGCAGGTTCAATAGAAGCTTTCAGGCAGCATGAAGTGAAATTTATTTAAAAAGGCAGTTGGACAGTTTCTTCAAATTTCCAGAATCAAAATGATGGCCTGAATAGCCTTCCTCCAAATTGTATAATTCTATGATACTATGATTATTGTAATACATATATGTGCTTAGCAAATAATATTCCTATTCTAACGTGAACAAATGTCAAACATTCTAAACAGATCATTACAGCAAATGAATACATAATCCATAAAGGTACAAAATCAGTCTAATAAACTACTGCAATTAAAAAGACAGCTTTATTAATTCACTGCTGCAGTTGGCAACACAATTTGTGCAATACCAAAATGTAAACTAAATGCAAATGGGTGTTATTTCATTAATTTTGAGAGGAGGGCCACTTGTTGCCATCTCCAATGTGCTATGAAGCGTAGGCAGGAGGAACAAGTTATTTACAAATCACAGGCTGATCCCAAAACCCTCAGGCAGTGATTGGTCACATCAACTGCCCTGGAGGAGTGATGGGAGAAACCACATTCAAAGAAAAGAGGCAGAAGTTCTGTTGGGATAGAGATAGTAGGAACTACCAATACTGGAGAATCTGAGATAACATGGTGTGAAGCTGGATGAACACAGCAGGCCAAGCAGCATCAGAGGAGCAGGAGGAGGAGGTCTCCTCTCACCCTATCTTCTCCTTTCTCCATCTTTTATTCACCTCCCCCTCTCTCCCTATTTATTTCAGAATCCCCTTCCCCTCCCTCATTTCTGAAGAAGGGTCTTGACCCGAAATGTCAACCTTCCTGCTCCTCTGCAGCTTGGCCTGCTGTGTTCATCCAGCTTCACACCATGTAATCTCAGAAGTTCTATTGGTCTTTCGAGATTAAAATATACTGCATTCAAAGTACCATTCTTGAAGTGAATCAAAGTTGAATACATGTAACATAATTCACAGGATCATCTCCACTTTAAACATTACTTGATGTTTCATCTCATTCTCAACGTAAGTTTCATTTAAATTTTAGGTATTTTCGGATTCAGGCAAATCATTTGAAAGGATTAATAGGTATTATATAGATTTGTGACATGTTCTAATTCAATCCAGTTGATAAGTTGTGTCATGAACATTTATTTTAAACTTTTTAGTACTGGTGTTAATTTTCAAGTTCCCCTGCCCCCGCGGAGACGCAAGTTGATGTTGATGGTAGAATGGTGCTCAATGCCATAGTGTGCCAGCGTGTGCCCATCTTCTAGTATTCTTGACTGAAAGGTCAGGTAGTACTGGCTCGGAGAAATACGCTCCAATGATTGGATCTTATTTTTCAGGCTCGAAACCTTGTCACTTGGGGACACATTAAATTCCAGGTTTTGTCCATTTGGATTCCTTACAAATATCTCCATTGAATTTATCACAAGTAGTTGGAGTTTTGCATGAAAGAATATTCCAGAATCCAATAAGGTTTTGCCATCAGTCAGAATGGTTTCATTGAATATCAGGCGTTGATGGTGAACTGAAATGTTCTGGGCTTGCTGGATTTGTTTCTTGATCATTGAAATTTTGGTGTCAGTGTTGGCCATCAGGTCTAATGAGGAGCCATTCAGGCTGGTCACAGTGATTTTAAACTGTGACATTGGCTAAAAAGGGTGTTTAAAAAAAAATTCTTTTATTTTGGGGCTGGGCAAACAGTTGAGTTTTTTTTAAAACAAATACATCAATAACTATTTTATCAATTTTACTTCCCCATTCTTGTTGTGATGATAATTAGAACCAGTTCCTCACATTCATTTCTACCACTTCCTTGTCAGCTAAGACATAACATTTGTTCAACCATTTCACCAAGTCAGATCTTTTTCCTACTATCTCTCTCCACATTCAAAGCATGTGGTTAGCAGGAATCCCAGCTGATTCTTTGCACTTACACTCAGGTCTGCCCTATTTTACCAAGTCTGAATCTATCATGGTAACCATTTATTCCCTCCTCTCTCTAATGCCTGTCCAGCTTTGCTTCAAATGCATCAATACCATTCACTTCAGCCACTCCCTGTGATGGTGAGTTTCACATTCTCGTTTAGTTATACTACTTTTCATGAGAGATAACATTGTATCTGTATCCACTGAATTCAAACCTGTCATTATTTTAGAGACCCCTTTTGTACCATTCCCTCAGTGCTCTTTTTCTTACTAATCCGTTCTGAAATGCATACAAATATATTTTGGGTTCAAAGATAATAAAATGTGAGGCTGGATGAACACAGCAGGCCAAGCAGCATCTCAGGAGCACAAAAGCTGACGTTTCGGGCCTAGACCCTTCATCAGAGAGGGGGATGGGGGGAGGGAACTGGAATAAATAGGGAGAGAGGGGGAGGCGGACCGAAGATGGAGAGTAAAGAAGATAGGTGGAGAGATTTTAGGTGGGGAGGTAGGGAGGGGATAGGTCAGTCCAGGGAAGACGGACAGGTCAAGGAGGTGGGATGAGGTTAGTAGGTAGCTGGGGGTGCGGCTTGGGGTGGGAGGAAGGGATGGGTGAGAGGAAGAACCGGTTAGGGAGGCAGAGACAGGTTGGACTGGTTTTGGGATGCAGTGGGTGGGGGGGAAGAGCTGGGCTGGTTGTGTGGTGCAGTGGGGGGAGGGGACGAACTGGGCTGGTTTAGGGATGCAGTAGGGGAAGGGGAGATTTTGAAACTGGTGAAGTCCACATTGATACCATTAGGCTGCAGGGTTCCCAGGCGGAATATGAGTTGCTGTTCCTGCAACCTTCGGGTGGCATCATTGTGGCAGTGCAGGAGGCCCATGATGGACATGTCATCAAGAGAATGGGAGGGGGAGTGGAAATGGTTTGCGACTGGGAGGTGCAGTTGTTTGTTGCGAACTGAGCGGAGGTGTTCTGCAAAGCGGTCCCCAAGCCTCCGCTTGGTTTCCCCAATGTAGAGGAAGCCGCACCGGGTACAGTGGATGCAGTATACCACATTGGCAGATGTGCAGGTGAACCTCTGCTGAATGTGGAATGTCATCTTGGGGCCTGGGATAGGGGTGAGGGAGGAGGTGTGGGGACAAGTGTAGCATTTCCTGCGGTTGCAGGGGAAGGTGCCGGGTGTGGTGGGGTTGGAGGGCAGTGTGGAGCAAACAAGGGAGTCACGGAGAGAGTGGTCTCTCCGGAAAGCAGACAGGGGTGGGGATGGAAAAATGTCTTGGGTGGTGGGGTCGGATTGTAAATGGCGGAAGTGTCGGAGGATAATGCGTTGTATCCGGAGGTTGGTAGGGTGGTGTGTGAGAACGAGGGGGATCCTCCTGGGGCGGTTGTGGCGGGGGCGGGGTGTGAGGGATGTGTCGCGGGAAATGCGGGAGACGCGGTCAAGGGCGTTCTCGATCACTGTGGGGGGAAAGTTGCGGTCCTTAAAGAGCTTGGACATCTGGGATGTGCGGGAGTGGAATGTCTTATCGTGGGAGCAGATGCGGCGGAGGCGGAGGAATTGGGAATATATGGATGGAATTTTTGCAGGAGGGTGGGTGGGAGGAGGTGTATTCTAGGTAGCTGTGGGAGTCGGTGGGCTTGAAATGGACATCAGTTACAAGCTGGTTGCCTGAGATGGAGACTGAGAGGTCCAGGAAGGTGAGGGATGTGCTGGAGATGGCCCAGGTGAACTGAAGGTTGGGGTGGAAGGTGTTGGTGAAGTGGATGAACTGTTCGAGCTCCTCTGGGGAGCAAGAGGCGGCGCCGATACAGTCATCAATGTACCGGAGGAAGAGGTGGGGTTTGGGGCCTGTGTAGGTGCGGAAGAGGGACTGTTCCACGTAACCTACAAAGAGGCAGGCATAGCTGGGGTTCATTTTGGGTTCATCCTTGTTGACATTTCCTGCTCCCACACCAGTGCTCTCTGTGTCCATTTTATAATGTTGTGACCAGTATGCATGCAGATCTCCAATCTACCCAATGTTCAATCAAGTTCAACATAACTTGCCTAACTTTTGGCTCCATGGTTCCAGGAATAAATCCTTATGCTTGGTTTGCTTTCTGGCTACTGTTGCTAATCTGTGGAGCAACCTTTGATGATTGATGTAATTGCAATCCAAATTACCATTGTTCCTCCAGCCAATTCTTACATTCTCTTTTAAAGTAATAATTGACATCCCTATGATTCCTAGCAGAATGTACAGCTTTGAGTTTATCAGTGTTCATTTCTGTATGTCAATGATTTGTTTCTTTGCCAAGTTTATTAATGTCCTCCTATAATTTACTGCAGTGCCCCTCAGTATTGACTATACTCCACAATTTGGTGTCACCACAGATTGTTCATGTAAATTATGAATAGCAAAAGGTCCATCACCGATTCATGTCAAGCACTACTTCCCACGTTAGCAATCTCTGCAAAACACCCAGCATATGCCTTCTGGCTTGAAGCCAGTCCACAATCCATTCATTCAACTGCCCCGACTCCATAGATGTTAACCTTAAATTATAGTCTATTCTGGGCACCTTACCAAACGCCTTTTAAAAATTATCACCATTTTCCGTCTCTGCTCCCTACTCCAAAATTGTAATACATTTGGTCAAGCAAGGCTTCCCTTTTTGAAATACACTCTGACTATTCATTTTAATATCTTACATGTCTGGGTCTTCTTCTTATCTCTCTTTCTGAGAGAATTCCATTATTTCTCCTGTCATTGATGTTAATATAACTGGTCTGTGATGCCATGGACATATTCTATTGCCATTTTAAGGACAGGAATTTCATTAGCTTTCTGCCAGGCCACTCATGTTAAACATGTAGAAGTGTATTCATAGTATCATAGAATCCCTACAGTGTGGAAACAGGCTGTTCGGCTCAACAAGTCCACACTGACCCTTGGAGCATCCCACCCAGACCCATCCCCCTATAATCCACCTAAGCTACACACTCCTGAACATGACAGGCAATTTAGCATGCCCAATCCACCGAACCTGCACATCTTTGGACTGTGGGAGAAAACCAGAGCAACTGAAGGAAACCCATGCAGACATGGGGAGAATGTGCAAACTCCACACACAGTTGCCCAAGGGTGAAATCGAACCCAGGTCCCTGGCGCTGTGAAGCACCAGTACTAATCACAAGCCATCGTGCCGTCCTATTGCTATCTCATTTCTAGACTGTTTTATCGCTGTGAATACAAACCATCTAACCTGCACCCTGAACACAGAGTCCTTTTTTTATTCAATAGATCTCTCTTTTTGATCTTAATTGGATTCATCTGATTGTCTATCTCATTGTTCAATGACATGTCGACCAGGTCTATCTCTAGTGCGTAGCAAAACAAAATAATGATTTCATGTTTCTGTCATCTCTGTATTATCCTGTTGAACCCTAATTGGCTTTATTTCCATCACTTCATTTCTTTAATTGATGCACGTGTGAAAGGCTTTATTATTTATTTCATGTTCCTTGAATGAAGTCAAGAGAGCAGGAACTCTGTGATTTAACAAACCAATCTACTGAAATTCTGCACCAAACAGTGCCCCGTGTCAACTGTTTCCTCAAACTATTTACCTGGACTTTCCATGGTTGGACTCCAGAGACACATAGAGAGCGGAGACATTTCGTGGCCTCGTTGACCATCACGTGCCATCCAGCAGACGAAGCCACATTATTGGTTGGATCGGCCGGGTCAAGAATTGTTGGTCTGCAAAATAAAACCACACCCAATAATTATTATAAACCACAGACCTGAGTTTCTTAGCAAATTAACGTTGAGTTTAATGGTGGTTCTTGTTATTAGTGTGGAAAGAATCCAGCTATTTGAGGTGTCAAGTGATGCCTCATGAGTCAAGAATCACCATAACTTGCTGGATGATTTTCATTCCTCCTCCAATAGCTTCATTGTTAACCTCTGCGGGTATTTCAAGGTCTTTTACCTTTGCATATTATCGAGGAATTAAATTCACAGTGGGAAATGAGTGTCACAACTCAGGCATTTTCTCGCCTTGAATGTCTCAAAATGAATTTCACATGTGGATGTAGCTGGAGACTGATCCAGAAAATCATCAAGAAGTTCACTTGACAAAATATTACCTCCCTCCACTCATGAGGAAACTAGCACATTTCTTCTCACTCAGTGTACTGATCTGAAATCTCATACCAGATTGCTTTGAATCCAACTTCACCCTTATCAGTGACTTTATTTGGGCCACGATGTGGGTTAAATCCTGCTACCCTGGAGCCAAATAAGAGCCAATAGATGCTACACAGCAAGGTCTTTCTGGGTGGATAATATAAACTTTCTTATCTTATTATGTTAGTAATTATATCAGTTGATACTTGTATAACATTTTGAATGTTTTGAGTATCCCGTGATGGTCAAGGGGAGGAGTAGACACTGACCAGTAAAATAATTTGAGGGTTTGAAGAAAGGTTGCTAGGAGACTATCAAAAAAGGGATTAAAAGGTCGTGGCATGATGATGTTTCTGGACAATTCTATTATGAGGCACCAACATGATGTAAAGTTCTGCAAAAGAGTCATGAAACATTACCTCTGTTTTCTATCCACAGATGCTGCCAAACCTGCTGAGCTTCTCAGCAATTCCTGTGTTTTCTAATTTCACAGGTCCACTTTCAGCAGTTTTTTGTCTTATTTTAGTGATTTAAAGTATTGGTGCTGATGGGAAGTAAGAGAAAGGACAATACATGGGCGGTCGAGAACATGAGCTGGAACAATAGCTGGAGGATATTGCAGTCACAAAGTATAGCAAACAAACGAAGTGATTTGGAAGTTTGTATACAAAAGGAAAGATTTTAAGACTGTAAAAAAATTAGTTGGGGAAAGAACTAAGGCAGTGTTTTGATTGAGTGTTAAGGGAATGAGAATGAAAATTAGAATTCACATATGAGAATGTAGTCCAATGTGATAGTTTGTGGGCACATTTACACAACAGAACCATGTATTGGGTTATTGCTGACTCCTAACATTGAGCTATACATCCACCACATTCAAGTAACATCAGCATGTCACTTACTTGACACCAAAAGATGCCAAGGGACAGATATTAAAGGTCAATTAAATCACTAAATGTCCTAAGATCAGCTTTCTTACTTGGGAGCTCCTTAAAGAAGTGGAACAGTTCTAATTAGTTTAGATTGAAGGATATTTGAAAGCTTTTATTGAAAGCTTTTACCTGCTCCCACGAAGTTTCTTAACTAGAAAGTTTGCAATGACTTGATTGTTGACATTGTAGTTGTCAGTCCAGTAAATATGCAGATTTTGATAGCTGCAGATCAGTTCAAGAACTGTCCGAAAACCTTCAGCAGTGATAAATCTCTCGTTCCTACTGCCTTGCTCCCAGGCATAGATAGTCAGCAGCTCCACTGCATACTTAGCAGGCAGACGCTCACCAGGAGCCAGCTCAGATTTCCGTGGCTTGACATACTGAATGGTGGATGTAAATACACAACATGATATTAAGATTAATCATACCACCTCCCACCTCGTACTTCTGTATCTGCCTCTGAGAACGTTAATGCTCCTGACATGGCCTCGACTTTTCTTACATCTCCTCCCAAGAACATACCTTGTTTGTGTTTTTTTGACTTTGCTCTCAGCAGAGTGAATCTATTTTCTCCTTTTCACACCTTCTCTTATAAATGTTTTTATCCCGGTCAATTTCTACTTCACCATCATGAGCCACCCTTTGCCTTTTGCTTTGGGAACCTTCAATATTTGTTTCACTTGCTCCTCCACCCCATTATCAACAGCATAAAATCCACCATTTCGCAATTCTCTTCCGTTCTGAAGACAAGCCAGATTGGAATCAAAATGTTAACCCTGTTCTTCTCTCTCTTCAGGTACTGCCAGACCTACTGGGATTCTCCAGCACCCTTTAATTTTGATTTCAACTTTCCTGACAGGCCTGACTGGGCTAACCCTAGAAAAATGCTGGAGTCTCAGCATCTCGGATTGGTGTTGGGTCCATTGCCTTTTATCGTTTATATAAATTATTTGGCTGTGAATATATGGAGGCATCGTTATTAAGTTTATAGATGATATCAAAATAGATGTTGTGGTGGACAGTGAAGAAGATTATCTCAGAGTACAACGGCACCTTAATCAGAACAGCCAATAGGCCAATGCGTGGCAGATGGAGTTTAATTTAGATAATTGTGAGGTGTTGCATTTTGGTAAGGCAACCCTGATCAAACCTTATACAGTTAAAGGTGGTGCCCTGAGGAGTGTTGCCAAACCAGGAGACCTGGATTTGCAGGTGCATAGTTCTTTGAAAGTGGAGTCGCATGTAGACAGGGCAGTGAAGAAGACGTTTGGCACTTTGGTTTTCATGGCCAGAACACTGAGTCTCGGAGTTGCGTTGTTATATTGCAGTTGTACAGGATGTTAGTGTGGCCACCTCTAGAATACTGCATACAATTCTGGTTGCCCTTCTATCGGAAGGACGTTGTTAAATGTGAGAGAATGCAGATAGGATTTACAAGGAGACTTATAGAGTTTTATGAAATCATTACGGCCATGGATAAGGTGAACCTTTTCCTCAAGGTAGGGGAGTTCAAATCTGGTGGGCATAGGTTTAAAGTGAAAAGGGAAAGATTTAAAAAGGACCTGAGAGGTAGCTTTTTCACACAGACGGTGGTGCATATATGGAATGAGCTGCCAGAGGAAGTGGAGGCCGGTGCAATTTCCATATTCAAAAGGCATTGGGATGGGTATATGAATAGGAAGTGTTCAGAAGGATATGAGTCTAATGTGGGAAAATGGGACTAGATTGGATTGGGACATCTGGTAGGTGCAGATGAGTTGGACTGAAGCTTCCAGGCTGTATAACCTTGTGACTCTGAAATCTACAAATCCTGGCCTTATTCCAACATTTTCTTCACATTTTAGGTGAAAATCCTAATCTCTAGTCAATACTTCTCCACAAAGGAAAGGCTGAGGACACAAACTGGGCACATTAGGGTCAAAAGAAAATCAAGCACTTGGAATTAGGTCCATTGGACCATTCACAACTTCAAAATTTTCAATTGTATTTCCCTATGAACAGATATTTTGAAATTGCAATGCAGCAAACAGTTATCAAACAGCAAGATCCTACCAACAAGAATAAATTAAATGGCTAGAATATTTATTTTTGATGATGTAGTTGGGATTAGTTTCTTTTTGTCCAGGGCACCAAAAGACCAAAACAACATTATCTTCCTCAAATAGTGCTACAAGATCTTTCAGGTTCAGCTGACATAGGTAATGTGCTGTGAGCATGCTCCAGAAGCCACAGGCTCAACTGATATTAAACCTTGGGAATTATCCTCAAATTGCCGTGAAGCTGTAGACACCAACCACCATGAAACAGCAGCTCTCAGATTCCACAAGGATGAGTGGGTCAGCTGCCTCTACAGGACCGAATATCAGATTGGGAGAAAGTGAGCAGGTGAATAATAGTGGGTTAATAGCAGCTCTCAGTAAAGTTGCGGGACACACAGCAACATGTGGAGGAACGACTGTCTCCATGTGGAGATTGATGTGCATGGAGCGGCTGAATGAGGAAGCAGATATCTAAGGGAACGTCTCACTGCCGAGCAAGTGCTGTAAAGATGGTTGAGAGCCATTAGGTCCCACAGAAACAGTTTCAAAGGGAAGAAGGCTTTTTTTTCATCAGCTCCCAGGCATATGTGAAATTTGACAAAGATCATTATGGCATCTATTTTCTATCAGGCATTATTGGTTGAAATTGGTCATTTTTGCTTCTATTTCCCAGTGAGAAATCAAGAACAAGAGCCAGTTTCCACCTCATCATTTTACAGTTGATCTTTCAGCAATGAATAAACTAACACTTGATTTTCATTAGTTCTGTGTTTTGGAACACCAGGTACAGTATTAAACAATAGGATGCAGCCTCTGCTATTGAGGAGATGAAATAAGTTAATAAAATTTTCATTTGCAAGTTCAGATAATCTGAGATGATTCTTCTAGACATGACGGAATGTAAAAAATTAAAGATAACATCCCGTATTCTCACTTTAAATGTAAACCCATGTTCAAATATGAACAGGTTAAAGGATTAAGGCTCCCTCTCTGACCAATTTGAATGCTACTCCTCCACACAGCATGGCATCATTAATATAGTGGAGAATCTAAGCTGAAGGTGTACAGGATCTCCCCTTCCTCTAAAATCATGCCAACAACTTCAAGCAAAGCCAGTTGCCAGCATTTATAACATCCTATTGTACCTTTAGTAGAGACTGGTGGAGATCCCCAAGAAACAGCACATATAGACATTCCTTCAAAGATTCCGCCAATCTCCCTCCATGCAGATGAACCTTCTAGGAAACTACTTCCTGGTTTCAATAAGGAGGAAGCCCAGATTCTTCAGTCATATTTGTCAATGAATGACAAGTAAGAAGAAAACCATCTTTTTGTATGTGGTGCTACAATCCTGCTATTTCCTGCAAACCATATTCCCCAGCCACTCACCTTTTTGTACCAATACTTTAGCAATCGAATCAAGTCTTTAAGTTTTGCATTACGTTGCTTGACAAAATTCCTCTGAAGCTCAGTAAAACAGGCAGAGAATTCCCCACATGGATCACCGTATTCACTGATGAAATTCATTAGCTTGAGATGGCCTTCATTTTCATTGAATGATCCCTCTGTAAGAAATTTAAACATTTGATGAGCAACAGAAACTGTGATAATTCTGGTCAGATACAAGCCGGAGATACAGCACCTAAACATTTACCACTTTTTGAAGCTGCAATTTACTCAACCTAACCCAACTGTATATGCTGCTCACAATCTGCTTTCCTTTATACCGGAGAGACTAAATGCACATTTGATGACCACTTCAAACACTTCACTTCAGTTCGCAAGTATAACCTAAGCCTGTCATATGAATAGACAAATTAAGATTAAGAGTTGGCCACTCAACCTCTTGTGCTTGCTCCACTGTTTAATAAAATCATGGCTGAGCTGATTATTTCACATTCTGGTCTGACTTTGATTATGTTTTCATGTCTATACTGACATGCATGTCCTCTGTTACATCGTTAAAAAAAGGCAATTGAGTATGATTGCCACTACTCAGATGTTTGGGCCTAAATATAATATGTACATAAAAGCTAATTGCTCCATCATCTTAACTAGGAATAGGACATGTCATGAAACAGTATGGACAGCACCCGCTCTCCCTTGCTAGCAGAGGTTAGTGAAAGAACTAAAATTATACTGAAGCTTACAAATGATACTGACATAAATTCTTACCTAATGTATTAAAGGCTGGCAAAACATCAAATTCCACACTGTTTGAGCACTTTTTTGATTTTAGAGCAAAGCTCAAAGACTTTGGGGGGATGTTGCTGTTCGGTATAATGCTTACACTGATATCACTGATCTCATAGGCAATGCTCGATGCACACACTTCCAGTACTTGTTGAATTCCTTCAAGAATTTCCTGTCTTTTGCTTCTCTGCTCCTGAAAACTCTGGAAACAGCTGAGGAAGACAACCAGATCTGCATCTGAACCATTCCTTAAAGCTGTTCCTTTGCCTGAAGACCCTCCCTGTGGAGGAGTAAGAATAGAAAAATATTTATAATTATTTTAATGATCAGCAAATTTAGTCATTTTAGAAATTTTGAGTACATCAGTCTCAAAAGGTGATCGAGGCACTGCAGGCTGTCTGTACCATTGCATCAGGGACAGAATTCACACTAGCAAACATTTTGCTATTTTAACACCTAGATCTGTAATTGACAGAGTGGTGTTGTCAGGGGGCAGTATAGTGGACAATTCTTGGCAAGGTTGATGGAAAATCCCAAGCAGCCAAACGAACTTCTGCTTATGCAGTAGAATAAAATAACAAAATGAAAATTAGGCCTTGTGATACCTGTCATGGTGATTTTTTTTCAACATAAGTAGGTTTGAATAACTTCAAAGTCTCTAAGTACCATTTTGCTGTGATTTGTTTTCTCGTACTTCTGTTGAATCAGAATTAATATAACACGCATGCTTGGTTAAACCTTTGGGCTCTGTCCAAATGTCAGGCTCAGAGGGCAGATTGTCAAAATGGCCAGTGTGGCAATTTCCAGGCAACATTCCCATGAGGCAGACAATCAGTTAGGTTTTGTTTAAGGAGTGTCATGGGATGGCTGGGACCTGCCTGGCAATTTCCAGTTTCTTGATGTGACTGAGGAAAGTTCAACTTCCTGGAGGGTGGGAACCCAACAACTGACAGTGGGCCCAGTGCTCTATGCAGGACTATGGGCCCTCTCTATGTTCTGTGCATGAATATAATATAGGAGTGAAACGCACCTTTACTCTCCCCTCACAACCCACACCCCCATCTCCCTTTCTCCGTCAACACCCCCAATGACCAACCTCTCCCACCCATCACACTAACATCCTCATCGTGGAGTCCTGATTGAATTAAAAAGTCTCGAAATCAATTTAAGACTTTGTTGAGAGCCAACAAACTATGGAGAGACAATGATCTAGCAGTATTATCACTGGACTGTTAAACTACAGACCCAGATAATATCCTAGGGATCCAAGCACAAATCCCGCCACAGCAGGGGGAGGTGATGGCCTCCTGGTATTACCATTGGGCTGTTAATCCAGAGATCCAGATAATGTTCTGGAGACCTGGGTTTGAACCTCATCACGGCAGATGGTGGAATTTGATGTCAATCAAATATCTGGAATTGAGAGTCAATGATGACCATGAATCCATTGTTGATTGTCAGGACCATCTGGTTCACTAATGTCCCTCAGGGAAGGAAACTGCCATTCTTACCGGGTCTGGCCTACATGGGGCTCCAGACCCACGGCATTGTGGTTGACTCTTAACTGCCCTCTGGGTAATTAGGGATGGGCAATAAATGCAGCCTGGTCAGTGACACCCTCATCCCGGGAATGAATAAAGGGAAAAAAAGATGGTGGAATTTGAATCCAACAAATATCTGGAATTAAGTGTCCAATGATGACCATGAATCCATTGATGATTGTTGGAAAAGGCCATCTGGTTCACAAATATCCTTTAGGGAAGGCAACTGCCATCCTTACCTGGTCTGGCCTACATGTGACTCCAGACCCTCAGCAATGTGGTTGATCCTTAACTGCCCTCTGGGCAATTAGGGATGGGCAATAAATGCTGCCTAGCCAGCAATATCCTTATCCCATGAATGAATAAAGGAAAGAAGTTGAGCGGTCATGCTGATTTGCTGTCTTAGTTACTTCCCCTTTCATACAACTGTACGCTCCTCTCAAGCTGAAAATCCTGTGATTGCACCTTCAGCTTTAATAGTCTGCTATCTGCTCTTAACAAGACAATGAACTGTTTTCAAGTCAATTTCGGGAGACACTTGTCAAAAACCCAAAGAACTAAATTCTAAAGTCCCAACTCCTATTAATTCCCCACAAAGACAAAGTTGTGTCCACTAAGTAGTTTCTTCCTTTTAACTGATGGGGCAGAATTGGTGAAATGCAGCAAAGGGACGTGTGCGCCACTCTTTTCCATATTGTTCTGTATAGTGCACTGCCAATCATTGCTTTAAAAGTGTGTTGTCACTTTAAGAGCTCTAACTGTTTCTGATTTGAGAAGCAGATTTACAACACCCTACAACAACTTGCTTTTGACTGAAGCACAACTGAAAATAACTATTTCAGAGAGACAGATTGGTACCAAGCCTTCCCTTAGAAGCTGCAGAGCCTTCAGAACAATCAGGCTTTTCCGGTCAAAAAACACTTTTAGTCTGATTTTCCTGGCAATTTGTACCAGAGCGGGACACATCTACTTCATTTAAATGCACAGAATTCCCAGGAAATATTGACAATCCCACCTCATCCTATTCAACTAAATCGAAGTCATAGAGACTTCACCATTTCCCTTGGAACTCTATCTCACATCAGGATCCTGCCATTTGGAAAGAAGGTAGGATAACACAGAAAACTGGAAAGTTAAAACTGAAAAACTCAACCACATCGATAAACAGCTTCATTCTGAAACATTTATAAAGTTTAGAATACTGTAAATAGTAAGTTACTGTAAACACTATTTATTCTGCATGCTGTGTTTAAAACAAAACAAAATAGCTTACTTTAACAGCTTTGATAACTTTAACGTCAGGTTGCTTGATAAAACATCGATTTCTTAAAAAATCACAGATTCTGTGCACTGCATTTCTCACTTCGATGTTAAATTCACTCGGCTGCAGATTTTGTTTAACGAAGTCATCCAGCCTCTTCGGTTCAGTTCCGTATAAATCCATCCTTCCAGCTTTCACACAAAGTGAGGTTGATGTAACCACTGCTCTTTATAAATCAGCTTCAAACTCCGCCCTTAAATATTCGAGTAAAGTGGTGAGATCCAGTTAGTAAGACTTTCCATCAAAACAAGATAAAACGTCATTGTTTTGGATCTCCAAGCCGTTCTAAGTTTCATGTGTGAAATGGTTGTTTTGCATTTGATTCCAAGTCAACACCAGATCAGTTTGAATTTCCTTCGAAACTTGGCTTATTTGGCAGTTGAGTTTCAGTTTCATTTCTCCAGTTACAGAACAGTCGGCAAACGTTTGTCACCTGCGCCTGTCATGAATTAATCAAAAGAAAAACCTCAATTTTCAACCAATGTACATCACAAAGTCTTTACAGCTGATGAAATAATTCTGGTGTACTCACTGTTATGTTGGAAAAATTTAAGGATACATCAAGGTCAAAATTGTGAGGAAAGATTAGACAAAGTATGCGCATTTTTTCAAGAATTCAGAAAGTTGAGGGGTGATCTCATCAAAGTCTTCAAGATATTTTCAGGAAAAGACCAGATAGATAAAGATTAACAATTTCTACTGGGTGGGACTCCAGAAGGGGGCATATTCTGAGAAAGAGGGCCAGGCCATTCAGGAAAGATGGTAAGAAACACTTCTACAAACAGGGTGCTAGAGGCTTGGAACACTTCCACAAATGACAGTGGATGCTGAATCAGTGGTTAATATTAAGTCTGAGATGGATGTATTTTTGATAAACAAAAGAATTAAGGGATATGGGCCAAAGGCAGGTATATCGAATTAGGCATCAGATCAATCATGACGCCATTGAATGGTGGACCAGGTTTGAGGGATTGTATAGCCAATGTGTGTTGTTATGCTTCATTAAAACTAATTGCAGTTTCTGATAGCCACCACGACATGGAAGTGATACTAACCCCTGACATTTAGGGTTTTGGTATTGATAAAATGTAGTTTTGAGAAACTGCACACATAAATTTCCTGTTAATCAGAGCAGTTACCTGGTAGTTACCTGAGACTTATAAGCTTCCACGCTGTCACCTTGAGTACAGAGACATATGCATCTCATGCACATAACACACTATGCATGTTGTGGCTTTTAGTTTTGTTCCTTAGCACTGCCACTTTGCTGTGGCAGAGCACAGAAAATCATTAAACTTCTTTCTGCATTGCTGTACATGTCCATTTTACTCTCGACACAGCATTGAGCCAAGTCGTTATCTTGGGCCAGACAAACCGGATTTGTTATCATGGTCTCCTTGGCTAGATTGCAGGGTAAAGCACTGCACATGTCTCAACCATCCTGTCAGCATCTACAGGCTCCTCCTAGTGAGCACGGGCCTAAGTTGCCTTTCTAGCCTGTGTCCTTGGTAATGACATTGGAGCACCGCAGAATGAGGGGGCACTCCGTGGTTTGTAGCATCTGATGTAGTGGGCAACTGAGTTTTAAATACAGCACCAGTGAATGCCTGGGTGCCATGAAGCTTACTAATCAAGACACTTCAAGTGAAAATCCGAAAATTCAGTCTTTGGAGTTGGTCTCATGGCAACTGAGAAGAAAAGTTTGCAGTGAATAACTGAATTGTATCATATTTCTATAATTTGTAATGTTCAATCTGTGACTACGGTTTTGAACAGGCAGCAAATTCTCTTGTGTCACTGTTCACTTGATTCTGTTATTGTACGTTTGGATTATGGCACTAGAAAGGAATCTGAAAGTGTGTATCAAGGTTCAGACCCTGCTGTGGTGTAATTTTCCAGGCTCGGAGAGGTTCTGGGAAATAAAACTTCAGCTCAGATTTCAGTTGTTTGTTATAACTGAATTGGAAGGTGTGAGCTTTCAGAAGGCAGGGAATTCCGTGATGTTTAGAGACCAGGAATGGGAATGAACAGAATGTGGAAAGCACCAGAGCCAAGCTGAGGAAACAAACAACAAAAAAATGAAACTGACGCCATTCTGCAGATCAATCTTTCTTCTGATTCACCTGGACCTGTGTTTCTAGGCAGGATTATAGAGTTCCCTTTGTTTTAATTTAAGAACCTCAATATTCTATGTTTACAGCATCGAAGGAAGCCATTCAGCCCATCATGCCTGTGTCAGTCAACCAAGATCTGACTGCACCAATCCTATATTTTGGCTTGTATCAGAGATAATGGTAACTGCAGATGTTGGGGAATCTGAGACAACAAAGTGTAGAGCTGGATGAACGCAGCAGGCCAAGTAGCATCTCAGGAGCACAAAAGCTGATGTTTCGGGTCTACAACCTTCATCAGAAAAGTTTTTCTGATGTAGGGTCTAGGCCCGAAACGTCAGCTTTTGTGCTCCTGAGATGCTGCTTGTCCTGCTGTGTTCATCCAGCTCCACACTTTTGTTACCTTTTAAACATTAATCAGCCTGGGTTGGAAGTTCACAAACATTTCCTGCGAACTTTTCTACGGTCACTCAGCTATTCTGACTCAGACCCTGTGAGAAAAGGCATTGTCTTCATTTCACTTTTCCTGTGGTAACCAAACTGAAAATAAACAGGGACAGTATACCGGTGCTACAACAGCATCTCGACTTTGCCAGCTGGAAACTTGGTTCGACACTTTTATTGTTTTGAAAGGAGGGTTTCAAAATTAGATTTGGCCACAGAATGGGTTGTGTCCTGAGGAAGTCAAATTTCCCTTAGTATAAATGTTGGTTTTGAGTGTCAGGAGTTGGTATTAGTGGCACACAGAAACACATGGAGGAAGGTGAAACTGAGCTGGATGATCAGCCATGAAGTTGTCAGACGGTGGAGTGAGTTTAAAGGGTGAAGTGATGTGCTGCGTGGTTGTGAAGCTGAATTACAAATCTGAACCTCACTGTAAAAGGCAGGAAAATCAGCTCTCCTTTTAAAAATTAAGTTGGACACTATGGCTGAGGTGTACATCATTGACTGGACTGAATTATGACACAAAAATCCTGCTGTATTTCCCTTCTGGTGACTTTCTGCAATTAAGTGAAGCATGTATGTACTGTCCCTGAAAATCATCAGTAGTCCGGAGATGAGAGATAGTAGGAACTGCACATCCTGGAGAATCTGAGAAGGGTCTAGGCCAGAAACGACAGCTTTTGTGCTCCTGAGATGTTGCTTGGCCTGCTGTGTTCATCCAGCTCCACACTTTGTTATCTTGGATTCTCCAGCATCTGCAGTTCCCATTATCAATGTTTACAAGGTGATGGGGCATCATGTTTCAATGACTGCAATTCACAAAGTTTCCTTGGAAAGCAGTGCATTCCATCTACTCCTGTATCTTTGCAAGTGACGATTGCTTTCAATAGGAAATCTGGGATCGAGATGAAATATTTAGCAGTAAAAAAGCTCTTCAAATTGACCGTGTGAACCCAGCATCAAATCACTCTCCGTCACTGCTCAGCGAAGGGACTGTACAGTGTCGAAAGGAAATGGAAAGTGAAACCGATCAGAACAGGCAGTATCTGTTTTAGCACCAGAGCTTTGTTTGCTCCTGGCGATGACTTCATTTATCACAGAACAGAACCGACGGAAGATGTGAGGAAACGAAACTTCGGCTCAGCCTCATTTTTTTTCTCTCAACGAGCAGGCAATCAGAGGCGAGCAAAGATATGACGTTCGGAAACCGGTTCGGAGAATAAAAAGGAGGGCAGCAGAGAGAGAGAGAAAGACACCCGGGGAGGCAGAGCTGAGAACCGGGTAGTTCCAGTGAGCGAACGGAGTTCTGTTCACATATTGCATCCAGATCGTAGAGCCGGCGCGGATAAAGCAGGTGGAAGACAAACTGCTGAGAAAGGAGCTTTGGGAACGAGTCTGCTGTTGAACTTTCCTGAAGCGGAGCCTCCAGCGAGGATTGTGAGTTCATTTTGTGTTTTTTTTGAGGGGAATTACAGGATTCTGTTTCTGGTGTATGAAGTTGGTTGCACAGACAGTGGTCTGGAGCAAGTCAGCAGTTCCGGCAGTGTGTGTGCACAGAACCGGGAGTACGGTCCCAGTCTGGTCTGACTCCTCAGCACTGCCCCTGCCAGAACTGCCGAGATTCTCCAGCGTTTTCTGGACGTCCGATTCCCACCATCAACAGGCTTTTCCCTTTTATTTAGCAGTAAGGCTTTTCCCTTTATTTGAGTGTGTGTTCTGAATCTAATTAGCGTCTCTTTGATCAATTATTATCAAAAGAGATGTTAAAAATCATTTAAAATCTCAAAGCGGTTTGGAGGTAATGATCTCTGGCGTTCCCAAGCCATCCGCGTATGTGCTGTTATGATGTGGCCTTGAACTGTTTAAAATCTGGGATTATGGAAGATGACAACAGCCACTGTTTGTATTAAAATAGAACAGTGAGACTCGGCTGGGGAGCTCTGACCGTGTCACCCTGCAACTCAGTAACAATTCAACATAAAAGTAACATCATTTACTAAATGGCGACAGTGAAGAGAGGGGCAAGTTGAAACAGCAAATGCAGTGTCCGGGAGAGGTGCGATAAATGACTTCTTCATCTTGGTTTCGGGCAGTCTCACCCAATTTCAGGCGGAGTGCAGGATCTCACACAAAGTGGAGTTACCCCCGGACCAACTCCATCCCATGAAGGAAACGGTCTTTATTATTTATAGTGTAAAGAGCCCTGCTGTTGGTTCCTCAATCTGTTGAGCGCTCCGGATTGGTTAACCCCTGCCCTTCTCATTTACATTTTCTAAACTTAAGACAGTTTACCCGAAGTTAATCAAAATTTTGATCAAAATCTCCCCTTCCCCAACTGCATCCCTAAACCAGCCCAGTTCGTCCCCTCCCCCCACTGCACCACACAACCAGCCCAGCTCCTCCACTCCACATCCTGCATCCCAAAACCAGTCCAACCTGTCTCCGCCTCCCTAAACTTTTCTTCCTCTCACCCATCCCTTCCTCCCACCCCAAGCCGCACCCCCATCTACCTACTAACCTCATCCCACCTCCTTGACCTGTCCGTCTTCCCTGGACTGACCTATCCCCTCCCTACCTCCCCACCTATACTCTCTCCACCTATCAGAGATAATGGGAACTGCAGATGCTGGAGAATTCCAAGATAATAAAATGTGAGGCTGGATGAACACAGCAGGCCAAGGGTCCCAAGGGTCTAGGCCCGAAACGTCAGCTTTTGTGCTCCTGAGATGCTGCTTGGCCTGCTGTGTTCATCCAGCCTCACATTTTATTATCTCTCTCCACCTATCTTCTTTTCTCTCCATCTTCGGTCCGCCTCCCCCTCTCTCCCTATTTATTCCAGAACCCTCACCCCATCCCCCTCTCTGATGAAGGGTCTGGGCCCGAAACGTCAGCTTTTGTGCTCCTGAGATGCTGCTTGGCCTGCTGTGTTCATCCAGCCTCACATTTTGTTGTCTCAGGACACACCTGGCCCAGTTGACATGAACCAATTGAAGCAGGGCTTGCTACTGTCCAGCCATCGGGCTGTTTTTTTCCCAGAATATCAGTTTCAAAATGATTTCATGCTCTGTTTCTGGCCCAATCAAACTGGAAAACTGATATAATATGTAAATAACGTGGATTTGGGAATTTGAGAAGGTGAGGGAAATGTTTTTCTTTGCCAGGAGTTGGATATAATTTCTTTTTTTAGTGGTGCTGTAATCTAGTTGAAAAACAACTAAGACAAACTCTGTATTGTTACTGGCTGACATGTTCAGTGTGTCCACCAGCCCCTTACATTGTGTGCATCCTCCCTTCTTTTGGAAATCAATCTTTGAGAAGACATTTGATTGAATTGGGTGCAGAGTTTGTGCGGTTCAATTCCATCAATTCTATCTACTGCTGGAAAAGCCATTGCATGCTCAAAATGGCCTGATGTAGCAGAAACACGATACACAGCATTCCCATCGCTAATATCCTGTTCATTTCTCAACAGCAATTTGACAACATGAGACTCCAGGTGAAGTTTATGACTGGTGATGTTGTCTCACTTGATATCAACACTTCCATCCAAGTGTCAGCCCTTAAGATGATGATATATGAGAAGACCAAGGTGCCTGTTTACCAACAGCGTTTGGTGATACAAAACGGGAACTCGCAAGAGCTGAAGGATGACAAGAGGTTGTCTGACTACTGTGTCCCTCCCAGTAACACTGTCATTCTGATCGTCAAGAATGAGGATCGCATGCAGATATTCCTGCAGAACGATAAGGGAAAACTGTCGACATACGATGTTCTTCCATCTGAGTCTGTTCAGGAGTTTAAACAACGTGTACAACGACAGGAGGGAGTCCCAGCCAATCAGCAGCGCCTGACGTACGATGGGAGACAGCTGGAGGATGGCCACTCGCTCGCTGACTACAATATTCAGCCAGAGAGCACGATCTTCCTCCTGCTGCGCCTGCGGGGTGGCTCACTGTGACAGCGCCAGTACTTATCAAAATCTACTGTTTTACTTTCCAATTGTAAAATTCCTATACAGTAATGGATGACAGTTAGTAAGATAATGGACTTTAGGCTGTCACTGTTGGTCTGTATAATATATAACAGTGGGCTCCTCCAGCCCATATTCCCCTATTCAGGCAGGCCATAACCAGCAATGCCAAACAGTAAGAGATATGCCAGTGGAGGGAGGGCAAAAGAAGGTGAAAAGGGAAGTGGCAAGTATTTTTTTTATTGAATAAATTTTGTCAAAGACCACTGAACCCGTTTCTTTTGGACCTGGTTTGAGATTAGGCCCAATCTCCCTCAATTTATTCTTCGTGGGGAACCTTGCTGAAGTGACATGGGTCAGTAATCATACCATGCACATGCTCAAAATAAGAAAATGATTCTTTTTTTCTTCTAAATAGCAACACCAATGAGATGTGTCATGAGGTTGTTAATATAAAAGTGGAGAATTGGGGCACTTTTTGCTGTGCCCTGACACACACCTGTAATAATTGGATAGACCTGACGGTTAAAATGTAGAACAAAGTTTTCTTCAGTTAACAATGGTGTTAAATATTCCATAAATATTTTCTTTGATATAACTTTATTTGAGGCTATCTGTGTTTTTAATTATGTCAATAGAAGACTTAGGTTTTTTCAACATCAATGCATATATTGCCTGGACTGTGTATTTTTCAAGCTGCATAATGTGACTTGAAAATCAAGCTGGTTCTTTGGATTCAGGTTGAAATGCTATCTGTTGCTTCTTCTTCATCACCTGTAGGTGACAATTATCTATGAATCAATGCATCAGGTCTCCAAGTGTGAAACTGTTTCCAGGCGATTTGTCAAACTCAGTACATTTAAATGAACAACAAAAATGTGTGGTGAGCTCATCAGCTACCAAATTGTGCCCAATCTCAGTGCAAAATGCACCTCCAGTTGCAGTGTTCCATTAGGAAAAGGGCACATCCCAGGTTATCCCTCTTTCACAAACTATGTACAGTATGATAGAATTCTTCAGAAATGGAAGAATTAAACCTGATTGTGTAACGTACTTACATGTAAATGATGTTGTTTAGTTAATAGTGTTTGTATTGTTTACGCCTTTTACTGACAATAAAGTTTGTCTTTTTCTTTAAACAAAATGAAATGTTGTGGTGTAGTTCTGTTGCTCAACATGAGGTATGTCAATCTATTTTCCAACAGTAACAGTCCACCACTGAATTATCATGTCATTCAGATGAACATGTTCGGATCTTACATTAAACACACTTTAAACAGGTTAGATTAAGTTTCTTGTTGCAAATGAAGGTAAACAGTTAAAATAGCTTTCCAACAGAATCTGCAGCTGTGAAACAATTAGAGGCTACAGTTCCACGAGAAAGGACCGTATTGTTAAAGAGCTGAATGGCAGCTTGTCTGCAATACTCAAAGTCAATCCCTTGGTTCAACATCGCCTTAAGTAAAAAAATTACTCTGGGGGACCAGCCACAGCCCTCATCAACAGACCTGGCATTTGATACCTTCCAGGCTCTTAGAAACCTCATAGCACCTTCTGATCCACTTGCAGGCCTCAGAGCTGCCCTTTTGGGTGTAATGGAGTACCATTGTAATGCAGCAAGAACATTTTGCACTAAGAGATAAGCACCCAGCAAATGAACTAGACTAGACAGAATCTCAGGATCTGAGCCTGCTCTGTTAGCCCTCTCTGGCTTTGAACCTACTTCGATGCTGTGGCCTTGCACAACCTGGCCTCTCTTTTTTAACTTTTGTCACCTTACCCACAGTGAGACGTCTCATGATACTCTAATCCTGCAGGCCTGGAGAAGGTCATTCATTTACTTCCTACAATGCTGGCAATTTCTCCAAATGGCTGAGACCACACTGAATTGGGTGGCTAACCAAGCCTAGATTGGCAGGGTCTGGTGTCACAATCTGTACTAACAGTCCTGTGGCAGGGAGGAGAATGGCTCTTCTTTGTGTCAGCCGAACCACGAGGACCTCCAGTTCCCGATCCACATGGTGGGGAGTGAATTTTCCTTTTACTACAATGTTTGGACCAAAATGAAGTCATTACAGATGGCACTTCAGACTGACAGTGTTTGACTTGGTGCAAAATGGCAGTTTCAATGTGGCACCAGCCTGTTCTGGAATATGCCAGCATTGGTGGGTTCTTGCAGGTACAGGAAGTGGTAGAATGAAGTTAGCTCGATGGGTGTCGCCACTGTCCGAGGAAGGAAATTGATGAGGTGCATTTGGGACAATATGGTGAGAAATCCTGCATGGGGAAGACAATAAATCAGGAGATAAAATGGCCTGTAAGGAAGGCACCATTACAATGATCACAGAGGAGTTCAATATGCAGGTGATCTGGGAAAATAATGTTGGGGGTGGATCTCAAGAAAAGGAATTCATGGAATGTCTACGAGACAGGTTTTTGGAACAGCTTGTGGTAAAGACCACAAGAGAACTGGTAATTCTGGATTTAGTAATATGTAATGAGGAACACTCGATTAGGAAGTTTAAGGTGACAAAAATCCAAGGGTGCAGTCACCCCCACAGGAGACCCAAGGAAGAAGAAACACACTCGGAAGGATGAGACAACCTTGGCTGACCATGAGGTCAAGCACATCATAAAAGCAAAGGTGATTAATGGTGAAGGTTAGTGGGAAGCCAAAGGATTGGGAAGATTTTCAACACCAACAGAGGACAACCAAAAACTATAAAAAGAGGGAAGATGAAATAAAAGAGACAGCCACCTCGTGATACAAAATAATATAGCGAGTTTTGAGAAGATTTGTAGCTCAGGTTGAGTTTCTGGATGTGAGTTTGCTTGCTGAGCCGGAAGGTTAGTTTTCAGACGTTGCGTCACCATTCGAGGTAACATCATCAGTGAGCCTCCGACGAAGCGCTGGTGTTATGTCCCGTTTTCTATTTATCTGGTTAAGCGTCCTTGGGTTGGTGATGTCATTTCCTGCGTTGGTGATGTCATTTCCTGTTCTTTTTCTCAGGGGATGGTAGATTGGCTCTAAATCAATGTCTTTGTTGATGGAGTTCCGGTTGGAATGCCATGCTTCTAGGAATTCTCGTGCATGTCTCTGTTTGGCTTGTCCCTAGATGGATGTCCCGAAACGTCAGCTTTTGTGCTCCTGAGATGTTGCTTGGCCTGCTGTGTTCATCCAGCCTCACATTTTATTATCCTAGATGGATGTGTTGTCCAATCAAAGTTTGTTTTGCTTGTTGAACGTCATCTACAAAATACCTTGCAAGAACTGCGACAAACACTACATTGGACAAACAGGCAGAAAGCTAGCCGCCAGGATACATGAACATCAACTAGCCACAAAACGACATGACCCACTATCACTCGTATCCTTACATACAGATGAGGAAGGACACCACTTTGATTGGGACAACATATCCATCCTAGGACAAGCCAAACAGAGACACGCACGAGAATTCCTAGAAGCATGGCATTCCAAACGGAACTCCATCAACAAACACATTGATTTGGAGCCAATCTACCATCCTCTGAGAAAAAGAGCAGGAAATGACATCAGCAACGCAGGAAAAGACATCACCAACCCAAGGAAACCTAAACAGAAAAATAGAAAGTGGGACATAACACCAGCACTTCACCGGAGGCTCACTGATGATGTTACCTAGAATGGAGACGAAGCGTCTGGGAATGAACCTTCCAGCTCAGTGAACCAGCTTACATCCGGAACAAAATAAAGACCCACTCTTTTGTGGACCGAGAAGAGGAGAGCACGACTGTGTTGGAGGTGGAAGGAAGACGTCGGGTTGGCTGTGCACCCTTGCAACCGGCGGATCTTAATGCTGGCTTCGGCCTAACGCCGGTTCAGGGGAGCAGCCAACCTGCAACGATGGCTGCGGCGAGTGCTCGTGCCCCAGGTCAGGGGTTTGGAACAGCATCTGCGTTTCCGTGAAGAAGGTGGATGAAGGTGCACCTGTGGACTGCACCTACTTCGTGAAGAGGGTCCTGTTGGACTGTTGTTGGTTCGCTGCTGTGGACATTTACTGCCTGCAGGATTTCCCTGGAGGAGGTTCCTACGATGTGACCTTCAGGAGTGCCAAGCTTTGCGAGCGCTTCCTGGAGGTTTTCAAGGAGAAAGGAGGTGAGGGCCCCCTCTCTGTACTGACCGCTGTCCCGCTGTTTGTGATGCCGGTTCAGAGGAGCCGTATGGTGACTGTACACATGTACAACCCGCATGTGCCAGCAGTTGATGTCCTGACCTTCCTCGGTAGTACGTGAAGGTGGAAGGGGACCTAACCAGCATCATGTGCCCCTTCGGGATCTGGACCAGTAAGAGGCAGGTCAGTGTGACACTGAGGACAGGCGCGGATGGGAACGTCGTACACCCATCGTCCAGCTTCGCGATCAGTGGGAGCAGGGGCTACCTGACCTATGCAGGGCAACCTAAAGTCTGCCATGCCTGTGGTAGGTCAGGTCACGTGGCGACCGACTGCAAAGCCACCATCTGCAGGAACTGCAGGGAGGAGGGACACCTTGCAAAGGATTGCCCAAAAGAAAAAAGCTGCAACCTTTGCGGGGAAGCGGGCCACTTCTACAGGGCATGCCTGCGGCGGGGGACCACCTACGCCCAGGTCGCTGGCAGGGGCAATGCGGGGCAAGCCCTCCCAGAGGAGAGGGTGGCACCAGGCCCCTGCAAGGTACCCCCTAGTGTGCAGGAGGGCCAGGTCGTGAAGGAGGGCCCAGCCCCGCAGGACGGACCCGAGGCCAGCAAAATGCCCCTGCAGGCTCTGCTCCCCCCCAACAACCCGGAGTCGATGGAGGAGGAGACAGGTGACCCAGGGGAGTGGACGACGGTCTGGAAGGCGAGGAGGAAGGCGCGCCGGTGGGCCCTGGCACCGCAACCATCAGGCGGGAAGAGGCAGCTACGGGGGGCTATAAGAGCTCCTCTGACGAGGGGGATTCAGAGGATGCCCGCCCAAAGCAGAAGCTGAAGACTTCCACTGAGAAGGAAAGCAGCACCCTGCTTCCAGGGGACGGGAGGTGTCCTGAGGTTCCCTCCGACACCCAGCCACGTGCCACTGGGGCCCTGGAAGGCCCCCTGGAACCTGCAGGCGGGAAGCAGGAAACAACATGCCCCAACCTGACACAGAGCCGGACTCTCCTGCCTCTGTACCCCCAACGAGGGGATGCCACCCGGAAGGCAGCACGGATGGTTTCCTGAGCCTGGAGAGCATCCGGCAGTTCGCCCGGGCAATGGGCATGAAGGGACAAATGGAGGGGCTGGACCTTGGACTTGGGGAGGGTACCGTGGTCACTGCCCACAATGGGGGTACGAGTTACGAGCATGAATGTGCGCAGCGTCAAATCCGCCGCAAGATGTGTGTCCACGTTGGCCTGCCTGACCACCGTCAAGGCAGACCTCCTGTTTCTGCAGGAGTGCAGGACACCGCACCTCAGCAGGTACAGAAAATGGTCGGGCGCCTGGACCTGTGGGCCTTCGATCTGGTCGGGGGGTAATGACTGTCGGTCCTTGGGCCCGGCTATTCTGCTGCGGGGGTGCAACTTCACCATCGCTCAAGTTCAGGTGGTGGTTGGGGGGGCGCCTCCTAGTGGCTGATGTCACCTACAGGAACGCTCCCCTGAGGCTGATCAACGTGTACGCCCCAGCGGTACGGAGTGAGCGGTTGGCCGTCCTGCAGCGGCTTCCACCCCTGCTGGCTACGTCCAGGCCAGTCATCTTAGGCGGAGACTTCAACTGCATCATCGATGCAGACGGAAGATCCGGCGTGGGGACAGCGGGTGGGGGGAGTCAACTGGACGTCACGTCCAGATTCCTGCTGGGCATGGTGAAGGACGCCAAGCTGCTCGACGTCTTCAACATCCCTGCAGATGGAGCGCAGCGGAGGTACACCTGGTCGCGGCCAGACGGGTCTATTCGCTCAAGGATAGACTTCCTGTTTGTGTCACGGGCGTTCTCGGTCAGGTCCTCCGGCGTCAAGCCGGTGTTCTTCTCTGACCACTGCCTCCTGCTGGCCGACTGTCACTTACAGGGCGACCAGCAGGCCGGCATGGGGACGTGGAAGCTCAACACGACTCTGTTGACCCCAGAGAACATCGAGGAACTTAAGAGGGAATACGCCAGTTGGAGAACCGTGAAGCCCCTCTTTGAGTCTCCGGGCGACTGATGGGAGACAGTGAAGGAGAACACCAAGAGGTTCTTTGTCCTCAAGGGTGTTCAGAAGGCGCGAGAGAGGCGGGGAAAGCTGTTGTGACTCCAGAAAAGGATGCAGAACCTGCTCCTTCTGCAGCTGATGGGGATTGATGTCACGGAGGACCTCTGCGCGGTGAGGGGCCAGCAAGCCTCGCTCTTCGCCGCGGAGGCCTCCAGGATAATCTTCCAGTCCAGGGTCCACTCCGTGGAGCAGGACAAGACGTGCTCGCGTTTCTTCTTTCAGAAGGTGCACAAAGAGAGCTCTCTGCTTAGCCGGCTGAAGGAGGACGACGGCTCGGTGACGTCTCGGTCCGACATTTTGACGATCAGCAGATCCTTCTATGCCGGACTGTGTGACGCGAAGCCCGCAGACAGCATGGCCTCCGAGTCATTCCTGTCGTCTATCGTGGAGGTCTTAGACGACGGCACGAGGGAGTGGCTGGACCGGCCGATATCCCTGGACAAGCTGACCAGAGCCCTCAAGTCCTTGGAGAGGAATAAGACTCCCGGGAGCGACGGCTTACCGGTCGAGCTGTATTCCGCTCTGTGGGACCTGGTCGGCCAGGACCTGCTGGAGGTGTACGATGGTGCACTTTGGGCAGGGGAAATGTGCAAGTCCATGAGGAAGGGCATCATCACCCTCATTTACAAGAGGAAGGGGGAGAGGGAAGAAATTAAGAATTGGCGTCCCATTTGACTATTGAACGTGGACTACAAAATCCTGGCCAAGGTCAGAGCCAACCAGGTCAGGTCTGTCCTGGAGTCGGTGATTCACCCTGACTAAACCTGTGCTGTGCCGAGCGGCAAGATCGCTGCTCATCAGGGATACAATCGCCTACGTGCAGGACAGGCGGGTGGACATCTGCCTCGTCAGCCTGGACCAGGAGAAGGCCTTCGACAGGGTCTCTCATGCTTACATGAGGGACGTCCTCTCCAAATTGGGGTTTGGGGACGGCATCTGCAATTGGATCCGTCTGCTCTACACCAACATCGTTGGCGCAGTCTCGATCAAGGGGTGGGAATCGGACGGTTTTCCCGTCAGGTCTGGAGTCAGGCAGGGCTGCCCACTCCCTCCTGCCTTGTTCGTGAGCTATGTGGAACCCTTCACCGCATCCATCAGGAAGGACATGAGCCTGAAGGGCATGACTATCCCAGGCAGCAGAGGCCTTCAGGTCAAGACCTCCCTGTACATGGACGATGTCGCCGTCTTCTGCACCGATCGTCGGTCGGTGAGTAGGCCGTTGGACATCTGCGGCCAGTTTGAACTGGCCTTGGGTGCCAAAGTCAATAGGGGTAGGAGTGAGGCCATGTTCTTCGGGAACTGGGACAACTGCTCCATCATCCCCTTCACCGTCAGGGCAGACTACCTGAAGGTACTGGGTGTTTGGTTTGGTGGAGCTGGGGCGTGCACTAAGACTTGGGAGGAGCGTATCACCAAACTGAAGCAGAAGCTGGGCAGGTGGACGCTCCGGTCCCTCTCCATCGCGGGTAAGAACCTGGTTGTCAGGTGCGAGGGGCTTTCGGTACTATTGTATGTGGCGCAGGCCTGGCCTATTCCATGGACCTGCGCCGCTGCGGTCACCCGGGCTTTCTTCCACTTCATTTAGGGGTCGAGGATGGACCGGGTCCGTAGGGACACCATGTACAAAGACCTGGAAAATGGGGGAAAGGACGTACCGTACGCCACCCTCACCCTGATGGCTACCTTTGTGTGCAGCTGCATCAAGCTGTGCGTAGATCCTCAGTACGCAAACACCAAGTGTCACTACTTACTGAGGTTCTACCTGTCCCCGGTGTTGCGAAGGATGGGCCTGGCCTCGTTGCCGCAGAACGCTCTGAGTAGTTGGACCGTCCCGTACCACCAGTCCTTCGTGGAGAAATTTTTGAAGGGAAACACCTTTGACCACAAGGCCGTCAGGCAGAGGTCAGCACGTAGTATCCTCGAGACCCTTCGGGAAAAGGACAGGGTGGATCCCGTCGTGTGGTTCCCCACGCAGACTGCCAAAGTCATTTGGCAGAATGCCTCATTGCCAGATCTTTCAAACAAGCACAAGGACATTGCTTGGCTGGCGGTGAGAGGGGCTCTGCCAGTGAGATCTTTTATGCACGCCCAGAATCTCTGCGCCACTGCACTCTGCCCTCGAGGTGGCTGCAGGGGGGGATGAGACTGTCCATCAACTCCTTCTGGAGTGTGCCTATGCGCAGGAGGTCTGGAGGGGGATGCACTGGTATTTGTCGAGGTTCGTCCCCAGCAGCTCTGTGACATGGGACTGCGTGCTCTACGGGCTGTTTCCCGGGACGCACACCGAGACCAACATCAACTGCGCCTGGAGGACCATCAATGCGGTGAAAGATGCTCTTTGGTCTGCCCGCAACTTCCTGGTCTGCCAGCTGAAAGAACTGACCCCGACCGAGTGTTGCAGACTGGCGCACTCCAAGGTCCAGGACTACGTGCTGAGGGACGCGCTAAAGCTTGGGGCAGCCGCCGCCAAGGCGCGGTGGGGAAAGACCACTGTATGAAACCCCTCGTCCAGAATAAAAACAAGGGCCCTATCCGGTAACTGGGCCCAGCTGGCGCCTTCCCCAACTGGTCAGGGGGCCAACGGGGACTGTGCGGGGAGACGAGTGCCGGGGTATTTTTTTTGCTTTTCTTTTTCTTTTGTTTTGTTTTGTTTTTGCCTTTAGTTGGTGTACGTACCCCCGGGTAACCCGGACTGGCTTGCATGACTGGGCAGGTGTATAAATGTTTTATTTTTTGTACATTCTATGAATAAAGTATATTTTTTCAAATAAAAAAAAGTGACGAAACGTCTGAAAACTAACCTTCCAGCTCAGCGAGTGAACTCACATCCACAAAATAAGACTGCAAGCTTTTCTTAGACATGTAAAAGTTAAGAGTCAGGCTTGAGTGAACATTGGACAACTGGCAAATGAAGCTGGGCCAGTAACAACTTGAATAAAGAAATGGTGGAAGAACTTGCAATTAAATTGCCTGCACATAAATACTGGTGAAACTTGGCATATTTTGACTGTGTCAATTTGACACATTTCATCGTGAGTTTCTCTCCACAGTCAGTCTTCATGCTGGAAGGCAACACCAGTACAAGAGAACTTCAAAGACAGTCAGGGGCTAGTGGTGAGTGTAGTGGTAATCACTAAGGAGAAGGTGCTTGGGAAGCTGAAAGGGCTGAAGGTGGCTAAATCACCTATACTAGGTGGAGTATACTGCAAAGTTCTGAAGGAGATAGCTGACATCACAGAATGAATGGAAGTGCACAGTAAATAGGGTTGTGTGAGCAGAATTCCATCAAGGGGATGTCATGCTAGATAAATCTGTAAAAATTCACTGTGGAGGCAGTGAGCAAGTTAGACAAAGAGGAGGCAATGGACATGATCAATTTGAATGTTCAGAAGGTTTTTTGCAAGGTACCACACAGGAGGCTACTCAATAAAATAAGAGCCCATGGTGTTTGGGGCAAGGTACTGGCATGGATACAGAATTGACTGACTGGCAGAGGGCTGAAAATGGAGATAAATGACATCTTTTACAGGATGGCAGCAGGTGACTACTAGACTGGCAGTGCTAGATAGCCTAATTCTGCTCCTCCAAGTTATCACCTTATGACCTATGGGTCTTGTGGAGAGAAACTCACCACAAAAGGTGTCAAATTGACACCGTCAAAATATGCCAAGTTTCACCAGTCTTTATGTGCAGCCAGTTTAATTGCGAGGCCTCGGGATAGATATAGGACAGAGCATTAGTTTGTACGTTCGTGTACCTACGTTAATACTCAACCTATCATCTGCCTGCATACCTGACGGGATACCTGACTTGAGCTATGAAGATTGGAATTTGGACTTTGCTCTCATGTAGGATAGAAACTCACAAAATTAATCATAGATAACAAGAACTCTGAACACTTTTGGCACTGTTTATCATGATTGTTTCCATGGTGATGCTCTTCTGAGGGACAGATCATGATATGAGTGGGCAAGTCTCTGAGGAGATTGGTAACTGCTCATCACATCACTCTACACGAAAGGAAGAATGAGCTGTGCTGTGAGCACTCGAAGGATATGCAGCCCACCAGGTTTAACCCATGATGACCTCAAAGTTTGTGAAAGATCATAGTTTCATTCATATTTTCTAATCAGTCCATTCAGAATTATTATTAACTACCTTGGGAGCAGGCGGAATCCAAGTGTGGGGAGGCCTGGGTGGGAGAAAGGACTGGGATGGTGGATAAAGACAAGTGTGAAGGACAGAGGAAGGACAATGTGAGTGGGGCGGTTGGAAGGTTGTTTGGAGATCTTGGAATATACAGGAAAGGGGAGGGCTATACAGAATAATGGGTGGAGTATGAGGGGAGAATGAGAGAACACCCACGTCCTCTAACCTGTGGTCTGAACCACTTCCACACCCGATCCCACCCAACCTACTCCCCAAACAGATTTCTTCCCCATTTTTGTCAGCGCCCTCCCTTCTGAACAAATTCCTCACCAATCCTGGAGGTCTTCACTGCCGTCAAACCTTGTTTCAATGTTGTGTCTCTTCGGTGCATCAGTTCTTTGCTGAACTTCGAAGAAACAAATGAATTAATTGCAGCAGCTTATGTTCTATTAATCGTAATTAATAAAAATCGTTCTTTGTAATTGTCATTTTGTCAAATGTTGTGCTCACATGGAGTGTTCAAAACCCTCATTTGAAAATTAGAAATTTCAAAGGGATGTTTTGCTTTTTCAGACACCTGTTTAGATAAACCTATGTGGGAGAAGAGAATTACTGAGGTGGAGGCCTCTGATAACTCAGAGCACCAATGAGCTGATGGAGCTGGAGTGTCGTGATTGTTGCAAGGCCAGCCAGGTGGACCTCATAGAATATGAGATCCTTGATTGGGGCTGTTAACACAGTCCAGTCGAGGAGCCCTGGCTGACAGACATAGACAGTCATGTCAGAGGTTCTGTTCACTTTGAGAACTGGCTCTAAGGAAGCCGGGCCACTGTAAAGTACTAGATTATTTCTTCTGGACATTTTCTTCAGGATCCAGGCTAACAAGTCATTGTAATTGCTGATGGTATATGGACTCGAGAAGGCAAAAGAGTCCTACTACACCTAGATTGTGTAAGAGATCTCATAGGCTGCCATCCAGGTGAGTGTATACCCTGGAAAGTCCACTTGCATCTGGTTTGGAACTGTTAAATTACTCAACAACACCCAAATCAGAACCAATCAAAATACACTTCAGGTGAAACAGTTACCCAGTGCTAATGGAGGTTGATACTGGTGCAGATCCAACAGTGATTGCAGAATCAGTCTTTAACAAACTTTATTCCGCACTCCAACCATTAAGGTTGAGTAAGACCTCGGCTAGACTGAGAATCTACTCTGGGGAACCTTTAGAGATGAAGGGTACAACTTTTGCTCTGTTCTCTTATCAGCAGCAGCTGGTTCAGTTACCACTCATTGTGGAAATGGGTCGGGCGCAAACTTGATGGAGTGAAATTGGTTAAGAAATAATTTATCTAGATTGGCTCAACATTTCTTGATTAGAAAATGGCAGCCTGAGTGAAGTGCTAATTACATGCCTGGAAGTTTTTCAGGAAGGCCTAGGGACTACGAAAGGAGGCAAAGCCACCTTGCACATTGACCAGGAAGCAATTCCACGATTCTGCAAGGCCCGTCCTGTGCCATTTGCCCTACATGCAAAAATAGCAGCAATAATGAGGAGGCTGGAAAGCAAATGAATCATCCCACGAGTACTCTTTGCTGAATGGGCAGCTATGATCGTACTGACGGTGAAGCCCGACAGGTCAGTTCACCTTTGTCACAGTCTTAAACAAATGGTAAACAACTTCTTGCAGCTGGATAAATAGCTGATCCCTCACAAAGAGGACGAGTACACAAGTCTGGCAAGTTACTGTCTCTCATGAAGCAGGTCATCGTTTATCTAGATGATATGTGCTAATAACAGGGAAGACCAAATAAAGAGCACTTCGAGAATCTGGACTTAGCATCAGACGTTTCTCAAAGGCAGGTGTAGACCTTAGAAGTGAAAAATGTTGGGTGCGGGCACCCGAAGTGAACAACTAGGGTTTTGGAGTCAATAAGACTGGGTTACGCCCATTGAGAGATAAAGTGAGGGCCATCAAATGTGCCCCAGCTCCAATGTCTGTAGTGGAGCTTAGGTCCTTCCTTGGATCGGTGAATTATTACAGGAAGTTATGACATAACTTGGTCTCTTTCCTGGCAACCTTATATCTGCTATTTAGAAAGGGGCAGCCATGAAGTAAGAGTAGTAGCCAAGATACTGTATTTAGGAAAGTGAAGGAACAGCCATGATTGTCTGAGATGTTGGCACACAATGATCCCAAGCGAGATCTGACGTGCAATGACTCTCCATACGGCTCACGAATGGCCCAATGGAGGGGAGCACTCCCAAATGTGTATACTTCCCTGATTGTGCCTGATGCACAGCACACATACACCCAGGTAGAAGAGGAAGGTTTGATGGTCATCTTTGCTGTGAGGAAGTTCCAACAATACATAAATTTATAACGGTAACTGGCCACAAACCTCCGCTGGGTCTACTTGAAGAGGTCAAAGGGCCGTGCCATTCATGTCTTCAGGGCTAATTCCAGCAGTAGGCTCTCATTCTAAGTAACTACAATTACAAGTTGGAACGTCATCCAGGAGGCCAACTGGCCAATGCAGAAGCCTTGAGCTGCCTCACACGGGAAGATACACCACCAGTGGTGCTGCCACTGGAATAGTCCATTCTAGTTTTAAACTTTCTGCTGACAATATCAGTCTGTGAATGCAAAATGATCTAAACTTGGGAAAACGAAAGCAGGTGGCAGTGATGGGGGAAACTAAAGGCCCACCACAACCGGAATTGAAACCTTTTGGACCTGGAGAGACCAGATTTCCATAGAGGGTGGCATTTTATTCTGGAGATCCTGAACAATGGTCACTGTCGAATACCGTCTGATCTCCACCAGGGTCATTCAGGGTTTTCCAAGATGAAGATGTTAGCAAGAAGATGTATCTGGTGGCCAGGATTGGATGCAGACTTAGAAGCATGGTTGGGGCAATGCCCAGAGTGCCAACAAGGACCAACATTACTGCCAGCAGCTCCTTCACATTCATGGAATGGACCGGTAAACCCCGCATTCAGTTACACACCAACTCTGCCGGCCCATTAATGGGCTCAACCTGCTTAGTCATTGTGGATGCCTGCTTAACGTGGCTAGGTGTTGCCTAAATTTCATTTGTCAAACTGGGATTGTAAAGCTGCGAGCATGCTTTGCAACACACAGACTCCTGGAAGTGTTGGTCACTGACTGCTGGCCATCATTTATCAGCAGGGAATTCGAGTATTCCCCAAAGTTGAACGGCATTCGGCATATGAGGATTGCTCCATAACATCCATCATCCAATGGTCTGCTAGATAGACCGGCCCAAGGCAGGTTTCAAGGCAGGTTTGTATGTCAAATCCCCTGACATACAAAGTTCAGGGAAGAGAGGCAGTTCTGAACAAGCTCATGGACCACATGAAAGCTGCAAACCTGTGAATGGGTCAGCAGCAAAACACAAGCAGCTCTTCAGAACAACAGGAAATGCTGTTGGAACCTATGGGTTTTCCACCTCGATCTAGCATTGAAGAAACCTCACAGTCTGAGATGTAAGTGGCCAATGTCACAGTCTTGATGCCTTTCTTCCAAAGCAAAAGAGGCAGGCTTGGGTCTGCTAGACACCTCCCGTATCTGAGGTTGATTCAGAGTAAACAGGGCCATTGTGAACTCACCCCATCAGAAGCTACAGATAAAAATATGGACGTATGTCCTATGACTTTGAGGGGAAGGGAAATAACAATTGGAATGAGGAGAGCCAGGTGCACTTCATAACTTGTAAGGTCTCTGATAGGGACTGTCAATCTGGTCCAAATAGGGAGCGCTGCCTGACAGATATAAACAGCAGAGTCAGAGGTTCTTCTCACTGCTACACTGCCCTTGTTCAAGATTGCTCAACCCGAGGTTGTGTTCAGAGATGTCACTGGTGAATATGGAAGTGATTTTTCAGACATTACACCCAAATCAAGGAAGTGCATGTTTCACAGGGAGGCATCCTGATATCCTGTAAAATCAGAGACCTGGGATGTTGAAATAGAATGAACTGAAACACAGTGGAACAGATGAAAAGGGTGAGTAGGAGGCTGAGATTGGGACATCGGAAAATAGCTGCATGTAGCATTGATAATAAGCCCGATGGTGTCATAGCACTTGGGGTGGTGAGTCGTTTCACTGAGAGGAAAATATTAATTTAATCTACCAGCAACACAACCTGCATGGAATAATTCTATTAAAGCCAAAATCATATCAGCAAAGTTGCTTAAATATAAGAAATGTTCATTCAAAAAATAAATGAGACAAGGCTGGGGAGTGATTGCATGCAAGTATTTGGTCACAGCTACAGCATATGGGAGCTAGTGGACAATGTTGCAATTAGGCCACAAACCTTAGGTTCAGTGAGCGTCTGCATCTCATGTGTCAGGTGATGTTACCCCTGGGCATTTTGGATCCCTGACAGAAACCTGATTTGAAAAATGATATTTTATGTTGGTTTGGTTTGAATAAAGCAATATGCCCACATGCTGCAGATTTTGTTTTGAAAATAAAACAGAAGTTTGTTCACAAAAGAAGTAAAAAAGAAATAGAATAAATCAAACTATCCATTCATGCATCCTAATTCAAAATTCTGTAAAAATAATATGAAAGCATCCCAAAGCACTCCCTTACAAAGTGAAAACAAACACGTCTCTCGCACATAACCTCAAAACACAGCTGTGTGGTACACCAAAATGCTACTCGTACAGTATGCAGTCATTACACTAGAGTCCTTGTCAGGATCACCTCGAGAGCTTTACCTCACTTGTGACTTTAACATGTAGAACAGAACTTCGGATAGCATCTTCATCTTTGTCGATTGACTTCATGGGGCTGCTCAAAAGTCAAAGTGCACCTGCACAATATCTCCCTTTGGAAACTATGGGTATTTCCTTTCATCATAAAGAATCCCTTTCCTCACCTTCGAGGCCAGTTGTTTGGTGGTACAACCCTACCAATCTACATGAAAAAAAGACAAAAGCTAGGCCTCAAAAACTGATTTAAACGATATCAACAAAGCTACAAAAATATGTACAAATTAACTGTTAACTTCAGATCCAAGAAAATTCACATGGTACTGACTCAAAAGCCACCAAAAAATGCAATCAATGTTATTTTTAAAAAATGTACAAATTGCATAACCGAGATTCAATGCACCCTAATTGGTCTAATTTGTAGCGTCCTGAAACTACAGGGGTGGTATGTATGCTGGTTTGATTTTCCAGAATTTCCTAGAATCTCTGCTGGTCGCCACAGATTGGAAATTATCAACCATTTTAATGGTACTGTTACAGCGCAACGCCTCTCATATTCAGGCATTTCAGTCAATGATGTACAATTCAGCTAAAATGACCAACTTTTAATTTTCTGATTCTCCTTCCTTTTACAGTGAGCTTCAGGTTTATAACTTAGCTCTATAACCACCCTCACTAATATCTCAGAAAGAAACTGTATTTTATGATATTAACGAACACCAACTAAAAGCCTCCAAAGTAGCTCGTCATTTTGCCCTTTAAACTCACTCCACCGTTTGACAACTTCATGGCTGATCATCCAGCTCAGTTTCACCATCCTCCATGTGTTTCTGTGTGCCACTAAAACCACCTCCTGACACTCAAGCCCAACACTTATGCTCAGGGAAGTTTCACTTCCTCAGGACACAACCCATTCTGTGGCCAAATCTAATTTTGAAGCCCTCCCCACCCTCCTTTCAAAACAATAAAAGTGTCAAAGATAATAAAATGTGAGGCTGGATGAACACATCAGGCCAAGCAGCATCTCAGGAGCACAAAAGCTGACATTTCAGGCCTAGGCCCTTCATCAGAGAGGGGAATGGGGTGAGGGTTCTGGAATAAATAGGGAGAGAGGGGGAGGCGGACCGAAGATGGAGACAAAAGAAGATAGGTGGAGAGGAGAGTATAGGTGGGGAGGTAGGGAGGGGATAGGTCAGTCCAGGGAAGACGGACAGGTCAAGGAGGTGGGATGAGGTTAGTAGGTAGGAGATGGAGGTGCGGCTTGGGGTGGGAGGAAGGGATGAGTGAGATGAGGAACAGGTTAGGGAGGCAGAGAGACAGGCTGGACTGGTTTTGGGATGCAGTGGGGGGAGGGGATGAACTGGGCTGGTTGTGTGATGCAGTGGGGGAGGGGATGAACTGGGCTGGTTTTGGGATGCGGTGTGGGAAAGGGGAGATTTTGAAGCTGGTGAAGTCCACATTGATACCATTGGGCTGCAGGGTTCCCAAGCGGAATATGAGTTGCTGTTCCTGCAACCTTCGGGTGGCATCATTGTGGCAGTGCAGGAGGCCCATGATGGACATGTCATCTAAAGAATGGGAGGGGGAGTGGAAATGGTTCGCGACTGGGAGGTGCAGTTGTTTATTGCGAACCGAGCGGAGATGTTCTGCAAAGTGGTCCCCAAGCCTCCGCTTGGTTTCCCCAATGTAGAGGAAGCCACACTGGGTGCAATGGATACAGTATACCACATTGGCAGATGTGCAGGTGAACCTCTGCTTAATGTGGAATGTCATCTTGGGGCCTAGGATGGGGGTGAGGTAGGAGGTGTGGGGGCAAGTGTAGCATTTCCTGCGGTTGCAGGGGAAGGTGCCGGGTGTGGTGGGGTTGGAGGCGAGTGTGGAGTGAACAAGGGAGTCACGGAGAGAGTGGTCTCTCCGGAAGGCCGACAGGGGTGGGGATGGAAAAATGCCTTGGGTGGTGGGGTCGGATTGTAAATGGCGAAAGTGTCGGAGGATAATGCGTTGTATCCAGAGGTTGGTGGGGTGGTGTGTGAGAACGAGGGGCATCCTCTGGGGGCGGTTGTGGCGGGGGCGGGGTGTGAGGGATGTGTTGCGGGAAATGCGGGAGACGCGGTCAAGGGCATTCTCGACCACTGTGGGGGGAAAGTGTCCAACCAAGTTTCCAGCTGGCAAAGTCGAGATTCCCATTATCAATGTTTACAAGAAGATGGGGCATCATGTTTCAATGACTGCAATTCACAAACGTTCCATAGAAAGCAGTGCATTTCACCTACTCCTGTATCTTTGCAAGTGACGATTGCTTTCAGTAGGAAATCTGGGATCGAGATGAAATATTTAGCAGTAAAAAAGCTCTTCAAATTGACCGTGTGAACCCAGCATCAAATCACTCTCCGTCACTGCTCAGCGAAGGGACTGTACAGTGTCGAAAGGAAATGGAAAGTGAAACCGATCAGAACAGGCAGTATCTGTTTTAGCACCAAAGCTTTGTTTGCTCCTGGCGATGACTTCATTTATCACAGAACAGAACCGACGGAAGATGTGAGGAAACGAAACTTCGGCTCAGCCTCATTTTTTTTCTCTCAACGAGCAGGCAATCAGAGGCGAGCAAAGATATGACGTTCGGAAACCGGTTCGGAGAATAAAAAGGAGGGCAGCAGAGAGAGAGAGAAAGACACCCGGGGAGGCAGAGCTGAGAACCGGGTAGTTCCAGTGAGCGAACGGAGTTCTGTTCACATATTGCATCCAGATCGTAGAGCCGGCGCGGATAAAGCAGGTGGAAGACAAACTGCTGAGAAAGGAGCTTTGGGAACGAGTCTGCTGTTGAACTTTCCTGAAGCGGAGCCTCCAGCGAGGATTGTGAGTTCATTTTGTGTTTTTTTTGAGGGGAATTACAGGATTCTGTTTCTGGTGTATGAAGTTGGTTGCACAGACAGTGGTCTGGAGCAAGTCAGCAGTTCCGGCAGTGTGTGTGCACAGAACCGGGAGTACGGTCCCAGTCTGGTCTGACTCCTCAGCACTGCCCCTGCCAGAACTGCCGAGATTCTCCAGCGTTTTCTGGACGTCCGATTCCCACCATCAACAGGCTTTTCCCTTTTATTTAGCAGTAAGGCTTTTCCCTTTATTTGAGTGTGTGTTCTGAATCTAATTAGCGCCTCTTTGATCAATTATTATCAAAAGAGATGTTAAAAATCATTTAAAATCTCAAAGCGGTTTGGAGGTAATGATCTCTGGCGTTCCCAAGCCATCCGCGTATGTGCTGTTATGATGTGGCCTTGAACTGTTTAAAATCTGGGATTATGGAAGATGACAACAGCCACTGTTTGTATTAAAATAGAACAGTGAGACTCGGCTGGGGAGCTCTGACCGTGTCACCCTGCAACTCAGTAACAATTCAACATAAAAGTAACATCATTTACTAAATGGCGACAGTGAAGAGAGGGGCAAGTTGAAACAGCAAATGCAGTGTCCGGGAGAGGTGCGATAAATGACTTCTTCATCTTGGTTTCGGGCAGTCTCACCCAATTTCAGGCGGAGTGCAGGATCTCACACAAAGTGGAGTTACCCCCGGACCAACTCCATCCCATGAAGGAAACGGTCTTTATTATTTATGGTGTAAAGAGCCCTGCTGTTGGTGCCTCAATCTGTTGAGCGCTCCGGATTGGTTAACCCCTGCCCTTCTCATTTACATTTTCTAAACTTAGACAGTTTACCCGAAGTTAATCAAAATTTTGATCAAAATCTCCCCTTCCCCAACTGCATCCCTAAACCAGCACAGTTCGTCCCCTCCCCCCACTGCACCACACAACCAGCCCAGCTCCTCCACTCCACCTCCTGCATCCCAAAACCAGTCCAACCTGTCACCGCCTCCCTAAACTTTTCTTCCTCTCACCCATCCCTTCCTCCCACCCCAAGCCGCACCCCCATCTACCTCCTAACCTCATCCCACCTCCTTGACCTGTCCGTCTTCCCTGGACTGACCTATCCCCTCCCTACCTCCCCACCTATACTCTCTCCACCTATCAGAGATAATGGGAACTGCAGATGCTGGAGAATTCCAAGATAATAAAATGTGAGGCTGGATGAACACAGCAGGCCAAGGGTCCCAAGGGTCTCGGCCCAAAACGTCAGCTTTTGTGCTCCTGAGATGCTGCTTGGCCTGCTGTGTTCATCCAGCCTCACATTTTATTATCTCTCTCCACCTATCTTCTTTTCTCCATCTTCGGTCCGCCTCCCCCTCTCTCCCTATTTATTCCAGAACCCTCACCCCATCCCCCTCTCTGATGAAGGGTCTGGGCCCGAAACGTCAGCTTTTGTGCTCCTGAGATGCTGCTTGGCCTGCTGTGTTCATCCAGCCTCACATTTTGTTGTCTCAGGACACACCTGGCCCAGTTGACATGAACCAATTGAAGCAGGGCTTGCTACTGTCCAGCCATCGGGCTGTTTTTTTCCAGAATATCAGTTTCAAAATGATTTCATACTCTGTTTCTGGCCCAATCAAACTGGAAAACTGATATAATATGTAAATAACGTGGATTTGGGAATTTGAGAAGGTGAGGGAAATGTTTTTCTTTGCCAGGAGTTGGATATAATTTCTTTTTTTAGTGGTGCTGTAATCTAGTTGAAAAACAACCAAGAAAAACTCTGTATTGTTACTGGCTGACATGTTCAGCGTATCCACCAGCCCGTTACATTGTGTGCATCCTCCCTTCTTTTGGAAATCAATCTTTGAGAAGACATTTGATTGAATTGGGTGCAGAGTTTGTGCGGTTCAATTTCATCGATTCTATCTACTGCTGGAAAAGCCATTGCATGCTCAAAATGGCCTGATGTAGCAGAAACACGATACACAGCATTCCCATCGCTAATATCCTGTTCATTTCTCAACAGCAATTTGACAACATGAGACTCCAGGTGAAGTTTATGACTGGTGATGTTGTCTCACTTGATATCAACACTTCCATCCAAGTGTCAGCCCTTAAGATGATGATATATGAGAAGACCAAGGTGCCTGTTTACCAACAGCGTCTGGTGATACAAAACGGGAACTCGCAAGAGCTGAAGGATGACAAGAGGTTGTCTGACTACTGTGTCCCTCCCAGTAACACTGTCATTCTGATCGTCAAGAATGAGGATCGCATGCAGATATTCCTGCAGAATGATAAGGGAAAACTGTCGACATACGATGTTCTTCCGTCTGAGTCTGTTCAGGAGTTTAAACAACGTGTACAACGACAGGAGGGAGTCCCAGCCAATCAGCAGCGCCTGACGTACGACGGGAGACAGCTGGAGGATGGCCACTCGCTCGCTGACTACAATATTCAGCCAGAGAGCACGATCTTCCTCCTGCTGCGCCTGCGGGGTGGCTCACTGTGACAGCGCCAGTACTATCAAAATCTACTGTTTTACTTTCCAATTGTAAAATTCCTATACAGTAATGGATGACAGTTAGTAAGATAATGGACTTTAGGCTGTCACTGTTGGTCTGTATAATATATAACAGTGGGCTCCTCATGCCCATATTCCTGAAGTGTATATGCAGACCATAGCTAGCAGTTGCAATCTGCAAGAGATATTCCGGGGCAAGGAGGGCAAAAGAAAGTGAAAAGGGAAGTGATAAGTATTTTTTATTGAATAAATTTTGTCAAAGACCACTGAACCTGTTTCTTTTTGACCTGGATTCCAATTAGGCCCAACTTTCCTCAATCTGCTCCTTGTGGGGAGCCTTGCTGAAGTGACATGCATCAGTAATGGCACCATGCACAAGCTGACAGTATCAAAATGATTCTTTTTTTCTTCTAAATAGCAACACCAGAGACATTAGCCCTTAGATGGTTGATACAGAAATGGAAAATTGTGGCACTCATTGCTATGTTCTGAAACTTTCCTACAATAACTGTGGACCTGATGTTCAAAATGATTATAAAATTTAATTGTGTTCAATGAAAGGTGGTGTTAAATATTCTACAAATATTTGCCTTTTTCTTACCTTATTTGAGTAGCCTTGTATGTTTTCAGGATATAAATGCTTTAGTGAGAATGCTATGTTTTTACAAGAGAACAACACAATCTTTTGTCATGATGTATAATGTCATTGAAAAATCAAGCTTCTTTTTGGATTCAGATTTAAATGCTGTAATTGCTTCTGCATCTTCATCTGTAAATGGGGATTATCTGTGAATCCAAGGAAGTTTCATCAGGTGTCCAAATTTAAAACTGTTTTCAGTTGACTTGTCGAGTATGTGTTTTAGAATAATCAATGCTGATGCATGGTGAGCTCATTAGGTCTGAGATTGAGACTCACGTTGATGTATAGTCAAGCACTTATTTACACTGTAAATGAACTTATCGAAGAGACTTGCAAACACACAGCAACAAAATTCATTTAGCAGTCCCACTGTTGGCTGTGGCACAATGCACCTACAGCCTCTTCTGTTGCAGTGTACTGTTAGTAAAAGGCCACTTTCCAGGTCGTCACTCTTTCAGGTTTGATGTATGTCATATAACAATTCTTCAGAGAAGTAAGAATTAAATGTGACTGTATAACATACTTACATGTAAATCATATTGCTCAGTAAATAATTTTTGTATTGTTAATACCTTTTATAAACAATAAAATTTGCCTTGTTTGTTTGGACAAAAAGAAATCATCTTGTGACGTCATTCTGTTGATTACAATGAGATGTTTCAATTTGTTTTTCAATTGTAACAGTCCAGAACCAAATTTTATAATGTAATCAGAATGATCATGTTGGGATTTTATATTAAACATATTTGAACAGACTCACTTAAATTTCTTGCTCATAGAGGTACACAAACAGCTAGTGATAGTAGGAACTGCTGATGCTGGAGTCTGAGATAACAAGGCGTGGAGCTGGATGAGCACAGCAGCCCAGGCAACAGCAGAGGAGAAGGAAAGCTGATGTTTCGGGTCTAGACTCTTCTTCAGAAATAGTGGAGAGAAAGGGGGTTCCAGAATAAATAGAGAGGGGAGGGGGTGATGATAGAAGGTGGCTCGAGAAGCAGATAGTTGGACCGAAGATGGACAGGTCAAGGAGGCAGGAATGAACCAGTACAGGTGAGTGTAGGTAGGGAGTTGGGATGAGGGTTGGTCAGTGAGGAGGGAGGGGCGGGTAGGTGGGAGGAAGATGGACAGCTCAAGAACGTGGGGATGACGCTGGTAGGTAGGAAGTGGGGGGCGGGGTTGGTCAGTGAGGTAGGAGGAGTGGATAGGTCGGAGGAAAGATGGACAGGTCAAGGAGGCATGGACCAGAAGGGCTGGTCTTGGGATGAGGTCAGGGGTGGGGAGATTTTGAAGCTTGTAAAGTCCACACAACTTTACACAAACAGCTGTGATAACAAGGTGTGGAGCTGAGGAACACAGCAGGCCAGGCAGCATCTGAGGAGCGGGAAAGGTGATGTTTTGGGAAGGGTCCAGACCCAAAACGTCAGCTGTCCTGTTCCTTTGATGCTGCCTAGCCTGCTGTGTTCCTCCAGCTCCACACCTTGTTATCTCAGACTCCAGCATCTGCTGTTCTTACTATCTCTGAGTCCGTTAACTGTGAAATAGTTTGAGGTTGTAGTATCAAGAGAAATGACCATATTGTTAAACAGCTGGGTGATAATTTGTCTGGAATACTTACAAGCTTCCCCTCCTTTCAAAATCACACTGAATACAAATCAAGGTTTTCATAGGCTCATGAAATAAATAGTGGACCTGATAAAAAGTGATTATTTGCAGCAGGAACCAGTCTTGATGGTGATGAAATCTGGTACAGCACAATTTAAATTAGGAGTTGAATGATGTGATTTGTTTACTTTGTCAATAGAATATGGCATCTGTAACTTGGAAAGATATCCCCCCGTTTATCTTTTCTGTCTCACCACAGGAGGCAGCAGTGAACACCTAGCATTGATGGATTTCATGCAGAGGATGAGGAGTTCCCTTGGGCAGCCCTGTATAGGACCTGGACAACGTGGGCTATAGTGGGAATTGTGTGAGAAGTCCAGTGAGGCCTTTCTCAATGTTAGGAGTAACTAACCATACATTTCAACTAAGTTCTTGGTGTGAAGATGTTGATTGTTGGAAAAAACCCATCTTGTTCACTAAAGTCCTTTATCTTGTCTGGCCTACATGTGACTCCAGACCCATAGCAATGTGGTTGACTCTTCACTGCTCTCTGGGCAGTTAGGGATGGGCAATAAATGCTGGCCGAGCCAGCGACGCCCTCATACCGTGAATGAAATAAAAGAAAACAAACAAGACAGTGGCAAGATGCTTCTTAATGGGTATTATTGCTTGTTAACCTCATTAACACTAATTCTCAGATCATTAATAAACAAGCTTCTAACCTGAGGTTGTAGACTTGCTCACTGAGCTGGTGTGTTTGATTGCAGACATTTCGTCACCCTGCTAGGTAACATCATCTGTGCATCTCTGGTAAAGCGCTGGTATTCTGTCCCGGTGTTATTTATATGCCTCAGTTTGCTGGGGTGGTTGGGATCACTTCCAGTTCTGTATTTTAATGGTTTGTATATTGGGTCCAATTCAATGTGTTTGTTACTAGAGCTCCAGTTGGAATGCCGGGCCTCCAGGATTTCCCTGGCATGTCTCTGTTTGGCTTGTGCTATGATGGGTGTGTTGCCCCAGTTGAATTTGTGACCTTCTTTGTCTATGTGTATTGAGACCAGTGAGAATTTGTCTTGTCTCTTGGTGGCTAGTTAGTGTTTGTGTATCCTCATTGTCAGTTTTCTTCCAGTCTGGCATATGTAATGTTTCTCAGAGTCCTTGCATGATATTTAGTATATTATGTTAGTTTTATTGGTTTATAGAACATAGAACGTTACAGCACAGTACAGGCCCTTCCACCCTCGATGTTGTGCTGACCTCTCATACCGATCTCAAGCCCATCTAACCTACACGATTCCATGTACATCCATATGCTTATCCAATGACGACTTAAATGTACTTAAAGTTGGCGAATCTACTACCGTTGCAGGCAAAGCGTTCCATTCCCTGACTACTCTCTGAGTAAAGAAACTACCTCTGACATCTGTCCTATATCTTTCACCCCTCAATTTAAAGCTATGCCCCCCCCGTGCTCACCGTCACCATCCTAGGAAAAAGGCTTTCCCTATCCACCCGATCTAATCCTCTGATTATTTTATATGTTTCAAATAAGTCACCTCTCAACCTTCTTCTCTCCAATGAAAACAGCCTCAGGTCCCTCAGCCTTTCCTCCTCAGACCTTCCCTCCATACCAGGCAACATCCTAGTAAATCTCCTCTGCACCCTTTCCAAAGCTTCCGCATCCTTCTTATAATGCGGTGACCAGAACTGTACACAATACTCCAAGTGCGGCCGCACCAGAGTTTTGTACAGCTTCACCATAACCTCTTGGTTCCGGAACTTGATCCCTCTATTAATAAAAGCTAAAACACTGTATGCCTTCTTAACAGCCCTGTCAACCTGGGTGGCAACTTTCAAGGACCTGTGTACATGGACACCGAGATCTCTCTGCTCATCTACACCAGTAAGAATCTTACCATTAGCCCAGTGCTTTGCCTTCTGGTTACTCCTACCAAAGTACATCACCTCACACTTGTCTGCATTAAACTCCATTTTCCACCTCTACGCCCAGCTTTGCAGCTTATCTATGTCTCTCTGCAACCTACAGCGTCCTTCGTCACTATCCTCAACTCCACTGACCTTAGTGTCGTCTGCAAATTTACTAACCCATCCTTCTACGCCCTCATCCAGGTCATTTATAAAAATGACAAACAGCAGTGGACCCAACGCCAACCCTTGCGGTGCACCACTAGTAACTGGTCTCCAGGATGAACATTTCCCATCAACTACCACCCTCTGTCTTCTTTCAGCAAGCCAATTTCCGATCCAAACTGCTATATCTCCAACAATTCCATTCCTCCGCATTTTGTACAATAGCCTATTGTGGGCAACCTTATTGAACGCCTTGCTGAAATCCACACACATGTCAACCGGTTTACTCTCATCCACCTGTTGGTCACCTTCTCAAAGAACTCAATAAGGTTTGTGAGGCATGAACATCTCTTCACAAAACCGTGCTGACTATCCCTAATCAATTTATTCTTTTCTAGATGATTATAAATCCTATCCCTTATAACCTTTTCCAACACTTTACCAACAACTGAGGTAAGGCTCACTGGTCTATAATTACCAGGGTTGTCTCTACTCCCGTTCTTGAACAGTCGTCTGACACTGTAGGTATGGGATCCTTTATGTTCCTCAGTAGCTGTCACAGGGTGGTTGTTGGTTTGTGGGCTACCCTGATCCCTTGGGGTCTGAGTAGTTTTGTGGTCATCTCTGATATACAGTAGGGTGACTAATGTGTCTGGCTGTATTGTGTCTTCCTGTTGTGATCTGTCATCGGGGTAATGGCAGATCGTGCTTTCTGGGGACCCATTCCTTTTAAAAACTCTATATAAGTGCTCCTGTCTGCTTTGCGCAATTCTAGGTTGCTGCAGTGTGTTGTGGTTCATTTGAATAAAGTCCTGATGCAGCTCTGTTTATAGGTGTCGGGGTGGTTGCTGGTGTAATTAAGTATCTGGTCCATATGGGTGGTCTTTCTGTATATACTGGTCTGGAATTGCCCATTGTCTTACAGTCCACCATTATGTCCAGGTAGGGTAGTTGGTTATTGTTCTCTTCATCATCTGTGAATGTTATTCCGGTGAGAATGTTATTTATGTTTTGTGCCTTTGAAATTACAAAGGTGTCATCTACACAGCAGACCCAGAGTTTGGGTTGTATAGTGTGGACCACTGTCCGTTCTAACCTTTGCATTACTGCTTCTGCAATCAGTTCTGGTATTGGGGATCCCACTGGTGTTCCCTTGATTTGTTTGAATATACAGTCATTGAAGGTGAGGTAGTTTTTAAAAGGAGTGGATACCCAAAAAGCACAATCTGTTGTTACCTCCGCAACAGACCACAACAAGAAGACACAACATGGCCAGACACACTAGTCACCCTACTGTACATCACAGACATATCAGAGATGACCACAAGACTGTCCAGAAACCTAGGCATCAGGGTAGCCCACAAACCAACAACCACTCTGACAGTGTCGAAGTTGTCACGCACTGGAGCTTTAGACTTTGAGGTAAAAAGGCTTTGTTCGTAATTTTACAGGGAGGTAACGCTGACAAAAGGTCAGGTCCGTAGTCTCTGAGGAATACAAAATAAGGCAATACTTGGACAGAGATAATGGGAACTGCAGATGCTGGAGAATCCAAGACAATAAAATGTGAGGCTGGATGAGCACAGCAGGCCCAGCAGCATCTCAGGCGCACAAAAGCTGACGTTTCGGGTCTAGACCCTTCATCAGAGCTCTGATGAAGGGTCTAGGCCCGAAACGTCAGCTTTTGTGCTCCTGAGATGCTGCTTGGCCTCTGTGTTCATCCAGCCTCACATTTTATTATCTTCAATACTTGGACACGCTGTTATAGATTGAGACAGTTGTTACAAGCAGATAAGCATGTACAATTTATCACATCACCTTAGGGCAAGTCATATGTCATTTGTCATGGCTCCACAACTTGTGGTTGCTGACATGTTATCTTTAAGTGGAATGTGTCTTAAGATTTGGGACAACAGCGAACAGCAGGTTCTATGATTTCTACAGATATGCAACAATTTGTCACATATCTCTTACTTCACCTATTTTCCCATCATTCCAGCCTCTAATTCAAAGCTTTAGCTACATTCTACACCTAATTGCTCTTGGTTTTAATTGTTCTTCCACAGACAGCTACTGAAGAATGTAAAGGATCCCATACCTACAACCAATAAAACTATCGTAATATACAAAATACTATGCAAGGACTGTGAGAAACATTACATATACAAACTGGAAGAAAACTAGCAATAAGGATACATGAACACCAACTAGCCGCCATGAGATATGACCAATCCTCACTGGTCTCAATACACACGAACAAAGAAGGATATGAATTTGACAGGGACAACACATACATAGCAGCACAAGCCAAATGGAGACATGCCAGGGAATTCCTGGAGGCCTGGTATTCCAACCGGAATTCCACCAACAAACACATTGAACTGGACCCGATATATAGACCACTGAAAAACAGAACTGGAAGTGATGTCAACCACCCTAGCAAACCGAGGCATATAAATAACAAGTGGGACAGAACACCAGTGCTTTGCTGGAGGTGCACTGATGATGTTACCTAGCAGGGTGATGGAACATCTGTAACCCAACACACCAGCTCAACCAGCATGTTACAACGTCATCCACAACCCGAGCTATGAGTCTTCTCAAAAATTTTAAACTTTCTATCCTTCCACCCATTATGAGGAAACTAAACATTGAGTGTTCCCAATTCGAAAATCTGAGCAGGCCCTCCATACTGCCATCTTGGACACCTGGCAACTATGTCCAAGAGCACAATCCAGGGCACCAGCCGCATGCAGCTCTCAACTATGAAGCCTGGCATCTGACAGCTGCCAGCCTGTCAGAAACTTATTCATACCTCTAACCATCCACTTCTGCATCTTGGAGTGCACTGGGCTCATACTGAAACACTGCAGGGGTACTTGTGTGTGAAAATAGGCACCCAATTCATGAGCAGGCCCACATTGATCACAATTAGTTTGTTCTCTTGGCCCTCTCTCACCTTAAATGTACCTGGATGCTTACAGCAGCCCAGTGCTGCCTTGCCTCGCCTTTTTGCCCCAGTCCCCTCAGCCGAAGCTACAAGATTCAAGGTGTTTCTGTATTGCCTTGCTGTTTATGTAGACACAAAGCCAGGAAGCTCGTTATAGTTGTTTCCAGTGCTCAGATAGGTCAAAGTAGACAGCCTTCAGTCAGAGGTTTCTGAAACAGTAAATCAAGGGTGACATTTAATATCACTCCACAGGCTTGGATATGATCAGTCAGCCAGTCAGTGTAATCAGATTTAGAATCTTCTCCTGACTCTTTGTTCCCCATTGTGTGCTGATCTCCCCTTTAATAAGAGAATGGGAGAGATTGAGTGAGTTGCTAGTGCAATGGAGGTAAAGTGGTGGTTTGTCCCTTCTTCTGATATTCCTGGGCATCCATCCACATGGCTGAGATTGCACTGAGCTGGGTAACAACCTTCAATTAAAAGCAGGAACTTCACTGAGATGGAATAATACAGTGGGGATTTGCAGCTGGATCCAATGATGTTTTAATAAGTGATGTCACTAACCCAAGTTGACATGGTAATTCAAGGCTAATCCCGCTCTGCAGCCAACCAAGGCACCCTAGCTGAGACTTCATCTGAAAGAAGCTAACTCATCACAGATTACAGCATCCATCCTCCTGCTCCAAATGGCTCTGTGATATTATCTATAATGCACTTCCCATGGGAGAGCTAGTGGACTGGAAGACCAAATACAATGACTGCTTTGCATACCTCCATTGCACCCACAATCATGACCCTGACCTTCCAGTCAGTTGTCGTTTTATTACAGCATTTGCCCTCACATTTCTGTCCTAGGACTGCTGCAATGTTCCAGCGACGTCCAATGCAAACTGATGGAAGGTCACCTCATTTTTAGAGTAGGCACTTTACAACCTTCAGAACACAGCATTCAGTTCAACAACTACAAACCATGAACAATGTCCTCTACTTTGAATTGGCTTCTAGCCCAAGCACCACTCTATATCTTGTTCTCAGATTTTTATTTTCATACAGCACTATCTTTATTCTGCCATTAACATTTACTCTTGACTAATACTTTGTTTCTTTGTAACCACTATCAATCCTTTTGTCTTTTGTTCCATGACACATTTACCATTTAATATTCCCCACTGTCTAATCAACCACTGTCCTTCACTATTGGTCTACCTGACCATCCCCTCTTTGTCAATAGCATAAAACCCATTATATTTCTACCTGTCTTCAGTTTCAAATAAGAATATCAGACATGAAATGTTAACTCTGTTTCTCTCTCTCCAGAGGTACTGCCTGACTTCCTGAGATTTTCCTGCACTTTCTGCTTTAAGTCCTTTAGAAGAATTTGGATCGGCCAAATGATCTTTACTATGTTTGTCATTTGTGTGATTTACAAAGAAGGTACTGTACTCAATGAAGCAAGCTATTCTTGACTATTTGACTGGGATCATTTTGATTACAGCTGAATGAATTAATGCATTCTGAATTCCTTAATACCTCTGCATGAGGACCACTGAGGGCCTCCTGTGACAGGCATCTAGTGCTGCAGTTCAGTAAGAAAAATAAGCAAGAACTTTCACGTTGCATGTTGGACCTTCTACAGCCTGAGGACTTTTTAAAAATTTGTTCATTGGATGTGGGCATCATGGGCTGGACTAGCATTTGTTGCTCATTCTTAATTACCATGGAGAAGGTGGAAGGTTACTTCTGTGAATCGCTGCAGTTCAGTGAAGGGGCACTAACGATGCTGTTAGGAAGGGAGTTCTGATGTTGAGGCAGAGAGAGTGAACAAATTTGCCTTTTCTTTTTTCATTAATGGGGTGAGGATGATACTGGCTGGACAGTATTTATTGCCCATCCCTAAAAATCCTAGAGGACAGTTAAGAGTCAACCACATTGCTGTGGGTCTGGAGTCACGTGTTTTCCAGACCGGGTAAGGATGGTAGTTTCATTCCCCAGAGGACATTAATGAACCAGATGGGTTTTTTCCTGACGATTGACAATGGATTCACAGCCAAGATTAGATTCTTAATTCCAGATATTTGTTGAATTCAAATTCCATCATCTGTCATGGTGGGATTTGAAGCTGTGTCCCCAGAATGCTATCTAGGCCTCTTGATTATCAGTCCAGTGATAATACCAATAAGCCATTGCCTCCCCCGTATGGTGATACAGTCCCAAATCAGAAGGCTGTGCAGATTGAAGGGGAACTTTTAAGTAGTGGTACTATATACATCTGCTATCCTTGTTCTTTGAGATGGTAGAGGGTATTAATTTGGAAGATGCTGTCTAAGGAGCCTTGATGCATTTCTGCAGTGGATTTATGGACAGTACACTGCTGCCAATGTGTATCACAGTGGAGGAAATGAACATTGAAGGTGGTGGATAGGGTATCAATCAAGCAGGGGACTCTTTGTCCTAGATAGTGTCAACCTCCTTGAGTATTGCTGGAGCTGCATTCCTCCAGGAAGATGGTGAGTATTCCATCACACTCCTGGCTTGTGCCTTGTAGATGGTGGACAAGTTTGGGGAGTTCAAAAGGTGGGTTACTCGCTGCAGGATTCCCAGCCTCTGTCCTGCTCTTGTAGCCACAGTGTTTAAATGGCTTGTTCAGTTGAGTTTCCTGTCATTGCTAACCCCCAGGATGTAGCTAGTGGGGGATTCAGTGATGGTAGTGCCATTGAATGTCAAATGGCAATGGTTGGATTCTGTCTTATTGCCTGATCATTGTCTGGGTGCTTTATTGTGCAAATGTTACTTTCCATTTGTCAGCCTAAATCTGGGTGATGTCCGATTCTTGTTGTATATGGACACTGACTGTATCAGTAACTGACATATCACAAAGAGTGCTGAACATGGTGCAATCATCAGCAAACGTTTCAATATCTGAACGTATGGTGAAAGAATTGTGAAGCAGCTAAAGAATTGTGAAGCACCTATGACACTACCCTGAGGAACTCCCAAGAAGATGCCCTGTAGCCGGATGACTAAACCTTCAACAACCACAATTGTCTCCCTTTGAACCAGGTATGGCTTCAACAGTTGGAGAATTTTCCCTCTGATTGCCATTATCTTCTTTTGCTAGGGCTGCTTGATGTCATAATTGATCAAACCCTACTTTGGTGTCAAAGGCAGTCTCTGTCATCCCATCTCTGGAATTCAGCTCTTTAATCTACGTTTGGACCAAAGCTATAATGAGGTCAGGAGCAGATGCAAAACAAACTACATGTCAGTGAGCAGATGATCGCTTTACAGAGGATTGATGTGGACTTGATCAGCCAAATGGCCTGCTTCCACACTGTAGGGATTCTGTGATTCTAAAACATCCAATGAAGTTCAACGGGTACAACTGAGAAATAAGAAAGGGATGATCACCTTATTGGGATTGTACAATAGGGTCCCCAATAGTCAGTGGGAAATTGAGAAGGAAATATATAAGGACATCTCAGATATCTGTAAGAATAATAGGGTTGTAATGGTAGAGGATTTTAACTTTCCAAACATAGATTGGGCCTGCCATAGTGATAAGGGCTTGAATGGAGAGGAATTTGTTAATTGTATACAAGAATATTTTCTTATTCAATATGTGCATGTACCTACTAGAGAAGCAAACCTGATCTTCTCTTGAGAAATAAGGCAGGGCAAGCAACTGAGGGAGCACTTTGGGGCAAGTGATCATAATTCTATTAGTTTCTAAATAGTTATGGAAAAGAGAGACCTGATCTAAAAGTTAAAGTTTAAATTGGAATTAGGCCAATTTTAATGGCATAGCTAGGAACTTTCCAATGTTGATTGGGAGAGGCTGTTCACATGTAAAGGGTTGACTGGAAATTGGGAAACCTTCAAAAATGAGATAATGAGAGTTCAGAGACAGTATGTTCCTGTTAGTGCAAAGGGTAAGACTGCTAGCGAATGCTTGATGTCTAGAAAAATTGAGACAATTGTCAAGAAAAAGGAGGAGGCACACATCATTTATAGAGAGCTGGGATCATGTGAATCCCTAGATAAGTACACAGGCAGGAGGACATAAAGGGGATATGAGAGAGCTTTGGCAAATTGGGTTGAAGAGGATCCAAAGAGATTCTACAAATACATTAAGGGCAAAAAAACACAAGGGAGAAAATTGAGTCCCTTAAAGATCAATAAGGTTGTCTATGTGAGGAACCACAGGAGTTTGGCATGATACTAAATTAGTATTTTGTGTCAGTATTTACTGTGGAGAAGCTAGGAAACTTGTAGAAGTAAATAGAGATGTCTTGAAAAGTGTGCATATTACAGGAGAGGGTACTGGAGGTCTTAAGACGCAAAAAGTTAGATAAGTCACCAGGTACTTGATCAGGTGTATCCTAGAAGATTGTAGGAAGCTAGGGAAGAAATTGCTGGACTCCTTGCTGAGATATTTGTGTTAAGAACAGCCATGGGTGGGGTGCCAGAAGACAGGAGGTTGGCTAATGTGGTGCCATTATTTTAGAAAGGTAGTAAGGAAAACCCAGGGAAGTACAGATCAGTGAGCTGACATTGATGGTGGGTCAGTTGTTGGAGGGGATTATGAAGGACTGGATTTGGGAAAACAAGGACTGATTAGGAATCGTCAACATGGCGTTGTACTTCGGAGATCATGTCTCACTAATGTGATTGAGTACTTTGAGGAATTCACAAGGTTGATTGATGAAGACAGAGCAGTAGATGCTATCTGTATAGACTTCGGCCAGGCAGTTGACAAGGTTCCACATGGTAGACTGGTTGGCAAAGTTAGAGCACAAGGATTCCAGGGGGAGCTTTGGCCAATTGAATACAAAACTGGCTTGAAGGTAGAAGAGGGAATGTGGTGGTAGAGGGTTTGCTTTTTGGACTGGATGCCTGTACCCAGTGGTGTGATGCAAGGATCGTTGCTGGGTCCACTGCTTTTCGTTATTTATATAAATGAATTGAATGTGAATATAGGAGGTATGATTAGTAAGTTTTCAGATGACATCAAAATTGGTGATGTGCTGGATAGTGCTATCGCACAGTACAACCGAACCTTGAACAGATGGGCCAACGAGCTGAGGAGTGGCAAATGGAGTTCAATTTAGATAAATGTGAGGTGTTGCATTTGGTAAGGCAAACCACGGCAGGACTTACTTAGTTAATGGTAAGGCCTTGGACAGTGTAGCTGAACATAGAGGCCTAAGGGTGCAGTGCATAGTTCCTCTGAAAGTGGAGTTCCATGTAGACAAGGTGGTGAAAAAGGCATTTGGCATACCACTATTGGTCAGTGCATTGAGTATAGGAATTGGGACATTGTGCTGCGACTGTTCAGGACATTTATGAGGCCCCTTTTAGAATGTTGTGGTGAACTCCAGTAGCCCTTTTATGAGAAAAATTTTGTTAAACTTATGAGAGTTCAGAAAAAATTAAGAGGATGTTGTCAGGATTGAAGGGTTTGAGCTATAGGGTCAGGCTAAATTCGCTGGGGCATTTTTCCCTGGAACGTTGGAGGCTGAGGGGTGACCTTATGGAGGTTTATAAAATCATGAGGGGCATGGATAGGGTGAATAGCCAAGGTCTTCATCCCACGCTGCTGTAGGAGTGACAGTCCAAAACTAGACAACATAGGTATAAGGTGAGAGAGGGAAGATATAAAAGGGACCTGAGAGGCAACTTTTTCACACAGAGGGTGGTGCCTGTATGGAATGAGCTGCCAGAGGAAGTGGTGGAAGCTGGTACAATTACAACATTTAAAAAGCATCTGGATGGGTACATTAGTAGGAATGATTTAGAGGGATGTGGGTCAAATGTTGGAAAATGGGATTTGATTCGTTCCAGATATCTAGTCAACATGAATGAGTTGGGCTGAAGGGTCTATTTCCATGCTGTATGCCTCTATGACACTGCGACTTTATGACTCCCCTGACAGTCCTCTAATGGTCACTTGGACAGTATAGGAGAATACCGCTGGTGAATCTGTACTTGCCACCTCCCCACTGCCTAGAGTCAACCTGGAGGAGAAATTAAGACTATTGAACATGCAAGAATGAAAGATGAGGTAGACATGCAAGTGAATGCACAGTGAGATACGTTACGCTTGTTTCACACTACGCTGCAGGAGCAGGGCTGGGAGCAGGTGTGATCTCCGAGATTGCTGTGCTGCTCAGGTGACAGTCTGTTTTTCAGATCAGAAAGGAAACCTCAGGGGCTATACAGAGAGGGCAGCAAGAAAACAATCCAAGCCCTACAATAACATCCGTAATCCTTGCAAACGCTTTACCGTGCATTCAATGTCCTTGTTGAAATCCTTTGGTAAGTACAGTAAACATATCGCAAATTGGGAAATGTAAACACATCATTTGTTCACCTATCAAATACTGGGGACGCTCAGCAACAACATTCCGTAATATGTGTACATATAGTCAATACAGAAATCTCCACATTTACTTTGACAAAGGAAAGGATTTTTTAAAAGTTCACTTTTAAAAAAATGAGTAGCAGACTATTCTTTCTCATGTAATGTATCATACACAGGGGATTCCAGCAGAAATCAGTCTTTAGCTTCTATTTCATTGGATTAACATGACAGCAGAGTATATTGGCATAGCCAATCAGATTGTGTCTGGTATCAGATGTTCTGAAGAGGGAGGAAGGAGAGAAAGGACTGCTCCAGATAAAGTGAAAGAGTGACCTTGGTGGACAGTGCTAAAGGAGGATAAAATTAGAGAGTCAGACAGAGGATTGTTCATTGAGCAGATCAGAAACAAGGGTATTGCATCAGAGGTAGTTTTACACAGTTATTAATTCAAATCTGAGAGACACTGTGAAAAGGAAAAAAAAATACGAACTGTTCGGTGAAGTGCTTCTGCAAAGATTTTACTGATCAACTAATTCCTGGAATTGTCGTACTGGCAAAGACCGTGAGTTCATTCTGTACTTTTGTGTTAAACAGCTTGCTTTGAATTTGGTTAACAGTTCACTCAGAACGAGGCCGTTCTGCCCATTATTTGTGTGTCAGTTCTCTGTGATAGCAACCCAACTAGCCCCTTTTTCTTGTAGCATTGCACATTTCCTTTTTTTTTCAACAGAATTTTCAGAAAATCATCTAATTCCATTTTGAAAGCCATGATTGCATCTGACTCAAGGACACGCTCAGGTGGTGCATTCCAGATGCTAACCTCTCGCTGCGTAGATAAGTCTTCACGTATGTTGCTGCTGATTCTTTTGCAATGACTTTAAATTAGTACCGTCCAGTTTATGACCGTTCCAGCGATAGGAACAGCTTTTCCCTATTTATACTGTCCAGATTGCTCATGATATTGAACACCTCTATCAAATCACCCCTCAACTTTTTCAAGTTCCAATCTTTCCTCATAACGGACGATCCTGATCCCTGGAATCACTTCGTAAATCTCTTCTGCACCATCTCTAAAGTTTCCACATTCTTCCTAAAGTGCTGTGCCGAGAATTAAGCACATCGCTCAGTTGAGGCTAAACTTGTTTTTATAAAGATTTACAATTACCTCCCAGGTTTTGTATTTTGTGCTTCTATTTATAAAGCCTTGGATCTCAGAAGCCTTGTCAACTACTTTTTCAATGTTTAAAATTTTGAACGTACATGCTTCTGCCCCTTTAATTTGTATCCTTTCTTTAAAGTTGCCTCTTCTCATTCTTCCCACCAAAATGTATCGTTTCCGTGATAAATTTCATTTAAAACAAACGTCTATGTTCTGCTGAAGTCCGCCACTATTCTCCTTACAGCTGATCATTCTTCCAATTTTTGAATGGTGTGCAAGTTTTGAAATTATGCCCTGTAACCCAAGTCCAGCTCACTAATGTAGATCAAGACAAGCAGTGATTCTAATGTTCCGAATTCTGAGAAGGGTCACTGGACCCGAAACGTTAACTCTGATTTCTCTCCACAGATGCTGCCAGACCTGCTGAGCTTTTCCAGTAATTTCTACTTTTGTTTCTGATTTCCAGCACCTGCAGTTCTTTTGGGTTTTGTCTACTGTGATATCCTACCCTTCAGTCTGAAAAACAATCATTCTTTATTATGATATAATTCCTGTCATTTAGCCAGCTTCTTTGCACATTGCAACAAAACATCAACTATTCCTTCCTGATGGTTTTTGATTTTTCCGATTATTTAATCTCCCCTGAAAGATGTTGGCCATGCCAGTACAGATGCTAATGAAGGTCAGAAACCATTTTTGTAAATTAATGCAGCCATCCCTATCCTGCCTGTTTGTTTGCTTTAGGACTCTGTTTTTGGTCTCTTGTCCCTTACACATTTGTTCCAATTTCTTCCTTTCCTCCTTTGCTGATCCTGTTGCCATTTTCAGTGCATATCTCCAAGTTGGAGTGTCTTTGCAGACCAGACTGTGTTGTGAATGTCAGCGGCCTGAACAACCCTGACCCTCTTTCTTTACAGCAAAGGTCTGCAGGAGGAACCTTGCTCAATTTTTGTACATTGCAAACAAGGGGATGCTGAGTCTGAATGTTGTCCATCTATTGCTGACATTAAAACTATCTTCATCAATAATGCTCATGATGGTTTTGAAATTACCCTGAAACAGAGACCTAAAACAAATTTACATCTTATTTGGCACTGTTTTGAAAAGCTTACATTATTAGTTTTAAACCCAGCCAAGGAAGAGATATAGCAAGCATAAAGCAGGTGAGACACTGAAACAGCAAGGGGCCTAAATTGTCTTGTATCCCTGGAGAATCATCCATGAAATGGCATCTATTTATCTGTCCTACTCCAGTAATAAACAAGAACAAGGGAGCAGACCCCAGAGAGTTTCTGCAGATTTCTCTGAACCGATAACGTAAACTGTTCCTTCCATGACTACACATAAAGAAGAAACAAATTAAACAGAAGGTAAGCCACAAGGCAGTCAGTCATGCTAGAAGTCTAGCAAGGGATAACTATCAAATACATCTCTGAGGTGAGCTACATGAAGATCTAGCTGGCGTGATGGAAAAAAGACTGGCTGGTTGTGATAATGTGAATGATGATCCTGTGGGTTATTATGAGGTTGTAGTGGTAGTGGTTGGGATGGGCATCTAGTAAGCATGAGAACAGAAAATATTAGTTGAAGGTCGCAGTGTGCAGCAAATGAATTAGTGTTTACATGAGAACCAAGAACATGTTTTCCATCAGATTTTTGTGCATTACATGGGATTACAGATATGAAAGTTTGGTGGAGGCACATTACAATGTACTTCTTCCTTTTCTTTTCCTACATGATTTCTCGAGGGTGATAGAGATTTTATTTTTATGTTATCACTTAGGTTTGCAGTCCCTTCATAGTTATATTGGTGGATTTTCTGCCACTAGCTTCAAAAATGCTATATTGAATTTTTCATGAGTGCGCCTTGTAGCTGTGCTTGTTGAAGTAAGGAGACAGGACCAATGAAGGGCGATCAGGCTGATCCTACTCGGTGTACGTGCAGCACATACACATACACTAAAGATGGATACTGCATCCTGAAAGACCTTTTCATGTAAGACCAACTGAGGTATTTGGAGAGATGTAAGAATTAAAACTGCAAAAGGTCAACATCAGAGATGAGAAAGCATCTGAAAGCATGTCACAGGTCAGAGTGAACCTGACTGGAATTGCTCAAAATTATAGAAGGGAATGTATCAAATGATTATTTTAAATTCTTAGCTGATTCGTAACAATCCAGAATGAAAGTTTAGCATTTTTCTCAAGAGAAAAGGAGGAAGATAAGTTAGCCAGGAAAGAGCTGAAGAAAGAGCTTAGGAGAGCTCTAAGAGGGCATGAGAAAACATTGGCAGATAGGATCAAGGAAAACTCCAAGGCTTTTTACACGTTCGTGAGGAATAAGAGAATGACCAGAGAAAGGTTAGGGCCAATCAAGGATTGTAAAGGGAATTTGTGCACGGAGCCTAAAGAGATAGGAGAGGTCCTTAATGAATACTTTTCTTCAGTATTCACAACTGAGAGAGACCTAGTTGTTGGGGAGGACAATATGAAACAGGCTGGTAGGATAGACGTAGGATAGAGGAGGTGGATGTTAGTGAGGAGGATGTACTAGAAATTTTGAGGAACTTGAAGATGGATAAGTCCCCCGTGCCTGATGGGATTTATCCAAGGATTCTATGGGAAGTGAGCAAAGAGATCGCAGGACCTTTGGCGATGATCTTTTCGCCCTCACTGCCCACGGGCATAGTGCTGGAAGATTGGCAAAAGGCAAATGTCATTCCTTTGTTCATAAAAGGGAACAGGGATAAGCCTGGAAATTAATCTTAACGTCAGTGGTGGGCAAATTATTGGAAAGGGCTCTGAGAGATAGGATTTACGATCTCTTGGATAGGCACAGTTTGATTCATGACAGTCAGCATGGATTTGTGAGGGGTACATCATGCCTTACAAACCTTATTGAATTCTTTGAAGAGGTGACCAAACACGTGGATGAAGGTAGAGCAGTGGATGTGGTATACATGGATTTAAATAAGGCGTTTGATAAGGTTCCCCATGGTAAGCTCATTCAGAAAGTGAGCAGGCATGGGATAGGGGGAAACATGGCAGATTGGATTCAGAATTAGCTGATCCTTAGAAGACAAAGGGTAGTAGTGGACAGAAAATATTCAAAATGGTGCTCAGTTAGGAGTGGTGTACCACAAGGATCTGTTCTGGATCCTCTTCTATTTTGTGCTTTTTCTAAATGATTTGGATGGAGGAATGGAAGGGTAGATTAGTAAGTTTGCTGATGATATGAAGGTGGGTTGAGTTGTGAATAGTGCGGAGGGCTGTTCTTGGTTACAAAGGGACATTGATAGGATGCAGAGCTGGACTGAGAAGTGGCAGATGGAATTTAACCCTGAAAAGTTTGAGGTGATTCATTTTGGAAGGACAAACTTGAAAGCAGAATACAGGGTTAACGGAAAGATTCTTGGCAGTGTGGAGGAGCAGAGGGATCTTGGGTTCATGTTCACAGTTCCCTGAAAGCTGCCACCCAGGTGGATAGAGTTGTTAGGAAGGCATATGGTGTGTTAGCTTTCATTAATAGAGGGATTGAGTTCAAGAGCCATGAAGTTATGCTCCAGCTGTACACAAGCCTGGTTCGGCCACATCTGGAGTATTGTGTCCAGTTCTGGTTGCCTCATTACAGGAAAGATGTGGAAACAATGGAAAAGGTGCAGAGGAGATTTACCAGGATGTTGCCTGGAATAGAGGGATGATCTTACGAGAACAGGTTGAGAGAGCTAGGGTTTTTCTCTTTAGAACAATGAAGGATGAGAGGTGACTTGATAGAGGTGTACAACATGATCAGAGGTATAGATACAGTGGACAGCCCGAGACTTTTTCCTAGGGTGGAGGTAGCTATTACAAGGGGCATAGTTTTAAAATGAGTGGAGATAGATATAGGGGAGATGTCAGAGGTAGGTTGTTTACTTAGAGAGTGGTAGGGGCGTGGAATGCATTGCAGGAGAGGGCATTGCTGGAGTCAGCCTCATTAGGGGCATTTAAGCAGCTATTAGATAGGCATATGGATGATAGTACAAGGTAGGGGTAGAGATTAAATAGACCTTAGATTTAGGGTAAAAGTTCTGCATAACATTTTGGGCCGAAGGGCCTGTACTGTGCTGTACTGTTCGATGTTCTTTGTTCTAAGACAGAAATATTTTTATTTGAAGCACAAAGATGGTTGAAGCCAGATGAATCACAGAACTTCAGGGCAAATTTGAACAACATTCGAAGAAGAAAAGCATTAAAAGCTGAATAAATGTTAAAATAATGGACTGAGTGGCCTTTCTTTCTTTTAATCTATAAAAGTTGGTAGCACTTGATTGAAAAGTAACTACCATTTTCTCTCCAGATTTAGGAGCCGAAGGATTTGGGCACACAGGTACAAAGAAAACCAGAGCTACATTGTGTAGACTATGGGCAACAATGCAAGTGATAACTTCAGTGACTTTGAGGAATTTGACTTTGGCACCAGTGAAGATGATCTAATGAAGGACATTTCAGCAAGTTTTGGTGATTTAGACACAGATGAATTTCTAGAGCAATATGGAGCGATCATTTATTTTTACATTGTTGGGGAGGCAAAGACATCCTTTTACAAAATTGGCCACACGATCTGCCCACGGCTTAAACAAGCCAAAATTCAAGTTGGAAATCCTCGTAAACTTATCTACAAGAGTGTCCTGAAATTACAATTATTGAAGAAGAAACGGGGAGACTTTTTCAAGCTGAAGGATTTAGCTGAGCATATTGAAAGTGAAATCACTAAGGAGCTGGTAGATTTCAGGTGTGAACATGAACAATGCAGTAACTGGTTTGAGTTCAGTGCAGCGACCAAGCCCATTTTGTATGACATTTTCAAAAGAAAAATCTACAACATTGTTAATCTGAACAAAGACTGGGTCACAGTAGAACCTGTTCCAAAGAAACGTTGACTATTAGTATGATCACTGGGATCTTACTTCAGTGTCAGCTATCGGAAATGAGCATTTAATTTTTTCTATTAGACTTGAGTCTGTAAGCCATTCCTAGTTATCCATTATTGTATCTATTCTATTTATAAAGCTTCAATTAGATTCCAACCTGTAAATCATTTGTAGCTAAGCATTATATTGTCTCAGTCTTGTGGTCATGCAGCTGGGTACAACACATTCCCAGGTCTTCGCTATTTTTAATTTTAAAAAACCCAAGTTCCTTGAGTAGGTTCTAGGCTGGAATGTTTGGATATCTTGTCATTCTGTCAGTGGATCTCACTGAGTTGCTTTCAGCAAGCTTGGTCTCCGTAAGACACTGATTGAGTGTAATTTGGACCATAGGATGAAAACCAGCATTAAATGTTCATAGTGCTACATGTCTGTGTGAATGTCTGGAATTTAACACAGCTTTGGTCCTAATGTCTAATTATTCTAATTTGACATCTGTTATTCTGGCACACATTTGTTGATAAGAAACACTTTCCCTTGCGCAGTAGGTGTGGCCACCTTCCTTTTACTGCACTGAAGTTGTAGATTGCTCTGGCTGGTATATTGCAGCATGGTTCAGGGATCAAAGAAAATGATATAGAGGTTCTTGGACACATCATTGGAGAGCTTAGGGAGAAAAGATTCAGAGGAAGAGTGACCCTTTATACAACAGCAGGAAATATGTTTCATCTTGGCCTCCTGTCTCTCCATCCTGAAGCAACTGGTGCTACTCTTCCTAGTCTTATGTCCTCCTCCCATTCCTCACCTAGAAAGGGGAGGACACCTATATTCCCCAACATAAGCACTTCCATTCTCCGTTGCTCCTATGACACGGTGTAGAGCAGCCCCCAATTTTCTTAGGTGAAATCCTGAGGGAATTTGCATAATGATCTTGCAGGAGAATTGGTGAAGTCTTAACGAAGACTAGAAAGATTCCAAGGTATTTCAGAAATTCTATTCCAGGGAGTGAGCTGGAAATAGTGAATATACCTTTAAGTGACACCAGGTATCCACATCAACATCACGCTTACTCCCAAACAGGTGGTCAGTGTTAAGAGGGACCATATCGATAAACGGCAGCCGATAAAATTCCATGTGATTTCGTGCTAGCAACCATTTTAAATTACAGTGAATCTTGTCATTAGCCTATTGCCAACGGTTCCCATTGTAGGCTTTCATCTCCTTTACTGAGCTGGTGCCTTGTGTTAAACATGGGCTGAACCTACTCTTCAGCTCAAGACAATCAACAACATCTGCACTTACTGTAGACAATCATCCTCATCATGCTTAGCTGCTTAGCCAGAAAAGTTAAGATTAAGCAAAGGTTAAATCTACTTCCACTCACGGTATTGTTCAGATACTCATTGGTGAAACCACTGTAAGAAACTTGCTTCAGTGCAATTCTAATTGCTGAGGGAAGTTTCTGTAGAGTAATAGCTGCTTTTAGCTTTCCTGTTCCTGCTCTTTGTAGAGGCTAAGTTATACTTAACTAAAACAGAAATGACTTACGTCCTTTCTAAAAGTGATAGTTTGAACTGTAAAACCTAAGATGTGGGGGAACTTGTTAGCTATGTTTCTCTATTACTCTTTCGATGAATTTCCATCACAAATATAAAATGAGCAGAATTGGCAGGGTGCTTGATGAGACTGTGATTTGGAAGCTTGATTGTGTTTTCTTAACAAGTGTTGAAGCTGAATTCCAACTTTTTTTTATTTGCTCATGGAATGAGCATTTATTGGAGAACCCTGATAGCCCTGGAGATTTGCCTGTATAGGCAGGAAGTGTGTATTCAGTGAGTCAAATGTGTACCCAGCCACCAGCTTGGGAAAAGCAGAAAATAGATATCTAGGACCTCCATCTGAATTGGCATTAGCCTCTTTGCATTTGCAAATCTGGGGCTTAACTCTGTTTAAGGCTTGCACTTCAATATTTTGCTGCATTCAGGAAAACCAGTTTCTTGGGGAAATTATTGCAGGCTACCATCAACTGGGTAGATTTGTTGTATGATGTGTGCCTGTCTGACTATGATGAGAAAGTGCAGGTGTTCTTCTCTTGAACTCACATTAAAACCAAATGCTGCTACTGAATACTGTTAAACACCTATTTGGAAACCCCCTCCCTAATCCTGTAAGCTTCCTTCAGGGATGTTCAACAAGGGCTCAATTTTCCCAAAACCCGTGGAGATTGGAGGCGGATGTGAAGTTTGGATGTAGCTAGCAAACAGCATGGACCAACAGCAGAATGTTTTGCCAATGTGTTCCTCTGTGTGGGAACTCCCAAGAGTGGGCTGGGAAGAGAGGTTGCTACATATTCTATGGCAACAGGCAGCCTATTAATCCAATTGGAGTGCTAACTAAGGGCCATTTATCACTCTCTTTGTGGAGGAAGGTGCCATCACAAAGGATTGCAACATCATACAACGTTACACTTGAGGAGAACCCTCCAATCTCTCTCTGCAATGGTGCACAGTGAGGGATGAGCACCTGCCAGGACATCGTGATGCCAATATCTAGTTTCTGGTTCCTGTCTTTTGGAATAAAACTTTCAGTTTTAGGAGTTAAAATTTTTACGATAGAAAATTGGGCAAATGCATATAAAGTAAGTTTGGAGTCTACTACACTTATAAGAATGGGAGCATGTTGACTTAAGAACTTGACAATTAGGAAAGGAGAAATGTTGACAGTGCATTGCCTATCTGTTCACCTTTTGCTGGAGAGATAGTACCTATGATCATTTTAGCACTGACAGTCCAGCAAGATGCTTTTGTTTTGGGAGTTAAAGCTAAGTTTGTTTGAAAAAAGGTCAGTACAACCTGAGTGGTTATGAAATCAATTACATTCTTCAAGCCAAGGAAGGATCTTTAAATGAGCGATATTTGACCTAAAGTTCATTTAAAGAAAACTCAAAGCAAGCTGTATTGTCATTAGATATATTGAGGTTAGGGAGGTTCTCTGCTTTCAATTTATCGGAATGCTTGTTGAGACAGTTAGTTGTAGCTTAAACCTGGTGTGACCAGTTGTCAGTTCACTGAAAGGAGTCAGCCAAAATAAATGATAGTTAGCTGGATCTGTACTGTATGCATCAGAAAAGCTAACTCAATCATTGCTTCTGTGGAAAATATGTAGGACTGAATTTTAGTGTCAGCTTCATGAAGGATGTGATGAAATTTGTGTGGTGTATTCATGTGTCACAGTCGAAGAGTGTAAGGCATAAGCCATTCAGGACTGAGAAAAGCAAGAATTTCTTCACTGAAAAAGTTGTGTACCTCTGGAATTCTCTCCCACAGGAAGCTGTTGGGGCCAGTTCAACAGATATATTTTAAAGGGAGCTGGATGTAGCCCTTGCAGCTAAAGGGATCAAGGGGTTGGGGGAGAGAGCAGGAATGGGATACTGAGATTGCATGATTAGCCATGATCATATTGAATAGTGGTGCAGGCTGGAAAGGCCAAAGTGCTGAATGGTCTACTCCTGTGCCTATTTTCTATGTTTCTATGTTAATATCATTTTCAGAGTTTAGATTTCAAAATGGGTATATGGGTGTTGGCTACTTTTATGAAGATTTTTATTCTAAAAACAACTAGACCAGATGGTCCTTCTGGGGCTATGATCTATCCACGATGGAGTGTTAATAGAAAATTGTTATTACTGTGATGGTTCATCACAGGTGGGTGAACATAAAACTGTTTTCTGTACAGAATAAAAGGGATTGATTTTATTTTAGAAAACTCAGAGATTGAGCATTCTTAGGAGAGTTCAGATAAGGGTTAGAAGCAAATGTAGTTTCCCTTCTTATGGGAGTGCAGGGCATAGTATATATCGTTTCTACAGTTACATCAGTAGAAATGTTTAGTTTATTTGACCTTGAAACTGGGAGTGTTTGGTTAGAGATCTACAGGTTATTAGAAGCTGAAATGTTTTGTGGGAGATTCATATATGAAGATTCCACAATTCGTAGGACAGAAACTGGGGATAATCAGTTAAGTAGCACTTAAAGATGGACAGATGATTTTTTCTGATTTTATTCCCTGTGTAATATAATTACCTGTCTGACTTTTAATCATTTTGGTATAATTTACTTTAAATTTGGATTTTAAATTAGTAACATATGGATTTTCTGTGAGTTTTGAGTTAATAATTAGCATGTAGATATTTTTGTAGTCATGCTGATTTATTTTGAGACAATTTATAAGGACTACTTTGTCAGCTGAATGAATTTTTGTTCACTTTAGGATTTTATGATTTAGCAATTGTACCACGTTAGAAATTTCTACACTTAGGGTATTTTCAAATTTGGGGTAAACACCCATAAATTAAAGGTAGAGATTTTCATTTCAGTTTTGTTTTGTTTTGGACAGTTCTATAAAGCCCTTGCATGGAGACTAATGTCTAAGGCATGTTACTGAGGAGGAGAGAATATAGTGAAGCTAGATTACCTTAGAATAAGGTGTTAGTGATACTCCCAGATGAAAGCCTGAAAATTAGTTTTTAAGTGTGGATGTTACTGACAACTCCATGAAGAAGCTACTGGAGGTTCCAATCTCTGGCATAAAGTCACAGTTAGCTTAAACTTATCAAGGCTTTTGAGAAGGGATTCCTGGTGTTAGGTACTGTACAGAAGGTGTTGCTTTTTTAAACTTATAAAGCGTATTTGGGATTAATTGGATTATAATTTTACTGCGTGCTAAAACTCTTTCAATTTCTGTTACGAATAAAACAATTTATTCTATTTTGTTTTCATTTCTTTGAATCAACAAACTTCTGTTTTATTGTTCAAATAAATTCTGCAACATTGTATGTTTCTAACTCAATAAGAAACAACTTCATTAAAACCAAAAATGTATCTATCAAGCCAGATCTTAGTCTGGTATCTGACTTCTCTGATAATATCAGTGGAAGCCATAATGTCTGTGACAGATAGTCTCAGAAAGAAGGTTGAAAACTTTGCTTTGCTGTGTGTTTTTAGATCTTTCTAACTGTTCTGTATATTGATAGCTTTATGTTTTTAACTTATCTCTTTGTCTAATAAACTGTTCTGTCATTAAAGTAATTATGTTTCTGTGTCTGATATGTTAACTAGTATGTAAAATATGTGACCCATCAAGCCTGACCTAATTCTGAAATGTGGCTTCAGGTATACCATCAGTTGAGTTCATAAGCAGGAGCTCATCAGAAATTTTAAGTCATTGAATTCAAAAGGGATCCATTTCTCTTAAAAGAGACAAGGGTATGGAGTTTCTTAACATGTTGTGTTGTGCTGAGGTTCACTCCACGTTCTGGATTATCATAGTCACATTGAGTGTGACTAGGAATTTTCTGGGTTTTGAAGATATTGGTGTGGATAATTTGAACTCTTTGACTAAGAGAGTTATCAGATGAAATGAAGGCAGTAGAAGAAGCAGAATATTGTAATGAGGAAATTCTTAAATCAATATTTACAATTAATTAAAGGAAACTGGAAATTAAGTTGCAATCATTAGAATAGCTGAGATAGAGGTGAAAATGAAAAAATCTTGAGTTGGGGAACAGAGAAAAAGAGAAATGAAAAGACTTGAATTGGGAGAAAAGGGGAAGGTAAGAGAAGAGAATTGAAAGTGAAAAGTATTGGAAGGGGGGAATGAAAGAAAAAGAGAATTGGAAATAAGAATTCTTGAAGTAGAATAAAGAGAGTAAAGGAACTACATAGGGTAATGGAAAGGGAGACAGGATTAAAAAAAACTTGAACTCTAAAGGGATAGGATTATTAGGCAACATAAATGAGCTAGAGAAAAAATTGAAGGAAAGAAGTAGTAGATTGGAGGATGATTCCGATTACAATGAGAGGTTTGATTTAACTAAAAATGCACACTTAGTGCCCAAGTTTACTGAGGGTGGAGTCAAAAGATATTGAAAAGGTATCTAGGCTGATGAAGTGACCAAAGATGTTTGGGCTTGAATGTTACAAATTATTTTTATAGGAACTGTTATGACTATAGCAAGTTTATCAGAAGACCAATCTGCAGTCTACAAAACTATTAAGAAAAACAACACTCAAAACATATGAGCCTGTCCCTGGAGCTTATCAATTAAAATTTGTAATGATGAGGAAGAAACCCAATCAGATATTTGTAGAATTTGAAGGAGAAAAGGAAAGGCTATGGGATCAACGGTTTTGATCTTTGAAGTTTGAAAAAAAAAGGGAAATTGTGATCATGGAAGAATTCAGAAATAATATTACTATGAAGCTAAAAGTGTATTTAGATGGACCTCAAGTATCAAAGATCAGAGAAGCAGCAGTTCTGGTAGTCACATATGCAATGTCTTACAAACAGTTACAAATAGGGAGATGGTCTTATGAGAGTCCACAAGGGAATTAAGTGGAATAAGAAATCTGCAGATAGAAGAGGCAACAGTTTCAGGGAACAAAGAGAAGAACACCAAAGTATTAAAGAAGATATGTTAGAACTAAAAATGATTTAAAAAACAACAGACTTTCACTGTAATAATACTGGACGTCAAGCTAAATGCAGTAGTAGGAATGCCTAAGAAATCCTCAGCAAGGGACGCATCAAGAAAGGTAATATGTATGGCAGCTTTGGTGGCAATACGAAAATATACACTTCCTCACTATTTACTAGGAATGAAGAGATAATGCTAGACAATCAAGAGAATTCTTCTGAATATCAATGAAGAGAATCAGATCACTGGAGGTTCTGAATCATTTATCTCAAAAGGAGACCTATTTCCCCATACTTTGAATCAGGGAAGTAAGCCAATAATGATATTGAGAGACACTGGAGTAAATCAGCCTCGGATATTGGCTGATGATATTATTTGAATTCCACAGGGATTAATGAAGGAGAAAATCAGAGGTATATATGGAGGTTACATACCAGGGCTATTGTACAGGGTGGGGTTAAATGGAGAAGGTGTTGCTGAAGTAATGAAGAAAGTCCTATAGAAGGTACTAATTTTATCTTGGGAAATAACCTGGTAGATTCAAAAATATTCACCTCATTGATGGAGGTGGAGAAACCACAGAGGTGAAAGAAAAGACATACTACAGAAGCAACAGACATAATGGGAACTGCAGATGCTGGAGAATCCTTGATAACAAAGTGTGAAGCTGGATGAACACAGCAGGCCAAGCAGCATCCCAGGAGCACAAAAGCTGACGTTTCAGCTGAAGACTACCCATCGTCTCAGCCTGCTCCTGCCCCACCGAACTCATCTCCACCTATCTGGACTCCAATTTCTCCCCTTTGGTCCAGGAACTCCCCACCTACGTCCGTGACACCACCCACGCCCTCCACCTCCTCCAGGACTTCCAATTCCCTGGCCGCCAACACCTCATCTTCACCATGGACGTCCAGTCCTTATACACCTGCATTCCGCATGCAGATGGCCTCAAGGCCCTCCGCTTCTTCCTGTCCCGCAGGCCCGAACAGTCCCCCTCCACCGACACCCTCATCCGCCTAGCCGAACTCGTCCTCACCCTCAACAACTTCTCTTTTGACTCCTCCCACTTCCTACAGACTAAGGGGGTGGCCATGGGCACCCGCATGGGCCCCAGCTATGCCTGCCTCTTTGTAGGTTACGTGGAACAGTCCCTCTTCCGCACCTGCACAGGCCCCAAACCCCATCTCTTCCTCCGGTACATTGATGACTGTATCGGCGCCGCCTCTTGCTCCCCAGAGGAGCTTGAACAGTTCATCCACTTCACCAACACCTTCCACCCCAACCTTCAGTTCACCTGGGCCATCTCCAGCACATCCTTCACCTTCCTGGACCTCTCAGTCTCCATCTCAGGCAACCAGCTTGTAAGTGATGTCCATTTCAAGCCCACCGACTCCCACAGCTACCTAGAATACACCTCCTCCCACCCACCCTCCTGCAAAAATTCCATCCCCTATTCCCAATTCCTCCGCCTCCGCCGCATCTGCTCCCACGATAAGAAATTCCACTCCTGCACATCCCAGATGTCCAAGTTCTTCAAGGACCGCAACTTCCCCCCCACAGTGATCGAGAACGCCCTTGACCGTGTCTCCCGCATTTCCCGCAACACATCCCTCACACCCCGCCCCGCCATAACCGCCCTAAGAGGATGCCCCTCGTTCTCACATACCACCCCACCAACCTCCGGATACAAAGCATCATCCTCCGACACTTCCGCCATCTACAATCCGACCCCACCACCCAAGACATTTTTCCATCCCCACCCCTGTCTGCTTTCCGGAAAGACCACTCTCTCCGTGACTTCCTTGTTCGCTCCACACTGCCCTCCAACCCCACCACACCCGGCACCTTCCCCTGCAACCGCAGGAAATGCTACACTTGCCCCCACACCTCCTCCCTCACCCCTATCCCAGGCTCCAAGATGACATTCCACATTAAGCAGTGGTTCACCTGCACATCTGCCAATGTGGTATACTGCATCCACTGTACCCGGTGTGGCTTCCTCTACATTGGGGAAACCAAGCGGAGGCTTGGAGACCGCTTTGCAGAACACCTCCGCTCAGTTCGCAACAAACAACTGCACCTCCCAGTCGCAAACCATTTCCACTCCCCCTCCCATTCTTTAGATGACATGTCGATCATGGGCCTCCTGCAGTGCCACAATGATGCCACCCGAAGGTTGCAGGAACAGCAACTCATATTCCGCTTGGGAACCCTGCAGCCTAATGGTATCAATGTGGACTCCACCAGTTTCAAAATCTCCCCTTCCCCAACTGCATCCCTAAACCAGCCCAGTTTGTCCCCTCCCCCCACTGCACCACACAACCAGCCCAGCTCTTCCCCTCCACCCACTGCATCCCAAAACCAGTCCAACCTGTCTCTGCCTCCCTAACCTATTCTTCCTCTCACCCATCCCTTCCTCCCACCCCAAGCCGCACCCCCATCTACCTACTAACCTCATCCCACCTCCTCGACCTGTCCATCTTCCCTGGACTGACCTATCCCCTCCCTACCTCCCCACCTATACTCTCTCCACCTATCTTCTTTTCTCTCCTTCTTCCGTCCGCCTCCCTCTCTCTCCCTATTTATTCCAGAACCCTCACCCCATCCCCCTCTCTGATGAAGGGTCTAGGCCCGAAACGTCAGCTTTTGTGCTCCTGAGATGCTGCTTGGCCTGCTGTGTTCATCCAGCCTCACATTTTATTATCTTGGATTCTCCAGCATCTGCAGTTCCCATTATCTCTGTTTCAGCTGAAGCATCAGCTTTTGTGTTCGACAGAAGCAACATCCTGGATTCCTTCCTTGCTGTTTTGTGACTGGTCTCGGACCCATAGAACTTGCTAGGAAGAAGACGAGTGTATGAAAAAGAGTGATTAGCTGGAGATTCAACTATTAGATTAAATTTTCAAAGCTTTAAGCAAAGAAGAATTAAGGTAAGAAGAATGACACTGACATGTTTAGCCCATCTTCTTCATTAGAAATACAATGAACAGATGCTGCATTGAGAGAGTTATGCCAACCAGCCGACTCAGAAATTGACTCTGAATCAACACACATGTGTCGTTATGTGGGAGATAATGTACTAATGAAAAATTGGAGATAAACTTAAATACCACCTGATTAGGAATGGGCAGAGACAATCAGGTAGCAGCTTCATCTGAGTAGCTTAATAAAATCATACGAGTAACTCATGAAATTCCAATGGCGGGTCATTTAAGTTCGAGTAAAACACAGGCTAAGATATTAAAGGGTTTTTATTGGACTGGATTAAATAAAGGCGGAGCCAAATTTTGCCAGATATGACATATGTAACAGAGACTGGGAAACTGCAGACATCAATTAAACCTGTGCCTTTAACTCTGATATCAGATTTTGAAGGACTATTTAGCAGCATCTTAACAGCATCTGTGCCGGGCCCCTATCTAAAACATGGAATGGAAATCAGAATATTTCAATAACAATGGATGTTTCAACAAATTTTCCCCAGGCTGTATCTTTTAGAAAAATTACTTCAAGTTGGTAGTGGAAAAGTTAGTTCAATGTTTTGCAGGATGTGGATTACTCAAAGAAGTACGATTTGACTGAAGTCCAAATTTTATCTCACAGCAATTCAGAGAAATAATGAATAGTTTAAATGATAAATAGTTTAGCTTAAATGGTGAATGAAAACTTGATCTTTCACTTATCAGCCACAATCTTAAGATGTGTTGAAAAAATGGTATGAAATTTGTTGCGTTTGACTGTCAACTTCATCAAATTTCACATGTGGAATGGCCCTTTAAAGACTAGAATTTAAATTCACTGATGAGGGTCATCATCACACCATTTCAAGTTCGTTGGTCAGGAAATAATGTGGGTATACACTTGTTTCATTTAAAAGCTACTGACAGACAGGCAGCGCTTAATTCAGGATTTCCTACATGTTGCCGGAGGCATTGCCTCCACCAAATTCCCCAGCTCCCAACTTGTCAGAAGCTTCACACCCAGACCATTGCTCTTTGAAAAGTTCAATAATTTTGATTAAACACAACTGTTGTCTCTAAAGAGTTCAGTATTTATAATTATTGATAATATTGATTAAACAATGCATGTTTACCATGGTTACCACAAACAAGTCTCCATGTTTGATATGGTAATCAAACTAAAGGTCATCAACAGTAGACTACTACTGAATGCAATAAATTGTGCTGAAGTTCAAAGATTTTAATGAGTGTTAATTTAATCACTAGAGGGAGCTGTGTGATCAAAAATCAAATATTTTGATGTGATTCTCTTCAATTCTTCAATGAAATTATTGTGTGAATTTTATTATGTGAATATTATAATTCAAGTAAAGTCAGAGCATGGTTCTACATCTAGATATTTGTGGACATTAGTACAAAAGAGTTGAATTATAAAAAAAGTGGGCATTGAGAACAACAAAACTCAAACAATTGGCCTCCTTGACCCTGCTCCATGCCATCACTATAATAATTTGGAAGTGATCCTCATCACCGAGATTTATGAAGTCTTGTTCAGTGTGGGTGCTTCTGGCTGTACTTGAGGTGACTCATATCGACAATGTCTCCTCTACAGTGCCAGGCGTCTTCCATCCTCCATTAGAAGCAGATGGGTTAAACTTGCTTTGGTGGAAAAATTTGTCTTGCAAAGCGGCTTTTGAAAGAATCCAATTAAGGAGTGGTGCTGAGTTTAATTACCACTGTTACCAAGCTAAGTGCTTATTTTCCCAGAAAATGTTTGCATTACTGAGTGAAAAGGAACTGAGATCATATCTGTGTGATTTACTAGAACTGGCTCTTTTGCTGGCAAGTGTGTATTTGGATCTAAAAGAATAAGAAAACTTCTGTTATGCAGGAACCTCTGTTTTGCAATGTGTGTGACAATGTTGATCCTATTGGAACTGATAATGGTTCAGAAGGACAGTGAATTGTGTGGCAAGAATTGGAGAAAAATTGGGAAGCCCCAGTTTTGTGGATGCTTCGTCGACCATGAGGAAATATTGCATTGTGGTAGGAATGAAATCTATTTTCCTAAATTTTGGATTTTACTGTTCTTATTAATTTATTTCTAACTGTTTTCCTCTTTTCAAGAAAGCACAGTGTGATAAAGGGATTGATTCTGTTCTGAGCATTGAACTTGGGATCTTTTATTATCTGTAGAGTTCCAAACAGTTGGGTCCTTTAGACTTTTTAAAGGAAGTTACTTTGAAAAGAGAAAGAGCAGCAATCAGGAGGATGGGACTGAGCAGATTGCTTCCTGTGGAGTAAAACATTAACATCGCTATGATTGTTAGAATGGCCTGTTTCTTTACTGCAATATTCCACGATCTATTTTAATGAAGATTTGCTGGCAGCTAGTTCACCACACATTTGTACATTGTATAATCAGGGAGGCGATGGCCTGTTAATCCACAGACCTAGATAATGCTCTGGGGACGTGGATTCAAACCCCACCAGGGCAGATGGTGCAATTTGAATTCAATAAATATCTGGAATTAAGAGTCTAATCATGGCCAAGAATCCATTGTCAATTGCTGGGAAAAATACACCTGGTTCACTAATGTCTTTTAGGGAAAGAAAATGCCATCCTTATCTGGTCTGGACTACATGTGACTCCAGACCCACAGCAACGTGGTTGACTCTTATCTGCCCTTTGGGCAATTAAGAATGGGTGATAAATGCTGCCTAGCCAGTGATGCCCTCATCCTGTGCATGAAACAAAAAATCTACATTGATACTGTGGGCTTTGTGAATTTATGGCTGGTATTTTAACATGCACGAGTCAGTGAACATGGATATGGGTTGAAGGTTAACTGGCCAAAAAGTGGAAACATATCAAGGAGTTGATTTCAAATTTGGCTTATGCTGGGGCAGAAGGAAAGAAGAGTCCAATCAGCGAGAGGAACCCTGACACCAAAACTGAACCAAAAGCATCAGGAATGGACCATACCATTCCAACCCTACATTGGATCAAATCCCTACTTATAAGGAGTGAAAGAATAAACCTATGAGTGAGTGGAACCTCACCCACAATCATGGACCACACACACTAGGTTTGGATTCTCCTAATCCCTCCACCCTGTGGTGTAGGTATCACTGAGCAAGGATCTAAACTCATGTCCTGGTAAATTTATCAGTGGTGGACCTCAGAATTTTAAATCAGCCTTGATTGAAAAGCAATCTTTAGAACAATCAAGCTGTAAACAGATGCTAGATTTGATCGATTATTGGAGACATATCAATTATAATGCCATAATCTATTAATAAGTAGTGGGATTGGGATTTATTGGCAACCTCACATAAGGAACTATTTCCTCCTCAGCTGTGCCTGGGTAAAATAAAGATTGAAATATAACATTTAAGTTGGAAAATAGAAACCAACATTTGTCAGTCTAATGATAACGAGGTGTAGAGCTGGATGAACACAGCAGGGGGTCTCGGCCCGAAACATCAGCTTTCCTGCTCCTCTAATGCTGCTTGGCCTGCTGCGTTCATCCAGCTCTGCACCTTGTTATCTCAGATTCTCCAGCATCTGCAGTTCCTACTATCTTTGTCAGTCTTACTCTTACTTTAATCAAATAGTCTAAATTGCATTCTCTATCACATTCCAAAATCCGCTTATCCACATTTCTAATCTAATCCTGAAAGTTAACATAGCTGCTGATTCAACCACAAATCCTGGAAATGCATTTCATAGCCCCTCAGCTCTCCATAAAGTCACTGTCCTCCATCTAAATCTCTTGCATTTAATTAAACATCTATGGACCCTCATTCTAGACCCTTCAACTATTAGAATAAACAGCTGTAGATTATCTCATCCTTTCATAATGGTAAACAATTGTATCTACTCCTGCCCTAAGCTGCGTTGTTTTAAAGAAAATACTGCCAACTTCATAATACTAAGCAGCACCCGAGTGAAAAGAAACAGAAAATGTGGGAAATCGAAAGCAGCTCAAGCAATATCAGTAGAGAGTGAAGCAGACATAACTTTGAGATTGGTGACCTTTCAACAGACTGGGAAATGTGATAGATTTTATGCAGGGGCAGTAAGAATTAAAAGGAAGATCTGTGATATCTGGAAGATAATGAAGGAGTTGAACGTACAAGACCAAAAGGACTAGGTCAAGTGCAGAAACAAAAAATGCATCGGAGGACACATGAATACCAGAATGATGAACAGATGCTGTCTGAAAACAAAGAAATGGGAAATTGAGACTTAAATGCCAAAATCAGCAAAGGAGAAGAAAACAATGGGAGTAGGGATTGCAGCCTGAAATTGTTGAACCACCATTGAGCCAAGCAAGTGTGGAATGCCAGTCAAAAGTTGGACTGCTATTCCTTTAGCGTTTTTTTAAATTAATGATGCATAGGTCCTTTTCTAATACATAAACTTCCATCCAGAAGTCTGCACCCAAAAATAATATACACATTATTTTAACTGGTGTCTTGAGGTTTTGTTAATTCTTGGCATTTACATCTGCAGCTTTTGTGCTAAACTTTTGAATTCTATTTATTTAATGACCCTTATCAATGGGAGATGCAGCCTTAAGAACTTAAACATCCAAATTTCTCTGCTCTTCCACACCACTGAATCTACCTCCACTCAGTGCTTCATCATTGTCTTTTATTAAAACCAAAATGCATCTTCTCAATTATTAACAATTGCATTTGTCACTCTTGGCACTAGCACCTAGATGTTAAGAAGATGACTTTGCAGGATCAGTAAGGTGTTTGTCATTGTCATTTCTGTTGCCTTTGTCAATGCCAAGTTTACCATCTGGTTTCATTCCTCTTTGGAGACTTTTAGCAGTGATCCAACAGACTGGCTTTGGCTGTTTCGGAGGAGGGCAATTAAGAGACAACCACATTGCTGTGGGTCTGGCGTCACCTATACACCAGACCAGGTGAGGACAACAATTTCCTTCTCTAAAAGACATGAGTGAACCAGTGGGATCTTTTCTACAAATGTGCCATGATTATCATTAGGCTTTTAATTCCAGATTTTTAAAATTCATTCTGCCCAGATTGGATTCCAATCCATGTCCCCGGAACATTACTCGGGTTACCTGGATAACAAAACCAGGGTCTTTGCAGTTCAATGTAATGAATTAAATGCAATTCCACGAAACTCATAGGTCGTTTCATGGGCTATTTGAGATGGTTAACATGGAGTCAGCTAATCACTTCAAGGTAAAGTACTGGAGGGAGAAGCGAAGACAAGCTGAAAGTAGGAATTGACTAACACGGAAGAAGAAAGAATGCAATAGGACAAACCAAAAATAGTAGATCCTGGAATCACTTCGGAAAAGGATCCGAGTTCATGGTAATGATTGTTCGGGAGCCTGTCCGAAAAACGAAACTCACTCTCGGTTATTGTGATCGTTCGGAAATGGCCCGAATCCCGAAGGTGTCGCTGTTTGGTCTGTAATTGGCGGGGCTGGGTGGGATGGGAGGAAGATGTTTAAAATCAGGCAGAGAGCCATCAAACCGAACAGCAAGAGGACAGGACAGCGGGAGTGAATCAACCCAGCTCCATCTGACTGTCTCTCCGGACCGTAGGAGCCACGTTTTCCGAAGGATTTACAATACAAACAATGGGCTATAGGGAATCGTGTGCCCTGTATTGGGCAGAATTTTGGGATTATGAAACTCCCAAAGTTGTAGTGGTTAAAAACCGAACTTTAGGAATTATCTACAGAATTATCCAACTTCTTATCATCTTATACTTTGCTGTGTAAGTACATCCTAGACTTGAGGCTGTTATCATAAAGGTTGGGGCGAATACATTGCCCCCAAGAGAGCCCACAATGTTTATTTAGCATCCATGAATTTGATTTTTGAATCATCAGTATTGAGATATCGTGTGGAGACAATTAATTAGTTTTTAATGTGTTTTCTCAAACTGGAGCCTGCTTTAAACTTGTTACCGAGTAATTTTCAAATCTTCGCCAATTGCAGGATTTTTGTTGTGATTTCTGATTTCTTTAGCATTAAGAATCTTTTCTGAAGCCGGATTGTATTTAAGGATCAATCAGGAGGTCGTTGGCGTTTCAATTCCAGGAGCCGAGACTCGGCTCTTTGATCTGTAAATTTCGGGATTAATCGCAAATTCCAGGGTTTACTCTAACATGTGCAGTTTCAGGATAAATATTTGGGTTTCATGAGATCTTTTTCCTCAAAGTATCAAAGGGAAGTCTCGTTCTTTTTATAATTTATCGCGTCGGGTCCTGTGAACAGGAGTTACCTTGTGAAATATTGCCAACGATCTGGAGGAGAATGCCGTTCTAGAGGTTCTGCTGCTGGATCGCATGAGGCAGAGTTCGCCTTTTCGCATCTAAGGCGGAATAACCTTGGTCAAAATAGTAGAAACAAAAGCAGAAGTTGTTGGAAAAGCTCAGCCGATCTGGCAGCATCTGTGAAGGAAAAAAAATCAGAGTTAATGTTTCTGATCTGGTGACCTTTCCTCAGAAACTGGATCCGAAACGTTAACTCTGATTTGTTTTTTCATCACAAATGCTGCCAGACCTGCTGAGCTTTTCATGCAAATACAATCTAAGCAGGCTGGATGAGTATGTGAGAAGGAAAAGTTTAGAGGGATATGGGACTAGGTCTGGTCAGCGTCGACCAGCTGGACTGAAGGATCTGTATGACTCTTTGACTGTAATTGCTGCTTGTCTGATTTGACACCAAGTAGCTATTTCTTTAGGGCATTGCTTGTTAAGGTATGGCTTGTTTGGATTTGAAGGCAATGTTTTTATTTCCCATTTCGTTATCACGATTTCCTACAACCTGACTACGAAGGTGTGGCGGAGCTTAAGGACCGGCCAAGAGTTTGAATGGATTGTGGGTGTAACACATTTATGAAACCACCTATTTATTTTCAGCTTCTGCCAACCTCTTATAATGAACAGAGAGCGTACCCAATGTTAGATACCTGTATCTGACTGTGGTGGCCAGCCGTCCTGTGTCACCATTCCTGCTCCATATCGTGCTTTTGATCTCCCCTACGGTGAAAGCATGTTTTTGTACCTTCACCCTATCAAGCGTATTCATTGTCTTAAAGACCTTTTATGAGCCAATCCTCAGTCTTCACACTGCAGAAGGAAACAGTCCCAACCTGTAAAACCCCTTAAAAAAATTCAGAAGTTAGAACTAGTATCGCGTTTTTTTTCCTGTTTTTACACAATCTCCAGTATGTCAGTATCTTTTTATACAATAATAAGACCGGAGCTATTCATAGTGATGCGTGTGGTCTAACCAAGATTCCATACAAGTTTGCGTAATGTCTCTGCTTTTTAATTCTCAAAAAAACTCCCAGTGTTCAGTTTGCCTTTTGATTTTACACATTTTCCCAGCCTATAGGTCTGAGTAGTTCCCTAGAAATCTTTGCCCTATTTAGACACGCGCAGCAGCTTGAATGTGGGGCAATGTCGAAAGGAGCTTCACTAAAGAATAGAAAAATAATTGATATTTATGTATAGATATTTGTTACTGATTAAAGGCTTCAAAGTGCAGAGATAAAAGAAACGGTAGTGAAACCAGCAAACAAAAATGTGTCTAATGGGGGGATGACTGCAAGCAATTTGATCTTTTGCAGTGCAATCACACCACAGTAGTGCATTAAAATGAATCTTTTGAAAGTTATTAACATGGTTTTGGTGGGTCTCAAACTGTTGCAACAGTTTTTGATTAATGGGGCAGCTTACCGATGGTTTGTCAACTGGCCATTGTAAACAATACAAGGAGCAATTGGCCTTGATCATTTCCAGTGACGTTAGCAGGGGTGGTAGTTTATCATTATATAACATATTAGATGGTTTACCAAAGATAAGAGATAATGGGAACTGCAGATGCTGGAGAATTCCAAGATAATAAAATGTGAGGCTGGATGAACACAGCAGGCCAAGCAGCATCTCTGATGAAGAGAGCTCTGATGAAGGGTCTAGGCCCGAAACGTGAGCTTTTGTGCTCCTGAGATGCTGCTTGGCCTGCTGTGTTCATCCAGCCTCACATTTTATTAGATGGTTTACCAAGATGTTTTATATTGCAAAGTTATTTTTTTCTATTAAACCAAGTTCAAAGTTTTTAGTAAAACTGTGAAAAGATCTGATTTCTTAAAGGATATCTGACAGCATTTATGTTTCTTCATGGCAATGTAGCAAACGACTTCAGTTTAGCAGGATGTGGAAAACAGTCGAAACATAACGGAAAAAGAAATAGCTGTACAGAGAGAAAATAGATGAAGGCAAGCTTTATCAAACTCCCAGCAGAGTTTTGAATGGAGAACAAAGAATGTAGAAGAGTACAGCACTAGAATGAGCCCTTCAGCCCATGATTTAAAAACAAAAGTTGCCGGAAAAGCTCAGCAGGTCTGCCAGCATTTGTGACTGGGAAAAAACGTTAACGTTTCGCGTCCAGTTTCAGAGGAAGGGTGACCTGATCTGAAACGTTAGCTGATTTTTTTCAGATGCTACCAGATTGGCTGAGCTTTTCCAACAACTTCTGTTTCTTTTCTCTGATTTACAGAATCCACAGTTCTTTCAGTTTTCCTTTGGCCCATGATGTTGTGCAAATTAAACTAATCCCTCCTGCCTGCCCTTGGTCCCATCTCTTCATTTCTTGCATATTCATGTGCTTATCTAAAAGCCTCTTAAATTCCCCTATTGTACCTGCCTCCAACACCATCCCTGGCAGCATGTTCCAGCTACTTACTACTCTCTCCGTTAAAAAAACAAACAAACCTGCCCTTCACATCTCCTTTGAACTTCCTCCCTTTCACCTTAAACGCATGCCCCTACCTTTAAACGTTTCAGTTCAGGGAAAAAAGGGCTCTCGAAGGAGCAGTTCATAATGTGGCTGTGCTTCTCCACGGGGTGATGTTGCCGCCTGCAGCAGTAACTGCAGTTATCTGCCACAGCTAGCACGCTGTTTCCTTGGGACAGCTAAAGTTCTCCCTCAACATGCTCCTCATCGGCATTGCCATTGACTCCTTTGGGTTGTAACAAGAGACTGCTTCATATAATTTCATGTTTACTATATTTTATAAATATTGGAGAATACGTTAAACTGCTAGCAGTACAGTTCTTACTTGAAAATTGGCTTTTGAAATTCTGAAAAACTTAGTTATTCATCTGAATCAATTTCCTGGCAGGTCTTGAATGGGCACTCAATACTCACAAACACAACAAGTACAAAGTTGGATAAAGTCTCCTATGCCTGCAGTAGGATGTCTGCTCAGCTTTCAAGAAGAGGTGGCAAATGCCACACCCAGGTGTTGAAAAGACTAATTTGCAACACTACAAGATACAACTCAAACATTTAATTGCATTTATTCATTTCAATGGATCTTTGTGTTTTCAAGCCTACCTCTCCACTGAGTTCTGTTGCAGGACTCTTTGTGCTAGTTTCTGTTCTGGAAACAATTTCAATGGTATTGACTCCAATGTGAGTTGTTTGAACTAATGTAGAGTAACAGTCATAGAAAACTGAAAATTTTATGCATGCGAAATTGACTGCACTGTGCGTGGAATATGCATCCAAAGACATTGACCAAGTTTGTTTCAAATAAAGTTTTGGGTCTTAACTGTGTCTAAACTGAAATAGATTTAAAGTCAAGGAAAGCAAAACTGATGCAAAAGGGCCCATGTGGTGATTGCACCTAGTTCTATCACTGTGGAATGACAGCTGTGTAGTAGGAAAGGCAAGAGTAAACTGGTTTTATCCAGACTGTAATGCTAATACATTCTCCACTGACTGCAAGATGCAACAGGACATGTCATTCTGTGAGACAGGAACAAATGACAGCCACTTTTTTGAAAGTGTCAAGAATAGCCAGTATTGGATTAATTTAACTGAAGCTTATAAGCTACCATCAGGAGAGAAAGATGAAATAGCCTCCACGTGTTGCTGTGAGTTTGGTTAACCTAAGAGAATTAATCACTTGTGTTTCTGATTTGTGCAGGTATGTTTTCATTATTCAGAAATCATACCAAGAAAGAGAAAATGCTCCAGAGAGTTCAGTCATCACCAAGATGAAAGGAATTGGAATGTCAAATTCATCCATGGGAATGAAAATATGGGATGTGGTAGAGTATGTTCATCCACCAGAGGTGAGACCTGGAGAGTATTCTTTCCACTGAAGAAATCAAGTCTTGCAGGTTTACATTTCTATGGGCACTTCCATGTCTTTGGTGTTTTCAAGTGTCTATTCTGCATGTGACAGCCAGGTGCTTTGTACTGAAATGATGCTCAAATTATCGAGAAAATAAGGACCAAATAGAAAGCAACTGCCCACAGTGGGTGGGACCTTCCAGCTATGTAATTGATCAGGGGCAGGAGCATTGGGTCAAATTTAATACCTTCTCCCATGGCAGGTTTGGTGGGCAGGGGGCATTTAATCATATAGGAGGTTGGTGGGCGGCAACCACACTATCTTTCCATCCCCGCCCTGATTATGTCTGTTCCCATCCTCCTGCTTCCATTGCTGGCATTCATTCAGGGATGGGTGAGAGACTGGCTGTAAGGGATAGCTGAAAAGCAAACTCTGTTAATGACCGAGAGCTTCTCCTCCTACCCTTGCTACTGAGACCCCCTTCATGGTATCACTCACATGCACCCACATCCATCGACAATTCTTTGATTTGGAATGGTGTGGTGTCAGAGTGGCACTACTCACGGTGAAGAGCTGGTAAGTGGCCAGCAGCTCTTACTCAGCAAATGGAAGCTCTGCCCCCTGAGATTCTTGATTCTGGTGAGGGCCTACTGTACTATTATTGATGTTTAATTTGACTGGCCTTCTCAAAAAGAGGTGATGTATGCAGGATCATCATTACTTCCAGTAATTTTAAGTAGGCTGGAACGAGGATATATAATTGTCATTCGGTGATTTTTAAGTCAAGAGAAAAATTGATAATGAGTGCATTATTTTGTGTTGTTACATGAAAACTTTAAAATTGATTAAACAAAGTAAGTTTGATCGCAGACAATTATCACATGCCCAGTCAGAGCCCAATTTTAACCCATCCACTTGCACAGTATTAAAATTGACCCATTTTTGTTCCTCTAGTAATCTTTCGGTAGTGCATTGAACTCAGTCTGCAGTGTGTGCTCAAGACCGGATGCACACCATCACAGAACTGAGGCTAACACCTACACTTATAAATTTCACAGGAATATTTTCACCATGATTTATGTCATTTATAAGTTAGAAGCTTCATGATAAATGAATACATACCATCCACATGGCTCATCACACACCTTCAGTGTACAAAACCTTCTTTTAACAGAGGAAAGGGACTTATCCCTCACCTGTATTGAATGAATCCCATGTCTCCTGATGGAATTCCTGTGATTTCCAAACTGCTGTTGTGGAACCCTAGTGCTTCCTAACGGCATTGAACTGTGTATTTCTCACCTTTTTTGTTCTAGGGTCGAGATATTTTCAGCATTACTGTGCGAACTATAACCACACCATTGCAGAGGCTGCAAACCTGTCCTGAGGTAAGATTGAAGGTTTATTAGACTGAGAGGCCTCAAAATCCCTTTGTATGGGAGTGGGGAAGGAGGCTGCACAAGGGGGTCTGTTAGTCTTCCTTGTCTGAGATGATAGACTGCTGGTCACAGACCTCCACTATCAAAATAAAACTCCAAAAGCACCCTCTGCCTCCTGTTTGGATCCAAAATTGGCTTCCAATTTGCTAACATGGACCCCATGGGTTCTCACCTTCTGGACCAGCCTTCTATGTGGGACCTTGTCAAAGGCCTTACTAAAGTCTATGTTTGCCAAATCCTGTCAAATGATATTGAAATCAGCCTTCACCCCAATTTAGATGCTTAATTTCTACACTATCCTTATCCCTTTCCATAATGACTTTGAAACTTGCAGTTACAGTCACTACTCCCAACATACTCGTCTGCTGAAACTTCAACTGATTGATTCCCAAGGATTGAGTCCAGCACTGCTTCATCTTTAGCTCGACTATCTATGTACTGGCACAAAGAGCTCTCCTGGTTGCACTTTCAAAATTCCACCAGTCTGATTCTTTCACACTGTGATCCCTGTTAATGTGAGCATAGTTGAAGTCCCCTACAACTATAACTGTTTTCTACAATCCCAGCAAGGTACTCACTCCTTTTTTTTATTTCTAAGCTCGTTTAAGACACTTCTAAGACATCCTCCCTCATTACTGCTGTGATGGTTTCCTTTATCAATAATGCTATAGCCCCACTTCCTGTACTTGCGCTCTCCCACTCATCCTGCCTGAAACTTCTATACCCTGAAATGTTAAATAGCCAGTCTTGTTCTTCCTTCAACTATGTCTCAGTGACTGTTAAAAATATCATATTCCCATGAGTTAACTAAACATCATCTGCCTAACGAGTCAAGCTCCTTGCATTAAAATAGATACAATTTAGCTTTCTGGACCTCCATGTGCTTTATCCTGCCCATGTCTTTTCCACCTACTGGACTGTCCTGGCATTCCTCCTCCATCTGATTAGGCTTTGCTTCTGACTTGACATCTGCTCTGGGCTCTGTCCCCCTGGCAAATCAGTTAAAAAACCCCCCAGCCCTGTCACTGAACTGAATTCATTGTCCTTAAAGTTTGATGCTATCATTCTAATGTTCCAAGAGATTATGAATGGTCAGTTGACTAAATAAAATTTTTATATCTAAATATTCATCATTCATTTGAATATTTGTGGCATAAAATTTGAATCTTGATCCGACTGTGGAGGGTAATCCATATCTTGCAAAATAAAGGACTGATTTCTTCAATATCACTTCTATAATCTTCCACAAATGCACTACCTCAGGAAATCTTGTCATAGCATCTGTACTTGCTAATAGACAATGATTCCCACTCCTGGTCTTACATAAGGGTCCAACACAATGCATTAAGAGTCCACTTTGAAAGCTAGCAACAAAATCAAATGTACACATTTAATTGATGGTTGAGGTTTTCCCATTACCTGAAAATAGCAGCATGGCTGGAAATATTTACCCCATTGGTGGGTAATCCTGGCCAATGAAAATGTTTTATTATCTTATTCTGTATTCTCCTAATATCTAAATGATACTATGATATTCAGATGCAACTACCACCTGATGGACTATAGATCATTTTTTTCATCAGCTGGCATTTGAGATGGTTTACATTTCCTCATGGATAGTTTGTCTTTTAAAATAATAACACACAAATGAATAAAATTAAACAGAATTATATATATAATGTTTGTATGTGTCAGTTTGGAAATTTCTATCATAAACAGCAAAATGAAAAGAAATTTCCTTCTCTTTCCTCAGCAGGATGCTTTACTCAACCCGAGTGAAGTATCACTCCTACCTTAACTCCTTAATTTCTTACTTTACTTAATAGTTGAGATGGCTGCATTTCCTTTTGATGTCTGTCTTTCTATATATTCACCAGATATGACTGTCTGTATTTCTGCAGCTCAGATGGCCTGGAAACTTCTTTCCAGTTCTGACAGCATGGGGGCTTTTTGAAAACAAAACCAAAACCATCTTTCTGCTGGAATGAAACATTTCTTCTGAACTCACCCTGCTAGTGATCCTGATTATCTGTTCCTGTAGGTTATAAAACTCAACTTAGTAGACACCTAGGAATTAATTATCAAGATAAGCTGAATACCTTGACCAGCTAAGCCGTATAATATTTGTGTAAAGGCTATTTTAAGCACAATGTTCTCAATCTCCATGCCAGACTTAAATGTAACAGTTGACATAGTGTTAATTATGAAGAATCTTTTGCATTTTTTCCATACACAAGCTCATGACCACATGCAAACGTAAGATAGAGATTGCACACTCATCCTCAAGGAACTCACTGTCACAGTGATTACAAGTTTGCCTGGCTCTCTTTTAGCAGAATATTCCTTCATTAACAAACATAAATGTGTTCTTTCACCTTTTGCAGCCTTCTTCTGTACCCCCTACTCCCACTTGCACTTGCAGCCTTCTATTGCCCCAACTTGTCTTTGCATCCTCCTTCTGTCCACTTGCAGCCCCTCTTACCCTATGTGCTGCATGTAGGTACCCTATGTACCTGCACCGCCCAAGTAGCTCTTTATTCCACACCATTCACAGGAGAGTACATGCTGCCACTGAAGATGTTTGTCCATAACCCTTGAATGGTCATTTCTCTATTTTATTGGTTTTAATGAAGGATCTCAGATATAAAATTAATCTGTCTTCTCTTTTGTCATTGTTATACTTTTCAGTGCTTTCAGTTTTTCTTTCAAACAGCCACTGTTTGTATTTCTTTTCTTGTAATTGGATGTTATAGAATCTTAATACATTCAAATATTATTCCGTGAATTGTAGTTAAATTGTGACTAGTTGACATTTTATGACTGCTTTCCCAATTTATAAACTTTTTTCAGTTAAAGAGAAGTAAAGCTTTTATTTAGTAAAACTACTTTTTTCTCTATTAAATTCTTAACTAGAATGACAAAGTTCCTGGATCTAGATGCTCGTCTGACTCAGATTGTCTGGCTGGAGAAATGGAATTACTTGGAAATGGTAAATATGAATGGGCTAATCTGAGAAGGGGTTGGGCAGGACAGCAAGGATAGGGTGTCATTGGAGACAGAATGAGCTATGCAATCAATATTTCATTTTACATTGTAGATGACAGTAATCTTTTAGATTATTATCTGTTCAGTGGGATGTGAGTTGAGCAGTTTGTCACATTGTAAGATTCAGGAAATTTACCATTGAATGCTCAGCTTGACATTGCTGTCCTTGTGGATTTGGGAATGTGCTATGCTTAAGAATGACTTTTTGACTCTTTGATTCTGAAAATGTCTGTCTTGTTGAGCATTTTCCCTTCCCCTTGAAATCTATGGTTACTAACACCCTCCTCAAAGAAAACTTCAGGTTCTTGTGAAATATATTGCTGTATCCAACATACCTTTGCTCTTAAAGGCCCTATAATGTGCTATGGTCTTCGAAACCAGTACTCCTCTCTTTCCTAGAGTTTGATTTGCTCCAATCAATTTCCATCCTTTCACAGGACTGAAACAGCCTTTATCAGCATCACAAATAGCATCTTATGTGACTGTGACCTTTGTTAATTATCCCCCAAATTCCTCTCAACTTGTGTGTTGTTTTAGACATGGTTGGCCATATCATCATCTGCCAAATCCTGCCGTCTTTCGCTGTACTCTGTGGGACTACATGAGTCCATTCTTATTTATCCATATCTAGAGGGTCACCTGTAATGGCTCCTCCTCCTGCTCCTGAATGATTGTCTGTGTATCTTCAATGCCATCTCATTTCCCATTTACAACACCCCCGTTGATCTTACCTGAAAACAGTTCCAACAGACGTGTTGATAGCACCCAGCTCTACATTGCTACCACTTCTGACTCCTCCACTGTTGCTAAATGATCACATTTTTTGTCTGATATCCAGTACTGGATGAGTCAAAATTTCCCCAATTAAATATCAGGAAGACCAAAGCTATGGCCATTGGTCCCCACCACAAACTTTCTTCCATGTCCACTGACTTCAACTTTTCCCCAAATCAAACCACTTACAATTTTGATGCCATTTTTTATTCTTAGATGTTCCATTTCCATATGCTACCATTTCTGTAACATTGCCCAATACCATCTCTGCTTCAGCTGCTGAAACATTCTCATTTATTCCTTTGGTAACTTTGCATTACTATATTCTAAATCTCACCTTGTGGTCTTGCTTTGTAAGCGTGAACCAATCCAGAATTCAGCTGTTTTCTCACCAAGCCTTGCTCATCTGTCACTCTATGCTTTTGACCTGCATTGGCCCCTGGTTCAGCAGCACTTCAATTTTGAAATTGATCATCCATGTTCAAAGTACACCATTTCACCCTTCTCCATCTCTATCGCTTCCCTAATCGTGACAAGTCTCCAAGGTTCTCTATGCTCTTCTAATTTTGGCCTTTTTGTGCATCTCCTGTTTCAATTGCCCTGCTATTGTTGGCTATGCTTTGAGTTGCCAAGGCCATAAGCTCTGGGATTTCTTCACTAAACCCCTTGGCCTCTCTGTCTCTTCTCCTTTTAAGACATGGCTCAAAAAATCCTCTTTAACTAAAGTACTGTCCTAATTGTATCAGAGACAATGGGAACTGCAGATGCTGGAGAATCTGAGATAACAAAGTGTGGAGCTGGATGAACACAGCAGGCCAAGCGGCATCTGACATTTTGGGCCTAGACCCTTCAACAGAAAAGCTTTTCTGATGAAGGGTCTAGGCTCGAAACGTCAGTTTTTGTGCTCCTAAGATGCTACTTGGCCTGCTGTGTTCATCCAGCTCCACACTTTGTTATCTCTACTGTCCTAATGTCTTTTTTGTATGGCTCAATGTCAAATTTTATTTGATACTACTTACATGAAGTGTGTTAGTGTTTTAGTATGTTAAACGTGCTATATCATTTTTGTTGTACTTGACCAAAATTGACCTAGATTTTTAATTTTTTTTTGGTTTGGATGTTGCTTGCATATTATGCCACCTCTGGAATGCCCTTTTAAAGTATTGATATATTCCCAGGAATCCCTATGCCATTTGTCAAAAATGGTGTCAGCTCTTTAAAGGAAAAGCATGTTAGGAAACAGAACTGTTTCATCCCAGCTGAAACATTTGATTTCCTCCGCTGTCATTACTTTAACAACTGAGTTTGAATAACCAATATCTTAGTAAAAGAGATTAATTTAGAAATGTGGGCTCTGATTGAAATTGTTAACAATGGTTTTCCCGTGCAGGCGTGAAAACTGGGAGATGTGTAACATATCATGATTCGATAAAGACCTGTGAGATTTATGCTTGGTGTCCAGTGGAGAACAGATTATCAATAAGGTAGCATTAAAAAGTTTATTGGTTTCTGCTTACTATTGGTCATGCGTGTAGGTGCCACACTGTTTAAATGGACAAATAGGAGTAGCTCGATATTAGTTATTTCAATCTACATTTACTCAGCACTGGGCGGCTGTAATACCGGGCGGATGAAATGGAATGACCTTGACACTTATACCCCATGTGGAATTAAGTCTTGGCCTCACTCAATGCTGAGTCCAAAATAAACCTGGTGCAAGGCATGAAAGTTTTAGTTAATAGAATGCTGCTGTATTAAATTGAAAATAAGAGGTTAAAAGAAACACACCTTGTGGAGTAATGAGCAGATTCCTTCAGCAACATAGTATTTTTTTAATTGATCCTCTTTGAGCTGTGGAAGTATTTTATACTGATCTTGGCACTTGTTGTAGCCACACTAACTTCCAGTTTCCCATCCAATAACTCCTTCAAACTCAGTGCCCAGAAGGAAGTTTAAGCAACTTTAATATGAGAGGACTTCTGCAGTGAAGCAGTCACTGGAGTTCTGATATTTTTGGAGGCAGCAGAAATCTTGGGATGTATGGGAAGGGGAACAGTTCTCTGCAAGATTGCAGATTGCACTTAGGAAACACAACAAATTACATAAGTGGACAGAGGATGCTACAAAGTTACAATGGACAGTTTAAGTAACAAAGTGAATACTTAAAACAATAACCTACTGACTTAAGAACTTATTATGGAAGCATACATGGTTATCCTTTCTCAAAGTAAGAAGGATAATTCCAAAGGTTTTCTACATGGCATGAAAATGGGAATTGTAGAGGTGTAAAGGGATTTAGATGTCCATGTGTATAACTTACTAAAAGCTAACACACACACCTACAAAAATAAAAGTAGGCCTGTAGAATGCTGGTCTCTATCTCACGTGTTAGGTTATGAAAGTGTAGTAATGAACTTTTCAGTTATGATGGCATATCAGGATCAACACCAAACCCTGGAAAGTTGTCTTGAGTTTAAAAGGAGTCGCTGGGCAGCTATGCCAAACTGATACTAGGGTTTCATGTGCTAAGTTAGCTGTTAACTAAAGTAGGTTTGATTTCCCCGAGCAATTTTTTATTTTCATAAGTCACTTGGCCTGGTTAATAAGGGAAGCATGTGAATGTCTAAATGGTTACATCTACTTGTGTTCTAAAAGCATGTTTTCTCTATTTTTGCAGGGACTCTGTATTGAAAATGGCACAGAATTTCACCATATTGGTCAAAAACAGTATTCACTTCCCCAGGTTTGGGTTTACAAAGTAAGGTGAAGTTCTTTATCATAAAATGTATTGTTGCCTTAGCATGCTCTACGTGGTTTCAACTGACACATTTCTCTGTTGAGAAAGTTATGCATTTCCTGTCTCTTTTAAACTGAGTAGGTAGCAAAAGCATATTCAGCACATAGATATTGATGGGGCTTAATTGAGAACTATGTACATTGCCAGGGTAATCTCATGAAGAGTTGGACAAAACTTGAGAGATATTACCTCAGGCTCTATTATGGTTATTAGTGAGGAATGTCACCAGGAATTTCCTCCAGGGTTCTTTTCATTATCTGCGGTAACTTTGACAGAAAATGAATTAGAAGCCTAAATTATAGATCAATCCAGATTTTCTGCTGATCTTTCCTTGAAATTACATTGGATAATTGGGAGCATCCCTCAGGAGGTTCCTGTTATAGATTCTTATTTGTGTATCATGTGAATCACTGAAGTGGCAATGCACATGAATAAAGGGCTTCACTGAGGATTCCATACCTGTATAGGCATTCACAACTGCAAGATGTATTTTTGTTGGCCTCGCCTCAAACACCAGAAGTATTGAGCTGTGGGACTTGGATTTGCCCAAGTTATTTGTTACAAAAGATTATATACACAAATGGGGAGCATTAATTTGGCCCATTTTATATACACATATGTGTGGGCACCAACAATAAACATGTGTACTGTTTTGTTCCCCTTAATATTTCCTTCTTATTGCAAATTTCAGGATAATCTCTCTGATGTTTTTACAGTTTACTCCCTAACTGCTAACACTCTTTCAGCAGACCTTTTTTTATTCAATCCACATGTGATCTTGGTGCCACAATAGATTGTGATAGCTGGATCCTTGCCTCCCACTCCAAGTTCTGCTCCACACCTGAGAAATCTCCTTGACACAGGGCAGAAAAAAACACTCTCAGGTTTCAGGCTTCAGGCTGTCTGCTGCAGATAACTTCCACCTTGCACATGGTTTCTCAGCCGTTTTGCTCATCCTTCCTGCAGCTTCTGCTCTCACCTTCACCGTTTGCAAAAAACTTAACTGTTGGACAATTGCAAAGGCAGGAGTTTCTCACCTCCACCTTTTACATGCCCAGGCATGCGTCACTTCCGTTTGCACTTTCCTGTCCCTGACCACAGATCAAATCTGCGGTACCCGGCACCAGAACGTAGGCCCACCTCCTCCTATAGCAAAATGTTCAGGTAACTCTTTCCACCTCCCCAGTACAATACAATGTCCAAAGGTCAGACTCCATCTCATTAATTTGAATCTGACATTCCTTAAGCTGTTGGGCCTCCACCAACATCTACATGCAACACAGCATACGCCCTGCCATCTTTATTCTGTTTAATTTAGGCACCACATTTAGAAATATCATTCAACCATTATCCATAGTTTGTTTTTTTTTTAAGTAGTTATAACTAATTAAGTTTAAAAATTGAGTGCAATATGGATATTAGCCAGAATTATCTTAAACTAGTGCCCATTGTTAGATTCTAAAATCTTTCTAAAAGGCATTAAACATTAACATACTTGTTCACCCAATTAAAGCCTTGAACGCTCACCAATTTTTGGGGACTGAAGAAAACAACATAAAGAGCAGCATCTACTCTTTCCACTCGACCAAAATTTTACCTACATCTTATATCTCATCACATTCAGGCCTTGCTACACTCCATGTTTGCTCAACCATGTTATAGGGATATGGTCATTCATTTATTTTAATTTCCCCTGTTGCTTAAACATTCATTTCAGATACTAGAGCTCTCAGTCAGAGGAGAAAATAGCAGTATTTTAAGGGAACTGTATAAGTATGAATAGCTTACAAGATGTTAATGAGTTAGTGTGCTGTGTAATAGGGAGCATCATGTAACTAGAGGTGTGACAACTTTTTTGCTTTGAAAGTCCTGTCACAGCACCATGTACAAGAGCAACATCTTGAACTTATGCTTCACATTTAAAGTAGAAAAGCATCCCAGATAGTTTCATTAACAAAAATACAGACCAAACCCCACTAATGGTAGGGAGGAGAGGAGGCACATAGGATGCTGCTCGGCCTGCAGCTCTACACAGTGCTTGAGGATTGTGTATAGGGGAAGAAAAGATCACAAAAGGAACTTGTTAGAAGGGGAGAATTTTAAATTTGGAAGACTGGAAGCTGGCATCAGTGAATGAGAATTAGAATTCCTACAGTGTGGAAACAGGCCCTTTGGCCCAACAAGTCCACAGCAAGCCTCAGAATATCCCACACAGACCCATACCCTATAACCCACCATCTACACCTCCATGAACACTACGGGCAATTTAGCATGGCCAATCCACCTACCCTGCACATCTTTTGACCGTGGGAGGAAACCAGAGCACCATGAGGAAACCCACGCAGACACGGGGAGAATGTGCAAACAGCACACAGACAGTCACCCGAGGCTGGAATCGAACCCAGGTCCCTGGTGCTGTGAGGCAGCAGTGCCAACCACTGAGCCACCATGCCACCCCGAATGTGGGTTGGTTGGCTGAATTGTTTTTTTTTGCCAGATAAGTGTAGCAACAGGAGTAGGCCATTCGGATGAAGAATCCGTTCTGTCACTCGGTTAGATTGTGGCTGATTTTGTATCTCATTTCCACTTACTTACATTGCTCACTATCCTTTTATCTGAAAAATAGAATGCACTCAGAATTGTAGATTTTAATTGATTGGACATAGAATAGAATCCCTACAGTGTGGAACTAGGCCATTCAGCCCATCAAATCCACACAGATTCTCCAAAGAATATCTTACCCAGACCTGACCCCTACCCTATTCCTGTAACCCTGCATTTTCTAGCCCACTCACTTAGCCTGCACACCATATGAACAATTAGCATGACCAATCCACCTAATCTGAACATCTTTGGACTGTGGAAGGAAACCAGGGCACTCGGAGAAAAGCCATGCAGACACAGTGAGAATGTGTAAACTCCACACAGACAGTGACCAAAGGTTAAATTGAGCTTGGGTCCCTGGTGCTGTGAGCCACATTCACAACCTTACGGAGGTGGGAACTTGAATTTCCATTACTCCTAAATGGCTTAGATCAACTTTGCCACAAAATTAAACAACAAATTCAATGTAATCATCTAAGCTCAAGAGTACCAGTCAAGCTTATGTAGTTCATCATCAAAATATAATGCTTCAAACCATGGCATTACCCCACTGTTCTATCGAAAGTATCATTGAGACTTGCTGCCTAAAGCTGGACGTATTACACCTAATGTTTTCTAAACAAGTCTTTGTAAAACTGAATTGTCACTTTCTCACTTTTTGTTTCAATTAATTAATATAAATGTTCACATTACCTTAGCTTTGAAGGAGCTGTTTTTCATTCCAGTGCATTAGCTTTTAGTAATCCATGCTTTCAAAGTCAAACTGACAGATCTGTACAAGATTTTCTTACATAACAGAGCAGCATTCAGGATTTCAATAAGAAATCATGACAGACATATATACAATTCCTCAGCGATCGTTTTAATACTCTGAAAACCATCTCCTGAAGATTTGTCCATCTCCAGTCCTGGTTTTTTTTTTCCATAACTATAACTTGTATTGTTATATTTTTCAAGATAATAAAGTGTGGAGCTGGATGAACACAGCAGGCCAAGCAGCATCTTAGGAGCACAAAAGCTGACGTTTTGGGCCTAGACCCTTCAACAGAAAAGCTTTTGTGCTCCTAAGATGCTGCTTGGCCTGCTGTGTGCATCCAGCTCCACACCTTTTATTATCTCAGATCTTCCAGCTAGATTATCTTTTTAAGATACCATTTAGTATGGGGGCCAAAAATTGAAACTAAATGGGTTGCATTTTAAATGAAGTGATCTCTTTTTCTTCCCAGTAGTTACTGCTTCTTAACATATTGGATGAAAAGGTGGAGAGTTTGATTATTAAATCTCCCGTAAGAGCAAATTGAGACAGTGTTTTTCAATAGTTTGCACATCTAACAGACCACATGTCCCAAGGTATTAAAGAAGGGACACCATTATACAAACTGGAATTAATGAATCAGATTATGTTTAGTTACATAACTTAATTCTTGTTTATAATTTATAAAGTTTAAAATTTAAAGAACAGGAATGATGACCATTAAAGTGAAGAAATGAATAAATTAAAATGTTTTAAATGAAGACAAAAATGTATTGGTTGTATTTTGCACAAATATAAACTGAGACAGGACTAATATTGAAAATTTATTGAGCAGACCTAAATCTTTTGAGTAACCATTGGGGTATTTTTACTTTACGCAATACTGAAATTCTTGTTGTTATTTATTCTTTATTATTTCTGATGTTTTATTCCCAGAGGAAACTTTCAGAAAAGCAGACACCCGAGTTATTTGAGAAATTGCAGTTTTGATGAGGAGACTGATCTTTATTGTCCCATTTTTCCATTGAACTTCATTATCGAAAAAGCAGGAGAGACGTTTGATGAGCTCAGCCAAACGGTACAGCAATTTATGTTCATTGTGCAATAAACCAATGCAACTTTTTTCTTTGTTACTTCACGTACTTTGGGCAGAATGGAAAAACTAGTCTCCGTAATGACAATCGTGAAATTACAAAGTAATAGTAAAACTTATCTGGCTCAGTGATGTCTTTTAGGGAAGAAAATATTTTGTCTTTACCCAGTCTGGCTGACAATCTGTAACAATATGGTGGAGTCTTAGTTAGCTTCTGAAATGGCCAAATAAATCACTTGGTTGTATCAAATAGCAACAGGAAAGTGAATGCAGCATCAACATAAGCGCAAGAAATGACAAATGCACATGTTGCCAGTCAAACTTGCAAAATCTTCGTCACTGACACCTGGGAACTTATGATGAAATTAGGAAAGCTATTCCACAAACCTGGTGTACAACGGAGTAACACAGGCAGTCTGTGATGCAAACTAGTTCTGATCTTGAGTCCGATCACAAGTCAACTTGTGTGCAAGTCAGAACACATGCAGGACAATATAAAATAGCTGTTTTTATGTACAGGAAATATTTGTATGTCAGATCTTTAAAATTACTCCCGAATAGATCGTGTTCATAAGTACAAGTGTTTGCAGGTTGGATGTTCATAAATCAGACACTGTGCTGTGAAACAGCTCTTTCCAAACCTGTGACCTTGAACTTAGAAGTAACTGGAAGTGCTGTTGTACAAGGTAATGGCTCTGAAAGGATTAATGTTGTAGACTATATTAATCTCCATCCAATTTAATAACATCATACAGCCTTAGGTGGGATAAAGAGGAGTCCAGCTTGAGATCCAGATGGTAACAAATGCTATGATGTTGAACTGGTCAAAGTTATTTGTACCTGGCGCTATCATGCATTAAACTTTCTGTTGTTGAGAAAAGTACCTCTTTCTGTTAAGATTCACCAGTGGTTTATTTTCTACCACTGTTAACCAAATAAGCACTTAAATCCAGTGGAGAAATGAGGATTGGTGGCAGAATTCTATCCCAGCCATTACCTGGTAATGGTTGGTTCCACAATGTGAGTTAGTAAGAGTTTAAAAATCTAGTCACACTTGGCAGTTACAGAAACCTTATCATATGGATCTGTTGAAGTCCCAATTCAAGGTTCAACTGGGAATCGACCAGTTTGGAGCCCAATGAGTAAAGTTAAAACTCCATGTTCAGTACAAGGGAACTACCTTAAATTTACAGTGCATAGGACCAGGCTGGGAAAGACAGAAGTTTCACAATGAATATCATTGCCACCAACAGACAGGAATACATTGCAAATTCCAAGTTGACAAGCTTAATCACTAATGCATGGCAGTGTCAGCAACGCTGCAAAACTGAGTTAACATAACAAAAGTGTTATTTAAAAGATAAAGGAAACTGAATCAAATGGAAAGAGATACAAAACCTACCTGGCTATGATAAGAATGGGAGATTAATCACATTTTTGTTGTGACTTTGACAGGAAGATTTATTAAGGCAGTAATCACAAAACATTATTTGGAAAATTGTGGAGAAAATATGTATTGTGTGAATGGTGGGAAATTGACTATTTTGCCAATGCAAATGGTGGGAGATCTTTAATCATGGCTGAAGAAGACAAGGAAGCTCAATTTTACTTGCAAAAGGAAGAAAAAACAACATTATGACTGCAAAGTGGGGGCAGGTATTTTGTAAGCAATACAGAAATACAGCATTATTATTTAAGACAATTTAATGTTTAGTCAAAGAAGATAAAGCAGCATTTCCTACCTACTGACCTCATCCCGCCCCCTTGACCTGTCTGTCCTCCCCAGACTGACCTATTCCCCTCCCTATCTCCCCACCTATACTCAACTCTACAGGCTCCATCCCCGCCCCTTTAACTTGCCTGTCTCCTCTCCACCTATCTTCTCCTCTATCCATCTTAGATCCGCCTTTCCCCCCCCATCCCTATTTATTTCAGAACCCTCTCCCCATCCCCCTTTTCTGATGAAGAGCCTAGGCCTGAAACGTCAGCTTTTGTGCTCCTAAGATGCTGCTTGGCCTGCTGTGTTCATCCAGCTCCACACTTTGTTATCTAAGATAAAGCAGCGTTATAGGATATCTTAAATGTTGCAATGGGGACATTTAAGCATTGTAAGGCATATAGCAAGGACTCTGTGAGTAATGTGCTGGCCAGACCCAGAGTTCTCAAGAGAGATTGAAGAACTTATAACTCACAATGAAGTCTGCAATAAACAGATCTATCATCACTGAAGAAAATTCAGAAAACAGAAACCAGCAAGGTTTGTGAGAAGATGCAGATTGTAGAAAATGAATGAGTAGTGCAATCCACTTCAGCTTGTTAAGGAATTTTTAACTAAACTTGTTCAAACTGCAATATAGTATGGTCAACAAATTGACACCACCGATTTGATTTTGAAATTAGATGATAAAACAAACAGGAATTCAAGAGCAATATTTAAAACCTTCATCTTCCAAAGCAGAACTATTGGTTCTAGCAACAGTGGTGCTTCATAAGCAACAATTTTCCAATAATATGATTGAAGCTGACTAAAATTAACCAATTGTCTGGGAAGAACATCCACAGACAGCTAATAAAAATGTCTAGCCTACTCAACAAGTTGGAGTCAAGTGCTTACATATTTCACCGCAGATGTAACATCAATAGTTACTTGGTGGTAATTAAAAACAGAAGTAGGCCACTAAGCGTGTTGAACCTGCTCTGCCAATCAATAAAATCATGATTGATAACTTTATGTTCCCACTTACCCTGAATAACTTTTCAGCCCTCTGTTTATCAAAATATACATTGCCTTAAAAATATGCAAAGGCTCTGCTTCCACCACCTTTTGAGAAAGAGAATTCCAAAAACTTTTAACCCTCTGAGGGGAGGAAAAATATCTTATCTCTGCCTTTAAATGCACAACTCAGTATTGTGATCTAGATTCTCCCACAAGAGGAAATACCTTTCCACATGCACTCTGTCTAGAACCCCCTCAGGATCTTTTATGTTTCAATCAAGGCACCTTTAACTCACCTAAATTCCAATGGATACAAGCCCAGCCTGACTGACCTTACCTAATAAAACATCCTGTCCTTTTCAGGGCTTTAAAATTTTTTTGACCTGTTTCCAATGCATTTACATCCTTCTCTAAAGAAGGGGTTGAATACTATACACCATCCTTCATGGCATTCCTTCTAAACCAAATGGTTGCTCTGTTACTTTATCTGCCTTAAAAATATGCAAAGACTCTGCTTCCACCACCTTTTGAGAAAGAGAATTCCAAAACTTTTAACCCTCTGTTCTTTGTTTGCAAGGAGCTCTTTGCTGCTAACTCAGGTAGCTGCACCAAAATACAACCAGAGGATGTTTATTGTCATGAATGTCTATAGTGATGGCTTTTTGCATTTGTACATGGATTGCTTCAGTATCTGAGGACTCAAATGATGCTGAATATTGTGCCATCATTGGTGAACATCCCTACTTCTGACCTTTATGGTGGAGTGAACGTCATTGCTGAAGCAGCTGAAGATGATTGGGCCCAGGGCACTATTCTGTGAAACTCCTACAGAGATGTCCTGGGGCTGAGATGACTGGCCTCCAATAACCATAGCCATCATCCTACACGCCAGGTATGTCTCCAACCTCAGAGGTCACCCCCACTTCCCCCTGACTCCAGCTTTGTTAAGACTCCTCGATGCCACACTGGGTCAAATTCAGCCTTGATATCAAGGGCTGTCACTCTCACCTCATCTGACCTCTAGAATTCAACTCTTCTGTCCATGTTTGAACCAAGGCTGTAACGAGATCAGGAGCTGGCTAGCTTTGGTGGAACACTAACTGGGTGTCACTGAGCATGTTATTTCTGGGCAGATGACACTTGATAGGATGATTGAGAGTATTCTGATGGTTTGGCAATTGGCTGGATTGCATTCGTCCTGCCTTTTTGTGTCAGGACACACCTGGGCAATTTTCCATATTGTCAGGTAGAGGCTAGTGTTAAACTGTTCCAGTACAGTTACAATTAGAGGAGCACAAGCCCTGAGTAATATTGCAGAATATTGTCAGGATCTTAGACTTCACAATATCTAATGCTCTTTCTTCATACCATGTGGAGTGAATTAAACTGGCTGAGGACTATTTTCTGTGATGTTGGGTCTACAGTCAGAGGTCATTCACTCAGCATTTCTGGCTGAAGATGTTGCAAACACTAACTTATCACAGTTGCTGTCTAACCTGCTGAGATTCTCTGTTTATTTTTGCTGTCACAGTATTTTGCTGTGACTCAGTAGGCCTGATGTACTTTTGTGTTCCAGTCTGATCTGACATTGAATATAAACCAATCTTTCTGATGTAAAGAAGTGGAGATAGGGACCATAGTGGGGGAATAGTCAAGGGAAGAGCATGATTTTTTTTTCCTGGGAACTAGGACATCAAAGGTACAGGTGAGGACATGGCTGAGCAGATAGCTAACTGCAGAAGTGTTGTGGAGAATGAAGGACAGGAGGTTAAACAGTTGAGATTTTGAAAATAATTTTGTAAGTGATTTGGGAGAAGGTCTTCAGGAGCAGGTATAGAAGGAAATAAGATCAGGAGGAAAAGGGTGATATAAATGGTAAGCAACAAAAGTAAATGCTGAGAGATTTCCTTATCTGTTGTTGACACAATGGAACAGGGTAAGTGGTGCAAGCAGATGGGTATTGAGTCTGAGGTTGCCATCAACCATTAGGTGGGTCCCAGTAAAAGCCCATGATTTTAATCATTCAGTGTACTTTCATGGATGGCAAGTGTCTTGTTCACAAGTGAATGAACACTCTAGAAGGAGATATGGAACAGCCTGGTGATGGCTGATTTGATGAGAGGATTAACACTTCACAGGATAAGTTGAACAGAAGATTGACAAGATTGGTACTCTGTCAGCCTGCTGGATAGTAAGGTCAATGAGAGATTAGGAAGGGGTTTCTGGTTGCTGCACATGAGGAAGTAAAGAGAAACTCCTTGCTGGGCTCTTTAGAGAAAGCCATGAAAGCACTGGGAGAAACCAAATTTAAGAAAGGGACTCAACTCAGGAGAGCAAGGGAATTGAGGTGATCAGGAGTATAAGGGGTTTTGGAAGGTCAAACATTTAAGATTGGAGAAATGAAAGGAAGCATGATGACATGAAGGAAACACTTGAAAGATGAAGAGAATGGAAGTGAAAAGTTTGGAAAAGGAAAATAAACCTTGAAGTATTGAGTTTGGCTGCAGAATGGCAGTTGAAACTTGCAACCAAATGGACACAATGAAAACTGAATTATTTAGACATCATTACGTTGTAAAGGGAACAGCAAGGAGACAATATGAAAGTTCAGAGTTTAAAAACCTAAACGGTAATAAAGTTCACATTGCAGGCAAATACAGTTTTGTTGATAACAAAGTGTGAAGCTGGATGAACACAGCAGGCCAAGCAGCATCTCAGGAGCACAAAAGCTGACGTTTCGGGCCGAGACCCTTCATCAGAGAGGGGGGAATGGGGAGAGGGTTCTGAAATAAATAGGGACAGAGGGGGAGGCGGACTGAAGATGAATAGAGGAGAAAATAGGTGGCGAGGAGACTATAGGTAGGGAGGGGATAGGTCAGTCCAGGGAAGATGGACAGGTCAAGGAGGTGGGATGAGGTTAGTAGGTAGGAAATGGAGGCGCGGCTTGAGGTGGGAGGAAGGGATGGGTGAGAGGAAGAACAGGTTAAGGAGGCAGAGACAGGTTGGACTGGTTTTGGGATGCAGTGGGTGGAGGGGACGAGCAGGGCTGGTTTTGGGATGCAGTGGAGGGAGGGGAGATTTTGAAGCTTGTGAAGTCCACATTAATACCATTGGGCTGCAGGGTTCCCAAGCGGAATATGAGTTGCTGTTCCTGCAACCTTCGGGTGGCACCATTGTGGCACTGCAGGAGGCCCATGATGGACATGTCGTCTGAAGAATGGGAGGGGGAGTTAAAATGGTTCACGACTGGGAGGTGCAGTTCTTTATTGCGAACCGAGCGGAGGCACTCTGCAAAGCAGTCCCCAAGCCTCTGCTTGGTTTACCCAATGTAGATGAAGCCACACTGGGTACAATGGATACAGTATACCACATTGGCAGATATGCAGCTGAACATCTGTTTAATATGGAAAGTCATCTTGGGGCCTGGGATGGGGGTGAGGGAGGAGGTGTGGGGGCAAGTGTAGCCCTTCCTGCGGTTGCAGGGGAAGGTGCCGGGTGTGGTGGGGTTAGAGGGGAGTGTGGAGCGGACAAGGGAGTCACGGAGAGAATGGTCTCTCCGGAAGGCAGACAAAGGTGGGGATGGAAAAATGTCTTGGGTGGTGGGGTCGGACTGTAGATGGCGGAAGTGTTGGAGGATGATGTGTTGTATCCAGAAGATGGTGGGGTGGTACGTGAGGATGAGGGGGATTCTCTTAGGGCAGTTGTGGCGGGGTCAGGGTGTGAGGGAAGTGTTGCGAGAAATGCAGGAGACACGGTCAAGGGCGTTCTCGGCCACTGCAGGGGGAAAGTTGCGGTACTTGAAGAACGTGGACATCTGGGATGTGCAGGAATGGAATGCCTCATCCTGGGAGCAGATCCAGCGGAGGTGGAGGAATTGGGAATAGGGGATGGTATTTTTGCTGGAGTGGTGGGGTGAGGTGTATTCTAGGTAGCTGTGGGAGTCAGTGGGCTTGAAATGGACATCGGTTTCTAGGTGGTTACCTGAGATGGAGACTGAGAGGCCCAGGATACTCCCAGAATGAGGCATTCCACTCCCGCACATCTCAGATGTCCACGTTCAAGGGCCGCAACTTCCCCCCCCAGTGGTCGAGAACGCCCTTGACCGCATTTCCCGCAACACATCCCTCACACCCCGCCCCAGCCACAACTGCCCGAAGAGAATCCCCCTCATCCTCACACACCACCCCACCAAACTCCAGATACAACGCATCATCCTCCGACACTTCCACCATCTACAATCTGACCCCACCACCCAAGACATTTTTCCATCTCCACCTTTGTCTGCCTTCCGGAGAGACCACTCTCTCCGTGACTCCCTTGTTCGCTCCACACTCCCCTCCAACCCCACCACACTGGCACCTTCCCCTGCAACCACAGGAAGTGCTACACTTGCCCCCACACCTCCTCCCTCACTCCCATCCCAGGCCCCAAGATGACTTTCCTTATTAAACAGATGTTCAGCTGCATATCTGCCAATGTGGTATACTGTATCCATTGTACCCGGTGTGGCTCCCTCTACATTGGGGAAACCAAGCGGAGGCTTGGGGACCGCTTTGCAGAACACCCTCACTCGGTTCGCAATAAACAACTGCACCTCCCAGTCGTGAACCATTTCCACTCCCCCTCCCATTCCTCAGACAACATGTCCATCATGGGCCTCCTGCAGTGCCACAATGATGCCACCCGAAGGTTGCAGGAGCAGCAACTCATATTCTGCTCGGGAGCCCTGCAGCCCAATGGTATTAATGTGGACTTCACAAGCTTCAAAATCTCCCCTTCCCCCACTGCATCCCAAAACCAGCCCAGCTCGTCCCCTCCCCTCACTGCATCCCAAAACCAACCCAGTCTCCCTAACCTGTTCTTCCTCTCACCTATCCCTTCCTCCCACCTCAAGCCGCACCTGCATTTCCTACCTACTAACCTCATCCCGGCTCCTTGACCTTCTGTCCTCCCTGGACTGACCTATCCCCTCCCCACCTATAGTCTCCTCTCCACTTATCTTCTTTTCTCTCCATCTTCAGTCTGCCTCCCCCTCTGTCCCTATTTATTCCAGAACCCTCTCCCCATCCCTCCTCTCTGATGAAGGGTCTAGGCCTGAAACGTCAGCTTTTGTTCTCCTGAGATGCTGCTTGGCTGCTGTGTTCATCCAGCTTCACACTTTGTTATCTTGGATTTTCCAGCATCTGCAGTTCCCATTATCTCTCTCAAATACAGTTTTGTTGTCCAGATTCGGAGGCATGTCTGACACCAGAATCCAAAAGTTATTTGCTGAGGCAGTCAACCTGTTTTCTTTTCCCATGGGAATAGAGATAAAGGAGATGAGTTCAATCAGGCATGATGTAGAAAGATGATGGTGAAGCAGGATGCCACCATTAGATGCAGAAGTGGCAGAAAAGCCCAGGAGAGTGAATTACTGGCAAGGAACCAGATTGTAGCTGAAGCTGAAAAACGAGTTGAACCAGATCAGTTCCAAGTTCATCAGGGAACTGCAACAGTGGGAAAGGAGTGTCAGCTGATCAAAGCAGTTTAGTCATACAATGCAATCATTTTCTCGCAAATTTGCAAAATAAATTAGAGAAATTAAAATTCAGTGTTCACCAAGTAAAGGGAACAGCAAACTTGATGGAGTGTGGCAATTTAAACTAGTAGTTAATTTGTGACTATGCTAAAATACATTCAGTAAATACCTTGAAAAAAGGTGAACTGCCTCCTTGAACCACTGCAATATAAGTGGTATAGTTACACCCACTATTCCTTTAGGGTGGGACTTCAATGACTATTTTAATCCAGCACCAAAAACATGGAGATAAAGCTCCAAGGCCAAATGGTTTGGGACCTGAAGGCAAATTTTGTAGACAGTGGTGTTTGTTGTGTGTGCTGTAGAACAAGATTACAATCTTCAATACAACCATATCTGCAGATTTAGAATAAAATACATTGGCAATAAATGAGGATGAGCTGTGTATGATTCCTGGCATCTGGCATCAGCTAAGATTTTTTCACTAGTGCATAAGAGGTTGAGAGGTGACTTTGAGAAGGGTTGGCCCACTCAAGGACAAAGGAGGGAAGTTATCCGAGGATTCAGAGAAAATGAGTGAGATTCTTAATGAGTACTTTGCGTCGATATTCACTGAGAAGAGGGACATGACGGATGTTGAGATTCGGGATGGATGTTTGATTACTCTAGGTCAAGTCAGCATAAGGAGGGAGGAAGTCTTGGGTATTCTAAAAGGCATTAGGGTGGACAAGTCCCCAGGTCTGGGTGATATCTATTCCAGGTTACTGAGGGACGCAGAGAGGAAATAGCTGGGGCCTTACCAGATATCTTTGCTGCATCCTTGAGCACGGTAAGGTCCCGGAGGACTGGAGAATTGCTCATGTTGTCCCCTTACTTAAGAAGGGTAGCAGGGAAAATCCAAGAAATTATGGAACTGTGAGCCTGACGTCAGTGGAGGGGAAGCTGCTGGAGAAGATACTGAGGGATAGGATCTATTTACATCTGGAAGAAAATGGGCTTATTAGTGATGGGCAGCATGGTTTTGTGCAGGAAAGGCCATGTCTTACCAACTTGATAAAATTCTTTGAGGAAGTGACAAAGTTGATAGATGAAGGAAGGGCTGTAGATGTCATATACATGGTATACATTTCATTCCCCATGGTAGGCTGATGGAGAAAGTCAAGTTACATGGGGTCCATGGGATTTAGCATGGTACTAGCTAGATGGAGAGATAACTGGCTGGCAACAGGAGACAGTAGTAGTGGAAGAGAGTTTCTCAAAATGGAGAGCTGTTACCAGTGGTGTTCCACAGGGATCTGTGTTGGGACCACTGTTGTCTGTGATATACATAAATGATCTTGAGGAAGGTATAGATGGTTTAATTAGCAAGTTTGCAGATGACACTAAGATTGGTGGAGTAGCAGATGATGAAGGGGACTGTCGGAGAAAGCAGCAGAATACAGATAGATTGGAGAGTTGGGTGGAGAAATGGCAGATGGAGTTCAACCCAGGCAAATGAGAGGTGATGCATTTTGGAAGATTTAATTCATAAGTGAACTATACAGTAAATGGAAAAGCCTTGGGGAAAATTAAAGCACAGAGCGATTTGGGTGTTCAGATCCATTGTACCCTGAAGGTGGCAACACAGGTCGATAGAGTAGTCGAGAAGGCATATGGCATGCTTTCCTACATTGGATGGGGTATTGAGTACAAGAGTTGGCAGGTCATGTTACAGTTGTATAAGACTTTGGTTCGGCCACATTTAGAGTGCTGCATACAGTTCTGGTTGCCACATTACCAAAAGGATGCGGGTGCTTTGGAGAGTGTGCAGAGGAGGTTCACCAGGATGTTGCCTCGTATGGAGGGCGCTAGCTATGAAGAGAGATTGAGTAGATTAGGATTATCTACATTAGAAAGGTGGAGGTTGAGGTGAGACCTGCTTGAGGTCTATAAAATCATGGGAGGTATAGACAGGATGGATAGCAAGAAGCTTTCTCCCCAGAGTGGGGGGACTCAATTACTAGGGGCCACAATTTCAAGGTGAGAGGGGAAAAGTTTTTAAGGGAAATACGCATGGAAAGTTCTTTACGCAGAGGGTGGTGGGTGCCTGGAACGTGTTTCCAGCAGAGGTGGTAGAGGCGGGCATGATAGCGTCATTTAAGATGTTTCTAAACAGATACATGAATCGGCAGGGAGCAGAGGACACAGATTCTTGGAAAATAGGCGACAGGTTTAGATCGAGGATCTGGATCAGCACAGGCTTGGAGGACCAAAGGACCTGTTCCTATGCTGTAATTATCTTTGCGCTTATGAAAGTTTTATGAATACATGAGGGACATAGCTATGGTTAATGGGAGTTGTCTTTTCGCTAGGCTGGCGAATTTCAAGACAAAGGGGAACTGTTTAAAGGCAAGAGGAGAGAGATTTAAAAATGACAAGGGGCATATTTTTTAATACAGAGGATGGTTTGCATGTGAATCAACTTCCTGGGGAAGTGATGGATGTGGGCACAATTACAATGTTTAAAAGGCATGAATAGGAAACATTTGGAGGGATATGGGACAGGACCAGGCGTTTGGGATTAGCTTCGTTTGGGATTCTGTTTGGCATGGACTGGCTAGACTGAAGGGTCTGTTTCCGTGCTGATGACTCTAAGATACTGGAAACTACAATGACAAACACTGCCCAACAGACCTTGCAGATTCTTCATTTTGGATCTCTGAGATTCAGTGTCAAAACTGGTCGAGAGAGAGAGAGAGGAGAGATGTGGGAGAATGCAAGAAAGACAGCGGAGAGGTGAATGGGAAAGACCAGGCTTCTGAACTGAAGAAGAAATCATACTGGACTCAAAATGTCAATTCTGTTTCAATCAGGTCTATTGATCTTGGAATACTAAGAAAGCCTCGGGATTGATTTTATTGTAACCATCATTGTAAACCTTCTCATTGTGTCCTCCATCCTCACTTCCAACTCAAGTGTTGTGAGTTCATAGACATCTTTGTTTCATTCTCATTGACAACCTGAACAACTACTTTTGCTGTTCCATCCCCCTTGCTTCTAGCTAATCAGGCCAGGCTTCCTCCAAATCTCTGCTCAACGATTTCCCTCACTTGGCTTCTACTCCCTCTCATCTCACTTGGTTCAAGAGATCCCATTTTCTGCTCTCTCAACCATATTCCCACTGAAGTTTCTCTTTCTAATCACCTTTAGCAAATATTCATAGAATATAATCATAGACTCCATACAGTGTGGAAACTGCCCCTTCGGCCCAACAAGTCCACACCGAACCTCGGATCATCCCATCCAGACCCATTCCCCTGTAAGCGACCCAACCTACACACACTGAACACTACGGGCAATTTAGCATGGACAATTTACCTAACCTGCGCATCTTTGGTCTGTTGGAGGAAACCGGAGCGCACGGAGGAAACCCACGCAGACACGGGGAAAACATGCAAACTCCACACAGACAGTCGCCTGAGGATGGAAGCGAACCCAGGTTGCTGGCACTGTGAGGCAGCGGTGCCAACCACTGAGCCACCGTGCCACCCTTATATTGTCAATAGTTATCTCACCTCAGTGTTGTCCCTCTCCTTCAAATCTGTTCTCATCAATCCTTTCCTTAAAGCAAAACCATTTAACCATGCTGCCATGCAAAACTATCCCATCTCCGACTTACTTTCCTATCAAGTTCTTGAATATCTTTTCACTCCCCAAATCTGTGGCTGCCTTTCCCAGAAATTCATTTTTTAAACATCCTTCCAATCTGGTATTCACCCTGCCACAGTAGTAAACTGGGACTTCAAATCACAAATGACATTGTTTTCAGTTCCACAACAAGCATCATTCCTTCATATCCCTCTCGTTCACAATAGTTTGAGGTTGACCCAGACATTTTGAGATATTAAATTTGCTAGAGAAATGTAAGTTGATTTTTTTTTTCTTTGGTAAAGGTTGAATGAAAGGATGGGATAGATGAGAGAACAGGAGAACTTTGCAGTTTTTCTTGAACTGAAGCCAGTCCTGCTATTTCACCATCTCCAATTCCTTCCGTGTCAACTTTTGTCTTCACTTGTGTTACAGAAATAAACAATAGAGACTCCTCGATAACAAAGTGTGGAGCTGGATGAACACAGCGGGCCAAGCAGCATCTCCGGAGCACAAAAGCTGACGTTTCGGGTCTAGACCCTTCATCAGAGAGGGGAATGGGGAGAGGGTTCTGGAATAAATAGGGACAGAGGGGGAGGCGGATCGAAGATGGAGAGAAAACAGGATAGGTGGAGAGGAGAGTATAAGTAGGGAGGGGATAGGTCAGTCCAGGGAAGACGGACAGGTCAAGGAGGTGGGATGAGGTAGTAGGTAGGAAATGGAGGTGCGGCAGAGACAGGTTGGACTGGTTTTGGGATGCAGTGGGTGGAGGGGACGAGCAGGGCTGGTTTTGGGATGCAGTGGAGGGAGTGGAGATTTTGAAGCTTATGAAGTCCTCATTAATACCATTGGGCTGCAGGGTTCCCAAGTATGAGTTGCTGCTCCTGCAACCTTCGGGTGCCATCATTGTGGCACTGCAGGAGGCCCATGATGTAAATGTCGTCTGAGGAATGGGAGGGGGGAGTTAAAATGGTTCGCAACTGAGAGGTGCAGTTGTTTATTGCAAACCGAGTGGAGGTGTTCTGCAAAGCGGTCCCCAAGCCTCTGCTTGGTTTCCCCAATGTAGAGGAAGCCACACCGGGTACAATGGATACAGTATACCACATTGGCAGATGTGCAGGTGAATATCTGCTTAATATGGAAAATCATCTTGGGGCCTGGGATGGGGGTGAGGGAGGAGGTGTGGGGGCAAGTGTAGCACTTCCTGTGGTTGCAGGGGAAGGTGCCAGGTGTGGTGGGGTTGGAGGGGAGTGTGGAGCGGACAAAGGAGTCACGGGAGAGAGTGGTCTCTCCGGAAGGCAGACAAAGGTGGAGATGGAAAAATGTCTTGGGTGGTGGGGTCAGATTGTAGATGGCGGAAGTGTCAGAGAATGATGCGTTGCATCCGGAGGTTGGTGGGGTGGTATGTGAGGATGAGGGGGATCCTCTTGGGGCGGTTGTTCCCTGGACTGACCTATCCCCTCCCTACCTATACTCTCCTCTCCACCTATCTTCTTTCTTCTCCATATTCGGTCCGCCTCCCCCTCTCTCCCTATTTATTCCAGAACCCTCTCCCCATCCCTCTCTCTGATGAAGGGTCTAGGCCCAGAACGACAGCTTTTGTGCTCCTGAGATGCGGCTTGGCCTGCTGTGTTCATCCAGCTTCACACTTTGTTATCTTGGATTCTCCAGCATCTGCAGTTCCCATTATCACTGATACAATAGAGACTCATTCTCTTTCTGCAATGGCATTCCCTCCTACAATTAGCAACCTTCCATTTCCAGATGCTTATCATTGCTGGAGTCAAACCTCCCTGATACATATTGTTGAACTCCGAAACAAGTGTTAATCAAAATACAGAACATTTTGGGTAAGGGCTGTGCTCACAATGCTTGAATTGAATTGAATTAGTTTTATTGTCACATGTACTCAAATGAATACAGTGAAGAGTTTATATGTTGCCATCTTTGGATCATAGGTAACTAGGTACAATCCTTAGTTACAGATTAGAAAAATGGGAAAAAATGAAGTTGCATTGCAGCTGTACACAGTAAGACCATAAGTCAGAAAAACAAAAAGCAAAGTTTAAAAAGACAAACACCACCCTCTCTCTCCAAAGTCTCTCTGCAACAGTTCAGTGCAGGGGGCCTCCATATGGTCTGACCACTGACTGCCCCCACTCCCACACTGGGCCACGACTGCCACACTCCACACTGGGCCGCTAGTCACTGGCATCCTCACTGTGATCATGGTTGTCCCCGCTTCTGGTCGCGGTTGCCTGCGCTCCGGTCCCAAGTGTCCACACTCTGGCCGCTGGTAATGGATGTCCGTGCTCCAGCCACTAGTTGCAGGTATCCCTGCTCTGGCTGCTGGTCATGGGTGTCCTCACTCTGGCTGCTGGCATCTCCATAGACCATTAGCCCCCCTTCAGAGGCTGGGACATGGTGTCCGAGGCCAAGGGAAGGGAGGAGAGAAGGCAAAAGAAAAGAAAAAGAACAGCAGAGGAGCTCTGCCTGGAGCATTCTATTCTGCCATAATCTCAGCCAGAACGTACCGCTTCAGATCCATTTAGACACACCAGTCCAAAGATGTGCAGGTTAGGTAAATTGTCCATGCTAAATTGCCCAAGTGAGTACTGCCTCTTGCTCGCTTAGAAGTGATACTCGTAGAAGCATAGAATCAGGGAGCAGAATAAGCTTGTCAGCCCTTTCATTCTGCTCCACTATTCAGTATAATTACGGCTCATCATACATCTCCAAACCATGTTCCTGTTTATTCCCCATACCCTTTTAATCTCTTCAGCCCTCAGAGCTATGTTTACCTTCTTGAAAACTTTTTGCTTCATCTACTTTCTGTGGCAAAGAATTCCATAGGCTCATCACTCTCGACATTAAGAAATTTCTCTTCATCTCAGGCCTAAAAGGCCTACCCTGTACTCTTAAACTGTGACCCCCCCCCTCCCAACCGATTCTGGACTCTCTGGTCATTGGGAAGGTCCTTCCTGTGTTTATCCTGTCGAGTCCTGTGTGAATTTTAGAGGTGTCTATGAGGTCCTCCTCATTGTTCTAAACTCCAGTGAATATAGGCTTAATTGATCCAGTCTGTCTTCATACATCAGTCCTGCCAGTCCAGGAATCAGTCTGGTAAACCCTCATTGCAGTCTCTCCATTGCCAGAACATCCTTCTTCAAATAAGGATCCCAAAATTGCACACAGTACTCCAGGTGTGGTCGTATCAAGGACTTGTACAATTGCAGAAAGATGACCCAGCTCCTATGCTTGAATCCTCTTACTATGATGGCCAATATATTATTTGCTTTCTTCTGCACCTTCCTGTTTATTTACAGTGACTGATATACAGGGATACCCGGGTCTCATTGCATCTTCCATTTCCCAGTCTATTGCCATTCAGATAATAATTTGCCTCCCAGTTTTTGTGACCGAAGTGGATAATCTCAGACTTATCCGTGTTATACTTCATCTGCCATGCATTTGCCTACTTGCAGAGTTGTCCAATTCACACTGAAAATCACATTAGAGTGTTCCTGTTCAATCACCACTAAGTACCTCATTATCATATTAACCAAGGACTCTTGTGCTGCTTTAATCAATAATTCATTGAAGGAATAGAGTTGCATCTACTTAAAATGTTGATGCATTTGTACATTCATTCATCCATCAATGCTTCCACCATTTTCCAAGTATTAAAATGGGATAACAAAAGGTCGTTTGGATGTCAGTTCCTGTACAGATTAAATGCAGTCTACTTGATGAAGGGCATTATTACGTTCATCAGGATCTTCTAAGGAAAATTCTGCATAGATATCATAAATTGCCAAAAATCAAGAAAAGTTTTATTGTAAATTTCCAACATTTTATCTTTCAGTTTCACTCAAGCCTTCTGGGTTCAAACAACACAATTCACACAGAGGGTGGTGTGTGTATGGAATGAGCTGCCAGAGGAAGTGATGCAGGCTGGTACAATTACAACATTTAACAGGCATCTAGATGGGTATGTGAATGGGAAGGATTTAGAAGGATATGGGCTAAATGTTGGCAAAAGGGAACAACGTTTATTTAGGATATCTGGTTGGCATGGATGAGTTGGACCAAAGGGTCTGCTTCCATGCTGTACATCTCGATGAGTCTATAAACACATGGAGTATTTGATCATCAGAATGATGGGGAAACTGTACTTTGTGCCCAGTGGAGCTTTGATTGTAATCCTTTGTTTGTTTCTTTATAAACAGGGAGGAATTCTGGGAATAATAATAAGTTGGATCTGTGACTTGGATAAGGCAGCTTCAGAATGTAACCCTCATTATTCCTTCAGAAGACTTGATGCTGTTTCCCAAGGTAGTGACTCTTCCTTAGGATATAATTTCAGGTCAGTGTATCCCTCGCTTTCGGGGTGTGAGTTTGTATCTGCTGATATACTCTTGTTTTGCTACATTAAGAATTGATACTTACCTTGAAGATTGAGAGACTAAACATGCATATTGGAGGACCCTACTAAGGTTATAATAAACTGAAGGGAAAAATAAAGTTTTACTCTCTGAATGTATATTCGTCTCGCAACATCTGTGTCACTACATCTTCATCAATTACACAGCATCCCATTCTCAGTGCACTTTGTTAGTTGCAGCTAAAAATACTTGAGTGTAATGTTCAAACAAAGAAATAGCAACATAAAAGAAACTCTCAATTTTCACTTTCATTTTTGTGTCTGAATTACAGGCATGCAAAGTACTACATGGAGAACGGCACTGAATACAGGACTTTAATAAAAGTGTTTGGGATAAGAATTGACATTATTGTTCACGGTGAGGTAAAACCAGTTTTTTACTTCGAATTATTTCCCAATTACATGCCTAACTATTAAGTGTTAAACTTCTGCTGATAGGAGACTACTCTGATTATATAAAGTATGTTGTGTTTTTCCTAGATAGCAGGAACTGCAGATGCTGGAGAATCTGAGATAACAAGGCGTGGAGCTGGATGAACACAGCAGGCCAAGCAGCATCAGAGGAGCAGGAAGGCTGACGTTTTGGGCCTAGAGAAGAAGGCCTGAAGAAGGGTCTAGGCCCGAAACAACAGCCTTCCTACCCCTCTCATACTGCTTGGCCTGCTGTGTTCATACGGCTCTACACCTTGTTGTCTCTTGTGTTTTTCCGATATGTTTTAGCTTCAAGTTTGATTTTCATTAATTTCATCACCCTTTTTCAAAATTTCCACCACTGTTAGTCTCAGATTAGTCCATGCTTTATCCCGTTGGGTTGGCTGATCCCATCTCAAACTCTACCATGGTACCCTGTCATCAAGATGAATTGGAGTGCAGTTGGTAGCACATTTGCCTCAGTGTCCAGAAAGTTGTAGGTTCAAGCCCCTTTTCAGGAATTGAATGGTTTGACATTTTAGTCCATTATTAAGAGTTATATTGTCAGAGGTGCTGTCTTTTAGATGAGATGTTAAACCAAGCCCCTGTCTGCTCTTTCAGGGAGACATAAAAGATCCCATGCAAATAGGTTGAAGATATTTATGTATTGAAGGAAAGCAGAGGACTTAACTCTAGTGTCCTGGGAAATATTTATCCCTCAATCAACATCACTAAAAACAGATTATCTGGTTATTATAGAACATAGAACATAGAACATAGAACATTACAGCACAGTACAGGCCCTACAGCCCATCTAACCTACACTATTCCATGTACATCCATATGCTTATCTAATGATGACTTAAATGTACTTAAAGTTGGCGAATCCATTACCGTTGCAGGCAAAGCGTTCCATTCCCTAACTACTCTCTGAGTAAAGAAACTACCTCTGACATCTGTCCCATATCTTTCACCACTCAATTTAAAGCTATGCCCCCTTGCGCTCGCCGTCACCATCCTAGGAAAAAGGCTCTCCCTATCCACCCGATCTAACCCTCTGATTATTTTATATGTCACAATTAAGTCACCTCTCAACCTTCTTCTTTCTAATGAAAACAGCCTCAAGTTCCTCAGCCTTTCCTCGTAAGACCTTCCCTCCATACCAGGCAACATCCTAGTAAATCTCCTCTGCACCCTTTCCAAAGCTTCCACATCCTTCTTATAACGCGGTGACCAGAACTGTACGCAATGCTCTAAGTGCGGCCGCACCAGAGTTTTGTACAGCTTCACCATAACCTCTTCGTTCCGGAACTCGATCCCTCTATTAATAAAAGCTAAAACACTGTATGCCTTCTTAACAGCCCTGTCAACCTGGGTGGCAACTTTCAAGGATCTGTGTACATGGACACCGAGATCTCTCTGCTCATCTACACTACCAAGAATCTTACCATTAGCCCAGTACTTTGCCTTCCGGTTACTCCTACCAAAGTGCATCACCTCACACTTGTCTGCATTAAACTCCATTTGCCACCTCTCAGCTCAGCTCTGCAGCTTATCTATGTCTCCCTGCAAACTACAGCATCCTTCGTCACTATCCACAACTCCACTGACCTTAGTGTCGTCTGCAAATTTACTAACCCATCCTTCTACGCCCTCATCCAGGCCATTTATAAAAACGACAAACAGCAGTGGACCCAACACCGACCCTTGCAGTACACCACTAATAACTGGTCTCCAGGATGAACATTTCCCATCAACTACCACCCTCTGTCTTCTTTCAGCAAGCCAATTTCCGATCCAAACTGCTATATCTCCCACAATCCCATTCCTCCGCATTTTGTACAATAGCCTACTGTGGGGAACCTTATCGAACGCCTTGCTGAAATCCATATACACCACATCAATCGGTTTACTCTCATCTACCTGTTTGGTCACCTTCTCAAAGAACTCAATAAGGTTTGTGAGGTACAACCTACCCTTCACAAAGCCATGCAGACTATCCCTAATCAATTTATTCTTTTCTAGATGATTATAAATCCTATCCCTTATAACCTTTTCCAACACTTTACCAACAACTGAGGTAAGGCTCACTGGTCTATAATTACCAGGGCTGTCCCTACTCCCCTTCTTGAGCAGGGGAACCACATTTGCTATCCTCCAGTCATCTGGCACTATTCTTGTAGACAATGATGAGTTAAAGATCAATGCCAAAGGCTCAGCAATCTTCTCCCTGGCTTCCCAGAGGTTCCTAGGATAAATCCCATCCAGCCCAGGGGACTTATCTATCTTCACACTCTGTAGGATTTCGAATACCTCTTCCTTGTGAACCTCAATCCCACCTAGTCTAGTAGCCTGTATCTCAGTATTCTCCTCAACAACATTGTCGTTTTCTAGAGTGAATACTGTCGAAAAATATTCATTTAGCGCTTCCCCATCTCCTCTGATTCCACACACAACTTCCCACTACTATCCTTGATTGGCCCTAATCTTACTTTCGTCATTCTTTTATTCCTTAAATACCTATAGAAAGCCTTAGGGTTTATCCTGATCCTATCCGCCAACAACTTCTCATGTCTCCTCCTGGCTCTTCTGAGCTCTCTCTTTAGGTCTTTCCTGGCTACCTCGTAGCCCTCAAGTGCCCTAACTGAGCCTTCACATCTCATCTTAACATAAGCCGCCTTCTTCCTCTTGACCAGAGATTCCACCTCCTTCGTAAACCACGGCTCCCGCGCTCTACAGCTTCCTCCCTACCTGACAGGTACATGCTTATCTAGGACACACAGGAGCTTTTCCTTGAATAAGCTCCACATTTCTAATGTGTCCATCCTCTGCAGTTTCCTTCCCCATCCTATGCTCCCTAAATCTTGCCTCATCTCATCGTAATTGCCTTTCCCCCAGCTATATCTCTTGCCCAGTGGTATACACCTATCCCTTTCCATCACTAAAGTAAACATAACAGAATTGTGATCGCTATCACCAAAGTGCTCACCTACTTCCAAATCTAACACCTGGCTGGGCTCATTACCCAGTACCAAATCTAATGTGGCTTTGCCCCTTGTTGGCCTATCTACATACTGTGTCAGGAAGCCCTCCTGCACACACTGGACAAAAACTGACCCATTTATAGTACTCGAACTATAGTGTTCCTAGTCAATATTTGGAAAGTTGAAGTCCCCCATGACAACTACCCTGTCTCTCTCACTCCTATCGAGAATAATCTTTGTTTTCCTTTCCTCTACATCTCTGGAACTATTTGGAGGCCTATGGAAAACTCCCAACAGGGTGACCTCTCCTTTCCTGTTTCTAACCTCAGCCTATACTACCTCAGTTGACGAATCCCCAAACATCCTTCCTGCAACTGTAATACTGTCCTTGACCAACAATGCCACACCTCCCCCCGTTTTACCATCTTCTCTGTTCTTACTGAAACATCTAAATCCCGGAACCTGCAACAACCATTCCTGTCCCTGCTCTATCCATGTCTCCAAAATGGCCACAACATCGAAGCCCCAAACCTCTGTTTCTGAGGGTTTGCAAATTGTATGCAAATTACAAAATGATTACAACATTTAACTCGTGTCTGCACCAGTTTGCAAAACCAGCATTTCACTTTCTGCCACTCTGTTATTGCCTTCCCATGACCATGCACCCTGTTCCTTTCCAAATCACACTCTCACTCTGAATGCTTTGATTGAACCTGCCTCCGTCAACTGTCAGGCTGTGTACTCCAGAGCGTAATCATTCACTCTGTGGAAAAGCTTTTTTCATATCACTTCTGATTTTTGCCAATTACTTCAAATATATGTCCTCTTGTTCTTAATCCTTTCTTGAGTGGGAACAGTTTCTCCCTGTCTAATCTGTTCCAGGTTCCTCATGATTTTAATGAGATTTCCTCACAGCCTTCCCTCCTCCAAGAAAAATGGTCACAACTTCATAACTGGAGGTTCTGATCTTGGGAACCATTCTCCTCAATCTCTCATATGCCTTCACATCCTTCCTAAATTGCGGCACCAGAACTGGATGCAGCCATCCAATTGATGCTGAATTAATGACTTGTGTAAGTTCAATAGAACCTCCTTGTGTACATTACCACCTTGATCACACTCAAACAGCATTTTGAGAGTTGGTGATCGTGAAAAACATGACATAAATACAAAACTTTACTTTTTATTCTTCAGAACTCCAAGCCTTGCAGTACGTAGAAAGATTTTATTCAGTCCATGTGCAAACTCCAGGTTCAATCTTTAGGGTTATTTTGTAGTGAAGGAGGTAAAATAATTGTGCAGAAGAAAGCTCTGGCCAATATTAACCCATTATTAAAATATTGCAAAGTTAATCTCATTAAAGCACCTTTTAAAATCAAGAAACCACAAGACTTAGGTCATGGTGTTGGTGAGTAGTGATGATTTCTTGTCACTGACTCTCCAAACAGATGGAATAATCACTTTTAGTTCACTCTGGAAAAGCTCTGTTTTGAAAAGATTTTATTATATTTTCTCTTAGCTTTGTCTGTGGTGAGAATATCCAATTAGTAATCATTCTTTGAATGATGTTCTTTGAGGCCATGAATAGCACATTAGGTAACAGAAGATTGAAAATAAATCAGCCTTCTTTCAAAAACGCAGTACTTGAGCCAACCAGATCCATTTTAGAATATTGTTGGTGATTGGCTGGTCAGTCTAGATCAATATTTGACTTTCTTAAATCCTCACTTGGCTCCAGAAAATCTGTTCAACCCCTGACACAGGCTGCAATGCAGCTCAGCTGCTCACTCTAGCTAAATTAGATGATATGTCTATCACCTCCAGAAAATTGGAAGTATTGTTCTTGTTGATGACCAATGCAGCATTTCCAATTACATCGTGTTATCTACCAGATTGCTATCTCACTTCGAAACCCTCATCCATGTCATTGTCACCTGAAGTGCTCTCATTGTTGGCTTCCTGACCTCCAAGACACATAACTCCAGAATAAACTTTTTCTTATTGTGAGTTGTGTTGTCCATTCTGCTGCTAGTTCCTAGTTTTTGTCTACTTAGTGAGGACTGAAACACATGTTTGCGGATTATCATTCTGTCAAACCTGTGATTGTTTTCTTTCGGGTTGGGAGAAAGTAAGTTGTGTTTCTTTAGAAATAAGTAGCTCAAAATCTTTATCAAACTCAGCACTTCGATACTAAGGAACAGACATACTTTAGTATCGTGTTGATTAGTGGATGTCCTAATCTCCTCCCACCCTTATTTTAGTCAACTTCATTTCCCTTCTGTCTCAATACATTGATTTGAAAATCTTCATCCTCATTATGATTCATTTTTCATTGGCCTATGTTGCCTTCACAAACTCATCAATCTCAATGTCCTAATTTGCAAACTGTGATCAGAGTTTTACCCTGTTCTGACTCTGCTTCAGTCTCTTAACATCTATTATATACCCAAAAAATAACTGTGCCTTTGGCATGACAGTTATTAAAGTCATTACTGGAGGATGAGCATGTGAACATAATGAGGGCATATCATTGTTGTGTTGTGAAAAGGAAAGCTGCTTAAGATCTACATATCTAACTGGTGAAACCACATTCACTGGTAAGTAGCCTACACCCATTTATGTGTTAAGCGATTATGTGATGTATTTAGACATTTTCTCATGGTGAGTTGTGATGTTCATTCTACTGCTAGCTCCTAGTTTTTGCCTGCCTAGTGAGGACTGAACCACATGTCTGTGGATTATCGTACTGTCAAACTGTAATTATTCTCTTTGACGTTGGCAGAAAGTAAGCTGTGTTTCTTTGGAAGCAGTTATCAAACTCAGCCCTCCTAAACTAAGAAATATACGTATGCTAGTATCATGTTGATTTAGGAACTTGGAAAAGTAGATTGGTATTGGACAGTGAGATTTATCCCACTTGACGGAAGATAAACACGAGATCCTTGCGGGATTATCCTGGCTGGATAGACATGAGAACATTACAAGTGTTCGGTGCTCGTAAGTGTTGGCTAATCATTTTCCTTTTAGCTAAGAGATTTGTATTATCAACAAGTAGTAATATATTTAATTATATGTTTCATTTAGTATCTCAAGACATTCTTCATAATGGTAAGGCAGTCCCAATATAATTCTTGAGTAAAAGGCTCAAAGTTTTAAAAAATAATCAGTAATCTAGGTCATCCCTTCAACTTTTCTTCAAAGGTTTTTGAAGACCCCAATCTAAATTTGCTCTGTGTTTCTTATTACATAGTTTATGAAGAACTTTCATTTACATAGTCCCAATCATGACCTCCAGATCGCCTGAAGCAATTCACAGTCAATTAATCACAACAAACGTTTGAAGCATATATTAGGAACTAGGCATCAACTTCACATTAACAAACAGTACCTGCAAATGAACAGCTTCTGTTGCCTAATTTAGTCTTTGTCTCAGTTTCCATTGTGGTTAACCATCTACAGTGATCTCTTCTGCTTCTACTCTTCTACTTCCTGTTATAGTGTCGGCTTTTTGTAGTGTGGCTTGTTCAAATGTGTGTATTCAGAAGTTAAAGGACAGTGAAACTCACTATCTCTGCATTTCTGTTCTAGTTAACCCCATTCTGTATGTATCCACAGCATCTATTCTGCAATGTACTTTATAGTGAAACTGCACACTTAATTACGTCCAACCAGCGGGTTACTTGGTTAAATCTAAACTTTAGGGCAAGTGGCTGTTCCTCGGCTCCACCAACTGGCAGTGGTAGTCAGTGTCCCTTTCACGTTTGCCTCGTCTTGAGCAAATAGAAATTTTCCGACATGAGTTCGTCAATAGTTTTATTTTGAACAAGTCAATTTCGACAATTTCAGTGACATTCTTAGGCTTGTACATGGACAAAAAATGCCAAGAGTTGCAGTCGTTGCTGAAATTTTGTTATGGGTAAAATTCCACGGTTATTGTTGAAAGCTGAAGCCCAGTACAGTGAACACCTCATGGCTGCACTGCATTCAAGAGAAACTTCGAATTCTTCATTTTTGCTGACTTGCTCGTTCATCCACAACTTCCCGAAAGTTTACATAGCCACTTTGTAAGTGCCTTCTGAAGATTTCTGACGTGAGAAATATTCCATAACGAAATAATTTAAATTAGATTGTGCCCTAACCCCTGCAGGGATGTTCAGGAAATGTCTTAAAATATTCAGCATTCTTTTCAAATTGGAACGTAAGTGTGGATCAAGAAGAGATCATGCACCTGCCATACTTTCTTCTTTAACATGGCTTATATATTTCAATACTAGCGCGTTTTGAGAAGATTTGTAGCTCAGGTTGAGGTTCTGGATGTGAGTTGCTCGCTGAGCTGGAAGGTTCGTTTTCAGATGTTTCGACACCATTCTAGGTAACATCATCAGTGAGCCTCTGACGAAGCGCTGGTGTTATGTTCCACTTTCTATTTATCTGGTTAGGTTTCCTTGGGTTGGTGATGTCATTTCCTGTGTTGGTGATGTCATTTCCTGTTCTTTTTCTCAGGGGATGGTAGATTGGCTCCAAATCAATGTGTTTGTTGATGGAATTCCGGTTGGAATGCCATGCTTCTAGGAATTCTCGTGCATGTCTCTGTTTGGCTTGTCCTAGGATGGATGTGTTGTCCCAATCAAAGTGGTGTCCTTCCTCATCTGTATGTAAGGATACGAGTGATAGTGGGTCATGTCGTTTTGTGGCTAGTTGATGTTCATGTATCCTGGTGGCTAGCTTCCTGCCAGTTTGTCCAATGTCGTGTTTGTCACAGTTCTTGCAAGGTATTTTGTAGATGACGTTCGTTTTATTTGTTGTCTGTATAGGGTCTTTTAAGTTCATTAGCTGCTGTTTTAGTGTGTTGGTGGGTTTGTGGGCTACCCTGATGCCAAGGGGTCCGAGTAGTCTGGCAGTCATTTCGGAAATGTCTTTGATGTAGGGGAGAGTGGTTATAGTTTCTGAGCCCGTTTTGCCTGTTTGTTTGGGTTTGTTGCTGAGGAATCGGCGGACTGTGTTCGTAGGGTACCCATTCTTTTTGAATACGCTGTATCGGTGATTTTCCTCTGCTCTGCGTAGTTCCTCTGTGCTGCAGTGTGTGGTGGCTCGTTGGAATAATATTCTAATGCAGCTTCGTTTGTGGGTGTTGGGATGGTTGCTCCTGTAGTTCAGTATTTGGTCCGTGTGTGTTGTTTTCCTGTAGACGCTGGTTTGAAGTTCCCCATTGACTGTTCGCTCTACTGTGACATCTAGGAATGGCAGTTTGTTGTTGTTTTCCTCCTCTTTTGTCTCTACCTGGAACACCAACCTACAGATTAGCCAAGGAACTACACCAAAGACTAAAACACCTAGTAGAAGACTCCCACCACTCCATTCGCTACACCCAAGAATTCCTGAACACCATCAAAGACACCAAGATAGAAGAGGATGAAATAAAGGTCTTCTTTGACGTAACAGCCCTGTTCACATCCAACATCATCAACCTGTCCAAAGAAACACTGACTACACTATTAGAAGAACAGAAGACACATACACCAGACACCACCAACCTCATCAGCAAGGACAACATCATCAAGCTAGTGGACCTATGCCTCACCACCCACTTCACTTTCAATAACAAAACCTACAGACAAACCAACGGTACACCCATGGGATCTCCGATATCAGGGTTCTTAGCAGAGGCAGTAATGCAGAGACTCGAACAAACAGCTCTGCCAATCATCCAACCCAAACTTTGGGTCCGCTATGTGGATGACACCTTTGTCATCACTAAACAAAACAAATTAGAGGAAACCTTCAAGACCATCAATAATACCCTTTACTGGCATAACATTCACAAAAGAGGAGGAAAACAACAACAAACTGCCGTTCCTAGATGTCACTGTAGAGCGAACAGCCAATGGGGAACTTCAAACCAGCGTCTACAGGAAAACAACACATACGGACCAAATACTGAACTACAGGAGCAACCATCCCAACACCCACAAACGAAGCTGCATTAGAACATTATTCCAACGAGCCACCACACACTGCAGCACAGAGGAACTACACAGAGCAGAGGAAAATCACCTATACAGTGTATTCAAAAAGAATGGGTACCCTATGAACACAGTCCGTCGATTCCTCAGCAACAAACCCAAACAAACAGGCAAAATGGGCTCAGAAACCATAATCACGCTCCCCTACATCAAAGACATTTCCGAAATGACTGCCAGACTACTCGGACCCCTTGACATCAGGGTAGCCCACAAACCCACCAACACACTAAAACAGCAGCTAATGAACTTAAAAGACCCTATACAGACAACAAATAAAACAAACGTCATCTACAAAATACCTTGCAAGAACTGTGACAAACACTACATTGGACAAACAGGCAGGAAGCTAGCCACCAGGATACATGAACATCAACTAGCCACAAAACGACATGACCCACTATCACTGGTATCCTTACATACAGATGAGGAAGGACACCACTTTGATTGGGACAACACATCCATCCTAGGACAAGCCAAACAGAGACACGCACGAGAATTCCTAGAAGCATGGCATTCCAACCGGAATTCCATCAACAAACACATTGATTTGGAGCCAATCTGCCATCCCCTGAGAAAAAGAACAGGAAATGACATCACCAACACAGGAAATGACATCACCAACCCAAAGAAACCTAACCAGATAAATAGAAAGTGGGACACAACACCAGCGCTTCGTCGGAGGCTCACTGATGATGTTACCTAGAAAGGTGACGAAACGTCTGAAAACGAACCTTTCAGCTCAGCAAGCAAACTCACATCCAGAATATTTCAATACTGTTACTGAGTCTCCTCAATTCAGCTTGAGGCAGGGAAAATTTGCCTTGGCTTCAACTGAACAAAAGATCCTGGACATTAATACAGTATTTTGCACGTTATTCATTCCTGATTGAATCGTCCCAACTGATCAGCAAAGTAAAATGCTTACATTTGCTATGCTTACAGTTGTCATTCTATCTCACCATGGATTTACATCTAGTCTGAGAAAGATCATGAGCACAGTAACTGGCTGCTGAGAGTATGATACATCTGCAGGAAAAGTTTAAGAACCAATCACACCAGTTTTATACTGCTTTGCTGTGTAACCTTGTTATACCCAACATAATGACTTGATGACTTAGACTCCCTACAGTATGGAAGCAGTCCCTTTTGGCCCAACAAGTCCACACTGATCCTATAACCACCTAATTTACACATTCCTGAACACTATAGGCAACTTAGCATAGCCAATCCACCTCGCCTGCACATCTTTGGACAGTGGGAGGAAACTGGAGCAAATCTGCAGAGACATGGGGAGAATGTGTAAACTCTACACAGACAGTTGTCCAAGCGTGGAATCGAACCCAGGTCCCTGGCGCTGTGAGGGAGCAGTGCGGCCACTACTAATCTCTGCAACAAAAACACCATTTTGACCGAGATCATGTTGCAACCCAATCTTCCACTCCTCTAGGGGAGAATAATAAGATTACTTTAACAAAGAAACAGAGACATATTGTCAAACAAATTGTTAAAAAAGTATACATTGCTGGGCTTTAGAATGAGGTTGAAACAACTTCATCAATTTCCCAACACTGAATTTTGAAATGTTGAAGCCCCTGCAGCATTGCAATCCTAATCTGGCACTTTTAAATGCACTCCCCCAATGGCAGGCTAGAGTTTCTCTGTCAAAGAATTCTCAAATGGCAATGCCATTAATCTGCACTGTCAGCTGCAGGAGGATAGCTGGTCTATGCACCTTTTGGCATCTGTGCAAACATTGATGGAGAAGAGTACTTGTGAAATACAGCTATCAATCAGGTACAGCGTTTACCCAGCCACTAAAATCTGCCCTAGCATGCTTACGATCTGCATGAAAGCAGACTCAAAGACAATATTGAACTGGCTGAAGTTGCAATCCATAGAGCAAGGTAACAGACAAAGAAACACCCCTTTCTGATGCTCTCAATGCTTTCTATGCTCAGTTCAAGCAGAATGCCAGCAGCATGGTGTCACTTGTCCCAGCAGCTCTGGAATGCACCTATGCCCACTGTCCCCACTGCAGATATCAGAATGGTTTTCCTGGGAGTCAACCCAAGGAAAGCGACAGTCCCCGGCCAATCACTTCGATCTTGTGAGGACCAACTGGCGCAGGTATTCACTGACATCTTCACCCTCCCCCTCCTATAAACCAAAGTCCCCACCTGCTTCAAGAAGATCACCATCATCCGCTACCAAAAAAAGCACATGCAATCTGCCTTAATGACCAATGCCCAGTAGCTCTGACCTCCACAACATGAAGTGCTTTGAGAGGCTTATCATAGCCCCCATAAACTCTAGTCTCCCAGCCTGCCTACAATTTGCTTGCCAACATAACAGGTCCACAACGGACACTATTTCACTAGCCCTGCACTTATCCTTAAACATCTGCACAAGGACACCTACATCAGGCTTCTGCTCATCGACTGCAGCTCCACCTTCAACACCATTATCTCCTCCAGACTGATCTCAAAACTCCAAGACCTTGGTCTCAGCTCCGCCCTCTGCAACTGGATCCTCAACTTTCTGGCCCACGGATTGTAATCAATGAAGAAAGATAACTGCACCTCCTCCACAATAAAACTCAACACTGGAGCTCCCAAGGCTGCATTCTCAGCCCTCGATTGTACTCCCTGTACACCCACAACTGTGAATACTGAATGAATGCCATCTACAAGATTTCTGATTACACCACCATGGTGGGATGAATATCATACAATGACGAGTCAGAATACAGAAAGGAGATAGAGAGCTTGTTGACATGGTGCAATGAGAACAACCCCTCTCTCAACATCAGCAACAGTAAAAGTAAAGAACTGATCATTGACTCAGAAAGAAAGGAGGAGAGCATTGATATCAACGCAGTTGAGGTTGAGAGGATGGAGAACATCGAGTTCTTGAGAATGACGATAACCGACAAGCTGTCCTGGACTTCCTACTTAAATGCAACGACCAAGAAGGCACAATAACTTCTCCTCTTCCTCAGGCAGCTCAAGAAATTAGGCATATCCATAAGGACCCTCACCAACTTTTACAGATGCACTATTGAAAGCATGCGGTCAGGGTGCATAATGGCCTGGTACGGCAACTGCTCTGCCCAGGACTGTGAGAAACTACAGAAGGTTACGTGCACAGCCCAGGCCATCGCAAAAGCCAACCTTCTATCCATGGAGATAATGGGAACTGCAGATGCTGGAGAATTCCAAGATAATAAAATGTGAGGCTGGATGAACACAGCAGGCCAAGCAGCATCTCAGGAGCACAAAAGCTGACGTTTCGGGCCTAGACCCTTCATCTCTGATGAAGGGTCTAGGCCCGAAACGTCAGCTTTTGTGCTCCTGAGATGCTGCTTGGCCTGCTGTGTTCATCCATCTTCTATCCATGGACTCCGTTTACATGGCCTGTGGCCACAGAAAGGCTGCCAACATCATCAAAGACCACTTCCACCCTGGTTATGCTCTCCTACATCTTCTCCTGTCAGGCAGAAGGTACAGAAGCATGAACACCAGCAGGTTCAAGAGTAGCTGATTCCCTGCCACTATTAGACTGATTAATGGACTGTCTAACTTCAAATAATGCTGATCTAGCTAATATTGACCTTGCCTAGCACCTGCCCCATGCAATGTAACTTGCATGCCTCTGTCTTGTATTTGTCACCCAATGATCTGTATGTTCTTGATACTTTGATACACCAATACTGCTCATATTCACTGCACTTAGGTTACTCGTGACAATAAATCTATCAAATAGAATGCAATACCATTTCTCCTTAGGACTCTTGTTAATCTGGTGGCTATCATGAGGAGCTGTACTACATATCACTCAGATGTCATATCTTCATGGATGCCTTAGTAGCTACCTAACATTAGCATCATGCCATGTTGCACACTGTCTCACTGCTGTTTTTTTCCCCTTGTGATCACGTTGGCCAGGTTATGTGTAGATACTTTAAAATGGGATCACACAAAGATATTGTGCACATAATGGTATGGACAAAAAGACATTTAATCAGCAAAACAGAAGGTAAAGGACTGCATAAACAACAATATTCACCTGTCCATTGCACCACCAGGGCTTTTTGCCAAATGAGCAGCACAACATCAAAGGATAAAGCAAAGTCCAGTCTCAGCTCATTCATCCTGGAAGCCGGTGGCTGTTATGTTGTCCCTAATCCATCTGGCTCAGCGCATGTTTTGTCATCCTTAGGCCATAAGACCATAAGACATAGGAGCAGAAATTAGGCCATTCGGTCCATCAACCCTCTCCGCCATTCAATCATGGCTGATAAGTTCCTCAGCTCCATTCTCCTGCTTTCTCCCCATAACCCTTGATCCCCTTGATAACCAAGAACCTTTCTATCCTAAATGTGGTCAGTGACCTGGCCTCCACAGCCTTCTGTGGCAGTGAATTCCATAGATACACCACTCTCTGGCTGAAGTAGTTTCTCCTTATCTCCATTCTAAAAGACCTTCCCTTTACTCTCAGGCTGTGCTCTCCGGTCATAGGCTCTCCTACCTATGGAAACTTCTTCACAACATCCACCCTGTCCAGGCCATTCAGCATTCTGTAAGTTTCAGTTAGATCCCCCCTCATCCTACTAAACTCCAATGAGTATAGTCCCAGAGTCTTCAAACGTTCCTCATATGTTAAGTGTCCTTCTCTCTTGGATGCTCATCCATGGTCTGCTACACCTTCGCCCTCAGATGATTGCTGTCAATCTTCCATTTTGTCTCCATCCAAAACATTCTGCATTTGTCAGCTCCAATTGTGAGGGGTACTGAACACCACAATGATGCAAGACACCCTGTCTGGGCTATATTTTCCTCTGTATTTGTATGTTATATGTTTTGTACTTCCCTTCTGTGTGGGCTGACGGTCGCTTAAATGTGTCATGTTTGGAGGCGGTATGCCTTGTAACAAGCAGCTAATCCAGAATGGACTGAGAATCTTGGATAAGGAAAGGTGCCTGAGGATGCCCTGGTATGTAAGAGTTATGGCAGTTCCCAGAAAATCTGACACGTTTGTCACCAATGCTCACCATAAAATTTGAACATTAATGGAGCGAAGGCCTTTTCCATTCACAAACATTGCACAACATTGTGGGCTGAAGGGCCTGTTCTGTGCTGTACTGTTCTATGTTCTGTTCTATGTTCTAAATTGGTGACAGGTTGGCTTCAAAGCAATGTCAGTGCTATTAAACAGCACCTCGAACCGGGGGAAGCTATTGCTGGTGGAGAATCCCAGTGACAAGGCTGCGGGACTCAGCTTGTCACTGGGGAAGGATATAAATATGTACATTCTGGAGAAAATGACATCTCAGATGCATTTATTTGTAAAAGATTGGCTGATGCCGCACAGGTCACCAGGTATTCCCTGAAGTGAGATATATCTCAATAGCCACTGGATTGGGATTGCCAAAAGTTCTCCTGCTCAATATCACACAATTCTGTGTCAATGGGCCAGGACATCCTTCATTGTCACCATAACTGTCTTTCAAACAGTTAAAGAAAATCACAGCAAGGCCAATAAACATCGGGTCTCATCATTCACTGTCTCTCTCTGGCAGCTCTTCTCCAACTGCTTTTTCCTCTGGAGGCTGTGTATCAGCTCTAGGAGATTACTGCTCCTGCTAGGCTTGTTGAAGATTATTTCTGAGTCCTCCTTTCCATTTCTGGGGACAGACAGGCCACTATTATCCATTACAAACCCACCAACTCCCACAGCTACTTGGACTATACATCCTCATACCCCATTTCCTGTAAAGACTCCATCCCGTTCTCTCAGTTCCTCCGTCTCCGTCACCGTCACATATGTTCAGATGTGGCCAACTTCGACAAGGGAGCCTCCAAAATGTCCACATTCTTCCTCAACTGAGGATTCCCTAGCTCTGTTGTTTACAGGGCCCTCAACCGGATCCGACCCATCTCCTACACTTCCACCTTCACCCCTTCTATTCCATCCCGCAACAGCAATAGAGTTCCCCTTATCCTCACCATCCCACCAGCATCCACATCCAGAAGATCATCAGATGCCATTTCCACCACCTACAGCAAGATGCCACCATCAGACACATATTCCCCTCCTCCACTTTGTCTGCCTTCCACAGGGACCGTTCCCTCCAGGACACCCCAAGCCATACTTTCTTCACCTCCAACACACCCCCACAGCCGTATGGCACCTTCCCCTGTAACCAGCGAAGGTGCAACACCTGCCCATTTACCTCCTCCCTCCCCAGTATCGAAGGGCCCAAACTTACCTTCCAAGTGAAGCAACACTTCTCCTGCACTTCCAAGAATCTAGTCTATTGCATTCGCTGCTTACAGTGTGGTCTCCTCTACATTGGGGGAATGAAATGTAGACTCGGTGACCGCTTTGCAGAATACCTACGTTCTGCTCGCAGAAAAGACCCTGAACTACCTGTTGCCTGCCACTTCAATGCATCACCCTGTTCCCTGGCCAATATCTCTGTCTCTGTCTTGCTACAGTGTTCCAGAGAAGCCCAGCACAAGCTGGAGGAACAACACCTCATTTTCCGCTTGGGGACCCTACAGCCCTCCAGACTCAATATTGAGTTCAATAATTTTAGGGCCTAAACTCTTGAAGTGAGATGCTCTCCCATTCTCAATGAGATGCCATGCTACTATTTACAATTACTCCCAGTGCAGTGCCTCCTGAGCAGCCCGGTGCATTGATGTCCATCCCCAGACTTGAGCTGCCTGCATATCCCTGGACTGCTGCCTGACCATTATTTACCAAACCCCAAGGATGCCTGTCGTCCACCCTGACCAGACTGACTTAGCTGTAATTCCTGGACTGCATGCATTTGGCCTGCAGGTGGGGTAATGGCCCAGGCCCTGCACTGCATTGCAAGGTCACAGATCCCTGGAGTCTAGGACCAAGTACCTGTCATACCATGGCCTCTGCAGTGAGACTGGAGGAGCTCCTTGACTGTGGAGATAGCCCTTTCAGCCAAGTTTGGATGCTTCTCTTTTGATTTTCATTTATTGTCGTTTGCTTGAAGCACACTTAGTGAGTTTACTGCGTAGGTTGTTGGTGCATGCTGCAGCTTTGATGTTGATGTAGCATGGTGCCCTACAGTGATATGTTCACCCCCTGTCTGACTGGCATATTTACTCTTTCATGTTTTTCACTGTCACAAGCTGCTTGCCTCTTCTCTGCACTAGGAAGAAGCTAAACTGCAGTGATTTTCAACCTGTAATTGACTCCTCTGGATCTTATGCACTTAAGAAATCAATGACACCCACAGTGGCTGAATGCCTGAAAGTAAGTATTTAAGTCAGCAACTGCTAAGGAGACAAGCTAAGAGCCATAAGATGCCTGTGCCCATGTCAGTGCGAAAGCACCCTGTCTAGATCGCTGAGATTCTTGACTGTGTCTGCATGCAAACCAACCTGGAAGAACCATGCGAGCTGTTGGTGCCCATCACTACTTAAGTAGAATGCTGAAGGCCCGAGAACCTGGCTGAGTTGGTCTAAGAGTAGGCATGACGATGCAGTGAACTGCAATGCTGCATTGCAATTGACCAATGCTGAGTTGTTTTACATAGAACATTACAGCACAGTACAGGCCCTTCGGCCCTCAATGTTGTGCCGACCTGTCATACCGATCTGAAGCCCATTTAACCTACACTATTGCATGTATGTCCATTTTTTGATGAAGAATTGAGGAGGGTGGTGGCTATGGTGCATGTAGGGCCATAGTGAGGAAGAGGCAGTGTCAGGAATGGCCAGGACAAGCATTCAATGAACTGAAGCCACCACATGTTGCTTTGTACTGCCGGTCAGGATTTTGGACAGTCTTGTTTCTCGCTGGAAGAGAGGAGAATTGGAAGTGCAATTTGAATAGGATGAATTACACTAGTTTTCTGTCAAGGTCAAGTTGTTCTTGATATCAAAAGAGTGAATATTTTATTTTTTCCCTGTTTAGTTACTTTTCTGCCATTACGCTCACCCAAGCCAGAAAGGGAAACATCCTGAACAATGCCTAAACAGTACTGTTCCCCATTAATGTGATGGCTGAGGATGTTTCTTACAATTATTGATGAGTAATGCTGGGAGTATAGGTGCATTATGTTGGTAAGAATAGTTTTGGAGTCATAACTTCTATTTATGTTAAGGTACTGGATGATGCTTTGATTTAATCAGAGTGATGAAAATTCTACAGATAAGGCAGCTCTCTCTGAAAATTTGGGGAACTCTACTTGCATTTGGACCTGCAATTCAGCAAACTGCATTTATTGGAACTCAGTCTTGATTGATGTATTGCCATGGGATGAGATATCCAGGAGGTTCTTGAGATCTTTTGTCATGAGTTTGGCAGGGTACCATAGAAAGAATTGTGAAAGGATAGTAAACTCTGCTGTTTTTTTTCTTCAATGCAGAATAGACAATTCCTACCAAGTTCACTTAAACACAGTTGTCATACCGTTCAGATTAAGCTAAAATTTACTCTGAATACGTAAGGCACCAATTTCATCTTCACATCTCACCTTCCAAGATACAGCAATGTTGAGTAACATGGAAGTTCTCCCTCAGCCAACCACCCCCAATTCAAACTGTGATCAACCGACACCATTGTATTTACTAAATGGAACATGTCCACCTTGTAAGTAAAATTTAAATACATTAGTTTTGCAAAACTGGCCTTGACTAATGACAAAATTACTCATGCAGTTGCTTTAAATATGTTGCTACCTCAAAGGTGTTAACGTGATAAATTCAAACATTTCATGTTTTAATGACACTGCTTCTCAGTTAATTGTGTTTTTTAGTTTTAAATTGGGGTCAGCAAATACTTAATAATCAATTTTACAAAAATAGTCTGGAACAGACAGCCTGTCTCAGAATATTTCCATATTAGTCGAAACAAGCATCTTGAAATGTAGACAAAAAGAAGAGAAAATTTTAGGCAAGAAGCATAGGTTTTTTAAAATAAAAACTGAACACCTTAACCTAAGAAACATTCTTAGGACCATCTGCTCCATTGCAATCTTGATTCTGAGGTGTAAGTATTTCTTTCACTTTTCATAACTATCTTAACAGAGCAACTGGAAGCTTCACTTCCCAAAAAGAAATAGAACCAAAATGCATTAATTACTTCTACGACTGAAGTTGGCTGAAAGTAATGTTTTAGCACCTGCTTGTCAGTCCCGCAACTCCTCCATAACTGCATTGTAAATGTACGTACGCCAAATAGTTTGCAGAACTTCAAGAATGCAATTCACTGCCAACTTCTCAAAGGAAATTAAGGATGGACATTAGATACTAGTGCAGTTAATAAAGCCCAAACCCTGAATGGATAAAAGAAAAACAAGTCTGTTTGTCTGTAAGCACTATGTATCAAAACTAGCCTATTGGTAGAAATTGAGTATTGTTGGAAAAAGGGACATGCCGTCAAAACTTTTTATCTCGTATTCATCAGGATTGACAGAAGAATTCTGAATTCTAAGGCAGCAATAGAAGACAGGATCTTGCTTTTGAACATTTGTAGCATTTGGTAAAGCTTAACTGAGCCACATAGTGAGATGACTGATAACCTTAAATCGTGTGTTAATGTAATTCATAGTACACATGGGATTGTTCAGCAAGTGATGTTCAGTCACAGAAACACAGCTGACATTAAACATGTCACAGAGATAGTAGGAACTGCCGATGCTGGAGAATCTGAGATAACACGGTGTGAAGCTAGATGAGCACAGCAGGCTAAGCAGCATCAGAAGAGCAGAAAAGCTTGACGTTTTGGGTTGGGACCCTTTCTGAAGAAGGGTCCCGACCCGAAACATCAAGCTTTCCTGCCCCTCTGATGCTGCTTGGCCTGCTGTGTTCATCCAGCTTCACCCTCTGTTATCTGACGTTAAACATTGTGTTTTGAGTTTTGCAGGTACAGGTTACTGGAGTACAATTATTGCTGTGCTATTCTAAACAATTGAAGAAATACAATGCCCAAGCATTGTGCCTTTTTCAACTAAACAAAAGCATAGGGTCATAGCTTCCCTGTGCATTCTCCATGTCATTGGTTGAGGTAATCAGAGTCAACCTGACATACAATCAGCCATTTTTCTCTTGGACAGTATAAATTGCTTGCTTTGAAATTTGGCATTGTTGTACCTGGAGAGTACAAGATGTAAAACCTAAAAAGCATTTCTCTATTTTTCAGAAAAAAATTCAAAAATTAATGGACAGAAATTAACAAAATGTGGCACACAAATAAGATATGGCCCAAGGAAGAAGTAATTAGTTTTTGGTGAAGATGTGGAATCAGAAATTTTTGAAAGGATCTGTTAACAAGGTGAAATAGGGCAAATTCATTTGTTAAAAATAATATTATAGGTTTTATTTAGAAAATTTATGATGCTTTAGAATATTGTGGTTTGTCTCAGCTGCTATGGCACAATTCATCATAGGTGTTATAATGTGGTCAGAGTTTTCAATGCAGATATTTAGATATTGGGCTGGTGCCTCCTCAGTGCAATGGAAGCACATAATAAAACAATTTATTTTTCAACTTTATATTTATTAGTACAATAAGCAAGTAGAGAAAAGTCTCAAGAAAGAGTTGTATTAGTGTAATAGCTTTGAATTGACTCAGCATGGTGGAGATGTATGCTCCACTGTTCAGTTCCACTGTAGGGTCAATCGAACACATAGCTCTGTCACACCACTCTAACATTCTTCAACATTCTTTTTAAAAAGTCCAGGATTGGATCCAGATATTAACCAAACATAGAAGATAGGAGCAAGAGGAGGCCATTTGGCCCTTCAAGCCTGTTCCACCATTCATCATAATCATGATCATGGTTGATCGTCCAATTCAATAGCCTAATTCTGCTTTCTCCCCCATAACCAACCTTTGATTCCCATTCATCCCAAATGCTACATCTAGCCACCTTTTGACATCAACTACTTCCCTGGTAATGAATTCCACAGGCTCAGCACTCTTTCGGTGAAGAAATATCTCCTCATCTCTTTCCTAAATGGTGTACCCTGAATCCTTAGATTGTTACCTTTGGTTCTTGACACACCCACCACTGGGAACATCCTCCCTGCACCTACCCTGTCTAGTCCTGTTCGAATTTTATAAGTCTCTATGAGATCTTCCCTCATTTGTCTGAATTCCAGCGAATATATGCTAACTAAAGAACTAAATCAGTTCTTCCTTAGACCTCTCTGATGAAGGGTCTAGGCCCGAAAAGTCAGCTTTTGTGCTCCTGAGGTGCTGCTGGGCCTGCTGTGTTCATCCAGCCTCACATTTTATTATCTTCCTTAGACCATACCTCACTTTTGCACCAAGTTTTGTTGAAAATCACCCATTAGTTTCTGATATTTATTGTTCACAAACAAACCGAGTAATGGGTGTAAATATTATGATGGAAGTAACTATAATTATCATGCCTGATATTCTGCAGCTGTTATTGCAAGTGGCCAACACGTTACAGTGAGATTAAAAAAAAACTTCTGTCCTCCCTGAGGGCAAAAAGCAGACAAGTTCCACCAGTCTGCTTCACTGTATGAAAACAAAGTTTCTGGAAATTTGGTCTGTTCACCACCTTTGAAAATGACATTCCCCACCGATACCAGCACAGCTGTAGGATAGTTTCAATTCCATATACCTCTGTATAAATGCAGAGGGAGCAAGCAGAATGTGAGTGAGATTAAGTAGTGGACCCACTTGCAAGAAAGGTAGTAGTGGGATTTGAAAGTAACGGAGCAAGCTGAGGGAATCAGTGATGCCTGCTAGACAGAGAGAGAGAGAGAGAGAGAGAGAGAACAAACACGAGAGGATCTACCAATCAAAGATTTCTCCCTTATGCTCATCCCAGATATACCTTGTGTACCCGCAGGATAGCTAACCACAGTTTAGAAACTTCTCGTCAACAATTTCCTAGTTTAAAAAATTGCTTTTAAACATGCCTCAATTTCAGAAGCCACTTTGTGGACCTGCAAATGATTAGTTAGCACAGGCTTGGAAATGGTGATTAATCTGTTCTGAGAGTGTAGCCAGTTTAGTGGATGGATCAGTTTCGAGCGCATTTATGCTTAGACAAATGCGTGAGATTGTGGAAAATGTTTGGTGCTGGATATAGTCAATGGTCGAAATTCTCATACCTTTCCAATGATTTGGACAACATTGAGCAAAAAAAAGCTCAAAATTGTCAAAATTGTTGCAAAGGTATGAGAATTTGAGTTTAAAAAATGCTCAAAATAGCAGCAAAACCAATATACCTTCCACCCCTTGGATCCATTTATCTGATGCAACCAGCGCTGTTCTTACTCACTTGTATCTAAGGTTTTGCAGTAGATTTGTAGCTCGGCTTGTGGGAAGCTAGCCACACTTACCCACAAAAACGACAATATCAGAACAGACACATGGGTAAGAAACCTCTCCGACAGGAAACTGACAGACTTGGAAAAAGCTGTTCTCACCCGAGGATTGAACTACAACTACAGGGATGCCAACAAAACGGAGTTTCCAGCTACACTGGAAGCCACACTCAAGGCAAACAATCTCAACGAAGAAACACAACAAACTATAAGACAGACTGTAATCCTGACACTAACCAGAAGGAGTGAACTCAACACTCTCAACACACGGGAAAGACAGGCCCTACACAGATTAAAGAAGGACAAGAACATCACAATACTACCCGCAGACAAAAGGTGCATGATAGTAATACTGAATAAGAGGGACTATATCTCTAAGGCACAGGCATTGCTCACCGACAAAAACACATACTGACCAGTACAAACTGACCCGATACTGCAACTAGGCAACAAAATCCTCTACATGCTACAAAGACTTAAACAAACAGGACAGATCAACAAAACAGACTTCTTACGAATGAAAGGAACCAACACACCCAGATTCTACCTCCCTTGGCCTCCCTAAAGTCCACAAGCTATAAGTCCCCCTCAGACCTATAGCCTCTCTACCAGGCAGTCCATCACACAGATTGGCCAAGGAACTACAAAGGAGACTCAGGCACTAGTCAACAAGTCACCCCAACTCTATCCACTCAGCCCAAGATTTCCACAACTCCATCAAAGACATAAAGATAGAGGACAAAGAGACCATGATATCGTTTGATGTCACCGCCCTATTCACATCAATAGGCATACCACTAGAAGGGGAAACAATGACAACACTACTAGAACAAGAGCACGACCCCAGTGAAACCATCTCCAAGGACAACATGCTCAAACTACTGGACCTAGACCTGACCACCCACTTCACCTTCAATGGCCAAACATACAAACAAATCAACGAGACACCCATGGGATCACCCATCTCCAGACTCATAGCAGAAGCAGTGATGCAAAGACTAGAAAGGACTGCTCTTCTGCAAATCCAACCAAACTATGGATACGCTACATAGACAACACCTTTGTCATCATTAAATGGACCAAATCAGAGGAGATACACAAACTTATAAACAACACCCTCACCAGAATAAAATTCACCAGAGAGAAGAAGAAACAGCTCCCATTCCTGGACAACAAGATAGAGTGTAAGACAAATAGGGAATTGCAAATGAAAGTACACCGAAAAACCACACACAGAGACTGGGTATTGAACTTCAACAGTAACCACCCCAACACACACAAACGAAGCTGGGTGAGAACATTATTTAAACGGGCAAAAACATACTGCAGCAACATGGAACTACGCCAAGAGGAAGAATACTTCTTCCAGGTTTTCAAGGATAATGGATATCCAAAACACTGGGTCAGAAGATGCCTACACAAACAACATCAGGAAGAGACTACACGCCCCAACACACTCGTCACACTATTCTATATCAGAAACACATCAGAACTCACAGCAAGGTTGGAGGTGTCGTTGACAGTGTAGAGGGCTGTTGTAGGCTGTAGCGGGACATTGACAGGATGCAGAGATGGGCTGAGAGGTGGCAGATGGAGTTCAACCTGGATAAATGCGAGGTGATGCATTTTGGAAGGTCGAATTTGAAAGCTGAGTACAGGATTAAGGATAGGATTCTTGGCAGTGTGGAGGAACAGAGGGATTTTTGGTGTGCAGATACATAGATCCCTTAAAATGGCCACCCAAGTGGACAGGGTTGTTAAGAAAGCATATGGTGTTTTGGCTTTCATTAACAGGGGGATTGAGTTTAAGAGTCATGAGAACTTGTTGCAGCTCTATAAAACTTTGGTTAGACCGCACTTGGAATATTGCGTCCAGTTCTGGTCACCCTATTATAGGAAAGATGTGGATGCTTTGGAGAGGGTTCAGAGTAGGTTTACCAGGATGCTGCCTGGACTGGAGGGCTTATGTTATGAAGAGAGGTTGACTGAGCTCGGACTCTTTTCATTGGAGAAAAGGAGGAGGAGAGGGGTCCTAATTGAGGTATACAAGATAATGAGAGGCATAGATAGAGTTGATAGCCAGAGACGATTTCCCAGGGCAGAAAAGGCTAACACGAGGGGTCATAGTTTTAAGCTGGTTGGAGGAAAGTATAGAGGGGATGTCAGAGGCAGGTTCTTTATACAGAGAGTTGTGAGAGCATGGAATGCGTTGCCAGCAGCAGTCGTGGATGCAAGGTCATTGGGGGCATTTAAGAGACTGCTGGACATGCATATGGTCACAGAAATTTGAGGGTGCATACTTGAGGATCAATGGTCGGCTCAACATGTGGGCTGAAGGGCCTGTTCTGTGCTGTACTGTTCTATGTTCTATGTTCTAAGACTCCTACGACCGCTGGGCATCAGAGTGGAACTCAAGGCCACGTCAACCCGATGACAACTGCTCACCTGAACTAAAGGCCCACTCCCACCATGGACAGGACCAATGTCATCTACCTGATCCCCTGTAGAGACTGTGAGAAACACTACCTCGGACAAACAGGAAGGAAACTAACAAGAGTACGTGAATCCAACTGGCTACAAAAAGACATGACCAACTCTCACGCATCTCAATCTACATGGACAAGGAGAACCATGACTTCGACTGGGACAACACCAAGATCCCGGAACAGGCTAGGCAGAGACAGGCACGAGAATTCCTGGAAGCATAACATTCCACGAAGCATGCTATTAATAAACACATTGAACTCGACCCCATTTATATTCCAGTATGGAGGAAACCCGGAAGTGAGGCAATCCATCTCAACAGACCCCAGAGTTTAAAATCCAGGTGGGAAAACACACCGACGCTTCATCGGAGGCTGCACTGAGGAAGCAGGGTAATGCAGGGCAATGAAATGTCTGCCAAACAAACCAGCTCAGCGAGACAAGCAACCTCAACAGCCTCAACTTACTCACTTCTGCTCAGAGGCCAAATGGGATTTCAAATCATTTTTAAATCCTGCAGGAGCATCCTGATGTACTACAGGATAAGATTGCACAATGGGTCATCATTACAAGGATTTTCTATATCCCTCTTCTTGAATCATAACTTGGAATCATCTGGCAGGTCCAAAGGAACAGAGAAGTAGTAAAGATTATATAGCTGATGTGACAAATACATTTTAGTTGTCATGCAATGTAGGTTCTTGTTATGGAATGATTGAAGTTCAATTCCTGTTATGGGAGCAGTGAATAAGGGATGGCAATGTGATGAAACTGAAAAGTTGACTACATATTGTCAGCTTGAATGAGAATATTTGTTTCTTTTAAAATGTATTGTGCCAGAATTCAGTGAGAGAATCTAGAATATTAAGGATATGAACTGATCTGGCCATGGGACCTCCCGTGTGGTCTTATCCCTCTTCGATGGACATACTTCTCCAAAAAGAAACAAACAATTCATTAGAGATAATCAATCTGCCACATAAATTAGCTCGGTACCTATACAATGTACATTGGCATGAACACAAATTACACTGTTATAATAGATGGCTGATTTGGTCTGCAAAAAACAAGGGGATGATGCAATAAAGTCTTCTCGCCGACTAATAACTAGCCAAGTGATGCGTCCAAACAAGTTGCATAACATATTCTGCACAATAAAAGATATATCAGGGTTGCCGACCTTAACATATCTGATGAGGTTACTAAATCTCTTGCAGCACCCCAGGTAGGTACTGTAGCATATGCTGCTGGCACTTGTATACCTGACTGCTTCTTGTTCATCGTGTAAACAAAAGAATGTTTCATCTTTTCCAAGCTTGGTCTAATAGGATTTCCATTCCTGCATCCCTCAACATGATTTTTCTGCCATTCTCATGTCTACTTATTTACATTTCTTCAAAGCTCAACAGACTTGTTGTTTCTGTTGAGGTTGAAAAATTAAATGTTACTGTAAGTTTCTTGCAGACCCTGTTGTGTGGTTTATGGCTCGTCAGGAGATGTTTCCTATCTGAGACATCACTAACATGTGCAAAAAAAAGCTTTAAATTGAGGGGTGAAAGATATAGGACAGATGTCAGAGGTAGTTTCTTCAGTCAGAGAGTAGTAAGGGAATGGAACGCTTTGCCTGCAACGATAGTAGATTCGCCAACTTTAGGTACATTTAAGTCGTCATTGGATAAGCATATGGACGTACATGGAATAGTGTAGATTAGATGGGCTTGAGATCGGTATGACAGGTTGGCACAACATCGAGGGCCGAAGGGCCTGTACTGTGCTGTAATGTTCTATGTTCTAATTCACCTACAACATGCAAATATTGCTAAACCTAGAATCCCAACTGTTTCATTGTTCAAAGACTCAATTAGAAGCTTGTTCTTTCACACATACTGCCACAAAGCCTTCAAGTTAAAATTATCTTGCTGAAGTGAAATAATTAAAACCTGGTTGCAAAACTCTAACATTTGATTATTGAAATCACAATGCTGCATTGGAAAGCAAAGATATAATTTCTGAGTGTTTGGAACAAAGTTTCACCACACGGAGTAGTGTTGGTTTGTTGAGAAAGCCATCTGAATTAGCTGGAGGCACAAAGAAGGGCATTCCATTCAGTTGCAATATCTCAGACTGGAGAACATTTAAAAAAGCCCAAAATCATACCCTCCTCATTAACGATTAAAGCTGATTGTTTGAGGATCCAGCGTTTTTTTTTAAGGATTCGATTCCCTACAGTGTGGAAACAGGCCCTTTGGCCCAACAAATCCACACCACCCCTTGGAGCATCCCACCCAGACCCATCCCCCTATAAACCACACACCCCTGAACACTATGGGCAATTTAGCATGGCCTGCACATCTTTGGACTGTGGGAGGAGTCCAGAGCACCGAGAGGAAAACTACGCAGACACAGGGAGAATGTGCAAACTCCACACAGACAGTTACCCGAGTCTGGAATTGAACCTAGGTCCCTGGTGCTGTGAGGCTGCAGTGCTAAACACTGAGCCAGTGCGCCACCCCAGTTGAGTTGATCAAGAGTTATTCTGCTAACTGAAACTATCACTAAAAGCTTTGTGACTTATACTGTGTATGCTATTGAAACATTTCCTTCACCTTAGCGCTGCTGAGCAGATTTATTCTCAAATTATTTAGCCTTTAAGACAAATCTGAAAGAACAATCAAAAGAAATAAAAGCCGAAAGAACTGAAGATACTGTAAATCAGGAACAAAAACAGAAGTTTCTGGAGAATCTCAGCAGGTCTCAGGAAGGGTCACTGAATCAAAAGAAATAATCTTACCCAGTAATTAGTACAATTACAACAACTCAGATTTAGATAGTGCTGTCAATTTAGTAAAGCATTGTCAAACAAAATTTGATTCGAAGATATATAGGGGTCTACTGGGACAGGTGATCAAAAACTTGGTGAAAGAGGTTGATCTTAAAGAATGCTTTAATGTTTTAAAGCAATGAAAAATAGTAGATACAGACGATTCTGGAGATAAGGCGATTCTAAGGTGTGGGCAGCTGATGATAATTGGAACCAGTGGTGCAACAATTGAAGTTGTGGATTCTGCAAAAATAGGTAGAATTTGAGGAACCCAGGCATTCTGGTGATTATAAACCTGCCAGAAATTCCAAACAAAGGGAGTAACAAAGCCATGGAGGGATTTGCAAACAAGAATGAGAATTATACATTGAGCTGTTGCCAGATCAGGAAATAATGAAGGTCAACAAACAGAGGCGTGATGGGAGAATGGGACATGGGCCAGGAATTAGTTCAAACTTATGGTGGTGGAAGGGGATGTACCTGTTTGAAATTTCTGCTCATTTCAGGGCTGGGACTGTATTTGGGAGGGTTTGGAGACAATGGGGCAGCATGCATTGGGCATTTAATTGTTTGGGAAGGTGCCAGTTGGAGGTGATGCTGCCTACCCTCCTTGTGCAATGAATAAGTTCAGAAAGAAAGACTTGTGGACAGCCTTCCCACCCTGCCACCAATCAAAGCCTTTAAGTAAGCAACTAATGTCCACTTAAAGGCCACGCCCAGCACTGCCGATGCTGTTCATCATGTGATGGGTGTGGTAGTCTCCACTTGGAGAAAGTGGAAGGCAAACACTCAGTGCCTGATCAAGGGATCCAGCACTAGGAAGAGGACGATCTGCTGAGAACCATCCCTCTCCTTTCCAGCAACCTTTGCGCCATGACGCTCATCCTGCCCTGACTTCCCTGTAGCTTGGGTCCCTCATTGATCCTGGGCTGTTGGGCAGGGTTGCCAATTGCTCTCTCAGAGGGACTGAAATGTCCGCAATGAAGAGCTATTAGCCTCTGGATGGCTGCTAACACGCAGGTGGGATTTCTATTCCTGGGGTTTTTAATCCTGAGGAAGGCCTGACCACTTGGAGACAGTAAGGACAGCAGATTAGATTAGATTAGATTACCTACAGTGTAGAAACAGGCCCTTTGGCCCAACAAATCCACACTGCCCCTTGAAGAATCCCACCCACGCACTCCTGAACACTACGGGCAATTTAGCATGGCCAATCCACCTAGCCTGATGCTGGAAGCTAGAGTCAATAAATGTGGAACTGGTAAAGCACAACTAGTCAGACAGGATCCGAAGAACAGGACAGTCAATGTTTCAGGCCGAAACCCTCTGTCAGGACTTCTGGGCCAAAACTCAGTGGAAAACGTTGTCTTTCCTGCTCCTTGGATGCTGTCTGACCAGCTGTGCTTTTCCAGCTCCACATCTATTGACTCAAGGCCTGACCTCTGGCCATTTGAGTGGCACTTAATGTGGGCCTTCCCCAAAAGACATCTCCCATCATTTGGATTAAAATCCACTCTGAATGTTAGGGAAGCAGTGGTGACAAATCAGAGACATTCAAATATCATTGGTTAAAGATGGATATTGTTTAACATACTTTTGGAACCTGCTAAATTTTCCACATTACGCCTCTTGGGTGGAGCATATAGAAGAGACATAGGAGAAAGGGAAAAAAATTTTTCCAAGAAGTTCTAAGGTTGAGAGGGTTGATCTGATTGAAGATTTCAAGATATTAACAGGAAAAAAAACAGGGCAGATAAGCTATTTCCACCAGTTGATGGTTGTAGAACTTGGGGGCATAGTCTGAGAATTAGGACCATACCATTCAGGAGATGTTAGCAAGCACTTTTACACAGAGTTTTAGATGTTTTAAACTCTCTTCTACAGACAGCAGTGTATGCTGGATCAGTTATTAATTTTAAGTCTGAGATAGATAATTTTTTGTTAAGCAAATCTATTAAGGGATACGGGCCAAAAGCAGTTATATGATTGAGCAATGATCTAATTGAATGGTGGAACAGGCTTGAGGGGCTGAATGGCCAACTGCTGCTCCTATGTTCATGTCTAGGGTAGGGAAGAACATCAAATTTCTTTTGGCGTGCTGGGCAGGCTAAGAGAGAGACAGTAGTAGAAGAAGTAGCTTTCTTTAAAGAAAATCACTTGTGGGACATGAGTGTCACTGGCTAACAAACATTTATTGCATGTCTTAGCCTGCCTTTTTAAACTGCAGCAGTCTACATGTTGTAGTCTGATCCACAATGCCCTTATGACGGGAATTCCAGGATTTTGATCCAGCAACAGAGAGAGATTAGCATTATATTTCCAATTCAGGACGGTGAATGGTTTGGAGGGGAATTTGCAGATGGTGATGCACTCATGTAACTGCTGCCCTTGTTCTTTTATGTGGAAGTGGTCATGGGTTGGAAGATGCTAGCTAAGCAGCCTTGGAGAATTTCTGCAGTGCATCTTGTAGACAGTACGTACTACTGCTATGGAGCCCTGCTGTTAGGAGTGGATGATTATGGATGTGGTGCCAATCAAGTGGGGATTATTCCATCACACTGCTGCATAGTTAATTCAGCAGGTACGGTTTATTCAATGAGTTACTACAAATTTCCACTTAGTAGAATGAGGAAGACAGATTCAGAGGAAACATCACCTCTAAATTATTCACCTTAATCACACACCAATCTGATTTAGGCTTGTATCACTGCTACTTCACAAGAACAAAATCAAAATTGTGGAATTTCCTACTTAACTGTAATGATGGATTATCTGTACCACTGCGGACTGCAGTAACTTGAGAGTACACTCGCCATTACCTTCTGAAGGGCTTCTTTGGATGAGAAATAAATTTTGGTCTTGCAAGTGATTTCCATATCCCAAATGGTTGCATTCTGTGAAATCATACCAATTTTCATAATCATATCAATTAAGCTGCTTTATTCAGCAGAATAAAGGACATTTGCTGTAACTTCAGTGTTGTTTAATCACCAGTTAAAGTTTTGTTGCTTGTAACCAACATGATGCGGAGGTGATGGTGTTGGAGACTGGGGTGGACAAGGTCAGAAGTCACATGACACCAGGTTATAGTCCAGTTGGTTTATTTCAAATCACAAGCTTTTGTCCGGTGAAGTGAAGCACACAGGCACAGAATTGATAGGCAGACAGATCAAAAGATTGCACAAATGGTGTGAGTGGAGAGTCGACAGGCTGGATGACAAGTTCCTACAGGTGATCAGAAGTGTCAACAGCTGAACAGAAGTGAAGGGATGACCTGTGATCCGATTAATTGAAGCAGGAGAGATTATTACAAAAAATTAAAAATAAGATGCTGCTGGAGACAAACCAAATGGCTGGAATAGCATGATAGGTATAAGACGTGTTAAGGGTCTAACAAGAAATCCAAAACTGTACAAATTAATTGGGTAGAGAGATCATAACTTCTTATCAAGGTGATGATTTCAAACCAGGACAGTAAAAGTAAGATTTTACAAATACAGAACAGTATGGTGGGGTTACATACAGTGTGACATGAACCCAACATCATGGTTGAGGCCATTGTCAGTTTCTGCTCAGTGATTCTGCATTGTTTCTTGGATGCTGTCTTGGAGGATGCTTACCTGAAGATTAGAGGCTGAATGTCCTTGACTGCTGAAGTATTTTCCGATTGGGAGGGAACATTCCTGTCTGATAATTGTTGCATGCTGTCCATCAATCCATTGTCGTAGCATCTGCTTAGTCTCGCTAATATACCATGCCTTGTGGCATCCTTGCCTAGGGTGTATGAGTAAGCAACATTGGCCGAGCCACATGAGTATCTGCCATGTACATGGTGGGTGGCATTCCCGCGTGTGATGGTAATGTCCATGTCAATGATCTGGCATGTCCTACAGAAGTTGCTGTGGCAGGGTTATGTGGTGCTGTGGTCAATGTTGTCCTGAAGGCTGGGTAGTTTGCTGCAAAGGCTGGTCTGCTTAAGTTTTGTCGGTTGTTTGAAGATGTGAAGTGAGAGTGCAGAGATGAACGTGGCGAGACGTTCATCATCTTCAATGCCATGATGAAGGCTGCAAAGAGCCTGGTTTAGTTTCTCTGCTCCAGGAAGCACCGGACAACAAAGGATGCTCTATTGGTTGTTTCCTGCGTTTGTCTTCTGAGGAGGTCGCTGCAGTTTTTCGCTGTGGCAAGTTGGAACTCGGGATCAATGAGCTGAGCATCATATTCTGTTTTTATGAGTACACTTTCAGCATCTTTAGGTGTCAGTCACTTTCCTCTTCATCTGAGCAGATCCTATAAATACACAGGGCTTGTCCATAGAGGAAGGCTTCGAGTGCATATCGCACACCTGAATGCTTTGTATATCTTCCATACTTACTATTTACAGAAATTGTATCTTAGCCTGTGTTATTGCCTACGCAGTAACAGAAAACACAGTATCTCAATCTTAAGCTTCTACATTTCTCAATGTGCGGATGTATTGACACCACAAGCTTTTCCTGCACTTTAATTAGTATGTGAGTGACATAGTAACTCGCCAAGGTGTTGTTTTCTATTCCACCTCCTCCTGAGGATCAGGAGCAGAGGAACACTTAGATACTTCTGAGCATTTTATTACAGATCTACAAATCAATAGATTTCAGGAACTTTATCCTGTGTAAGATAATAAAACGTGAGGCTGGATGAACACAGCAGGCCCAGCAGCATCTCAGGAGCACAAAAGTTGACGTTTTGGGCCTAGACCCTTCATCAGATGAAGGGTCTAGGCCCGAAACGTCAGCTTTTGTGCTCCTGAGATGCTGCTGGGCCTGCTGTGTTCATCCCGCCTCACATTTTATTATCTTGGATTCTCCAGCATCTGCAGTTCCCATTATCACTTTACCCTGTGTAGTTGCTTTCTCTGATATTTTAACATTGCCACAATGCATTATCCCAAACATCCCAAAATGTTCTTATTAAATAAATATTTTAACTGTAGCATATTGTGTCCAGTTAATTAAAGAAAGTCAATTGCAAACTTAGTGAATAGAAAGGAAACATTCTTTGATTTTTATTTCTTCTAGGCAGGGAAGTTTGATATTGTTCCAACAGTAATTAATATTGCTGCAGCCCTCACGTCTATCGGAGTTGTAAGTACTTACAAGTTTCTTTTCCATTTTATATATTGTATTAATGGATGTTTTGTGACTTTGCTCATGACAAATCATAATATACATTTTTAATTAGATTTTTAATTTAATTTAATTAGATTCCCTACAGTGTGGAAACAGTCCCTTCGGCCCAACAAATCCACACTGCCCCTCGAAGCATCCCACTCAGACACATCCCTCTATAACCCACACACCCCTGAACACTATGGGCAATTTAGCACGGCCAATCCACCTACCCTGCACATCTTTGGACTGTGGGAGGAAACCGGAGCACCCGGAGGAAACCCACACAGACACGGGGAGAATGTGCAAACTCCAGACAGACAGTCGCCCGAGGCTGGAATCAAACTTGGGTCCCTGGCGCTGTGAGGCTGCAGTGCTAACCACTGAGCCACCGTGCTGCCTTTGTGCATTATGCATTATGTGCAATGTGCATTATGTGAGCTGATACTTTTGCCAATGTATTACCCTATGTTGAGATGAAACTGTATTTAAATAATGCTGTAAAGCCTAACTGCGTTAAGTAAACAAAATTCTGAAGGCCAATTAGAATTCAATTCATAAGGGAGATTTGCAAACTGGTAAGTGCTGATACGTTTCGGGGTCCAGGGCAGAAATCATCTGCACTATGACTACCACACACTTTCTCTGACTTGTTTGTTCGAAGACCCAACTATGATGCTCACTTAGTTTAACTAATGTTCTGAAACTCACTGTGTAGCCTCATTTAGAAGAGGCAACAGGAGTAAGGTCTGAGTTAGAGTTGGAGACTTTGGATAGTTCCGACTTATTTAATTAAATAGTCACCCAGGAAATTTTAGACAGAGAAAACCAAGGCTAACCCTTGAATAAGAGCACCCTACCACTGCAGACCACCACCTTGAAGGTCAAGAACAGCAGATACATGGGAATATCACCACTTGCAAGTTCCCCTCCAAGCCACGGACCAACCTGAATTGAAACTACATTGCGGTTCCTTCCTAATAGCGCTGTGGGTGTACCCTGAGCCTCCAGAGCTCAGTACTACCTTCTCCAGGGAAAGTAGAGATAGGTAGTAAATGTTGGCCTAGCAACGATGTCCATCTCTTAAGAATGAATAAAAAGAAATGATGTTTTTTTCCCTGAACGTAGGGTTCATTCCTTTGTGACTGGATTTTGCTGACCTTCATGAACAAGAATGATGTCTACAGTGCAAGGAAGTTTGAAGAGGTGAAAATTGAACTAATCAAACTCAGAGACATTTTCTGATGGAATTCACAGATTGCTAGTAGCGTTCTCATTCTGGGACTTAGCAGAGGCTCTCTCCATAGCTGCTATGATCAGCTAGGAAGAAAGGTATCTCTAGATGGAACTGATTTCACACCATCTAGGAGTACAGCTCAGAACTGACAATTTTGGTAGCCTCACAATTTAGACTTTGATTCCAATGAGTTGACTCACAGTGAAACAACTTTTCAGCTGAAAAATTAAATTAAAGCCCTAGCAATCACCTCATGGACATAAAATGTTCCATGACATCTTAAAAAGATGAGGCCCTTCAGCTGTGTTGGTCAATATCTTTCCTGGAATCAATACCATTTAAAAATTGATTTGTTCAGTTATTCATTCCTTTGCTGTTGGTCAAAGCTTACTGTGCATAATTTTGCTGCTGAGGTTACACAGCAATAATGTTTGTACTTCAATGTTAAACAATTGGCTGTAAAGTATATTGAGGTGACGCGAAGACATGACATTTCAGAGTGTTACATCTTTCAGAGTTTTTAAATGTCCATCTGAACAAGTAGACGCAAAGAACAAAGAAAATTACAGCACAGGAACAGGCCTTTCTGCCCTCCAAGTCTGCATCAACATGCTTCCCATCACAACTGAAACCCCCTACCCTTCTGGGGACTGTATCCCTCTATTCCCATCCTATTCATGTATTTGTCAAGACGGCCTTTAAATGTCACTTTGTATCTGCTTCACTACCTCCCCTATCAGCAAGTTCCGGGCACCCACCACCCTCTGTATAAAAAAAAACTTGTCTCGTACATCACCTTAAACCTTGCCCTTGGTAACTGACTCTTCCACCCTGGGAAAAACCTTCTGACTGTCTACTCTGTTCATGCACTTCATAATCTTGTAGACCTCGATCAGGTCGCCCTTCAACCTCTGTTGTTCCAGTGAGAATAACACAAGTTTCTCCAACCTCTCCTCATAGCTAATGCCCTCCATATCAGGCAACATTCTGGTTAAATCTTTTCTGGACCTTTTCCAAAGGCACCACATCCTTCTGGTAGTGTGGTGACCAGAATTGCACACAATATTCCAAATATGGCCTAACCAAGGTTCCATAAAGCTGCAACATTACCTGCCAATTTTTAAACCCAGTGTCCTGGCCGATGGAGGCAAGCATACCATATGCCTTGTTGACTACCTTCTCCACCTGCATTGCCACTTTCAGTGACCTGTGTACCTGTATACCCAGATCCCTTTACTTCTCAGTACTCTGAAGGGTTCTGAAAGTTTCAGTTTAACCTTTTAGTTGGAGGACAACTTCTCCAACACTGCAGCATTCCCTGGGTACAAGCCTCATGCTAATCTTGACTAAATGGAGGTAGAATTCAGATCTTTTCTCACAATCCATTACACAATAAGGTGTACAGGGTGGTGATAAGTACCCATGCGGAAGTGAAAGAAGTGTCAGCTAGATTTCTGAGGAATGCAGAGAAGAGCAGAGTTGCTCTGAGGGGAAAGGAGTATCAAAATGTTATCTCCAGGTCATCCATGTCCTACAAGTAGTTGCATCACAATTAACCAAGACTGTCACTAGCTTTAAGGTGCATGGTATAGGCAAGTATTAGGGGAAAGGAAACAAATGGCCTGTAGATTGCAATAGTTAAAATATAATAAAAGGCTATTCTGTTATTACTTCGATTGAACAAAGAGAATCTTTCCTATTACAGACTCAATACGCACCCATTCAAATCACTGAGGAATAGTGCTGTACTATGTCTCCAAATCTCAAACATTCAAGTACACCCTATGGAAAGACAAGGTTGTGGGGAGGGGTCATTTAGTTTAGTTGGCTGGACAGCTGGTTTGCATTGCAGACTGATGGCAACAGCGTGGGTTCAATTCCTGCACTGGCCAAGGTTATCATGAAAGACTTGCCTTTTCAGTTCCTGTCCCTGCCAGAGGTGTGGTGATCCTCAGTTTAAACCACCGACAGTATTCTCTCACTAATGGGAAAGCATCCTATCATCTGAGACTATGGCAACTTTACCACATTTCCATCTCTGTACTGCCAGCAAAGGTTTCCATAGTTTACATTTCCATGGTTCCAGCTGCTTGGAAATTAGTGTTTCATTGCGTATTTGTTGATTTCTGTGTATGAAACTTCAATCCAATTGTTATCTTGGGTAAAATGCTAGCCAACAAATAATTCCTCATACTCTACAGGAGTTATAACAATTTTATGAATATTAATTTTATGTTTGTATCTGTTAGCCTAATTCAGCCTCATGCTCCAATCATCTATGCCATTTTTCATTTTAAACATGTTCTTCCTCCAACAAAAATAAGTCTATGCCTGTGAATGTCTCCTTAAAATAAGCTCCTCCTTTTGTGGTCACTCTGCTTGAAACTCAGGACGCCATTTTGAAAATACGGTACTCCACTTGCATGCAAAGTTAAAACTATGTAACAACTTAATTTAAGTTATAGCAAAATGTATTCTGATGCATAGTACATACTACCAGGTCATCATCAACATCAGCGTCATACACCAGGCATTCACTTTCCACGAGTAGCCCACAATCATGTCTAGGCCCGTAAATGCACTAACTTGCACCATCTATATCAAAATCCGATAATATTCATTTAACTGATCCAGATCATCTGACCAGTATCATTAGCAGTTTTCTGACAGACACCTTCTGTCATGAAACAGGTTTGTCCTTTTTTCTTTAAACATAAATTTTCTTTATATGAGCACATAAAAACATTTTAAATTAGGAACAGGAGGCCACTCACCACCTCCACCAGAATCAATGGATAATCTGATTACTACTCATGCCCACCTATTCCCAATAACCTTTATTCCCTTGTTAATCAAGAATCTATTCAAACCATCTGTCTTAAAAATATTCAAATCATGTTATTGTTTATACCTTTTTAAGCAAAAGATTTCTAAAGTCTCATGATTCCCAGTGAGGAGGAAAGAATTCTCTGCTTCTCTATTTTAAATAGGCAACACCTTTTCTTTGAAACAGTGACCCCAAGTTCTAGGTTCTCCCACAGCCAAGAGTGATTGGGACTAAAAATGTTAAAACAACAAGCCTTAAGATCTTGTGCCTTAATGCACGGAAAATTCATAATAAAATGAATAAAATCATTGCTGGTTAAAGAGGGAATTAATGCAATTGAGAGGACAGATATTCAGCCAAGTGAAGCAGAATCTGAATGGTTTGAGATGAAGAACATCCACAAGCAGAAAATGATAGTAGGGTTATGTATAGATCCCCTGACTGTATGACTAATACTGGGAAAGGCAGCAAAAAGGAAATTAGAGATGCAAGTAATGAAGGCATCGCAGTAATTTTAGGTGACTTTAATCTGTGTACAGATTGGACAAAGCAAATCAGTAACAATACAGTAAGGAGGAATTCTTAGAACATATACAGGATAGCTTTATGAATCAATGCATTGAGGAACAAATGAGAGAAAAGGCTATCCTTGACTGAACAATATGGAATAATCGACAATCTAGTTGTGCATGAGCCGATGGGGAAGAATGACCACAATAGATAGAATGCTTCATTAAGATGGAGAATGGCGTAATTGTTTCTGAGACTACAGTCCTGTAAAACACTATGGTAGGAGACACAAGCTATGATAAATTGGGGTCTGTCCTTTAAAGGGATTATAGTAAATAGATAATTGAAAACATTTAAAGATCATATGGATGAACTGCACAAGTTATTAATTCAAGTCTGTCAAAACTAAAATGAGTAAAAAGTGGTCAGACCACAGCTAACAAGGAAATTAAAGATACACTTAACTCCAAGGAAGAGGTGTACAAATTGGCTAAAAGCAACAGACTTGATAAATGAGATAAGTTCAGGTTTAAGCAAAGGTAGACAATATATTGAGTAACAGAGGGAAATAGAGTATATAAGCTTGCAGGAAACATATAAACCAACAGTAAAAGCCTCTGCAGGTTTGTGAAGAGGAAAAGATTCGTGAAGCCAAATACAGTCAGAAATGGGAATTTACAATGAGGAAGAAAGAAGTGGCAGACCAATTAAATACAAAACTTAGTTCTGTGTTCACAAAGGAAGAAACAAATGATATCCCAAAAGTATGGGAGCAGCAAAAGACCTAATGGATAGGAGGAACTGAAAGAAATTAAATATTAATAGGGAAATAGTGTTGGGAAACTAACATGATTGAAGGACAAGTAAATCCTCAGGGCAGGATAAATTTCATCCCAGAGCACTTAAGGAAGTGGCCTTAGAAATAGCAGACGTATGAGTTGTCATCTGAAACGCTCTTGACTATGGAACAGTTCCTGTGGATTGGAAGGCAACTAATGGTAGCCCATTTTTTAAAAAATGAGGCAGAAAGGAAACTTCGAATTATAGACCGATTAGTTTGACATTGATAGTGGGGAAAATGCTACAGTCCATTATTATAAGATTTAATAGCAAAGCACTTGGAAGATAGTGCAAAGATCAGTCAGACTCAGCCTGAATTTACAAAAGGAAGGACAGGCTAGAGAATTCCGCTGGGAATTTTTTGAGGATGTAACTAGTCCGGTGGAAAAGGGGGAGCCAGTGGACACAATTTTCTTGAATTTTCCGAAGACTTTGAATAAGGTCCCATGCAAGAGATTGGCATGTAAAATTGAACTGCATGAGATTGGAGGTTGTGTGTTGAAATGGATTGAGAACTGTTTGGCTGACAGGAAACAAGTAGTAGAGATAAACAGGTCTTTTTCCAAAAGCCAGGCAGTAACTTATGATGTATACAGGGATCAACGTTTGAACCCCAGCTACTCAATATATTCATGATTTTGATGAGGAAGCTACATGTCGCATCTCCTTGTTTGCAGGTGACACAAAGCTGGGTGGGAGGGTGGGCTGTAAGGAGGTTGCAGAGATGCTTCAGTATAATTTGGACAAATTAAATGAGCGGAAAAATACATGGTAGATGCAGCATAATGTGGATAAAAGTGAAGTTATACACTTATGAAAAACAGGAGGCAGATTACCTGGAAAAGGCAGAGGTGAAACAAGACCTAGGTGTTCTTGTACACCAGTTGCTGAAAAGCAAGCATGCAGGTGCAGCAGGCAGTAAGAATGTTTACCAGGCTGATTGCTGGGATGGTGTGACTGATGTACAAGGTGGGATTGGATTGGTTAAGACTACATTCACTAGAGTTTAGAAGACCGAGGGGGAATCTCACAGAAACCAATTAAATTCCCACAGAATTAGACAGGGTAGATGCAGAAAGGATTTTTCAATGACCAGGGAGTCTGGAACTAAGGGTCAATCTCAGGATAAGGCATAGGACATTTAGGATGGAAATGAAGAATTTTTTCACCCAAAAAAGGTGGTGACCCTGTGGAATTCTCTGCCATAAGAAACCGTAATGGCCAAAACATTGGAAGATTTCCAAGAAAGGTGTAGATACAATTCTTAAGACTACAAGGATCAAAGGATATGGAGAGAAAGCAGGAATAAGGTACTGAGTTGGATGATCAACCATCATTATACTGAATGGAAAAGCAGGTTCAAAGGGCCAAAGGGCCTACTCCAATATTCAATTCCTAAGTAAACATCCTTTCCACATACAGCCTGTTAAGACCCCTCAGATTCTTATATGTTTTAATCAAGTTGCTTCTGACTCCTTAAACCACTCGTTACATTCTTGCCAACCAGAAAAATGACCCATTTATTGTTTATTCAGTTTCCTGTTAGCCAACCAATTTTCTGTCCGTGTCAATGCGCTACCCCCCACACCATGAGCTTTAATTTTCCATAATAATCTTGAATGTGCCACTTTATCAAATGCCTTCTGTAAATCTGCTTACAACACATCCACTAGTTCGTATTTAGCAGCAGCACATGTACTTTTAACGTCTTTATGTCTATTCAGTCTGGTCTTTAGGTAAATATTAATAAATGTCATATTTGAATGTTGTCAACTTTCAGAAGCTAGATTAAATCGGGCTATATTTAGTAGACTCAGGTGATATCCAATTCAGATTCTACTTTCCCCATTCATAATGTCATTTGAGTAGGACTTAATGATGCTATAGGAAAATCTGGTGCAAAGTCTACTCTCAAGTGGTCTCTAAGCATAGCTCCAAAGCACAATATAGGACAATAAGAAGTGAATAAATTATTGTAATATCCATATAGCTATCTCCATTTACAGTATTCAAAATGTGGGCAATTCCTTGAAATGTAATTTAAAGTTTGGACAATTTTGGAACAATTACAGAGATTTACAAATAAAAATCTCAGATTAAGATGAACTTTTCCTGATACAATATGCAGTGGTATTATTTGTATTTACCAATTAGGAAATGGTAACGAAGCATATACACAAAAACTCACAAAACCTCTTTTTTACTACATAGGTTATTAAAGAAAGAATTATACTGGCAGTCAATGAGCATGGAGCTTCAGAACAAGAACTGAAAGCAATGCAAGCAGAAAATTGCAAACATTGTTGAGTTCCATATTATGTCATCCATCTTGAAGTGGGATGCAGATAAGGTATTCAAAAAAGTTGAGTGGGTCTTGGGAATCAAATAAAGTAGACAACCTCCCTGAACTTTCTTGGTTTCATTTAAGGGGTGAAAATTGTTATAATGTTAGCACTATAAAACTTTTTAGGCAGGAGATAATGCTCACTTTCATTTTCATTTTATAACACATCTTAACTGCCCTTGAGATGGACAAATAACAAGTCAAACTAATGCAGCGCTGAACCAATTGTACGCTGACACTGCTATTAAGGTTCAATAATAAATATGATCACCACATTTTAACTCTTCAGTATTGAAGGGAAACTGCCATTTGAGCCAATTCCTTATTTTGTCAGCTGTGTAAGAGTCAGTAATTACACATTTTTTTTAAAAAGTAAGAAATAGAATTTTAAGACGTGTATAAACTGACGATGTGGCAGTTCCAATGGTCAGAATGCTGTACCTAAATAAGGGATATTTTGAATTCTTAGTCTATGATATGCAAAATTGATGGGCAAGGCAAAGGCAGCTGATACATTAAACTTGCTTTAAACCTCACAATGGTACAATCCACGGAAATAGTTATTTCCCACTTTCTCATCGCAGGCATGTAGGCACAGAGTAAACAAAGACCTTAGGGATGGGGTGGTGGGGGGGTCAATAAGTTACAAAAGCTTTCTGGAAAACTGCAGTCCAACCTTCTCAGATGATTAAAACTGATCTTGGTGGACCAAGGAAGGAACATTTGCTATCTATAGAGATACTTGGAATGTAATGTAATCCAAGTCTAGCTTTCCCATAACGGTGTTCAGACAGTCAGCATCAGCACACCAGTTGTCAATCTACCCTAGGCCTTACTACTCCTTAGGAAAAGAACAGCCCCTTAAAATCAGACTGTTCTAACCGTGGACTGTTCAAACTTATGCTCCTCTCCATTCTGCTAAACTGGAATATGCTCTTAACAGACATATTATCCAAACCTTTCCATTGTTTTATACATTTCTAAAATGTATACAAAACTAGCGTAACTGGTTTCTAGTATAACTATATCAAGATCCATAAACCTGTTTTGAGGGGCTGAAAATTGCATTCTTTCATTTATATTAAAAGGTTCCATTAATGTTACATTATAACTACTCTGTTAGCTTTAGCTGTAACTTCAGCTTTCACAGTAACTTCTGCTGTTAAGATGCCTGCCACTATTCAGTTCAAAGTTTTAAAGTAGCTGAGCGATAAACAGACAACAATGGCTGCTTTCTGAACACATTTATGGAATTTAACAGATAGCAAATAATGACAAGGAAACATATACAGTTTTTGATATGAGTGCAAACAAATAAAGCTAACTGATTTTGGTTATGAGTTCTCATATATTCTTAATAGTAATGAATTTGAGGGAAGTTTTAACTCTCGTTCCATTTACATTCTTCTAATGCCTGTATTTATATTAGAATGCATTGTGCATTGTTACCAGCAACATTTTAACAATTCCTTTTAGTTTATTTTCTTAAGGAAATTTACTCTTACCTTGAAGTTACCCTTTTATTCAGAATAATTTAAAAATTACTTTGTTATGTTTTTAAATAAAGAGTGGGGTTCACTGGGTAAATGTCAGTGAAGCACATGAAGGGCTGCACTATTAAAACCAGGACGAAACTGAATTCATTTTTCTGCATAGGGTTAAGTTTGTCAATTTCAGTTGAAGTGGCAATATGGGAGTTATAGTTGGCATCAGTATGCTGGGTTATAGAACATAGAACATTACAGCACAGTACAGGCCCTTCAGCCCTCGATGTTGTGCCGACCAGTCATACCGATCTGAAGCCCATCTAACCTACACTATTCCATGTACGTCCATATGCTTATCCAATGACGACTTAAATGTACCTAAAGTTGGCAAATCTACTACCGTTGCAGGCAAAGCGTTCCATTCCCTTACTACTCTCTGAGTAAAGAAAGTTACGGAGGGGAAGATCGGCAAGGCTTCTAATACACAACTACTATTGAATGATTCATTCTGAAAAATGATGAGATCTACATATCCAACTGTATTGGACTTATTTGTGATACATCTCAGGATGAAACAGCCCAACAGTCAGCTTATAAGCTTGGACAGGAAAGCCAAAGTACCAGAGAACCTGTAGACCAGCCTGTCATAGCTGTCAGGAGAAAGGAGAAGGGTCAATATGAAGGTCTTTTTAAGGAAAACTTATCACGATTGTAGAAAGCTAGGGAGTATTTCCTATCTGCGTCACTCCAATATCTTAGCTACTTGTGCATTGCTTACTTCCTCCTCTTTGCAACTTGACCCTCCTTCCTCTTGAGTAGGCTACTGATCAGTTTTCCATAGGTCGCTAACACAATCATGATAACATGTGTTAAAGTAGCCCTGTTGAGTCACTTCAGTTGTAATTTATCAGAGTCTCTATTCAAGTGAACATTAAGCAAATAAAGCTTACTGATTTTGGTTATGAGTTCTCATATATTCTTGACAATAATGAATTTGAAGAAAATTTTAACTCTCATTCCATTTATTTTCTTCTAATGCCTGTACGCATATTAGAATGCATTGTGCATTGCTACCAGCAACATTTTAACAACTCCTTTTAGTTTATTTTCTTAACAAAATTTTCTTTTACCTTGTTTGACATCTGTGCCAAGTGATTCTGATCACCTGAGGAAAGGGATCACACTGGGGTTGATAGTGAGCTCCTTTTGATAAATATTAATTAATACAAACAAGATGCACAACTTCACAGTTTGCAGATACCCCAAAATTTGAAATGAGGCAAACAGTGAAATGGATATTAGCAAACTTAAGGAGACACAAACTGATGAAATGAGTTTAGATAGAGCAGACGGAATTCAATGCAGAAAAATGTCAAATGATGCATTTTAAAGGTGCTACAGGATGGGCACCTTCGGGGTTCTTACATATAAAGTTTTGATGGTGCCAGGAAGAGCTGACAAAGCTGTTCAGATAAAAATCTTCATAGACTATTGATCAGGCTGCAGGATTGAGTCAATTCAGGCACCATAGTTTACAGATGATATCAAGACGATGATGCAAGGTACAGAGGAAATTTATCAGAGACTTGGAGACTATAGTTACGGGAAGAGATCACAGAATTGGTCATTTAACAGTGCAGAAGATGAATTGGAGGTTACAATAGGTGAAGAAAATAGACTAAATAAGGAGAAACTGTTTCAATTTCCAATTATGGGGAGGCAGGTAACCAAAGGGGTCATATTTAAGATAATTGAAAAAAAAACTGGGATAAGATTTATTTCACAGCATGTTATGATGACTTGGACTGCACAATTCTGAAAGAATGATGCAAGTAGATTTAAAATGAACTTTGAGTCAAAATTTTTGTAAGTCAAGTTTTCATACTGGATAAGGAAGAAATTAAGGGTCATGAGGAAAGAATACAGCATGTTGGGCTGAACTGTCTGCGTTTGTACTGTGAGATTCTCTAATATGCCATAAAAGGTGAATGCTTATTCTTGTATATTGTTTGTATAAGATGATTTGAGACACAAAAAAATAAAATTGCTCATGTTTTATCCTGAAAAGTAAAAAAAAAATCAAATCAATGTAATACTTGTGATGTTCCCCCCCCCGCCCCCAGTTATAAATAAGGATTACCAACTTTCATTTTTCACCACCATCTCCATTCTCCGTTGCATGTGTGTCACAGCAGCGACCTGGCCATCAATTAACAGAATCCCTTGAGAGAAGCACTCAGCTTCCAATACATTGATATGCACCTAAGGTCAACAACACCATTGTATCCATAATAATGCAATTACAGTTTGCCAGAATTTTAAAAGTGTTTCCAACTAGAACTGCTTTCAAAACATTCTAATTTTATAGGTTCTTTAATAAAAATGGCTTTCCTTGAAAATATCTATGTTTCCAGTACAGGGTCATTGTTGAAAGAAGAATTCTCACAACAGTATTGTGGCCTTGGAGATCCAAAACTGCATGTAGTCAATAAAATTATCTGTATTGTTCGGATTCTTAATAATCAATCAAGACATTCTACCTAATCTGTGAATTCGTGAGTAAATGCCAATTGGGTTTTATCAACTAAAAAATTGCATATTTCATCTTGTGCTTTCAATTGAACACAAAAGGACAAATATAATTCCTTTCACTTTCAAATTAAGCTGTGAACATTTGTACAAAACTATTTTCTTGCACGGCTCACAAATAATGTGCGACATTACATGTCTAGATTGGAAGGTGATTAGTAACTAACAGATTTGAAGTTAGCAGTTTAGGAAGTGATAGTTTCTCAAGTTAAATTACGATGACACTGTAAAGTCCTATGCATATTATTACTTCTAGCTGAACAAACACACTGATTAGCTCACTTAATTTGAGCCAATAAGGGACTGTCTGGTGCATTAATAATAGGTCATTGCTGAAAAATGACAATGTATTGAAGTTTTTCATCTTGCACTCATCAGGATAGTTTGTAACAGTACCAATTCAAGGGAAAACATGACGGAAGAGTGCTGATTGGTTTGGAAATAAATTTCTGCTTGGTAGAGGCATTGTCATGGAGAATGCACCCATTAAAATTGAATGACAGTTAAGTTCCATGAGCTAAATTTTAAACCAGGCACGTTGAATAATTTTACTAACGCATGACTGTCACCTATTTTGTTATGTTGAAACAGGAGCATTACGTGCATGCTTTTGCCTGCAAACTTCGAGAGAGTCAGGGGAGATGGCAGTGTAACGACCATCACTAAAGTGGTGGTGCTGGGGAAGCTGAAAAGTCTGAAGGTGGATAAATCACCCTGATCAGATGGGCAACACAGCAAAGTTCTGAAGGAGATAGCAGAGACATTAGTGGTGATCTTTCAGGAATCACTGGAGTTGGGGAGGGTGCCAGAGGACTGGAAAGTAGTTAATGTAACACTCCTATTTAAGAAGGGAGGGAAGAAGACAGGAAATTACAGGTGAGTTAGCCCGACCTCAGTCGTTGCTAAGATTTTAGAGTTTGTTATTAAGGATGAGGTTGAAGAGTACTGGGAAGTGCGTGGTAAATAGAGTGAAGTCAACATATTTGTCACGCATGGCATCCCCTTGACGAAACTCTTAGAATTCTTTGAAGAGGTAATGAGTACATTAGACAAAAGAGGCAATAGATGTGATCAACTTGGATCTTCAGAAGGCCTTTGACAAGGTGCCACATGGGAGGCTGCTACACAAAAATAGAGCCTATGGTGTTAGGCATTAGCATGGACAGAAGATTGGCCGCTGGTAGAAAACAGAGAATAGGGATAAAGGGGTCTTTTTAAGGTTGGCAGCCAATGACTAGTGGAGTTCTACTGGGTCAGTGTTGGGACCATAACTGTTCATGCCATACATTAATGATCAGAATAAAGGGCATTATTACTACAGTTGCAGAAGACTGAAAGCTAGATAGTAGTCTTGCAGTAGCAGGGAGCTTCAGAAGGACTTGGACATGCTGGGCGAGTGGACAAAGAAGTGGCAGATGGAACAAAATGTGAAGTTATACTTTTGGTAGGAAGAACTGGTGTAGAACATTTTCTAAATGGGGAAGACAAAATTGAAGTGAAAAGGAACTCGGGAGCCCTTTAGATTCTCTTAAGGTTAATAAGCAAGTTCTCTTGATTGTTAGGAAGGTAAATTTGACATGCATTTCAAGATGATTAGAAAACAACAGCAGAGATGGAGTGCTGAGGCTGTATAAAGCTGTGGACAGACCAAATTTAGAATGTTGTGAGCAGTTTTGAGCTCCATACTAAAAGAAAGATGTGCTGGTGTTGGAGGGGGTCCAGAGGAGGTCTACAAGAATGATCTTGGGCTTGAACAGCTTTTTTGTCATATGAGGAGTGGTTGAGGACTCTGGGTCGGTACATTAGAACATAGAACATTACAGCACAGTACAGGCCCTTCGGCCCTCGATGTTGTGCCGACCTGTCATACCGATCTCAAGCCCATCTAACCTACACTATTCCATGTACGTCCACATGCTTGTCCAATGATGACTTAAATGTACTTAAAGTTGGCGAATCTACTACCGTTGCAGGCAAAGTGTTCCATTCCCTTACTACTCTCTGAGTAAAGAAACCACCTATGACATCTGTCCTACATCTTTCACCCCTCAATTTAAAGCTATGCCCCCTTGTGCTCGCCGTCACCATCCTAGGAAAAAGGCTCTCCCTATCCACCCTATTTAACCCTCTGATTATTTTATATGCTTCAATTAAGTCACCTCTCAACCTTCTTCTCTCTAATGAACCAGCCTCAAGTCCCTCAGCCTTTCCTCATAAGACCTTCCCTCCATACCAGGCAACATCCTAGTAAATCTCCTCTGCACCCTTTCCAAAGCTTCCACATCCTTTATTGTAGTTTATTGGAGTTTAGAAGGTTGAGGGATTGGACTTAAATTTGCAGAATACCGAGAGGCTTGGATAGAGTGGACATGTAGAAAATGTTTCCACTAATAGGAGAGGCTAGGACTAAGTTCATGTGTGAGGCAGCATCATTTAATGGAATGTCAGTTGAAATTAGGATTCTTCTGGTGATGAATATTATTTTTTGGTGACTTTGCAACACATATTAACATAGCCATTGGCTCTCCATATTACAGAAAGGATTAACATGGTGCAAAAAAGGTTTACTAGAAATGATACAGAGTTGAGTGTTTATACCCATCAAGAAAGAAAGAGAGAGGACAGTGTGGAGTGGTCTTATAAAAAGGTCCTTAAGGTTTTTAAAAGATTTGATACAGTAGACATTCAGAAAATAATTCCAGTACTGGGCGAGTACAGACATAAATTGGTAAATCCATTAGGGAATTCAAGAGAAACCTGGAAAATTTGCCTAGAGAGTGGTTAGACAGTGAAATTTGCTACCAAAATGATGGAGTCTGATGGCATACATATACTTTAGGAAAAGCTAGAAATGAATTCAAAATAAACAGAAGAATATATTGATGTGTTAGAAGAGGTGTCACATGCCACATAAATACCAGCATAGATCATTTGGCCTTGACAGCCTGCTTCTGTATTGTAAAAGCTTTTTAAATGCCAAGGAATCACTACATCACTGTTACATACCAACGCTGATTTTAACCGGTGTACAAATTATCATACTAAAACCGAAAGAAAGAGTGAGGATGTCCAAGTAACACAGAAGTGTTAATGTTTTATTTGTATTGCACCGTAAAAACATTGTAAAGTTTTTAAATAGAAAATTGTTGTTGAAGTAAAAAGTGTCTTTGCTGTTCATCAGCTACAGAACATTTTGCAGTGATCAATAAAAAAAGTTGTCTGCAAAATAAACTAGCTCTTGGCAGAGATTTCTTAATACCAAATATTCTAACAAGAACAGAAGTAGTTTGAAAACAGTGCTCACATTTAAAGACGAAATAACGTCATTAATATGATCCAGTACAGAACAGGAATATCTTTTCCTTCAAACCCTTCTGTTGCAATTTTCTGAACAATCATAAAATTGGTGGAACTGAAACAAGAATACGCATTAAAAAGGTAGAGACACAATTGGTTCATTTATAAATGAAATACCATGCATGTTGAAATGCTAAGGTAGTCAAAACAGCAAATTATTATACAAACAAGATTTATTTATTTGCCTAGCTAATGGGGTACCCTTAAATGGCAGCAAAATGATCACAGCAATTGTATTTTAAGAAGGTGGACTAACAAAGCAAACAAAAATCTGCCTTTTAAAACACAAAAAATCAGGGCCACTGCCATTAAGTAAACTTCCTTTTCACTTATCTGACCTTTCTTCCCAGTTGATTTCAACAATGGTGGAGGCCCAGATACACAAGTCTATTAACACTAGCCTGTAATAGTGTTTAAACACAGTTAGACCACTCAAAAAAACTGTTGCACTATTTTTAATATATTTTTAAGTTCATGTTTAAAGTAATTTTCCAAGTCATGCTATGCAAGTCTTAAGGGGCTGCCTTAACTTCTCACATAATTCATTAAGTTTTTGACTTTAAATGTGTAGTTAGAAAATATTTGAGATTGACTGTTACAAAGGTTACAACTAGCCATTCAGACAAAATTGCCAGTTTCCAATTTGAATAACATTGCTGCATATGCAGCAGAGGAAAACAAGCACATCAACAAAGTCAGATAAAACTCCATGCTGACAGAGCACTCATGGCCTAATTTAGTTTACATGGATCAATTAACACAACCCTTCTAAAATAATTTGTTTGATTTTATTCATTTCTTGAACTCCACAAAAAATGAATAGATTCATGGTTTTGTGATGAAAAATAAATTTGTAAACATGCTTTCACAGGTTGAATTACATATTAGACAATTTTATAAAAACTTAAACCAGTTAACTGATGCTGCCATTTTTTAGCGTTTACTTGATGACTGGGTCTACGTCAATTTAATATTTGTCTTTTGATTTCTCACAGTGCATAAAGGTTAAATCAGGTGGCACTCTGGTGTTGGTTTAAAACTAAATTTCCGCCTAGGGACCAGAAACACAGTATGACAACACAGAGAAAATGTTTCCTTATATACCATATACTGCATATAGGTTTGCAAACATACTAGGAACAGAATTTAAGGCTAGACCTTAGTTCCAAGATTCATGGGAAGTTTCTAAATTGCTTGAGCTTAATTGTTACTGTTTATTAGATCTAAATCATTTTGACTATATTACAATATGGTATTTTAATCACCTACCAGGGTGTATTACTATATGTAATAGTTGATAAGCAACGGCCTGCACTAGGTGTTATTTAACAAAGTCACCTAGTTAATTTACCAGAATCTACGCTCGAATAAACCAGGATACATTTAGTTGGTTGATATTCATTCTTTCCAGAAACTTGTTTCATTACTCAACAGTTCCATAGATAGGGTACATTTGTCACCAGGCAGAAACTGCGCTGCTTGCATTATACCCTCCCAATGAGCTGGCTGCTGTTCAGACCACAACATCGATTTACACCGGAAGAATGCTCAGATTATGCAGCATCTGCTGGAGTTAGAGGAACTGATTTAATCAAGTTCTTTAGCATAGAAATGGTTAATTCCAATTGCAACTTGAAAGACTCATGTTCATAACTTCACTGATATTTGTTCATCTTGTTAACTCTTTTGTTTTCATGGCCTTAGGTTTGTATTCATCCTAAACATCCAATCAACAGTCTCCAACAAGAAGGGCATGCTGTAGTGTCTGGCAATATTTCTGAATACCTGGATTTGTTCCATAAATCCCTACAAACATATACATAAAAGCAAAAAGCATGTTAGAACACTTATAAAAATGTTACTGAGCACATAGGGAGCACAGATAAAAAGGTTTTAACAGTTGAAAATTCAGGTTTTTTTAAGGGTGTGGTTGTCATGTGATTGAAAAGCTGACATTTAAAATAAGTCTAGAAATTCTTGATATAATTTTTAAATTTGTATGAATTTTGACAAAATAAAAACATACCGACAAGTTACAGGATAAAAAAATATTTCCAATCAAAATCAAATAAATCTTTTGACAGGGATAAAAGTTGTATCCAAGTGGTACCAAAGAACAATGGTATGAATGCACTTTACCTTTACAGAAATGGTCAAATCAAAGTCCCGGGCACAAGTACAATAAATTGGCATGTTGGCTTCTTTGATTCCCTTACATTTCGAACAAACCTAGGACAACAATTTTATAATTAAGTGGGAGATATTATAATTATAATTTTAGCAAGTTTTGAGAAGATCTGCAGCTCAGGTTGAGGTTCTGGATGTGAGTTTGCTCACTGAGCTGGAAGGTTTGTTTTCAGACATTACGTTACCATTCTAGGTAACATCAGTGAGCCTCCAGTGAAGCACTGGTGTTACGCCCCGCTTTCTGTTTATCTGTTTAGGTTTCCTTGGGTTGGTGATGTCATTTCCTGTTCTTTTTCTCAGAGGATGGTAGATAGGCTCCAAATCAATCTGCCATCCCCTGAGAAAAAGAACAGGAAATGACATCAACACAGGAAATGACATCACCAACCCAAGGAACCCTAAACAGATAAATAGAAAGCGGGACATAACACCAGTGCTTCACTGATGATGTTATCTAGAATGGTGATGAAATGTCTGAAAACAAACCTTCCAGCTCAGCACAGTCAACATAGATTGAAACTGTAGCCACTAAATCTGGAAGAGACAGACTGGATAAAATTTTGTGACTCCGCTTCCAATAGATTGGTTATAGAACCAGAACTACAAGTGAATGGAATGGTAGATGAGTGGGGCAATACTGACAGAAGTCTCCCAAAGAATAGTTTTGGGACCTTGAAACATACAGTACAGAAAAGTCGCTTTGGCCCATTGTGTCTGTCCTACCAAAATTAAGGTTGGGTCTCCTATGGTTTCTGATACAGAGTGATGACAACAATATGGGTTCAATTCCCATATCAGCTGAGGTTGCTATGAAGGGTAGCTTCTCAACCTCTCCTCTCACCTGAGGTATGTGACCCTCAGGTTAAAACCACCAGACATCTTTCTTTTGGGAGAGTTATGGTCTGGTTTGTATGATCCAGTAGGACTATGACAACGTTACCTGTACTGTTTCAATTTAGATCCACGATTTGGCCTTAAAAGCCCCCAAAAAATGATGTGATATCAAAATGCTGGTAGATACAGGAAGATTAGTGGATTACTAATGAATCTGAAGTACTAACACAGGATTTAAAATAAAAGGCAATGCATTTTCCAAGACTGGCATGGAAAAATGTTAAGGATGGAATTGAAAAAAAAAAGACTAGATGCCTTAATAAACTTGGCATTCACAAACCTCTAATGCACAGCAGAAATAGATAAGACCAGTTGGAAGTTAGACTTCATAGCCAAAATAATAAAAAAAAACTGGTTGAATTCCAGTCTCAACTGTGTCTGCTATTGGTTACTTAGATGGAAGGGCGATGATCAAGTGTTGGGTGCAGTGTCAAGAAGCTGATGCTCCTTTCTATTATGAGGACTTCACTCATTTGTAACAGAAATTATACTAGCCCAGTTTGTGGCTCTGTTCTTTCCATGTCAGCACCAGGGCACAAACTATTTCCTGTGACTTGAGGACATGGTTCTTGTTATGCATTTAAAGTTAGAAACAAAATGCAAATTTTAAGTCTAAATCTTTAAAAAAAGTCGTTTTCTTTTCTGTGCTTAACAACTTACATGTATGAAAAATATAATCTTGAGGAGAAAACATGTTTTTTCTTGCTAAAATCACCACTAGGTCCAACATTCTGGGACTAGGATTTCATTTACATTATTGGCATGTATAAAAGTCATGAATACATATAAGACAGTTACAGTTTAAAAAAGTTTGTAATACATTGAAACAATGTAGCATTGGCTCAGGCATGGGATATTTAAAGAAAGGACATGTTCATGTACCAAATCCTGAAGCGTATAGGCCATCATTTTCTTCTTCAGTGCTTCTACCAACTCCATTTCTATAGAATCTGAGTCATATTCAGTCTGACAATTAGTGCAGCACCACTTGGGTAGTACAGTGCCATCCTGTCAAAAAGAAATGAATCACTGTACGCAAAGTCTAAGCATAAGCCCCTAAAATACAAGAGTGACCAAGCCAAAACAGTTAAAGATATAAAAGCAAGCAATCACAATTCAAAATTAAAATTCCAACACCGGACTGAAATTACAATTTGAAGAAGAAACTTTGAAGTGAGATAGTGTGTTTAAAGCATTTAAAATAGGTCTTCTATGTTGTTTTGGTAAAGTATTAATAAGGAGGAAAGAAACAGTGTTAAAAATGACATCATATTGGGCTGTGCTCAAGTAAACTCAAAGGAACGGATTATGAAACTTTCATTTATACTGTAGTCTGACTCAAATGCTGCAAAAGTTAGAAACAAACTAAACTATCCCTTTCTGCAATCAATTGTTACTTTACCACAGAACAGATTTTTCTTTTTCTTACAAAATTAATTCCAGAATTTTGCTATCGACAGCAATGATCAGCATTTATTGTTTGCACAAGTTTCCCATTAAAATTCTTCAACTGCTGTAATCCATGGTTGGAAGATATACCCACAGTGCTATAAAGGTAGGGAGTTTCAGAATAGACTTTGCAACAAAGGTAAAGGTTTTCTCATACTTTTGCTGCCTTTGCTATTCTAGGTGGTAATGGTTATATGCAAGTGCTGTTATTGCAGTGCATCCCTGTAAAGCACATACCACAGCCATGGTGCGCCATTGTGGGACATGTTTAAGGGAGGTGATTAGGTTACCAATGAATTGCTTTGTTTTGGATAGTTTCAAACGTGTTCAGTGATTTGCGCCATTTTGGAGAAGTATTAGGGAATCAGAAGAGCCACTTGCAGAATTTGCAGCCATGGACTTGTACTAGCAGCCATGGAATTTCTGTGGCTGGTTTAAGTGAGTTCCTTGAAAATGGTGAGGACTTTAGCAGTGGCAATATTATTGAGCCCTAGAGAAAAGCAATTATACTCTTGCTATGGATGGTTTTTACCTAGCATTTGCCTGGCACAAATTTTATTTGTCTATTGTCAGTCCAACTCATAAATATTTTCTAGGCCTTGTTTTATGCAGGCACAAACACCCTTACAATTTTAATTTAAACTGCCTGAAAGACTGTTGGAAACAAATTGAGTAACAACCTTCAGTGGATAACTGGTTGCACACTTTCCTGGGGAAAACAGTGAGAGATTCAGATTGGATAGCGGTTTAAAAAAAACAGCACATGGGCAACCTTTCAGTGTTAAATGGTGTCTTTTCTTAAAATCCAAAAAATAAGCAACAAATATGAAATAAGACCCTGTTCTTAAACAAGTTCAAAAGCGGGTATGCCAAGACTAGACTCTCAATTGTCTGATTGCTAAACTAACTACCAGAAATGTTGAACCCCTCCATATGTACCTGCAACACAGAAGGGTCTTTACAAAGATCCAGGTCATGGCAGAAGTTGCAATTCTTGCAGATAACTTCAGCTAGTATGTAGGACTGGCAGGGGTCTTTAAACTGAGCTTCCTCGGAGAATTCCCCTACATCAATTAGACGTAAAAGATCTCGTTTCAACTTATTAACCTGGTTGGTTATGTTTGAATCCAGAGACAAGATCTATTTGAAGAAATAAAGAATGCATTGCAATTATGACATCTGCATCATGCATAAATAACTAACAGCATTTACTATTTTTAAGTAAGAGCAGTAAAATTCATGCAAACATTGTGAAATGTAATAAAGGGTGGGAAGCAAGCAAGTGAAACATTCCTGATTTCATTTGTCCAGTGACATCATGCATAACTCAGTCACAAATAGTGGAGTAGATTTGGAGTAAATCTCCTACAATGCACACAAGCTTAAACATTAACACATTAATAAAATGCTAATAAAATTTGCACTGTGATCTTAGTTATTGTGCTGAGACAGAAAGTTGTAGCTCACTGATCACATTCTCACTATAGACAAACCAACTATTCATTCAAGTGTCCCTCCGGAGAGTGAACATCTAATGGAGGTCTCACAGCAGTACGGACGGACTGCAGTCCTATAAAAAACCCATCTTTCAGATGAGATGTGAAACTGAGGCTCAGTGTATCTTCTCAGTTGAACATGCAAGATTCATAAATTGATGATGATTAGGGAAGTTCCCCAAGTGTCAATTCTCAACTAGCATCAATAAAAGCAGACTATCTAGACATTTACTCACATTACTGTTTGTACAAATTTCAATACAAATTGGCTACTATTGTTCTTTGCATTACAATGAGACTGCCTGTACTTCAAATGTCTTTCACAATAAAAGTCAGTCCTGTCGCCCCACTGCTTATACACCATCTAGAAGTCAGAAGTGTAATGGAACACTTCCCACTCATCTGCATAGGTATTCAAGCACCAACAATACAAGAAACTAGACATCATGCAGGACAAAGCAGCCTGCTCCATCAGCACCCAATATCTCCTTCAACATTCACTTCCTTCAGCACTATTGCAAAGTGGCAGCAGTATACACAATCTACAAGATATACTCCACATCTCATTAATACTTCTCTACCAGCACATTCCAAATATGCGAGATAAGGATAGTGGATGGTTGGGAACATCACCTGCAATCCACTCTCCAAGCCACAATCTTATCTTGGTGTTGTCCCATCACTGTCACAGGGTCAATATCCTGAAAATCCCTTACAAATAGTGCTGTGGTACGTTTACATCACTAGGACTGAGCACTTCAAGGTGATGGCTCACTACTACCTTCCTCAGGACAACCAGAGGTGGGCATTAAACGTTACCCTAGCCACTAATGTCCACATCCAATAAATCAATAAGTCATCATATATATAGCGAGATATAGCTGTTAACAAATGTGCATGTCCAAAAGACATTCAGGTTCCCAAAAAAGGTTAATACAATGCTTCATTTCAATGATATTCTAAAAGTTAAAAAAAAGCAGCCCAATTAGAAAAGTAAATTTGTATCAATTTGATTTGTGACACCTCTTAGGAATGGAGATCAACTGAATAGAAATGCAAGGTAAACCAAGAAAGTTAGCCTTCACTGGTATTGCTTAAATAATACAACAGTCTTTTCAGGGGTAGTATTATGCCAATCATCCAGCCAGTCTAAAGAGTTCCCTGGCAGTTGACTGAATTTGAATCTCCAACTCAGATGTGAAAGTGCAGTTTACAAAAATAAAAAATGCATTACACTCATCAATCACAATCTTCCCCATTCTAGAAACAGTAAACCCAAAACAGTCATGTTGCTCCATTGTCCTCACCTTACAAACTGATTTGATGAATTCCAGTGCAGGATTGTTGAATGGAAGATAGGAGCCTGGTAGAATTGGGAACATTTCAGAAGGCTCAGTGGAGTGTCTATTGCTGCTCACTTTTTTCAAAATTTTCTGAGTGATGGTGAAAAAGTTGTGTGTGAGCTCATTAGCAACGTACTCCTGAGAGAAGGTGATCATCCCTGCAAAAGAGGTTACGTTCAATTGGAGAGGTTACCATCGCAATAACAGCTCTCATGGCTCAACTGGTATTTCTGCTGTACACAAAGCTTCCCCTCCAACAATTTTTCATCCCATTATATTCACATAGTGTTCTATTCCTTTTTGACTCATTCATGGATTTAGCCACTCTTTAAATGCATCTGGTAATTTGCTTCAATTACTTGTGGCAGCAGATTCAACATTCTCACCAGTCTTGGACAGTTTTTCTCCCCCAGCATGAAATCCCCATTGAATTATGAATTATATTAAGTACACCCTGGATTTATCCCCTTATAATTAATTATGTCTGATCTACAGTTCAACCTCTTTAGAACCTCAGGCTCCATGACTTCCAAAAGTGTCTTGTGGTCAGAGAAAAATTTTTCAAAACACCGTTGTGAGATTGTGCACTTTTTTGAATGCCACATTTCCAGAGTAACAGCCCATTAGAAATTACAATGAGACAATGACTAGATAATGTTCCAGTTGAGGAATAAATTATAGATAAGGTACAATGGAAAACTTTGCTATTCTTGAAATAATGTCACAAGTATATAACAGAGGGTACATGGGGCCTCAATTTAACTTCTCATCTATGGGACATGACCTTCAAAAATAGATTATACCAGCTCTGACGTGTTAGCCTGAGCTTCTGATTAGAATCTCTGGGATGGAGCTGAAAGCCACATGTCCTGTCTCAGGGTTAAAACTGCAATCTTTTAGTCAAACTGGCACCATCAATTGAGGGCTGTGAGATGGAAAACACAGAAATATTGGAAGTACTCTAGCTATTGGCTGAGGCTTCTGTTTCACAGAAAAACAAAGTCAAAGATAGGCAATACTACAGCATACAGACAACATGTCTTTTGCACTTCAAATTACACAATACAACTTTTCAAACAGTTTAAAAACTCTCAAAGGCATGTAGAAAAGAAAGCAATATTTATTTTGCTACTACCCACATTTATTTCACACTCTATACTTTACTTGATCATTAATTGTATTTTTAAATTATTTTTTTAAAAAGTGAAGAAAAATATATTAAAACCTAGTGCTTTGTTCCAAGCACTACTTTCTAACCTGCAGATGCTGTTTCTCCTGCAGGCTCCTGTGAAATTTGGCTGGTGCCTCGACGTTTTATAGGAGTACACCCTGGGGCATTGCGTCGAAGTTCTTCCTTCATGCTGTGGTACACAGCTACAATATAAGCTGAAAAATTTCAAATATAATGAGTGCACGCAACTGCATAAAGAAATGAACAATTAATAGCCTGTATTGTTTCTTACAGATGTTACAATTTATTTTAGTGAAAGGATCAGAGAAAAAAAATTCAGGTACAATATTAATATGAATTTTGGCCAGAATTAGTTTTCTCTATCTTTTGATTTGTAACTTGCTATTTTTTTGGAGATAAATACTTCCTCCTTCTTTACAGGTTGTTGACATATGCCCCACATAGTTGATCAGATGTACACACACTTTGATAGAGCTAACTGTCTCATGTCATGTTATTGACTTTTTGGTGTTATGCCTCTGTACCTCTGCCTTTACCAAACTATTGATCAATAGGCCCTTAGTGCCATGTGCCTGATGCCCTGGAATTTTCTAATTTTCTCCTTAAACAACTTGTCTCTTGCACTTCCACTTCATTACCAAACACCTTGTGCCCAACTACCTGCACTAATTCGACAGGTGATGGCCTAGTAGTGTTATCACCAGACTGTTAATCTGGAGACCCAGCTAACGTTCTGGGGAACACAGTTTCAAGTTCAGCCATGGCTGATTATGGAAACTGAATTCAGTAAAAATCTAATGATGGCCATGAATCCATTGTCTACTGCCAGAAAAACCCACTTGGTTCACTAATGTCCCTTCCTCTGGGAAGGAAACTGCCATCCTTACCTGAACTGGACTTATTGTGACTCCAGACCCATTGCAATGTAGTCTCAACTGCCTCTGGAATATGTGATAAATGCGGACTAGGTCAGTGATGTCCTCACCCCATGAATGAATAGAAAAAGAAACGAGCAAAAAAAAGATCCATGTCCAATTTTCAAGCAAAATTGTTCTGCAAGTCATCTGACAATAATGCTGCCCCAACTTTCCCCTTTCCTCATTTTAATATTCAATATTGCCACGTGATCAAGTGTTTTTTGATCCATCCAAGGCTTTTGACATTTTAATCCAATTTACAAATGGCTTAAGAACGATAGGGAGAGGAAGATACCTTTAAATTTTTAACAAGTATCCACAACATTGCCAAGTCAGTATTTTGAATAAAAATAAGATGTGTACTGTTTGTTTGGAGACAGCAAGAACTGCCGATGTTGGAGTCAGAGATAACACAGTGTGTAGCAGGAGGAACACAGCAGGCCAGGTAGCATCAGAGGAGCGGGGAAGCTGATGTTTCAGGTTGGGACCCTTCATTTCTGAAGAAGGGTCCTGACCCAAAACGTTAACTTTCCTGTTTCTCTGATGCTGCCTAACCTGCTGTGTTTCTCCAGCTTCACACTGTGTTATTATAGTTTGTTTCTTGTTTAAGCAGATATGTAATCAGCAACAAACCGAAAGATTTATAGAGTTCCTTTACAAATCTCCCTAAAGTTTTAATTCAAATCTATTCGAACCATTTGCAAACATGGAGTAAACACAAGCAACTTGCAATCACACAGCACCTTTAATCATGAAATTTATTCCCTCTCAAAGTGAAATGAGAAGGCCAGGATGCCAAATAAAGAAATGGGAAGTGAGACACAAGATCATTAATTTGGTAATGAGGTGGAAGTACAAGGCAGAAGTTGTTTAAGGAATAAAATCCAGGGCATTAGGTGTTTGGCACTAAAGGCCTGGTGATCTTAATTCTATTAAAGTGTGCGAATATCTGAGCAACTTGTTTAATAAGAGAAAATTGCATCTTTGGGTTTTCACATTAAGAGAGTTTAATTGAAAAATCTTGTCAATTTTCAAATCTGTTACAGTTTAGGTTGTAACTTGCCACCTTCAGACAAGGAGGGATGGTCAATCTATTACTTTGTTGCACTAGGCAGGTTCAGAACATAGATGAGCAAAGTTTGTCAGAAGACATGGTGCTTCCAGTTCTTTGAGCTCCAAGCAGTGCCTTTTGGAGGTTGGTTGATGAAAGGTGAACTCCCACAACATCACATGATTTGACTTGATTTATTATTGATGCACATACCAAGATACAGCGAAAAAAATTATTTCGTGTGCTTTCCAGACAAATCATACCTTACATTAGTAAATCAGGGTAAGGGAACAGAATATAGTGTTACAGCTACAGAAAAAAAATCAACTTTAATATATGAGAGGTCCATTCATAAGTCTGATAATACGGGGAAGAAGGTGTTTTTGAACCTGTTGGTAACGTGCTTTCAACCTTTTGAATCTTCTACTGATAGAAGAGAGTATAAATCGGGTTGAGAGGGGTCTTTGATTACATGGGCTGCTTTCCTCAGGCAGTGGGAAGTACAGACAGAGTCATTGGAAGGAAGGCTGATTCTCATGATGAGCGGAGCGGCAATTTCTTGGTTGTAGCCCATACAAATAGTGACAAAAGCAAATGGAACACTGCCAAGTCACAGGAGCTGCCAATAATGCAGTGCAGGCTTGTCTTCAAATATTTCAGAGGATGAGAGCAGGCCAGGCAGCATCAGAGGAACAGAGAAGTTGATGTTTCGGGTTGGGACCCTTCTTCAGCAATAGGGGAAGGGAGCTCAGAAATAAAGAGAGAGAGGAGGGATGGGGATGGGGCAAGGTAAATGAGATAGGGTGTGGTGGGGATTGGTCAGTGAGGTGGGAGGGGTGGATAGATGGGAGAGAAGATGGACAGGTTGTGTCAGGTCAAGGAGGCAAGGATGAGAGGAAGGGTTGGTCCTGGTTTGAGACCGGGGCGCAGATTTTGAAACTGGTGAATTCCTTGTTCAGGCCATTGGGCTGAAGGCTCCCAAGGCAGAATATGAGGTGCTGCTCCTCCATTTGGCAGGTAGTATCATTGTGACACTGGAGGAGGCTCAGGGAGTGGGAGGGGGAGATAAAATGACTCACAACTGGAAGGTGTTGTCATTTGTTGCATACAGAGCACAGATGCTCCACAAAACGCTCTGAGTCTCCGCTTGGTCTCTCCAATATAGAAGAGGCTATGAATCAGCGGATGCAGTAGGCCAAGTTGGCGGATGTGTAGGTGAACCCCTGTCTAATTTGAAACGTTGTTTTGTGCCATGAATGGAGGCGAGGGGGAGGTGTTGGGTAGATGTAGCGCTTCCTGCTGTTGCAGGGAAAGGTGCGAGGGGTCATGAGGTTAGTGGGGAGTATGGAGCGGACGACAGTTGTGGAGAGAGCGGTCCCTACAAAAGGCAGATGGGATGGGAAGTGAAATAACTCTTTGGTTGAGGGGTCGGATTGTAGGTGGCGGAAGTGGCGGAGAATGATATGTTGTTTACGGCAGTTGGAGATGTGATATGTGAGGTCAAGGGAGATTCTGTCTTTGTTTATGTCGGGGAGGGGTGTGAGTAGAGATGCAGGAAATGCAAGAGATGCAGTTGAAGGAGTTTTCGATCACTCTGAGGGGGCAAGTTACAGTCCTTAGAAGAGGACATCTGAAATGTGTGGGAGTGGAACACCCCATCTTGGGAGCAGATGCAGTGGAAGTGTAGGAATTTGGAGTTAGGGATTCCTTTTTTGCAACAAACTGGATGAGAGCAAGTGTAGTCTACTGAAGTGGGGTTCTGACCCAAAACATCAATTTCCCTGCTCCTCTGATGCTGCCTGGCCTGCTATGTTCTTTCAGCTCCATATGTTTTATCTCCAGCATCCAGCATTTGCAGTTCTTTCTATCTCTCCAGATATTTTGTTCCTTCAACAATAATAATATTGAAAGTTATATCTGGTTTATGTTCACCGAGAGAGGCACCAAGGGGAATGAGAATATTTGGCAACTGAAACCGATGATCAGTAATTTTTTTAGCCAATACACTTTTCAAATATTAATTTAATTTTACTTTGTTATTACAACTCTATTTTAAATTTACAAGGCATTTTATTTGCAAAGGAAATTGATGTATTTACATTGCATTTAACCTGCTGTTCCTATCAATCTGTCTGTGAACAACGGGGCGGTGATGGCCTGCTGGTATTATCGCTGGACTGTTAAACCAGAGACCTGGATAACATTCTGGGGATCAGGGTTCAAATCCTGTCAAAATCCATTGTCAAGTGGCGGTGGGGAGGAAGCTCATCTGGTTCACTAATGTCCTTTTGGAAAGCGAACTGCCCTCCTTACCTGGTCTGGCCACATGTGACCCCAGACCCACAGCAATTTGGTTGACTCTGAACTGCCCTCTTGGCAACTATGGATGGACAATAAATGCTGCCTAGCCAGTGACGTCCTCATCCCGTGAATGAATAAAGAATGCAGCTTGAATATGCAACCCTCATTGACTGATACATCAACTCATTAGCTGGATGCAGCTACAAACAGAAATATTTGCACTTCCAAGATAACAAAGTGTGGAGCTGGATGAACACAGCAGGCCAAGCAGCATCTCAGGAGCACAAAAGCTGACGTTTCGGGCCTAGACCCTTCATCAGTGATGCTGCTTGGCCTGCTGTGTTCATCCAGCTCCACACTTTGTTATCTTGGATTCTCCAGCATCTGCAGTTCCCATTATCTCTGATACAATATTTGCACTTCTATTCAGGTTGTTGTAAAACCAAAAAAAAATTCACACCAATTTGATTTTTTGCAATATCACCTTGCACATTCCAAAGCTAGATGACAACAAACTGGAAAGCAAGAAAGTTCTGTTGTCCAGTTTTTAAGCCAGGCTATCTGTTAGATAGTGCCAAATAGTTTCACAGCCAGCATCTTGGCATGAAGCCCAGTGAATTTAGTAAAGCGCCGGTATCGTAATAAAGACTGTGCTTGTTCCTCTCCCAGTCTGCAGCTGCCTTAATACAATGAGGACGTAAATATTAGGTTTGTTTTAGTAGTTTCTTCCCTCCCCACCCACACTGTCTCTGTCCATGGCAGAGAATCCCTGAACAGTTGGCAATGACATCAGCAATATGTGCCACAAAGGTGTTTAGTTTTGGTGGCCTCAGGCACTGGGCACCCTGCATAAAATTGCTTTGGGTTCATAACCGTTAAAGAAAATTATTGCACCCATTGCTTTTATTTTTAGAAAGTTGTGTTTAGAAGACATCTGACAATTTTTAGGCTATACTGAACATTATGATGATAGCAACAACAATAAAATAACTGAAAAAAGTCCCACAATAAATGTGATTAAAGTCAAGTTTTACTCATGAGATTGATTGCAAAGCATTAAAAAGATTTATACATAATATACAATCATATGTAGACAGATACACATACATGTACAACTGACTGACAGACTTGAAATTCAGTACCTGAGACAATCATGAGGAAGTAGCTCTGGCAAGACGATGCTTGCGGCAAATAATGCATGATATTCCAGTTATTGTCCAAAAGGTCTTCGACATCAGTGCCAGTTTCCTCATCCTCAGAGTGAATCTCTTCATCATCACTGCTGTCATAGTCAACACTTTCCTTTGTTCCTTTATTGCTCTCCACCTTAACGTAACACATTATCTCACATTGTCATAAACAAAAAATAGGGTAAGGAGTTTCAAAACATTACCATTCTAATTAACTTCTTGAAAAAAATGTTTAGACATTTTCTTTACAGCTTAATCGATCAATAGAGAATTAATATGTATATACAATTTTAAAGGCAACTGACCGGTTGGTTCCCTCTCACGTAAGGACGTATTTGATCTCTGATTTTTTTAAACTTTCCCCTAAAAGCTCATTAACTTCCTTTGGCACTTCAAAAAGTACGGATGAAGGAGACCATTGTTTCCCTCCAACCTAGGCATCTATTGAAACTTGCACACAAGGCTTTTGAATTATTCCAGGATTTTTAACCCCATGACTACGCCCGGAATACATTTCAGGTATAAATATGTGCATAGAAATATACCCCAACATCATTCCAAACTAATTTTTAATTTGCAGTTACAAGCAGTTCTCCTTTAACACAATAGTTGTGTTAAAAACCAAAAGTACTGCGGATGCTGTAAATCAGGAACAAAAACAAAGTTGCTGAAAAAGCCCAGCAGGTCTGGCAGCATCTATGAAGGAAAAATCAAAGTTAACGTTTTGGGGTCCAGTGATCCTTCCTCAGTTCTGAGGAAGGGTCACCAGACCCAAAATGTTAAATCTGTTTCTCCTTCACAACAGTTGTGTTCTTCTGTGACCTTGCGCTATAGAAAATAGTGAAAATTGTTACACTGTACAGTAGAAAGTTTGCATTATCCAAACAGAGTCCACTCTTCATTAATTGCATTACAGCAAACGTGTGTTCATGAAACGTGTTATAGCAGAACTACTTGTACTTCTACTAGTATTGCAGTCATTTTGTTGAAATAATGCTCCAGACTTGCCTCTTACATTTCACTAAGTATCTTGCACAGCTGTATAAAAGTCCCCCTTGTTCATCTTATTTAATGCCAATGAGCTGCAACTTTATCAAAAAATCAAAGCATCTCTTTCCTAGTTTATTTTCAGATCTTGTATTTTTCTTTAATGTCTTAGTGACCAAAATCAATGCAGAAGATGTTCTCCTACTTCAAGGAGCACAACCACCCCCATTCTGATGATCCAAAATACCCTCAACCGCACCTCTTGCATTTTCTGCACTTCCATCCTCAAACCCCCACTCCCCAATGAAAATAAGGACAGAGTTCCATGGTCCTCACATACTGCCCCACCAAACTCCAAATCCAATGCATCATCCTCTGCCACTTCTGCCACCTGCAATCCGACCCACCACTAGAGGTATTTCCCTCCCCACCCTATTTGCCTTTCATAGGGACTGCTCACTTTGCGACTCCCTCATCCATTCCACAGTCCCCACTAACCCCACCTTTCTACCAGTCTTAGAAAGAGGCATAACTACAGGAAACTTCTGAACTACTTTCTTACCCTTCCTGCCAATCACCCATTTATCTGACTGATACTGTGTAATCACTTCTCTTAATCCACTAGCTATTTCAGTGTCTCTTGTATGTTCTTGACGACATTATGCCTAAAACGAAACTTTCAATAGTACCATATTTAAAAAATAAATGACCATTCCTTACCCACAGAAATTAATGTTTAAAAAATGCAAAACTAAAATCATATAAACCTTAGATAATGTCAACCACTTAGTCCAACAATCAAATTTTAAAAAAAATTCAAGTAGACCAGCAGACAGCTTTAAAACTGCTGACAAAAAAAGTTATAAAAATCTCCTGTGGAGCTGACCATGTGAAGCCTTCTTCAAACATAAACTCAACTCCATTTAGGGGGAAAAAAAATGTCCTCTGCGATTCCAGAAGACTCTTTATTGATATTAAAAACACTCTTCTGTGTGTGTAATTTTTTTCAGTGAAAATATGTAGGCCTCTTCAAAAGCGTAACTCAAGTTTTCTAAACAAAAACACTTTTTGTTTGTCGTTTTTGAACATCAAAGGATCCGAAAAGAATCAAAATAAATATCTTAAGCTACTGAAATATAATTACTTTAATTAAATTAGAAGTAAGCCTGCAATCTCAGGAGTGGGCTGCAATATCCATGCAGTCTACCACTGTTTTCTTCCTCCATGGAAACTTCCTCGTATTCAAAAATTTCATTAAGACACTCACGCAACATCACTGTGGCTGCCAGAACCTTGTAGATTTCATCAAAATGTTCATCTAACACCTGGGTTCTAAATACTTAAAAGGATCTCATTTTCCTTTCATAATGCTCTTTGTCACACAATTATCAGGACACTTTATAAGAAATCCCAACGTAAAGCATCACATCCACAAACATCAACTCCCCTCATCACCAACACTCAGTTGCAGCAGTGCGTACTACTGACAAGATACAGGACAGAAACTCACCAAGGATCGTCAAACAGCACCCACCAAACCACAACCATTTCCAGCGAGAAGGACAAGGGCAGCAGGTACATGGAAACACAACAACCTGCAAGTTCCTCTCCAAGTCACACACCACCCTGACTCGGAAATATATCACTGTTCCTGGGTCAAAATACTGGAATTCCCTCCTTAATGGCATTGTGAGTCTATCTACAGCACAGTGATTGCAGTTGTTCAACAAGGGAACTCATCACTACTTTCTCAAGGGCAATTAGGGACAGGCAATAAATGCTGGCTAGCCAACAATGCTCACATTCCATGAGCAAATAAAATAAAAAATAGAAAGTAGCCAGTTGACTTACTGACAGGTCAGTCCCAGAGATAACAAGGTGTAGAGCTGGATGAACACAGCAGGCCAAGCAGCTTCAGAGGAGCAGGAAGGCTGATATTTTGGGCTGAGACCATTCTTCAGAAATCCATTCCTTTGCTCAGTCCCATTAATTCTGCATGTTTATTTACCTCAGTGCCTATCCAATTCCTTTTGAAATTATGGATTGTGCCTGCTTCCATCACCCTGGTCAGCAGCAAGTTCTAGGTTGTTACCACTCAACGTTTTATGTTTTAAAGGAGTTCTTCTATTCTGTTTGACCAAATCCTCAAATCTGAGTTCCCTATTCTTTTTACCATCAGTTTTTTACCTGTCCATCTTATCTAAGCCTGTCATACTTCATATACATCTAACTTAGCTCTCAAACATTTTTCTCAAACAGCAACCATAACTTTTCCAGCCTAACTTGTGGATAAATTCCCTCACCCTGGAACCATTCTTCCAAAATTCCAGATTAAAGAACGATTCCTGCAGATTGGAAGATTGCAAGTGGCACCCTACTATCAAAGAAAGGAGCAAAGGAAAGTATAGGGGTCAAGAGGCACATAGGCCTTACATCAATAGTAGGGGAAATGCTAGAATCTACAAAGGACATGATAAATGGACATTTGGATAAAAATGATGTGGATTGGGTACAGTCAGCATGGTTATGCAAATGAAACTTGTGTTTACCAAACCTCAAGTTTTTTTTTGAGGATATTCCAAACAAAACGGATGAAGGTGAGTTAACAGATGTAGTAGTGGATATGTGGATATTCAGAAGGCTTTTGATAAAGACACTGGTTAGCAAAATGAAAGCACATGGTTAGGTGGTAATGCATTGGCATGGATTAAGGATTGGCTAACAGGTGAAAAATTAAAGGATTAAATGGGTAACTCTTACATTAGCAACCGTGACTAGCGGTCTACTGCAAGGATCAGCACTTGGGACTGTGTTCATGATATATCTCAATGGTTCAGACACAGGACCAAATTGATTATTTCCAAACTTGCAGACGATACAAAACTAAGCAGGAACGTATGCGGAGTAGATGCAAACCATTTTCAAGAGAATGTGATCAAGCTCAAGTGATAGGGCAAGAACATGGCAGATGGAACATAATGTTGAAAAATATGAGGCTATTTTGGTAGGAAGAACAGTAGAGTATTTCTTAGGAGGTCAGAGGTTGGAAAGTGTAGATGCAAAAAGGGGACTTGGGCCACTTGTTAATAAGTCACTGTCAGCTAACATTCAGGTGCAGCAAGCTATTAGGAAAGCTGATGGAATGTTAGCCTTTATTGCAAGAGGACTGGAAACAGAAGTAGTAAATTCTTGCTTCAATTGTACAGGAATTTGATTAGACCTCACCTGGAAAACTCAGTGGTGTTGGTCTCTATCTCAAGTCAGGGATATTATTGCCTATTTAAAATTGAGAAAGTGTTACAAAGATTCACCAGGCTTATTCACAAGATGGCGTGATTGTCCTAAGAGGAGACTGGGGCAAATTGGCTTATATTCGCTAGAATTTCAATGAATGGGAAGTGATCGCATTGAAACCTACACCATAGCTAGAAGAATATACAGGAGAGATGCAGGTAGGAGCTTTTACTCTGGTTGAGGAGCCCATGTCCAGGAACACAATTTGAAATAAGGGGGATGCTAGTTATGACAAACTGAGGAGAAATCTGTTTTACTCAGAGGATGGTGATTTTTTAAATTGTCTACCCCAGAGGGCTCTGAAAGCTCAGCCTTTAAGTATATTTAAAGCAGAGGTTGATAAATTTTTGATAAAGTATGGATTATATAGATAAAAGACACTAAAGTGTACAATTAACCGAGACTGTATTTAACGATGGAGTTGGATCGACAGGCTCAAACATCTACTCCTGCTCCTATGTTCCTTGGCACCCTAGTAATTCCTAAAGTATTCCAGAACTACATGAATATTCTAGTTGCGACCTAATCACAGAAACAGAGCATAGTTTCCCTTGTTCTTAATAAATATTGAGTGCAAAAGAAATATCCATTAAGTTTGCTAACTACTCTCTCAATGTGTTCTACCGTCTTCAAAAATCTATGCACGTGAACTCCTATCTTCCTGTGACCCTAACCCTATCGCAGATGCACAAATTACATCGAAGTCTATGGTATGCATTACTTGCGTTCCTGGTATAAAGAAATGTTGGCCATCAGCTGACCCAAAGAAAACAAAAGGTCTGCCCTTAATACAAACTAGTTGCAGGAACAGGGTTCTGCCACTCAGTAGAAGATACACGCACAAGTGGTGCCAGCCAATCTGATTAGCCAGTAGCCCCAGTACTGCCAGAATACAGTGGTGGGTCCTGCTGCAATGTGAGGAGGCCAATGGATGAAGAGGATGGGGCAAATCAGCAATATTAGGCAAGAATAGGCTTGGAAGCTATGCTCGCTGAAATCAACAGTGGGAACAACATTAGTAAATTAACTGGGCTATGCAGATTCTCAGCGAATGCATGGCTACACAGATTAGTGCTAACCTTGCTGGGGAGCTGAAGACATAGGTTTTGGAGGGCATTTGGGAAGATACAAGGATGGGTGTACCCAATGTGCACATGAGACTTCCCCAAAAAAAAGCAACAAAACCAATACCCTATCATTTTCATTTTGAGTTTCCCTTTGTTGAAAAAAAGATGCCTACCCATGCCAGTCATGGATGGAATGGATAGCATTTAATTCCAGTCAATTGGTTGAAAGTTCAAATGATTGTTAATTATTTATTCAAAAATGGCAGGGAGACTGACAATTTCATATTATGGGTGCTTAAGTCATTTTAAATTATATATTATTATACCATATAACTGTGGCCGCTCAGGGATGGTTAGAAAGTGGTGGGTTTACCAATCCTTCTATTTTACAAGATCTTGCTGAAACACCAGGTAGATATCCTGGGGGGACTGTTAGATTCCATCTCCCACTTGTCTGCAATTTCTGTTCTATCTTTTTGCAGTTGAACGGTACTGTTCACCACATCCATGTTTGTTATCTTTGGATTTTCTGACTTTGAAATCAATCTTTTTTATGCAAGTTCACACTTACCCTCCCATTCTATGAATTTCAACTGTGAAAATCAGTCTTGTACATAGAACTTTGACAAACATTTTCTTAAAATCTTCCCATCAATACTGCTTACCAATTAATTTTAAAAATTCAATTAGTCAAAATCATCAGCTTTTCACAAATCTGTGTTGGATCTCCTTAATTAACTCAGTTTTCCAATTACCTGTCAATTGTTTTCCCCGATAATTGTTTCTAAAACTTTATTCACTGATTATGTTAAACTGAGTGGGATGTTAGCGAGTTTTGAGAAGATTTGAGAGTGGAATGTAGTTACTAGAAAAGGTACTTACAAACTTTCTTGAACAAAACAGATACATTTACTATCTCCAAACATCTGGTAAGAAGTCACAGACAAGGCCAGAAATCGCATGACAGCATGTCATAGTCCAACAGGTTTATTTAAAAACACAAGCTTTTGGAGCCTCATTCCTTGTTCAGGTGTTAGTGAGAGGTGGCATCAGACACAGAATTTAAGTAAAAGATTAAAGGGTCACACCACTGATGAGGATGTACTAAACAAATCTAAAATGCTGTTAAATCTTTAATCAGTTAAAAGTTTTTAATTGATTAATATGTACATGTAAATCTCCAAATTTCTTTCAAGTTACTGCCCTAGGAGAATTATTGGTTTTATCGGTGTAAAGAAGAGGTGACATTTTAGGTCAGACAATGCCTGTTAGGTGTGAGGGATTGTTTAGGACGTGTTTGTGTTTTGGTTTGGAGTCAGACAGGCCTTATTTCTAAAGTAGGAATTTATAAAAGCCACATTGATTGACTGTCTATAAACTGTGTGCTTTTTGAACAAAATAGAATGCATTTGCAAAATACAAATTCATCCCATAGATTAACATGCGAGTGTGAGAGGAAGGATGAGAGTGAGAAAAGAAAGAGAGAGAGAGAGAGAGAGAGAGAGAGGGAGGCACCCATGGCTGTAAATGATACAATTATCCCCACAATGTCTTCTCTAGTTTCTCACAATATCCTGGGATACATTTGTTCAGGTCCCAGATATTTACCTCCCTTTATTCTTGTTAAGGCCTCTAGCACCTCCACTTCTGGAATATAGACTGTTTTCAAGACATCAATATTTATTTCCATGGGTTTCATAGCTTCCACATCTTTCTCCACAGTAAATACTGACATGAAATATTCATTTAGTATCTCTCCAGTCTTCTGTGTATACATACATAACCATTTTCCCCACATCCATATTGGAAGACTTCTGGCACCAGCTCTTACTTTAACAATCTGAAAATGTGTCAGCCAGACGAGGGGACTTATTCAGTCTCAGCACAATTTTCCGTGCAAGTACCTTATGCCCATCGATTTTCACCCAATCCATTAACTTTACCAGCTCTGTTTTCAACTGATATTTTGGCAGTGTATTAGAAATCATTGATGCAAAGTACTCATTGAGTATTTCAGCATTCCCCTGCACCTGCCTCTTTGGCTCCACTCCACTTCATACCATCTGCTTACAGTTCACATGCCAGAAGAAATTTTGAGGAGGGGAGGGGTGGTTTTCCTTAATTTTATTGCAATCTTATCTCATATCCACTTTTTGCCAGTTTATATTCAATCCACTTCACTTCATGCTGTGGAATATCATTACATCCATTCCCAATATTCTAGCTGAGTGACTTTCCATTCGCAGTAATGTAATTGCTCTCCTATGGATCATACCGCATGGAAACAGGCCCTTCAGACCAACTAGCCCATGATGACCATGATTGCTGACTAAACTAGTCCCACTTGCCTGCATTTGGCCCATATCCCTCCAAGCATTTCCTATTCACATACTTATCCAAACGTCTTAAATATTGTAACATTACATGTATACAGCAGTTTCTCAGGCAGTTCATTCCACAAACAACTCTTTTTAAAAGGAGCGAGGGAAAACCCTTTTTTTTTTTTTTAACACACTTTCTCCCCTCATCTTAAAAATATGCACCCTAGTTTTGAATTCCATCAACACAGAGAAAAGACCCTCGTCATTCGCCTTATCCAAACCCCTCGTGATTTTATAAGCCTCTGTAAGGTCACCCCTCAACCTCCTAGGGTCAAGTGAAAAAAGTCCCAGTCTACCCAGCCTCTTCTTATAACTCAAACCCCAAACTCAAATTCCTGGCAACATCCAGATAAATCTTTTCTGAACCCTGTCCAATTTAATAAGATCCTCCCTATAGCAGGGTGACCAGGCTGCACATAGTACTCCAAAACTGGTCACATCAACATCTTGTACAACATCAACATGACATTCCAATGCCTATACTCGAAACTGAGGAATGAAGGCAAGCAGGGAAAATGCCACCTTAACCACCCTGTCTGTCTGTGACATAAATTTCAAAGAATTGTGTAACTGAACCACTAGATTTCTGTTCTACAACACTTCCAGGATCCTACCATTAATTGTATAAATCCTGCCTTTGTTTGTTTTTAAACCAAAACTCAATACCTCACATTTATCCAAATTAAATTCCATCTGCCACTCTTTAGCCCATTGACCCCCATTGATTAAGATCTCTTTGTAATCTTAGATAACCTTCTTCACTGCCCACTATACCAATTTTGGTGTCATCTGCAAACTTACGAATTATGCCTCCTATATTCACATCCAAATCCATTTATGTAAATGACAAAAAAGTAGACCCAGTACCGATCTGTGTGGAACACCGCTGGTCACCAGTGTCCAGTCTGAAAAACCACCCTTCATCACCTCCTACAGTCAAACCAATTTTGTATCCAATTGGCAAGCTCACCTGAACCCCTTGTGATCTAACTTTACTAGTTAGGCTATTATGTGGAACCTTGTCAAAGGCTTTAATAAAGTCCAACTAAACAATGCCTACGTCAATTTTTTTGGTCAATTGCTCAAAAAACTTAAATTGTGAGATATGATTTTGCTCGCATACAACCATTCTGACTAGCGCTACATCAGTCCTTGCCTCTCCAAATGCATGTAAATCCTACCTTTTGGAATCACTTCCAACAACCTACCCACCAACATCATCAAGCTCACAGGTCTATGGTTCAGAGCTTCTCCCTACAGCCTTTCTTAAATAAAAGCAAATTAGTCACCCTCCAGTACTCCAGCATCTGACCAGTGGTAATAGATAGTATTTCTGCAAGAGGCTCCCCAATTTCTTGCCCACCTTCACACCGTGTCCTGGGAAACACTTTATCAGGTCCTGGAGATTTATCCACTTATATGTTACTAGATGGCTTGAGTTCTTTACTTTTAGCCATGGTTGTGATTTCAGTTGTCAGTTTGCTTCAGAAGTGTTAGGCAGTGAAAACCATGAATTACAAATATAAATAGCAACTTTAATACTTATAAGACCATTAACCAGAAGATGTAGGAGCAGATTTAAGTTATTCAGCTCTGCCATTCCATGAAATCATGGCTAATTTGAAAATCCTCCATCTACTTTCCTGCCTTTTCACTGTAGTCCTTGTTTCAAACGGTTACGTCTTATGGTTCTAACCTTTCCCAGAAACAACCTCTGTGCATCTGTACTGTCAAGCCCTCTAAGAATGTTTCAGTATGTTTCAAGAATGTTTCTAAAAGTTTTTCACTTATTCTTCTAAACTCCAACGAATATTGGTTCAATCTACTCAAGCTCCTCTCATTAAAAGAACTCCTCCCTTCCCCAGAATCAACTTGTTGAACCTTCTCTGAACTGTCTTCAATGTCAGTTGATCTTTCCTTAGATAATGGAACCAAAACTGTTCACAGTATTCTAGAGATAATGGGAACTGCAGACGCTGGAGAATCTGAGATTACAAAGTGTGGAGCTGGATGAGCATAGCAGGTCAGGCAGCATCTTAGGAGCAGGAAAGCTGACATTTCAGGCCTAGACCCTTCATCAGTAAAAGGGGGATGGGGAGAGGGTTCTGAAATAAATAGGGAGAGAGGGGAGGAGGCGGATCGAAGATGAAGATAGAGGAGAAGATAGGTGGAGTGGAGACAGACAAGTTAAAGGGGCAGGCGTAGGTCAGTTCGGGGAGGACGGACAGGTCAAGGGGTCGGGATGAGGTTAGTAGGTAGGAAATGGAGGTGCAGCTTGAGGTGGGAGGAGGGGATAGTTGAGAGGAAGAACAAGTTAGGGAGACGGGGAACGAGCTGGGCTGGTTTTGGGATGCAGTTGAGGAAAGGGAGATCTTTAAGCTTGTGAAATCCACATGGGAACCCTGCAGCCCAGTGGTATCAAAGTGGAACATAAGTCGCTGTTCCTGCAACCTTCGGGTCGCATCGTTGTGGCACTGAAGGAGGTCCAGGATAGACATGTCTTCTAAGGCATGAGAGGGGGAGTTGAAATGTTTCGTGACTGCGAGGTGCAGTTGTTTATTGCGAACTAAGCGTAGGTGTTCTGCAAAGCGGTCACCAAGCCTCCACTTGGTTTCCCCAATGTAGAGGAGGCCACAACGTGTACAGCGGATGCAGTATACCACAGTGGCAGATGTGCAGGTAAACATCTGCTTGATGTGGTAAGTCTTCTTGGGGCCTGGGATGGGGGTGACGGAGAGGTGTGGGGGCAAGTGTAGCAGGCTGCAGGGGAAACTGCCAGGTGTGGTGGGGTTAGAGGGGATAGCGGATCGGACAAGGGAGTCCCAGAGAGAAAGTGATTTCTCCGGAAGCCAGACATGGGTGAGGATGGAAAAATGTCTTTAGTGGTGGGGTCAGATTGTAAATGGAGAAAGTGTCGGGAGAATGATGCGTTGGATCCGGAGGTTGGTTGGGTGGTATGTGAGGACAAGGGAGGTTCTCTTTTGGCAGTTATTGTGGGGACGGGGTGTGAGGATCAGTTGCGGGAAATGCGGGAGACATGGTAGAGGGCGTTCTCAACCACTGCAGTGGTGGGTTGGGGGGGTGGCGAGGGAAGAAGAGAGGGGAGGTGGGTGGGGAGAGTGTGTTGCGGTCCTTGAAGAACAAGGACATCTGAGATGTACAGGAGTGGAATGCCTCATCCCGGGAGCAGATGCAGCCGAGGCAGAGGAATTGGGAATAGGGGATGGCATTTTAGCAGGAAGGTGGGTGGGAGGGAGGAGATGTATTCTCGGTAGTTGAGGGAGTTGGTGGGCTTGAAATGGATATTGGTTTCTAGGTGGTTGCCTGAGATGGAGACAGAGGTCCAGGATGGTGAGGGATGTGTTGGAGATAGTCCAGGTGAACTTGAGGTTAGGGTGGAAGGTGTTGGTGAAGCAGATGAACTGTTCGAGCTCCTCTGGGGAGCATGAGGCAGTGCTGACAGTCAACAATGCAACAAAGGAAGAGGTGGGGGTTTAGGGCCAGTGTAGGTACACAAGAGGGATTGTGCCACGTAACCTACAAACAGGCAGGCATAGCTTGGGCCCATGTGGGTACCCATTTAGTCTAGGTGTGGTCTGAACATTGCCTAGTATGGTTTTAACAGCCCATCTCTATTTTGATACTCCACTCCCTTTGAAATGGGAATAATGTTTACTTTTCCCCATTAACAGTGAAATTGTGTGCTAGCTTTTTGAGACTTACACACAAGGATTCCAAATTCCTGTGCTGTAGCATTCTGCAGTTCCTTTGCATTAAAGTAATACTGAATTCTTCCTGCTAAACTGCATAACAAGTTTTCATACACTATATTCGATCTGCTAATTGTTTGCTCTGTTTTGGGCACAGCTTACACTTCAATCTATAGAACAGTCTATCCCTTTTAACACAAATGGAAATCAAAGTGATTCCTGGCTTCCGAGGGTTTACTGTCACTTTTTTCTTTCCTAACCTGGTAAACTTTAAACCTAGAACCATCCATTATTGGGGGCTTTCCCCCCCACTTCGAGATTCTCCTTTTAGCTAAGTGAATCTTCCTCTAATTTAAATGAATGAATGAATAAATTAGCTTCATTGTTACATATACACAATGAGTACAGTGAAAACAGAACAATACAGCGCAGAACAGGCCCTTCGGCCCTTGATGTTACGTCAACCTGTTAACTAATCTAAGCCCCTCCCCCACGCTATCCCGTCAACATCCATATGAAAAGCTTAAACACTGACATTTACAGTGTCATCTTAGGTTCAAATGTAGTTTAATTTAGATAAATGTGTGGTTATACACATTGGTGGCAAGAACAGGAAGGCAGATTACTATCTCAATGGAGTCAAGTTAGGTAAAGGGGAAGCACAAGATCTAGGTGTTCTTGTACATCAGTCAATGAAAGCAAGCATGCAGATACGGCAGGCAGTGAAGAAAGCTAATAGCATGCTGGCCTTCATAACAAGAGGAATTGAGCACAGGAGCAAAGAGGTCCTTCTGCAGCTGTACAGGGCCCTGATGAGACCGCACCTGGAGTATTGTGTGTGGTTTTGGTCTCCAAATTTGAGAAAGGACATTCTGGCTATTGAGGGAGTGCAGCGTAGGTTCACAAGGTCAATTCCTGGAATGGTGGGACTATCATATGTTGAAAGATTGGAGTGACTGGGCTTGTATACATTTGAGTTTAAAAAGATGCGAGGGGATCTTATTGAGGCGTATAAGATTATTAAGGGATTGGACACTCTGGAGGCAGGAAGCATGCTCTCTCTGATGGGTGAGTCCAGAACCAGAGGACACAGTTTAAAAATAAGGGGTGGACCATTTAGAACAGAGTTGAGGAGAAACCTCTTCACCCAGAGAGTGGTGGATATACGGAATGCTCTGCCTCAGAAGGCAGTGGAGGCCAACTCTCTGGATACTTTCAAGAAAGAGATGCATAGAGCTCTTAAAGATAGTGGAATCAAGGGTTATGGGGATAAGGCAGGAACAGGATACTGATCGTGGATGATCAGCCATGATCATAATGGATGGTGGTGCTGGCCCGAAGGGCCGAATGGCCTACTCCAGCACCTATTATCTAATGTCAAAAAGGTACCTACGTATAGCATCTCTGCTTACAAGATCTTAGCAAATACAGAAATAAAATGTCCAGCATTGTAGAAATAAAAGTTCAGAACAAAGGTCTTCCAATCCAGAACACAGTGGCAGCCAGCTTCAATCTGCACTGTTTTACAGTCTCTCAAATTTGTTTTTACAATATGTGAACAAGCAACCATCCACATTTCTGTAGGAACAATTACTGAACTGAACCAGTGGAGTTTTGATGCAACATGCACCCTAAGAAGAACAAAACCATTTATTTCAATTTGTAATGCAATCACAAAAAAAATTGAAGTTTAAAAGAAATTATAAAGGCATTATATAAGGCATTTGATAAGGTTCCCCATGGAAGGCTCATTCAGAAGGTCAGGAGGAATGGGATACAGGGGAACTTAGCTGCTTGGATACAGAATTGGCTGGCCAACAGAAGACAGCGAGTGGTAGTAGAAGGAAAATATTCTGCCTGGAAGTCAGTGGTGAGTGGGGTTCCACAGGGCTCTGTCCTTGGGCCTCTACTGTTTGTAATTTTTATTAATGACTTGGACGAGGGAATTGAAGGATGGGTCAGCAAGTTTGCAGACGACACAAAGGTCGGAGGTGTCGTTGACAGTGTAGAGGGCTGTTGTAGGCTGCAGCGGGACATTGACAGGATGCAGAGATGGGCTGAGAGGTGGCAGATGGAGTTCAACCTGGATAAATGCGAGGTGATGCATTTTGGAAGGTCGAATTTGAAAGCTGAGTACAGGATTAAGGATAGGATTCTTGGCAGCGTGGAGGAACAGAGGGATCTTGGTGTGCAGATACATAGATCCCTTAAAATGGCCACCCAAGTGGACAGGGTTGTTAAGAAAGCATATGGTGTTTTGGCTTTCATTAACAGGGGGATTGAGTTTAAGAGTCGTGAGATCTTGTTGCAGCTCTATAAAACTTTGGTTAGACCGCACTTGGAATACTGCGTCCAGTTCTGGGCGCCCTATTATAGGAAAGATGTGGATGCTTTGGAGAGGGTTCAGAGGAGGTTTACCAGGATGCTGCCTGGACTGGAGGGCTTATCTTATGAAGAGAGGTTGACTGAGCTCGGTCTCTTTTCATTGGAGAAAAGGAGGAGGAGAGGGGACCTAATTGAGGTATACAAGATAATGAGAGGCATAGATAGAGTCGATAGCCAGAGACTATTTCCCAGGGCAGAAATGGCTAGCACGAGGGGTCATAGTTTTAAGCTGGTTGGTGGAAAGTATAGAGGGGATGTCAGAGGCAGGTTCTTTACGCAGAGAGTTGTGAGAGCATGGAATGCGTTGCCAGCAGCAGTTGTGGAAGCAAGGTCATTGGGGTCATTTAAGAGACTGCTGGACATGCATATGGTCACAGAAATTTGAGGGTGCATCCATGAGGATCAATGGTCGGCACAACATTGTGGGCTGAAGGGCCTGTTCTGTGCTGTACTGTTCTATGTTCTATGTTCTATGTTCTATAAATCGATATACAAAATTAATATCAGTTGTTTGTTTATGTATCTTCGAGGGACAACATTCAGCACATTCTTCAAGACCAGATTTTTTCAAACAGAGGCAAGTCTATTAGCAAATTATACTAATTGAATCCAGGTTCTAGAGTGCTGTTGCATTTCCTATATAAAATTACAATGCCATTTGCGATGTTCACTGAAAACCATCTCACCTTCACTTTATTCTCCAAACTATACATTTGTGATGTTGAGAGATACGACTTTACACCAATTCATTTCATGATGTTGGTAAGTAAACCACTAAATGGTTTTCAATCAATGCTGCACTTTATTCAAATAACTGGAAGAATGTATTCTGTCCATTTTCAAGTTGGTGAATATGGGACCAATTGGCAAAAGTTATGTATAATAGCATATACTGAAATGGTCAGTATTTTACAGATTCCCTGAATCAACTGCGATATTTCAACATGAGATTTTATAGCTCGTCATCCCTTATCTGAATGTGAGTCAAGTCTCAAAAGACTGACCACTCAGTTGGGGTTCAGGATCAAGGTACATGTTCCTACAACAATGGTGAGCACATAAAATTTTCAAATCCCAAACCCTGCAAGCACGAGATTGTAGAATTTGTATCACTTTTTTGATAAACAACCTGCACACCTATAATGAAGCATATGTTCTAACAATTTGAAAAAGAATTGAGAAATATCAGTAAACAAGTAGCACTCGATCCTAAAGTGCCTTTGATTAAGTGTGCCTTATTAGGTAGTCCCTTAATGGCAAAATTCTAAATAATCGTTGACAACATGTGCAGATCTTTGAAAAGCAGAGTCACTAAAACCACACACTTACTCAACTCGCATATTTCACTATGATAGCTAGTGTTTTACTATTACTTTAAAATTAACTTTTACCTTAAAATTTTGGCAAGTGTGACTATGATCTACAAATACTGTACAACAACTTCAGAGCAAAGGAAGAGTCCCATACCTCTCCACTGAGGATACTGGAGGTAATTTTACCCTTAATGCCAGCATAATTAGCTGGGTCCATCCAAAGCAGAAATTCCCAGCACCGAGAAAACGAGATGGAGAGGGAGTGAAAAATCTCACGGGAATGAATGCTGCATGTTTGTTTTAAAAAAAAAAGGATGAATTACTCGAAAAGCACATTTAATGTATTATACAATAACCCTAGCATCGTTCAATCAGACTCCAATCTCAAAATGCTAGACATTTAAACTGGAATGATTGTAAAATATCCCACGTCTCTTATATAATCTATTAGTTTAAAGCTGGGTTTCAGAGCTGCTTCAGTCTACTAAATCATATGAATATGCAGTCTAACAATAATACGTCCAGTGCTAACAGTCAAATCAGACACATACTGGTATAAAATTGCTATGTCTCTGAGTGGAAAACCTGAACAGACTATATGAAGCCAACTGTTTTTGTGGGTTCACACAATATTACAGTTCATTTCCAGTTGTCTTCACTTATATAGATAATGTCAGAACGTCCCATTCATACAAGCAAAGACTGTGTAATTATTTGTTGGGGTCTGCACAAGACAGAGAGCACACTTTCTCATTTATCTGGAATATTCCAAAGCTTTTTACAACTAATTTAATTTATAAAGTAAATGAGGCAAATTGGTGAGTAGTATGGGTCCAGAATAAGCAAGAAGAAATATTAGATAACTTACTTTAACTTAAAGTGTGGTGGTTAAGGAATGAATATTGATAATTGTTAACTTTTTCTTTCAACTGAGCAAGTGGGTCTTAAGTTAACAGGTCATCAGAAATAAATCAAGAACTTCAGACTTGGAGCATTCCTTTGCTTCTAGGCATTCTAGATTCAATACCAGTGGGATAGCGAGTGGGACTGAAGGTTCTGTTTCCATGTTGTACATCTGTGACTCCAGGTTTAAAAAAACCTGCCTCAAAATATAAAAATACTACCAGAAGCTAGCAATTAGCAAGGAAGTAAGTCTTGGTCACTGTAAAATCTAACTGGGTGTGAACAGTAGTCAGACGTTTTGAGATGTTGGGAAGGGGAGGTGGCATTCCTTTCTTTGCAGTTTAAAAAAAAATGAAAGTGCCAAGAAGTTAGTTTAATTTTCCCTCACTAGTTACCACAAGCTGTTGCTTTTAACCAATAAATCAGACTTTATACGATGTGAATCAATCACTGTGTCCTGCAAGCAACTGAAAGTACCTGAAGAGACATCAAGAAGCAGCAAGTCCTGACAAGCCAAAAGGTTCATCTCAGAGAACCCTATGGATAGAGACCATTGAACTGCTTTTCCCAGTTTCCTCTCCACTCATAACACCAATTATTTTTGCCTCTCATATCTCTTAGACTATCGACTTAGCACTTTCTCACTTCGTGCTTACTTGGAAGCTGCAAGCCTGTCTACTTCCGATTATTTCTCTTTGCGCATACTCACTGACTTCAGTATTAGATTACAGGTTGCCAGCTTTTGTGTGGGTCACACTGCCTGTTAGCGCACAGGATCTTCAATGCTCAGCTCCAAGCTACAGCCGGAGGCTTGCATTGCTTTTTGGTGCAGAAGAAATGGAAAGCAGCTTGTTATTGTGACAGTATGGAAAAGTCAAGGGTGGACATTTCGCAGTATGTCAGCAGTCTAAGTTAACATCATATTTGTACCATATGCTTACTGTTTATGCGGTAAACAGTGCATTTGCTTCAAACAACCACATATGAAAGTCAAAGGTGAACTGAAGTCAAGTGTGACTACATTCACCCAAAGCGCTTACCCATACCAGGTCAGGAACTTGGTCCTACCAGAATCCAGGGATCCATTTCTCACAGTATGGGTACTGGGTCACGATCAGCCCTGCAGGTCAAATGCAACCAGTCCAAGGGCTCATAGGTAGGTCAGTCTGAGGGGGTGGTTCAATTGGGGCTCTCCTGTCAGTCAGGAAAGTGAGCCAAAGTCAATCCTGCAGACTAGGGAAATAACAGTCAGAAGCAGTCCATGCAAGTCTTGTTTCTTGCACAAGAACACAATGGTGACTTTACCATATTGGATCGTAAGGTCAACTGTGCAATAACTGCACAAAACGGTCAATATTGCATGAAAAGTGGGTACAGTAAGTTACTGAGATAACACGGTGTGAAGCTGGATGAACACAGCAGGCCAAGCAACAGAGGACCAGGAACGTTTGACGTTTTGGGTCGGGACCCTTCTCCAGCATCGCAGTTCCCACTATCTGTGGGACGGTAAGTTACTGCTCATTTCTTCAGAGCACAGTGAAATTCTTGGAATTGAAGGCCAGACTACGAGTTTTTGAGTAATCGTGCATCCACTGACTCAGTTAAGTCACTCATCTGGCTTCAATTTGCACTTCACTGGCAGGAGATTCTTTACCCAAATCCTGGCCTCAAGTAAACAGGAGCATGAAATTGTGCACACTAATTCCCTCCTTGTCATGTCAGTAAATCAACAGTGCTTCAAATCAAATACTCAGTTTTCAAACATACTCCACATCTGCCAGACTCTCTCAAATATAAACATGCAAGGACATAGTGTGTAATGTGAAAGGGAGCCTTTTCTTTGGGGATGTAGGGGGCCTAGTGGTGGCTTACTAGCAGACTTCTACTCGCAGTGTAGCAATGACAATTTTGGAAATGCAGTATGCAACTGGATAACAAGTCTGAGAACTCTGTATGACAACTGCATCCTGAGAAATTCCCATGCCACATTGAGCGTATAGCCTGAGCCTTCCTTAACGTGGATGTAAGGGCAGAACTGCACCATTCAACAAACTTGTATTAGTTTTCTGACGTTCCTCATAGATCATTGTTCAGAGATCTTATATAGTGGTCATGATGGTTGCATTCTGATCATTCAAGAGCACCCAACAGCTGAGGCTACATTCAGTCAAAGAGTTGGAATCTTTGGAGAGAGGAGTATTCTTGGCAGTCCAAGAAGCTGCTCACTTCTCAGCTGACTGTGTCTTAACTAGATCTGACAGTAAATATTGTACTACTGCAGCCATTTTAACAGTGTGAGTGAAGATACATTTACAAAAGTGAAAGGTTACATACAATGATGTGCCAATCAAGTGCCCTCTAAGTTATCTTTCTTCTTCTGCCTCCTACTTCGCTTAAGTGCAGTTCTGACTTCTGCAGTTAGAGAGCGAGCTCATTCTAGGTGGCATGGAAGGCTCAGGCTGTCATCCTTGGAGTTTATTAGGCCTAGAAGAGCCAGGCCTGCTCAGAGAGGGCCCTGCCCAGATACAGACTCCCCTCCTTTGAACTTATACAGTGGGACTCGCTGGGTTGGCTATCCATTGATGCTTAGCTGTCCCCATGAGGAATCATATTCTTCCCCAGCCAATTCTAGAATTTTCTGCTTGTAAGGTGGGAGAGTCTCATGGTCACCTTGCTTGTTGGTACTGTCCCTCTCAAGCCAGTTATGTGCCAGCTTTTCCAGCAAACTGACAAAAGGAGGGATTGACTCTGGTGGAAGTGAATTGAAGAGCAGTTAGTGATGATACAGGTGTCAAGTTGTCTCGACTGAGCAAATACAAGCACGGAGGGCAGGAAGGGAAAATAGCTTAGAATAATGAGGTGGGCACGAGCCATTGAATGGACAAGAATGCAATAATGAGAGATGTCACTCAAAAGCGTGGATGAAATGCATGGGCAATGGCAGAGTTTGAGTGGGCGGTTGTAGCAGAGAGAAAATGATGGAAATTACTCATGCACAATGTAGAAAAATTTCCCTGGGTGTTCCTCTTAACCTAGCCAAGCACTGGCCCAGGCACTGTCCAGGCTGGTTTGGTCTGATCTGGCCGTTGTGGTGACCTGACGGAAAAATGGTACCTCAGACCCTCCACTATCCTGTAGCTGCTATGAGAGGTGAACGTTCTTTGCTGAACCATTATAGTGTAGTACAATGAGACATTCACTTTCTGGTTAACAACATCTGGAACTCTGTGCATTAAATGTGGCATCAGTAGCATAAAAACCAGAAGGTCCTAGAAGTGGCAAGAACTTAATACCAATTATGGCATGATTCCACAAGTTCGGTTCTGAGGAGCTCAGTTTTATAATTAATGAGGTGAAAAGCGGAGGTTTGCTCAAGGAAAGTCACCCTGAATTATAGTGGACGAAGTGTCAAAAATCCCACATTCACGAAAACCCTAACTGAAAGTGAGGGAATTCTGCCTATGAAAGCCGATAATAAGAGTTTCTATAACTATTTAAATCAGAGATAAAGTGAAAGTTGGTCCTACAGGAGGTGAATCCAGAGAAACAGTGAGACACCATGCGAATACAATAAGCATCCTCCGCAGCAAAGATTGATAAACACAAGTAGCATCCTAGAAACAGTTGCACATTAGGAAGCAGGAATGAGGGAGGAGCTAAAGAAAATTAAAAATAATCAATGAGGTGGTATCAAGCAAATTATAGTAGGTGTAGGCTGACAAGTCTCCAGGTACTAATGGGCTTTATCCTAAGGTCATAAAAAGTGGCTGAGATTTTTGACACACTGGTTCTAAATTTCCACACTACCCATTTTATTAGGTTGGAAAATAGCAATAATTCCTTTACTCAAAAACAGAAACTAAATCAGCAAATTACAGGCCAGTCAGACGAGCATCTGTCATAGGGACAATGTTTTAAGCTCCTATTAAAGATATTAGAATAATTCAACATAATTGGGTGGAATCAACAGAATTTTGTCAAACGGAAATAGTTTAACCAAGTTATTGTTTCTGAAGTAGTAAGGTGTTGTGGATATAATGGACACGCAATCTGTACCAGCTGGGGTTACCATGAAGGTACATTCTTAACTTTGCTCTCCATGTGAGGTGCAGTGACACTCAGATTAAACCATCAGTCTCTAAAAAGAGAGAGAAACCTTACGGTCCTCTGGAACTATAATGACTATGGCTTTATCTTGCATACTCGATTTCCAGAAAGCATTTGATAAGTGTACCACAAAAGTTATTATGGAAAATAAAAGCTCATGGTTAAGGGGTACCATAATGGCATAGATAAAAGATTGGCTAGCTAACAGGAAACAGTAGGCAAAGATCAGTCTTTTTCAAGTTGGCAAGATGTAATGAACAGCATGGCATGAGGATCAATGGTCTAGCCTCAGCTACTTACAATTTGTAGAAATGACCTGGAAAAATGAATCAAAAGTAGCGTTACTGAAATGATACAAAGATAGGTGGAAACGTATATTGCAGCCTCCTTATGTCCTCTTCACAAAGGGACATAGATTGGTTACAAGAATGGGAAAAGATCTGCGAAAGAGTGTGATGTGGGAAAATGCGAGAATGTCCATTTTGGCAGAAACAACAATGAAGCACATTATCTAAATGATAAGATTGTAGAAGTCTGAAATGCAGAGGGATCCGAATGTCCTATAGCATGATCGCAAAGATTAGTATCAAGCTAATTGAATGTTATTGTTTATTGCAAGGCAGGTTGAATACAAAAGTATGTTTCATTTGTACAGTACATTGAGAGTCCACATCTGGACTAATATGTGGGTATTAGTATCCTGATTTAAGGAAAGATTAAAATGCACTGGAAGCAGTTCAAAGAAAGCTCACTATACCGAGAATGGACAGGTTTATCTGATGAGTAAAGGTTTGGCAGGCTAGGCTTGTATTCACTGGAGTTTTGAAGAACAAGAGGAAACTTGACTGAAATACAAGACCCTGAGGTTAACTTGACATTATGGAATTGGAAAGGGTGTTTTCTGGGAAAATCTAGAAGTTCAGGTAACTACTAGAAAATAAGGGTTGCTTATTCAGACGGGACAGGAGAAATTTTTGAGAGTTTAGTATCTTCAGAACTCTCTTCCAAGAGAAAAACAAATGGTGATATAAGCTGAGCTTTTGGATATTTTGAGGTGGCTGGGTTCTTATTCAGTTGTTTTTTGGAGGGAGGCAGTGCAGTGTATGGTTATCAGCACTAGGCAGGAATGTGGAATTGAGGTTGCAATCAAATCAGCTATGACGTTACCAAGGCAGAGCAGGCTCAAATAGACTCCTATTACCAACTCATATTTGTACGCTGTACCAACGGAACCAAAAAAACATCCAGAATCAATGTTAGTGACACACAAATTCACTATCAAACAGAAGGGTCACTAAACAGCTCAATATTGGCACTTGAGTGGCCCCAGAGCACCAAATTAATTTTAAAACATAACATTTTTGATGGATTCACAGTAGTGCTGCAAATATTTTATTAACCAGCATCAATGGAACCAGGAATGTACCAGTTGATCAAGGAGTCCACATAATCAATGTAAAAACACACACTAAGTAATAGAAATGCAATGCAGGCAGTCTACACATCACTGTTATACTTTATTACAGAATAAATCATTTAATAAAGTTTACTGGCAGACAGCCTTTTCACTTGGACTACTCGGACATCATGGAGATCACAATAATACAGGAAACTTCCCCCATTTCAGATGTATAACCTTTGCCGGTTTATCGAGAGTGCTGGTTCATTAGTTGGCAGTTAAAACAAAGTTTGTTGTAATTCTACAACATTAAAGATTATATCTTCATTTTAAAAGTACAGTTCCTTTTTTAGAAAAGGAATACTTATACAATTCTGATTAACAGACTTACTGGCTGATTGTTTTCCCCCTCTAAGGTGCTTCTTGAGATATTCAGAAAGGTCGAATACAAAATGCAGATATTACCTCTTTGTGATGTATTCCACATATCCCACAGAATCTTCAATTCGGCGCTTCTTGGTGCACAGCAATAGCCGGTTGAAGTTAGCATAGATAATTGATGAACCCAGCCTCTTAAACTCTGCTACCAGCCTATGCAAAATAAAAAGCATACATTGACACTCAGTCTGTGCAAAATCACACCTCGACTATTTTGTTTAGATAAAGGGGTATACTTGGCATTCCAGGTCACAAGGTCACTCTCATACAAGCAAGAGAGAGACAACTGAATGTGGTTTAACCTGAGAGTCACCATACCTCAGATGACGGGAAAGGGTGAGAGCAGAGTCATTCATGGTAAACTCAGCCAATGCAGAAATTAAATCCATGCTGTCTGCATCACTTTGAATTGCAAACCACCCGTCCAGCCATAGGAGCCATGTAAGCATAGGATAGCCTGGCAGTGACATTTTTTGTAAGCATACCACATTCCCACTTGAGATGAAATTTAGCACCATTAATGCACTCTCCAATTTCCACCTCACATTATGTGTGTGTCTCTCTCTCATCCCATCCAGTGCTTTTAAGAATTCTCTTCCCTCAGTTTGGCACATTAATAGCACCTTAAATGCTACAAATCCTAGTGGTCACTGAATCAGCCAAAGGCTAAAATGTTGTCCAGACAGCATTTGAACACAGAGTATTTGAAGAGCTGTGAACGGTGCTGAACATGGTGCAAGCATCTCAGCTTCTGACCTTGTGATGAAGGAGAAGTTACTGATGAATCACCTAAACATGTTTTGACCTAGGACACTACCATGCAATGCGTTGGGGTTAAAATGATTGGCCTCCTACAGCCACAACACAATCCAGTGCTGCTTCAATGCTGCACTGGAGCATCAGCCTAGATTATCACGTTCAAGTCCTGGACTAGAATTTAATTCCAAAACCTTCTGACTTGGGCCACAAATCAAGCCACAGCTAACGAACGAACTGAGTTGAATGAGTGGTACTTTGCTAGAAGTGCCAAATTTAAGATATTAAACGGAGGCTCCATCTGCTTTTTCATTTGGTCATCAATCCCACACTAATACTAAGTTTGGGAAACTTGGTCAGCATGGACGAGTTGCAGCTTCCCTTCTGAGCTGCCAAACACACAGAATCTACCTCCACCTGTGTCTCAAGATTCATAACAGAACTGTCCTGGCAGATTCATCATTTCAGCATTCTTCTTGCTGTAAGAAACTAATCTCTTTCAGTTTGGACATTACTTTCTCTCCCTTTGTTCAATATCTTGTCACGTACATGCACCACCTTTCCAAGGACCTCCAGCACTATGACACAGTATTGTGTTTTTTTATTTTCACCATGCTCTTTTTAACATAGATATTCAAGCCTTCTAAAGTCCATTCATTGAGGCTGAGGGCTGACCTTATAGAGGTTTATAAAATCATGAGGGACCCGAGATAGGATGAAAAGCCGAGATCCTTTTCCCCAGGGTAGGAGACTCCAAAACTAGGAGGGCACAGGCTTAAAATGAGAGAGGAAAGATTTAAAGGGACCTGAGGGGTATTTCTTTTTTCAGGCAGAGGATGCTGTGTGTATGGAATGAGCTGCAAGAAGAAATGGATGTTGGGGGTACAATTACAATAAATGTTAAAGGCATCTGGATGGGTACACAAATTATAAGTGTTTACAGGAATATTGTCCAAATGTCGGCAAATGGGGCTAGATTAATTTAGGATAACTGGTTTGCATGCATGGGCTGGACCGAAGGGTGTTTCCATGCTGTAAGCCCTATGATTGTGACAATCAGGGTGGCCCGAGAGTCTTTGTTTCTTCCCTTGAGCAGCAGCTCAACTGATCGCTATCTACCATCACACTCCAGTAGCTGGCTGAACACCTTCTCCTTGGGCTCCACACACTTCCTTAAAATAAAACAAAAGGTGTTGCCATGAAAACCCACAAGTCCTAGCTTTCCTTTCTTTTTATGGGATAGTTTTTCTCCACTCCCACTTTGGTCACCACTCACGTCTTTTCATTTTTGCGCTAATTGCATTTATCTCAACTTGAATCTGTAATTGTGCTCACAATTCTTTTTTTTATATTTACACATTTCTCAGATCTGCTCTGGGCCATTGTCCATGACAAATTTTAGTAACATTTCTTGCCTTTTAGGGCTTCTTAAACATCGAGTCAGGAAGGAGTCTTGTGCATAATGTAATAAGAGTATCCATTTTGTTAAACTTTGGAAGTTTATTTCAGTTTCCCAATTGACTCAACTGGCCTTCAAAGGCCTAGAAAGTCACTCAGTTGGACATGTGCAAACATCAACAGAATGTCTGCCATTTCTACAGTGGCCACAAATGCTTCAAGCACTAGAATACTCCATGTAATAATTCTCTTTGGTCAACCAGACGTTTGTGGGCATATGAGGGTACAGAACTGCCTGAAACAGTTATTTTGTTCTCTGAATGGAAATCTGGAGAGGACAGAAGATGCACTTAGCAAGTGCTTGAAAGCAAACATGTAAAATCTTAAGGAAAAAACATGTTAAAATGTTATGGCTATAATATCTTTAGAAATTGCAGATAATTTCACAAGGTGCTTGTAGTTTAGTCTTCAATGCTTATTCTCATTCTTCATTTCTCAAAAACTTACTGCAGAAACAGTTTCTTCATCATGTTGTGGAGAATACGATGTAGTGCAGGATCATATAGCAGTGATGAAGGTGTTCGCAGCCAACGATAAAAGTGCATAACTTGGTTATCAGCATAAACATTTTGATAGTGGGTGATCTCCTTTACCCAGCCAACAACCATGCTTTTCAAAATTCTGGAACAACAAAAGACACATGAATGCGAATAAGGAATAGTACAAATTGCTCACTATAACTACACAACAACAGTGGGCTTATCTTCCTTGCACAGCTATACTACTGGAAGGAATCAACAACTGACGCCAAGTTGAAAGCTAGGGTTACAGCACCTTGAAGCAAACTGGTATTAATTCTTGACCCAAAAGAAAAACACAGTGATCAATACTCAGATCCTGTTGAAGAGTCCCGGTGAAACTACTGAAACTGCCCTCTCTCCACAGAAATACCTGAAAGTGTTGGAGCACAATGCTGCTTCATCATAGCTGGCAAGTGCATTAGCTGCCTGGTTACCAGCCATCATGTCTTCAAGGGAAGCTTGCTGGATGACATCAAAGCTTACACCAATACTGGATGCTCCTTCCATATCATTAATGTGATGGGACTGAAGGATGGTATTCACAGCCAAGCTCTGAATATCCAGCTCCACTGTAACTACAAAAAGAGACAAAACATAGAAATATTGCAGAAGATTCATGATAGCAACTTAATTCCAAACTGTTATCAGAGTTAAACAGAACAAGTATTTGAGAAGGCTTGGGCAAAGTGTTTTTACACCCCTTTCAGTCAACTGAACAGTTGCTATACAGTGGCTGTTAACTTTGTCAGGACATGCACAACTTTAGGGTGACCATACAAGAAAAAATTACAACAACACGCAGACAAGAATATTTTGGACTTAACGATAAATCGACAAAAGAAATAATTTAAAATGTTTAAACATAAACAGTTACAATTCCTCAAAGGGCAGGCAGTAGCAAAGCAGTGACAGCATCCATAGCCTAATGTTTGGGTAACAAATCATGATCCAGGACAAATTTGACAATTCCACAAAGAAAATATCAACAAGGTTTGCAATTATGGAGAGTAATTTGTAGTAACCAAATAACTGAGCTACATAATGGGCATGTGGACAGTGATTATGTCACCAAATTAGTAAACTAGAGGCACAGATTAACATCTAGAAATGAAAGTTCAAATTCAACCAAAGCAGCTGGGAAATTTAAACACAATTAATTAAATAAAATCTAGAATAAAGTTCAGCATCAAGAATTCTAACATGTTGGCATTTGACAGCATCTGAAGTGATCCACCAGGCTTTATAAGACTTTGGTTAGGCCACACTTAAGAGCATCATGTTCAATTCTGGTTGCTAAATTGCAGGAAGTACATGGAGACTTGGTTGGGGGGGGGGGGGGGGGGGGGTGGTGGTCGGCGGCAGGCAGAAGATGTTTGGCAGGATGCTGCCTGGATTAGAGGGTACGATTTATAAAATATGGGCGAGGTAAATTTGGGTTGTTTTCTCCGAGTGGCAGAGGCTGGGGGAAACTTGATAGAAATTTATACAATTATGAGATAGCGATGACAGTAAAAACCTTTTCCCTCTAGCGAAATGTCTAATACTGACAGGCATGCGTTATCGGTGAAAGGGGGAAAAGTTCAAATGTAGCATGGTGGCTCAGTGGTTAGCACTGCTGCCTCACAGCACCAGCGACCTGGTTTTGATTCCACCCTCCAACAACTGCCTGTGGAGTTTGCACATTCTCCCTGTGTCTGCGTGGGTTTCCTCCCACAGTCCAAAGATGAGCAGACAAGGTGGACTGGCCATGCTAAATTGTCCAGTGTTCAGGGATGTGTAGACTAGGTGGGTTATAGGGGGATGGATCTGAGTGGGATGCTCTGAGGATCAGTGTGGACTTATTGGGCTGAATGGCCTGATTCCACACTGTAGGGATTCTGAGAGATGTGACAGTCAAGTTTTTTTTTAAATACAGAGTGGTAGGAGTTTGGAACACTCTACCAAGGGTGGAGGAGGAGGCAGGTATGATAGGGCATTTATGGGACTTTTAAATAAGCACATGAACTTGCAAGAAATGGAAGGATCTGGGCCAAGGGCAAACAGAAGGATCAATTTAATTTGACATCACATTCGGCACAACATCGTGTGCCAAAGGGCCCATTCATATGCTGTACGGTTCTATGTTAAGTCACTCAGTTGTACTTATGTTGCTCATCATCATTTTGACAAGGGTGATTGGGGGCGGCTAATAAATGTTGATCTTACCAGTGATGGCTCCGTTCAACAAAGCTGCTGCTACCTTTGCACCTCCAACAAATCACATTTTTCTCTCAGTCACTAAGATTAAATTTCCTTGCATGTAGATGCTGTAGGATGAGATAGGATCATGTATTGCCCAAGGCCCAGCCAAGGTGAAATTCTGAATCAGACAGGTGAATTAATTTACATTGAATCTCAGGCCTAAGGGTGAAAATTTACTGGCAGACCCATGGAAGGTTGATCCTAGTTATGAAGGCACTGTCTTTGATAGGCTGATGCTGCATTCATTCAAGTTTAGGTGGAGGGGAGATGACAACTTTATTGAAACTTACAAGATTCTTAGGATATTTGACACGGTAGATGTGGAAAGACACTTACTCTTTCAGGAGAGCCTAGGATCAGAGGGTATAATCTCAGAATAAGGAGTTATCCATTTAAAGCGAAGATGAGAAGAATTTCTTCTCCTCAGAAGGGCAGAAAATCTGTGAAATTTTCCTACTGCTGTGGAAGCTGTATCTTTAAGTATATTCAAGGCTGTGATAAATTTCTAATCAGGAAGGAAATCAGAGTTATGGGGGCAAAGACAGGAAAAAGTGGAGTTGAGGATCATCAATTCAGCCATGATATCATTGAATAGTAGCACATACTCAACGGAATGGATAGTCTACATCTGTTTCTATGTCTTATTGCCCTAATTGACATTCTTATCCTCTATCTGTAAAAGATGTAAAAGAAGTTGTTTTACTTCTTTGCTCATTGCAGCTGTTATGCAGGAACAAGCACTATACAAAACTAACTAAAAGGTGAAAATTTTACTCAAAGCGCTTATGAGTGGCATCATTTGCAAACTGGCCCACTATTTGCTATTCATATAAACCACGCAGCACTGTCTGGGCAAATACAACTGTTTTTTTTCTACGGTTGATTCTTTCATGCTCTTTATGCTCCCGTTATTTTATTGAACTGTGCTTTTGAGAATTCGAGTGTGAAGGATGGGCAATCCACACTCTTAACATTTAAAAGAGTGCAATTATCCTTATAAAAAAAGACCTACTGTTGAACAGCAACCTATGTACCTGTAGAGTAACACCCTGGATTATTAATCTCAACTGTTGACTTTTCTTCAAATTCCATGACCAGGCGATTATCATCTGCCTCCTTTCCTCCTAGATCAGGTCGTGATGTGGGGGAAAGCCACAGCAGATGGTTGTGTCGTCTAAGATGTCTGGAAAAGAAGAGGTCTGATCCAAAAGTTGAGATGTCATCTGGAAGATTTCCAATAGGAATATGATAATATCTGAAAAGAAATTATATAATTAGTATAAAACAACACTTACTTACTACATTACAATTTACTAAAACAAACTTTCATGCTCTTATTTTGTTTTGTTTCATTACTCCTGAGGCATCCCTGATGCAGCGAGCATACACCGTACAAGTAACTTCAGCCAAAATGATAGAACGTGATCTATTCAAATTCTGTCAGCCTCAGGTAGTCATGTGGGTGTGCACTTCCCTTCCACTGTTTAAAGTTTTGCTCAACTTTAAAACAAAAATTTCTTCTTCTGCTGGACGTGTTTGCACCTCACCCAAAAAGACATTGAGGAACTTTCCCTAGAACTCTGCCAATATTACCATATACCTTGCACTTGAAGGTATGCAAGAATAATGGAAGGTTATACTTTTTCAGGCCTTTTCTCAAACACACAGACAGGATGGCAAATAATGTAAATTCCAATGTATGGCAGGTTCCTGCTGGTTTCCCTCTACCTTATTCTCCCATTTCCAAAAAAAAAAGTTTATGAAATAGGGCCTTGCTGGCTGGTCCAGCATTTACTGCCCATTCCCAGTTGCCACCAAATCTGAGTGACAATCAACCACAGATTCTGGAGTCACATGTATGTCACACCAGATAAGAATGGCAGTTTTCCTTCCCTAAAGGGCATTGGTGAACCACAAGGGTGTTTAACAACAATGATAATGGTTATAGGTTGCCATTAGACTAAGCTTTTAATTTCAGATTTCTAACAAATTCAAACTTCCACATGCACCATGCTGCGATTTGAACCCATGACCCCAGAACTGCCTGAGGCTCTGGTTTATTTGCCCAGAGACAGACATGCTGTACAGTCTGCTGTGGTCTACTTTTGGGAACTGTAAGTTATCTTACCTGGCCATCTCAAAAGCCTTGGACAGAATACTATCCAAGTTGAGGTAGTGTCTGATCATTCTACGGACACCATGGCGCTGCCAATCCAATACACCATAACTAATATCATCAATTACATGAACAGGCACCAACGGAAACTCATCCAGAACTGACATCCCATTTGTCAGCCTCTTTAGCTGCCACTTCGATTGTACAGCAATGAGAGTTGGTCCTCTTTTTTCATCCTTTAAAAAGAACATAAAATCAATTAACCTCATTCCATTCGATTACTAATTGCTGCATTAACATTAGTCTCAACTTGCTTCCCTTCCTTATATTTAGTAATTAACATAGAACAGAAATATACCAGTAGTTACACATCGCCAGGCGAATTCTACTGTTGTATTCTACACTTTGCCAGCCATACATTTCAGGGAATTGCGATTCCTGCAGTGCCTTTCAGCAAGAATGAAGTAAAGCATACCTGGCAAATAGAAGTTGTAGCCAAACTAGTGGTGTTTCCTCCCATGGTTTGCAATCTACCTCAAGCATAATGTTCAGCACACAGACAGATTGATGGTATTGCACGATTTGTTCAGATGCTTGTAAGAGTGGTAGAGGCAGAAATCCTCATACCATTTTAGTATTATTTAGATGTGCACTTGTTATACCAAAGCCTACAAGGCTATGGGCCAAGTGCTGGAAAATGGAATTAGAATAGTTAGATGGTGTTTCTGACAGATACATTTGTGATCGGCCACAGGGCCTTTCTTTTTGCTGTCAATCTCTATTATTTTGAGACTATATACCCAGCTTACTTATGAAGAAATCTGCTTCACACAAAGCTGATGGAATTGGGGGAGCCATCATCTTATTGAAGCAGTGCCCATGAGTGAAGATTCCACTCTTAGCAAAGGAAATCAAAACCTGCAATTATATTTAGAAGATAAATATAGCTAAGAAAGTTGCAGCTTGGACCTGACAAACTGATTTCAATTAGTATCTATCCTGAAGTTTTCATCTCCGTCTATCTTGTAAATACGTAAAACAGTGTTGGTATTTATTTAAATAAGTTTAGCTACTCGCTTTGAATTATCATATCTATTAAATACAAGGTGACATTTTATATAAAACCTGAAAATTCACAACTGCAAAACATGGACATGCAGAGCTGCAAAGTGAATGTAGTTTTTAAATGTATGGTCCTATATGTTTAGTACAAGTCCATCAGTTTACATATCATTTACAAGTGCACTGAACACCTCAGAAAGATTTCAGCAACACCTACCAAACTTGGAACTTGCGTCACCAAGTGCAAGGAAACACCACGACTTTCAAATTCAATTCAAAGACATACACCATCTTGATACAATGTATCAACAATTCTTCATCATTGCCAAATCAATGAACTGGAGCTCTCTACCTACCACTACTGTGAGGGGTACTTCCACGGTATATTTATAATGTTTCCAGCTGGTTCGTTTTCTCAGTTCTAAATGGTTGTAAGGCATTTAACATATTCACAAGATCCTGTCAATGTACTTTCAATAAAATAACAAAGTTTACTATACACAAGGAAAAACGCAAATTATTTTACACTGTTCACCAACTTTTAAAAACATTCTTAATACAAAATTTCAGAAGGAAAGATTGAACTCTTCACTTAACTCTCAGGGAAGGGTTACCCTATGTCCGTGGTAACGCTGTTATTCAGTTAGCATGGCTCTTTTTGTCAAATTTCTGCATGCTCCTTAATGTCAATCTAAGTGACATTAGATTATACTAATGTCCGTACTTGAGACTCTTAAAAAAAGGGTTCAAACTCAACTCATTTACTAATTACAAGTTCCTTGAACATGCATCTTCAATATCCTGATGGAATATCTTTCTCTCTGACATCACTGTAGCTTTACATTTACTGATTTCTAAGCTACTCAATTTTTTTTTAGGTCAGATTACTTGGAGACTATAAATAAAGGCACCTTTGCTTTCACAGTTCATATCTTTGAATGAACCTGCACACTGCTTAATTTCTTCTGAATTGTTCTGACTGAGTGCTACTGGACTCTGGTTAGTAGGCAAACAGTCTTTTCTTTTACAAGATAACAAAGTGTGAAGCTGGATGAACACAGCAGGCCAAGCAGCATCTTAGGAGCACACAAGCTGACATTTCGGGCCTAGACCCTTCATCAGAGAGGGTAGCTGTGGGAGTCAGTGGGCTTAAAATGGACATCAGTTTCTAGCTGGTTACCTGAGATGGAGGCTGAGGGGTCCAGGAAGGTGAGGGATGTGTTGGAGATGGCCCAGGTGAACTTGAGGTTAGGGTGGAAGGTGTTGGTGAAGTGGATGAACTGTTTGAGCTCCTCTGGGGAGCAAGAGGCGGCGCCGATGCAGTCAATGTAACGGAGGAAGAGGTGGGGTTTGGGGCCTGTGTAGGTGCGGAAGAGGGACTGTTCCACATAACCTACAAAGAGGCAGGCATAGCTTGGGCCCATGCGGGTGCCCATGGCCACCCCCTTTGTCTGTAGGAAGTGGGAGGAATCGAAAGAGAAGCTGTTGAGGGTGAGGACGAGTTCGGCTAGGCGGATGAGGGTGTCAGTGGACGGGGATTGGTCGGGCCTGCGGGACAGGAAGAAGTGGAGTGCCTTGAGGCCATCTGCATGCGGAATACAGGTGTATAGGGACTGTACGTCCATGGTGAAAATGAGGTGTTGGGGGCCAGGGAATTGGAAGTCCTGGAGGAGGTGGAGGGCGTGGGTGTTGTCACGGACGTAGGTAGGGAGTTCCTGGACCAAAGGGGAGAAAATGGAGTCCAGATAGGTGGAGATGAGTTCAGTGGGGCAGGAACAGGCTGAGACAATGGGTTGACCAGGGCAGGCAGGTTTGTGGATTTTGGGAAGGAGATAGAAACGGGCCGTGCGGGGTTGGGGAACAATGAGGTTGGAGGCTGTGGGTGGGAGGTCCCCTGAGGTGATGAAGTCATGGATGGTATTGGAGATGATGGTTTGGTGCTCGGGGGTGGGGTCATGATCAAGGGGGCGGTAGGAGGTGGTGTCGGAGAGTTGGCGTTTGGCCCCGGCAATGTAGAGGTCAATGCGCCATACTACCACTGCACCACCCTTGTCTGCGGGTTTGATGGTGTGGTTGGGGTTGGAGCGGAGGGCTGCCCATTCTGCAGGGGAGAGGTTGGAGTGGGTGAAGGGGTGGAGAAGTTGAGGCGGTTGATGTCTCGACGGCAGTTGGAGATGAAGAGGTCAAGGCGGGGTAGGAGGCCTGGGGGTGGTGTCTCTGATAGTCTTTTCTTTTACCTTTGCTTTCTCATGCACTGAACAGTATACTTTAAAGATTTAAATACTGCACTAAAATGCTGTTAAATAAAACAAATCTCCAGAAATCCTGTCATCACTCAGAAAAATTCTAAGATAAAACTAAAAATACATCTTCCTTTTTTAACACAAAAAAAATTCAAAATTAAGCTGCCATTCTTACCTTTCAGAACACAAGCTCTGAGACTGTAATATTTTATGAATCATGTTATACAGGTAGCAATATCTCGGTGGGGGGGTGGGATGGTGTGATCTTAAGAGAAATAATGGTAATGCTCATTCCATGAAGAATGTAAAATTTACTTTTAACTCAAGAAATAACTAAAATACAAAGTTACAAATACTTCCTCCTGAACAGAATCCAGACCTATTCAATAAACTGTGATTCACATTTGACAAATTCTACTGGCTCCCTTAAAATCAATGTGAAATTATTTCAGTTGAAAGCTTACTTTATTTTTCAGTTTTAATTTTTGATGCTTAGTTAAAAATTCAAGCAAAACAAATGGATTAAAATGGCTGAACAGACCACCTTTGTGATTTTTAAAAAAAAACAACGCATTTTCTCTTCCATACGAGAAGTCCCAGCAGCAGGAAAGACAACCTACCTTTTGCCTCCTTATTCTTTTAACACACTACCCCAGTAGAATTCATTACCTTGTAGCTCAGCAGGAGACGCTGAATTGCTCTGTAGATTAACTTTGGGTCTTTTTCTGCCCGAACTTCAAACGTATGTTTATCAGGTGGCAGTAGCTCTTCATCCAATTTCTCCAGCATAGCAGTGCGCTCGGTTGCATATAGATTATTCAAATTCGGCATTTGATTACTGCGAACCTAATAAGAGATTAAAACTGACATTAAAAACAGCCACCACTGGATAAAATTGTATGGAAGTATTCTGGTTTATAATACAACATTTCATTATCAACAGTTATTATTCAGAAATAATCTGTTAAATCAATGAAAATCAACAGAGACGAGACAACTGCTACTAAGATACATTCAAAAATAAAAGAACATTCATTGAAGGACTATTGTATAATTTCAAATGAGTAGTCACTATCAATCTCCTATAAAATCCAAAATGCGGAGGCAATGGCCTAGTGGTATTATCGTTGGACTGTTCATCCAGAGACCCAGATAATGTTTTGGGAACCTGGATTCAAATCCCGTCATAGCAGATGGTGGAATTTGACTCAATAAATATTTGGAATTAAGAGTCTAATGATGACCATGAATCCATTGTCAATTGTCGGAAAAACCCATTTGGTTCACTAATATCCTTTACGAATGGCACCTGACATCCTAACCTGGTCTGGCCTACATGTGACTCCAGACCCACGGCAGTGTGGTTGACTCATAACTGCTCTCTGGGTAATCAGGGATGGGCAATAAATGCTGCCTAACCTACAATGCCCTCATTCCGTGAATGAATAAAGAAAAAAAATTACATAATAGATATACACAGTCATATTTCAACCAAGATTCACTTACGAAACATCAACATACTCCCAAAGGCTCCTCACCCCATTTGAGAATGATAAAGACTGGAATTCTCCACATTCGATACTATGCATGATCAGCCTATACTTCATGGAAAATTCTGTGCTCAAGAGGTGAAAAGTTCATTACAATTATACAATATAACCCATCATGCTTGTGCTAGCTCTGTCAAAAGAATCATTAATCTGTCCTAGATCCTGACCACCTTGAAATTGGAACAGTATCCTCATTTTTCAATCAAAATAGTTCATAATGGTGAATATCAACATTAGAATTGGAACAATGTCTTTCCCAGAAAGCAAATAATTGCAACAAATACAGCAGTATAGAAAACCTAATTATCTCAAAATATTTTGTATTACTATATTTTCCACACCATTAATTGATGATTAGTCTCAATTTAATGACAATTGTATTTGATACCCAAATAGCAGCCATCTGTGTTTAAACACTAAAATGGTATAATCACTTTGTCATGTTGCAATGCAAGTGTCCAAACAGTCCAAGTTTTGAGCAATCCTTAGTCCCAACGTAGCATAGGATGAGGTGATGATGCTAAGTAATTTTTAGTCTTGAAACCTGATGCATATTCCTAGGAGGTCTCGGTCATCTCAATGCAGCTCAGGTTACCAATCTGAAGGGTTGCACATCTTCTTAACTTTCATTATTTCTGTTTAAAGATTTTCAGGTTTCTTTTGCATGCATTTTTAAAGCAGTCTAGATCATCTGCACAACCTTGAAACATATGAAAACTCGACAGAAAATGATGTTGAAATATGATCAACATCAATCAGAATTAGGTGATTGTGTTTCTGGAGGCATCCATGTTTGATAAGACTATTATAACTTGCTTCCTTCAAGTACTGTATACTGGGATTTTCATTGTTCTACTTGATATTTTTCAGACACAACGAGGAGACATGGTGTAGGAAAAGTTTATAGTCTTCTTTCATGCCTGGCATAGATGGTCTTGCCATTGAGAAATGCAGTAGTCAGGATGTATATTCAATACAACCAGAGCTTGATGCCTAATTTGAATTTCTTATTATTCTACACAGGCTTATTCAAATTGCCAAGCCTTTTCTGACGTGTAAACATGGCCAATGACCGAGAGAAAAGTTGTATATTAATGCTGACTGCATACTGTACAGCTTGCATACAACTTCTTCTACTTGTTTGAAGCTTCAGGTGCAGTTTGCACAAACAGTGAATCTTTAATCTGAATGTTCCTAAAGTCATTTTTTTTCTTAAATCAAAACATTAAAAATATTGTACGCAAAAACTCACGTTACCACTGAAATAAGTACCCACTGTAAAAAAAATTATGGTTTTTCTACACATTCTCCACTGCAGTGCTTGTAAGGAGGTCAGCCAGGGGGACTTCACAGAGTACAAGTTCCCTCACTGGACTAGGTTAACAGACCCAATCAATGAGCTGGCAGACATGAAAAGGACTGCCAGAAGCCCTATTCACTCAGAGCTGGCACCGACGAAGCCAGACCAGGATCAAATACTATTCACTTATATATAAAGGGCGACTTGATGGAATACTGGTCTCTGTGGAGTTATTTTAACCACTTTTCACAAAATGCATCTGTGAAGAGAAATTAAGGATACCAGGGAAGTCACTGTAATGGTTAAGGAGCAATTGAAATGAATCCTCAAGTTAAGTGCCATACAACAGCATTGAGAATCCATTTTTATTTTCACAATTCACAATTTTTATGCACATCCACATTTGTAACAAGCTGCTCTCACACCCCAGCTTGTTTCACACATTGCTCCCACTTCGAGGTTTTCATTGCACACAGCACTCTGACCAAGATAACACAGCTCCATTAATATTACTTCCATGTCATGCACAAGATCATTCCATCCAAGCTTCTGTCAAGACAACTCTCGACAGACTGCCAGGGGAAAGCTTGTGTCCTAAGAAAGCCATGTTTGAAAATGTCCATCTTACTAAGATAGCAGCAATTACTCTAACCTCAGAGGAAACAGAATATCAATTATAAAAGTGAACAGAAAGGCACATTTCACAAGGATATCTATTAAATGCACCTTCACAAGTTATTCATGTCATTGCACTGGCAATAACATGCCATTTCTACTACATAAACAATATCCATTCTATTTTGTTTTCCTTGTCTGAACAGTTTTACTCGTATATTTACAGAACAATGTTTTCCTTAAAATACAGAATTCTTGGAGCTACAGGCATTAGTGGGTCTGTAGTACCTTGAGCCAAAATGAAGAATTCTGACATATCCATGTTGAGTCTTATTCGACTCTCATCATCACGTAAACGACTGCCACTGGAAAGTGCACCTAACATTAGGGAAACTGCATCTAACCACCAGACCAACTGTGTCATGATTAAGAAATAGTAGGAACTGCAGATGCTGGAGAATCTGAGATAACAAGGTGTAGAGCTGGATGAACACAGCAGGCCAAGCAGGATCAGAGGAGCAGGAAGGCTGATGTTTCGGGCCTCGATCCTTCTTCAGAAAAGCGTCTAGGCCCGAAGTGACATGATTAACTCAGGTTACCACAGTTCAGCAAGCACATCAGAATCAAATAAGGCCCATTTTTGTTCTTTTACAAAATACATAAAACAAAACACAACTTTATGGGACAAAATATTCGTTCTTGATGCAGGCATCTGTGGTTAACTCAATGGCTAATTGTCTTTTAATTACTTACAGTGTCAAGAACAAATATAGAAGCCTTCCTTTGAGAGGGGATGAACAAGCCAAATAAAGCCTTATTCCCTTGGGCATTGTGGTAGAAGTAAATATGTCGGATGGTACCTACAAAAACAAGAAGCAATGAATTACTTCAATTGTAACCATAAGTTTTTTTCCTAACCTCTAATTTGCCAATGTCTCAGTAAATTTCACTCTAAATGGGCACAAAAACCTTACTGGATGGATCCTAGTATAAACACATTGCTACAGAATTAAGCTGGTTTGAAATTAGAATCATAGAATCACAGTTTGTGTATTTTTGTTTGAAGGACTGGTGCTTTGGGCTATTCTAAGACACCTAGTTTGCAGAAGTACAATTTTAGATGGAACCACATACTCCAGAAATTTTTGCTGGCATAAGGCATACAAATTTTAAAATAGGACTAGCAATAAAAGGAAGGAATGGTTACAGGCGTTACTTGAATCAGATACCATATGTATTACCTGAATAAAAAAAGCAACTATGGTCAACCCACAGAAGACCAAGAAAATAAAGACGTTTCAATTTCACAGTTCACCATCTCAGGTTGTCCCATAGCACTTCACTGGCTCAGAAATGAATTTCAGAAATGGGACTGCATATGCTTAGCTGGCTAGCCCCACTTTAGCTTTCCAGATGATGACCTTTGATTCTTACAAGGTTGGACATCCATTTGTCACCAGGTCTAAACCCACTTTTACATTGTTAATCAGTTGGTCCCACTGTCAATATTGCAGGATGCTGGGCTGGAAGAGTAAGCAAACATGCCCAAATCCATGCAAGTATGGTGATCTCACTAAGGCAGGTTGGAAGTGTCTAATGAGGAAAGGTATTAGGGCAGGGATGAGGATGATAGGGAGGCAAAAACATACAAGTGATTACTTTAAGGATCTTAATTCGGCTACAAAATGGGGACTATCCAGTGCTTCGCTCCACCTATAAAAGAATGGCAGGGGACAGCAGGCTGGTGACAAGCATCATGCTTTAATTTATTGAGTACTCACCTTAACTCATGCCTTAAACCAGATTAGGTGACAGTGAGACAAGATGCAAAATTTTAACTAATGTAATTAAAGTTGGCTATATTAAATGAGCTATAATGAAAAACATGAATATAAAACAGGTGATAACAGGAACTGCAGATGCTGTAGAATCCAAGATAACAAAGTGTGGAGCTGGATGAACACAGCAGGCCAAGCAGCATCTCAGGAGCACAAAAGCTGACGTTTCGGGCCTAGACCCTTCATCAGAGAGCTCTCTGATGAAGGGTCTAGGCCCGAAACGTCAGCTTTTGTGCTCCTGGGATGCTGCTTGGCCTGCTGTGTTCATCCAGCTCCACATTTTGATATCATATAAAACAGGTGGCAGGTTATCTCAAGAAAATTAGGAAGTTAGCAATAGTATTTTTAAACTGCATCACTACATTTTATTTCAAATTCATTGGTTGATTCTCTACACTCAAGCTGAAATTGTAAAACAAAAATAGAAATTGCTGGAAAAGCTGAGCAGGTCAGGCAGCATCTGTGAACGTTTTGGGTTGAGTGAGGAAGCGTCACTCGGACCGAAACGTTAACTGATTTTGCTCCACAGATGCGGCCAGGCTTGCTGACCTTTTAAAGCAATTTCTGTTTGTTTTACAGCATCCATTGTTTTTTTTTCAGTTTTTACTTGAAATTACAGATGCTAACTTCAAATTTCAATGTTGTAAGCATTAAAGAAAATTAATCTATTCTGAAAATATAATCTATAAAATCAAGATTATCAGTCGATTTTAATCTGTGAAATTAGATTTTGGTACCAAACCAACTGTACCCGAACTTCTTTCAACTCAGAACTGTCCTTCCTTTCGGAACTTTAAATGTTATCTATAGATAGGCTGTGCCAAGATGCTTTCAAAAAAAAGTGGAAGTTATAAATTCTGTAGTTTGTAGCAAGTAGCATTGACTTCATGGATGCAAGCCTAAGGACATTTGCAGACATACTACTTTGTTTCGTTTGAAAATAAGCACTACATTATAGATATTACAAAACCAGTGACAATGCCAAAAACATATTGGTTTCAAACCAGTCCAAGTGAAGATATTGCCTGTGAATCAAAGCTTGTCCACTAATCAGTAATGTTCTACAAATTTCATTTGGCTGCTTCAGACTACTGTCTTGTTACTAAGCAGATTAGTACTATTTAATTCAAACTACAGAGTCTATTTTTAGGCATTCTTCTAGAGTTAAGAAATTTAATTTCAGATTTTTTCTACTCCCTTATGGTAGATCTTAGACCGATATATTGCTGTTGGCCAAGAAACTAATGCCACTTAAGCACATAGCTAAAGACTAAATATCCTCAATGCTGCATTTTAGTAATGCATTAGGTTAAACTCCCATCTAAATTCTCATTAACTTGAAATAAAATAAAATTATAGCCTGCACAGGGCTGAAATTGATCACTTGTGCAGGAGTTTGCCCTCTGACTGTAGAAAATCCATTTCAGTTTCTCAAACCTTATTAAATTAATTACTTTCCTCAAATTTCCATGAGTTAGGTATTCCATAAAGCCTCTAACAGAGGAGATCAGGGACTACTGTTTTGACTCTTGAAGGTTTCATGAGGCAGTAGCAGCATCTCTGTCTGAGCCAGAAGCTGAGGGTTTGAATTTCACCCCAGAACTCTTGGCTAAGAAAAGTACATTTAGAATGCAGCCAAACAGGTCAAGTAGCAACATGCAATTCTTCCAAAAACATGCTAATAGCCAATAATTTATACATTAGCATGAAATTTTTCCTGCTCTCATCACTATAACAGCAGGAGAAATTCACATGAACATATGAATTTGGAATAGAAGGCACACAGCAGCCTTAAGTCTGGTCCATCATTCAATGAAAATCATGACTAATCTGACTGCTGCACATTTCCCCCTGGTCCGACACCTTTTCATCCCCCTGCTCATCAAGAATCCACATTTGCCTTAAAGCTATTTGAAAGACTGTTTCCATTGTGTTTTAAGGAAGGGAGAGTTCTAAAGATTCATGATCTTCCACAACCAAAATAAAGTCATGCCTTCATTAAAAGATCCATTATTTTTAAGCAGTGGTCCCTAGTTCTAGGTTTTGTGACTTGTGGAATCATTGTTCCCACATGCACCCTGCCAAGACCCTTCAGGCTCTTGTGTATTCCAATCAAGTTACTTACGCTAAATTCCAGGTGATACAACCCTAGCCTATCCAATCTTTTCCCATAAGACAACCTGCCCATTCCAGATATTGTTCTAATAAACATTCTCTGATCTGCTTCCAATGCATTTCTCAAATAAGGATAATAACCGCACTAAGTTTTCCAGTTATGGTTCAGGAATGCCTAAGTGATGCATGATCTCTATACTTTTGCACTCAATGCACCCTCACAATAAACAACATTCAATTAACTTTCCTTATTATTTGTTGTACTTGCAAGCTAACCTTTTATGAATCAGGCATTAGGACACCCAGATCCATTTGCATCTGAGTTACACAAGTTCTCAGTTTACATAATGTGTTTTATTTTTATTCCTGGGCAGCCACATAATGGAAAGAACATTGGAGCCTCTAGCATCACTATCCAGAGCTTCAGACTACAAAATGCAAGTAAAAGTGCATGTTGCCAAAGCAACTAAGACTTCATGAACCATAATAGAGTACTGCTGATTGAACGTAAAGGCTTCCACAAGGAATAATTTCAAGAGACAAGATGAGGGCTGAGCTGGGAATAAAGAAACAGAGCTGGACAAGAGGTAGCAATCACCTAAAACACTGAATCACTGCAACTGCAAAAACACAGACTTATGCAACCTATGAACCAAACACTAATAATGTATACTATATGCTGTACAGGTATTAATTAGAAAAGCCACTTACTGAGCCAGGTGGTATCTTTTCCTTTTATATTTTCATTTGTTTATGAACTAAAATGGAGCTGTCTGAAAGCAATTTTTCCCCATCTCACTAGTGAGCCCATTCACTGAGTAATTCTGGCATCCAAAAAGATGACTCAACGCATCCCAATGTTCTTGACATACAAATGTATTTTTGAAAGTTTGTGGCTTCCTCACTCTTGCTTATCTTCAAAACTGAATTGCATAATCACTAATTTTTCTTAAATGGCAAGACATGTCAAATAAATCAAAGCACATTATAACCTATGTATAAAATGCTGCAAGTTTAATGCAGTAGGAAAAATGGTTTATTCCACTAGATGAAAATCCACTCTATTTCTTATTGTTGAATGGTGGGTGCATTCATCTCTATGCATTTATATATGTAAAGCACGCAATTTAAGGCCAAGGTAAAGACAAATATATCTGCACGTTATACAAGAACTGTCCAGTAAGTCTAAAGAAAGCAAGAATCATTTACTTTCAACTGAAGATATTACCGTAAATTATCCTCAAAACTAGAAAAATGCTTTCTACAACAATCTTGTGTTGCAATATGCAAGTTAATAATGGACACACAGGAGATGTAAATGAGACATAAAACATACCATTAAAACCATTCCTCGCTCAGAGGAAAACCACATATCTTACTCATCCAGTTTTTGGTCCTAAGGATATCCAGAGATTGGATGAAAATCCTGAAGATGGGTAATTACCTGGCTCCAGATAATTGAACTGTGCTAATGAACGCATTTCCAGCTGTTCCAAATCGAAGGTGTCTGCTTCTCGTTCTGCCAGGTGAGGTGATAATTGCCTATTTACCATACAGACGCACCCAAGCTGGATGAGGGCACGAAACAGCAGGGGAACCTAGGAAAACATGCAAGGAGAATGTCTGAATAAAATTAACTATTCTTTAAAATACGACAACAGATTGTTGAAATCACATTAATTAGATTAGATTAGATTCCCTACAATGTGGAAACAGGCTCTTCAGCCCAACAAGTCCACACCGCCCCTCAGAGCATCCCACCCAGACCCATCCCCTTACAACCCTCACACCCCTGAACAGTACGGGAAATTTAGCATGGCTGATCCACCCAGCCTGCACATCTTTGGACTGTGGGAGGAAACCGGAACACCCGGAGGAAACCTACGCAGACACGAGGAGAATGTGCAAACTCCGCACAGACAGTTACCCGAGGCTAGAATCGAACCCAGGTCCCTGGCACTGTGACTCTGCAGTGCTAACCACTGAGCCACCTTGCCAATTGTGATAACTAGCAGGAACTTAAATAAACCTGAAACACTTTGAAGACTATCAGTAATGGAATTATAATAAACTGCAGAATTGGAAACTATTTTGAGATTATAATGGGGTAACCTGACATTTTGACACAAGATAATGATAGGGTACCTGAAAAGATACTGCACAACAATATTCTACGCATTATGATAGCAATTTTTTCTATCATCTGGCTCCACATAGTCTGGAAAATGATTCAAAAAGCATACTCAACAGTTGAAATTGGAGAAAGTCTCTGTCCTGTTCTCCATTTTTAGAGTCCTACAGACAGTGCAGCCACTGTTCAGAATCCAGGTTCTCCTCCTACTCTATTGAATGTTCTATGATAATCATGCATTTAATGGGGTCAAATTCTTACCATCTAGTGAGAGAGTTAGCGCATCATTTGATACATTTGAGACAGCCATACAGAAGCTAGCATACTATACCTGGTACTGGAATCATAAACTTGCCTTTTCCTAATAAATGTTGACTATGCCAACATTATGTGACTTTATTTCAGACTTTGAGAAAGTGTGACTTTTGTTCTAAATTTAAAATGTTCATATGCACTACCCGCTCTTCTAATGAAGCAATTAATCAGTTTTCTCTCAATGGGTACATGTGCATGGTTTACAGAACTTGAAGTGGAAATCTGCAAGTTTACTTTCCATAAGTCAAAGTGCACTGGCATACTCAATGTTAAAACATCTTCAACATCCAAACAGCACCACTGACATTTTGAAGGGAACCATTATTGTAGATTTGAATTTGAATTTCATTGCTGAATTGGACACTTTGACATCAAGGCGACAGTATCCAAGATGTGCAAACTATAAACATTAAAAAAAAAGAATGCTTGCTAACAACTGGTTGGACTTTTGTCTGAAATAGCAAAGTGTTATCAAACAAAAAAAAGACAAAATAAGCCATGGAAAAGACAGGACCAAGGTTAGGATTACTTGTAAAAGTTAAACAAGCCCTAATCTCTACATAAACAGTTGAGTCTCCATTACTCACATTCCCATTATCTATTATTGTCAATATCCACCAAATTCAGACAGGACAAAGCTTTGCTTGACAGATTAAGTGCACAGCAATTTTTGTATTTTATTTAAATTTAATTATAAGAACACTTAAAAATATTTCATTTGTTTTAAGTCTTATACTTAGGGCACTGAGGGGTTACATGCACAAACAAGAAGTTGAGGTGGGGGTGCGTGCACAGTTAATTATCTGAACAGATTCCCTAGGGGAGATAATGGAAATTCCATTGCCTCACACATTAAACAGCATGCTAAAAATAAGAATTCTTCATTCAGTTTCCAAGGTTTGAATGTTCAGTAATTAAAATATGAGCTGTTCTTTCTTCACCTCTCCCACCAAAGTGCAATGTTATGCACCAGGCACTTTCACTGACAATGAACATGATCCACTGCGATGAAGGGGGAGGTTGTGGACAGCAGCACAATCAAAACAATGTCAATTATAATGAATATAAAATTTCAGACCACTGTATAGTTTGTAGTTGCAGCCTTCTGCAGAGGTAGACTGAAATTTAAACATTAAAAAAAGTATCAAAATCCCCATACTTACAAAAAGTTTGGTTTGTTTGAGAAAAATAGATTTTGGATATGCAAGAGGAGTTAATAGTGGATAAATATCCAAGTTTTACTTCCGGTAAGGATTATATCAGAGGTTATAGACATGAAGCTCACATTCCATGTGTAACATCTTACCTCAAAAGGAACACTTTAAGGTCATGTTGTACAAAGGGCCAGATCAGACTCATTTAACACATTTAAAGAAGCAGTCCGTTCCAAGCAATTAAGGAATGCTAGACATATCCAGAAATGGTATTTAATCCATTGTGAACTGGTTTGAATTACGATATTATTGGACTACTAATTAACAAGTATAAACTGGGTACAAACTGGGTAATATTTTTGACCTCCAAATGTCAAGGAGGCAGAATGAGCAAGCTAAGCATTTCTGTAGTAAACATTTCACTGCGATTCAGGATAACAGATAGACTTGGGCTATAGTAATCCTCTGCAGCAGACAAACATGTTTCAATTTGTCAACAGGGGAATTAAATGAGTCCGACACAATAATGAAGTGGCAGCTTTTTTCTGAACCACGCCCACTTGTCGATTGACTTCAAGTGAATAGAAACCCAAACAAAGCAAAGTGACCTACTGATCTGTATTGTCAGTTTTACATCGTCACCAAAGACAATGAGTATTTTCAAAATCAGAGCACATCACAGAGGTTTCGGTTTAAGGAAAAATTCAAATTAGAAGAAACTAAACCTAGCCTAGAATGTACACATTTCAATCTTCACCAAGAATTCAGACCTGTGTTTCATACACTCCCTCAATGTCTGGAGCAGAGAGATCAGCATTAATCTCATTGATGTGTTCCTGGTACATGTCTTCTGGCACAGAATATTCATACAGATTGTAAACAATATTGGAACGAGGAAGAATGCGGTTAACCTGTGAACACGGAGATAAATGTCAATACCCAAAAGGGAAAAATGACAACGTATGAAATAGTAACTTTTCAAATCTGCAACTTGCCACCTCAAATCGGTCCAATTAAATAGTTAAACACACCATAACCAAGCCTTGCATATTTTATCTTTATTTCTTTAGATAATGACAAATCTCAGGATTGTAATTTAAAACAAAAATGCCACAAAGCAACTCTAGCCCTCCACAGATATTCAATTCAATTTGCTGTTTGTTATACAATTGATGCGTTGTGAAAAAATAATGTTTGGAGAAAAGCCCAAGAAAGAAGGAAGAAATATGTATACTTACTTTTTTGTAAACAGCGCTATCATCTGCTTTAGGGATGCGCTGATTGACATAGAACACTCGAGGAACATTGAGTTTGATGCAATGTAAATCATGATCAACAACAGCCCACAGTTTGAAAAAGCCAGGCTGACTTGTTTCGGCAATCTAAACAATTAAAAGACCAATTTACTTATGATACTTCACATTCTACAGGAGTGCAATGGAACTAATTCAAGAGCTTTCCATGCTAAGATCACAAGCTTCAAAAACAAACACAATTTAGATGTTTTCATACATTTTTTGGGACTATGATATTGTTGAAAAGTAGACATTGCTCAAGGTGGTGGTGATGAACTGCCTTTTTAAGCAACTCCATTTTCGTGCTAAAGGGATTCCCACACAGCATGGCAGGGAGTTTCAGAATTTTGACTTAGTGATCAACCAAAATGAAAGCTGTGGTTCAAATGAACTGGTAGAAATATAGTCAAGGGGATCTCAAATGAGTAGTGGGAAATCAACAAACTTCCATTTATCAAGCATCTTTAACATCATACCAAAGTATTTTAGAGGAACATTAATAACCAAATGCAGACACCAAGCTTTGTAAGGAGATATTCAGGACATATAATCAAAAGTCTGGTCAAATCGGTAGTTTTAAGGAATGCCTCAAAAGGATGTGAGGTCATGACGTAGAGAGGAAATTCCAGAGTTTGGGACTTTGGCAGCAGAAATTATAGCTGTTAATGGTGGAGTGATTAAAATCAGAGATGTATGAAGCCAAACTTAGATGAGTTCAGATATATGGCAAGGATGTGGGAGATTAGAGATGAAGAGGGACATGTCATTGATGAATCTGAAAACAACCATTAGAATCCTAAAACTGAGACAATGTTTAACTAGAGCATGTGGGTCAGTAAACAAGGAAATACAGCTGAACAGAAAGTTGGAAGCTCAGTTGGGATGATGAATGTTGTTATTCTGGAAAAGGGTTGGATGTGATGCATGTTTGTATATTTAGATATAAAGAACTCAAATTTGAAATATGCTGATAACAAAAGAAAGACATGAGCCAAGGAAAGTTGTGCAAGTTAGGATGCCAACAGAAAGGTTTTAAGGTGGCTTCACATTTACAGTGTACAAGGTTATAGACTGGACAGAAATGTGTTAGAATAGTTCATTCTAGAGGTTACAAAGGTACGGGTGAGGATTTAAGCAGATGAGTAGAGGAAATAGAAGAACCTGACAATGTCTACTTTCACCTATGTAACAGTCTTGGTACACTACAATACAAAACAAATTCCGATAAATCGGAAGATTTTATAAAATAATACCAATACTAAGATATCAATCAAAACTGGTGATAAATTTAACAGATAATTGGATAGATTAAAGAAAATGAGGCAGTTGCAGTGTGTGTGGACCTTCAGAAGACTCAATTAATTTTGTTTGAAAAATTCAGGCATATGATAAAGGAAACACAGCAGCATGCGGAGAAAATCAGAAGTTTAGTTGACATGGATGAGTGTTTTCAGTTTGGAAGTGGTGGAAGTGGGGTATGCAATACTGGAATAGAAAATAATATTTTGCATTGTGGTGACATCATAAACACAAGTGTCTTGCAAATGTGGAGAAATGTATGTCAGACTAAAATCCTGTACAAACAATAGTGGGAAAGTCAGACTGATACAATTCAATGGGGTTAAACTACAGCTACCTGAAGAGACTTGAGTTACTATGCCATTTCTACAAAAGCAGAGAAGGTTAATAGGCAGTCAATTGGGATTTTTAATCTTATGAACAGTCTTGATTGATGAATATTTAGACCTTTTTTTCTGATCTTCCAGTGATTATCATTATGACATGAGACAGTTTACATATGGAAGCTTGCTAGAAAATAGGAGTAGTTGAGGCAAAGTGTCTAGGCTTTTTAAAGGTCAACTAGATAAACACTTCAAGCAAAGGAAGTTGCGAGATTATGGACAGAGGGATTATTTTGGTTCTACCAGAAGACTTATCTCAATGATAAGTTGAATAGCCTTCTTTTGTATAGTATTAATTCAGGAAGCTGCACTTTGATCCAAAACTGGTCATAGGTTAGGTCAATCTTTACTCACTGTCAACACAACACAAACACAGAGATCCACTCACACCAATTTCAGAGTTTACCTGTACAATTTGCCATGGCATGTCAAGAATGGTACGGGCAGTTCGACGTAAAAAGCTGCCAAGACCGGGTGTGGAACCAGCTCGAATAGGTCTACCTGGTGCAGCTGCACCATCATCAAGCTTTCTCCTCTTTCTGCGTGCCTTTCTCTGCTTTGACTGAAGCTCCCACTTCTTCTTCTGGTACCTCAGCCACACTAACCGTTCATTCTGAATCAAATATAATGAGAGTTAAGACAATGGTTTTAAGTTACTAATGTGCCTGTAACAGAGTGCCTCAAAATGGGCAAAATACTATTTCAAATGCATAGAAAAGAAAAAAGTTCCAATAACATTGAAAATGTTTAACAGGGAGAAAAACAAGTTATGTCACAGGTCAAGTAACTGATCGGTCCAAACAAAGAAGGAAGGAACAAACAGACAAACAAACCACCAGTCCTTGGCATTCAATGGTGTTACCTTCACTGAATCCCCCACTATCAATATCCTGGGGGGTCAATACTGACAAGAAACAAAACTGGAATCACCATGCAGTGCCTACAAAAGCAGGTCAGAGGCTGGTAATATTGCTGCAAGTAATTCACCTCCTCATTCCCCCAAGCCTGTCCCCTGATGACTGCAGCTCCAACTCCATACTCAAAGCTTGATATCAGTGGGCAAAGCAGCCCATTTGAATGGCTTCACATTCACACACACCTACCACTAATGCTCACATCTACAGGATGCTGAAGAAATTCACCAATGATCCTTCGACAGTATCTCCCAACCCATAGCCACTTCCAACTAGAAGGTCAAGGGCAGCAGATACATGGGAACACCATCAGCTCCAAGTTCCTGTCCAAGCCACTCACCATATAGACTTGAAAATACATCACTGCTGCTTCACTGTCCTGAGTCAAAACCCTAAAATTCTCTCCCTCCCAGCACATGAAGTGCAGCTGTTGATTGTGCACTCATCACCACCTTTTCCAGGGCAACTAGAGACAGGAAAAAATAGCTGGCTCAGCAGAGGCACCCATGTCCCACAGGTGAAGAAAAGACTAATATGAGTTTAAACCAGAATGCTACTGAATTAGCATTAACTAATTTTCTCTCCACAGATATTGCTTAAGCTGAGTATTTGTAGCAACTTCTGTTACCATGTCAATTCTCAGTGTCAACAGTTTTGCTTTTGTTACAGTAACACTTGAAAATGCTTGAAGAGAGGAAGATGCTGCCATCGCTCTGATTTTTCTATCTTTCCAGTGTTGAGAAGTTAGCAATGAAAGTATAAAACTAAGGAACATAATCATAAGTTTGACTTCACAGCTCAGTAGAATTCACTCAAAACATCAAAATAGACAAGAAAACAGTCCGTCTAATCCTAGGCCACCCTTTTAACTCAGAGCGTATAGCCTTGCACTAATCTCAGATCTTAAACAAACAGTGATAATGGGAACTGCAGATGCTGGAGAATCCAAGACAACAAAATGTGAGGCTGGATGAACACAGCAGGCCTGATGAAGGGTCTAGGCCCGAAACATCAGCTTTTGTGCTCCTGAGATGCTGTTTGGCCTGCTGTGTTCATCCAGCCTCACATTTTGTTGTCTTAAACAAACAGTGTCCAGATTAGAAGCAGCAGTGGGAAGCGCTCAACAGAAGTTGGTAACCGTACATTACAAATAATTTCTTGAGGTGCAATGCCAAATGTCACTTTTCATCATGTCTCCATATAAAAGGAGAACCTGCAGACCTAAGAGCCAGACAGACAGAAAAGGATCAAATATATACATGACAGCTATGGTAAGAATGAGGACTGAAGAAGGTATAGACAGTCTACTCAGTATATTAGCTTAAACATTTTTCAAACAACCATTTAGCAAAATCCTTTGCTTTCTGATTTAATATTTGCATAACATTCAGTGCAATTTCCATGTGCACAAATACTGCAGTAGCCCAGGGCAAAGCAGTTTGATAGATTAGCAGCACCCAGTACTGACTGAAAACAGTAGTCAGTCTCCCTATCTTAGATGCACAGTGGCAGCAGTATGTACCATTTACAAGGTGCACTGCACAAACTCAATCCTCTTTCAAAAGCACCTTCCAAATCAGTGACCATGTATAAGACCAGTGATGTATAAGAACAATACCATCTGCAAGCCATACACCATTCTGACACGAACTGTTCTTTCACTGCCTGCAGATCAAAATGCCAAAAGCTCTGCTATCAGCACTAAGTGCATGTACACAAGTTGGAGTACAGTGGTTCAAGGAATCAATAGACAATAGGTGCAAGAGTAGGCCATTCGGCCCTTCGAGCCAGCACCACCATTCATTATGATCATGGCTGATCATCCACAATCAGTATCCTGTTCCTGCCTTATCCCCATAACCTTTGATTCCACTATCTTTAAGAGCTCTATCCATCTCTTTCAAGAAAAGTATCCAGAGACTTGGCCTCCACTGCCTTCTGGGGCAGAGCATTCCGTATATCCACCACTCTCTGGGTGAAGAAGTTTCTCCTCAACTCTGTTCTAAATGGCCTACCCCTTATTTTTAAACTGTGTCCTCTGGTTCTGGACTCCCCCCATCAATGGAAACATGCTTCCTGCCTCCAGAGTGTCCAATCCTTTAATTATCTTATACGCCTCAATCAGACCCCCTCTCATCTTTCTCAACTCAAATGTATACAAGCCCAGTCGCTCCAAACTTTCAACATATGACAGTCCCACCATTCCGGGAATTGACCAGATGAACCTACGCTGCACTCCCTCAATAGCCAGAATGTCCTTTCTCAAATTTGGAGAGCGACACCGCACACAATACTCCAGGTGCGGTCTCACTAGGGCCCTGTACAGCTGCAGAAGGACCTCTTCGCTCCTATACTCAATTCCTCTTGTTATGAAGGCCAGCATGCCATTAGCTTCCTTCACTGCCTGCTGTACCTGCATGCTTGCTTTCATTGACTGATGTACAAGAACACCTAGATCTTGTGCTTCCCCTTTACCTAACTTGACTCCATTGAGATAGTAATCTGCCTTCCCGTTTTTGCCACCAAAGTGGATAACCACACATTTATCCACATTAAACTGCATCTGCCATGCATCTGCCCACTGTCCACTGCATCTGAGCCTGTCCAAATCACCCTGTATTCTCATAACATCTTCCTCACATTTCAATCTGCCACCCAGCTTTGTGTCATCAGCAAATTTGCTAATAATACTTTTAATGCCTTCATCTATATCATTAATGTATATGGTAAATAGTTGCGATCCCAGCACTGAACCTTGTGAAACCCCACTGGTCACCGCCTGCCATTCTGAAAGGGACCCATTTATCACTACTCTTTGCTTCCTGTCAGCCAGCCAATTTTCAATCCAAGCCAGCCTTTTGCCCCCAATACCATGTGCCCTAATTTTGCTCACTAATGTCCTATGTGGGACTTTATCAAAGGCTTTCTCAAAGTCCAGGTATACTACATCCACTGGCTCTCCCTTGTCCATCTTCATAGTTACATCCTCAAAAAATTCCAGAAGATTAGTCAAGCACGATTTTGCCTTTCGTAAATCCATGCTGACTCTGACCTATCCTGTTACTGCTATCCAAATGATTTGTAATTTCATCCTTTATAATTGACTCCAGCATCTTTCCCACCACTGACATCAGGCTAAGCGGTCTATAAATTCCCTGTTTTCTCTCTCCCTCCTTTCTTGAAAAGTGGGACAACATTAGCAACCCTCCAATCTGCAGGAACTGATCCTGAATCTATAGAACATTGGAAAATAATTACAAATGCATCCACAGTTTCTAGAGCCACCTCCTTAAGTACCCTGGGGTGCAGACCATCAGGTCCCGGGGACTTATTAGCCTTCGGCCTAACAGTCTATCCAAGACCATTTCCTGCCTAATATAAATTCCCTTCAGTTCATCCATTACCCTCGGTCCTTCAGCCACTATTGCATCTGGGAGATTGCTTGTGTCTTCCCTAGTGAAGACAGATCCAAAGTACCTATTCAACTCTTCTACCATTTCCTTGGTCTCCATAATAAATTCACCTGTTTCTGTCTTCAAGGGCCCAATTTTAGTCTTAACCATTTTTTTCTTTTCACATACCTAAAAAGCTTTTACTATCCTCCTTTATACTTTTGGCCAGTTTGCCTTTGTAGATTGCTGCTCAAATACTTAAATGCATTAAGTTTCACTTAAGCTTAAATGAAAATCAAAGCTGACCTCATATTACTAACTGCTTTGGACTGTTGAAAAGAGTCCAAAGGAGGCTCAAACTTATTGTGCTATTTATGCTGCCTGTCTTAATTTAAAGAAACATTCTACACAAGGCTCTTTTTATATATAGGCTCCAATGTATCTCACTCAAATAATTAGTTCTCAACACACTGAGGTCCTAGTCTCTCCTGCTAGTGGAAACAGCTTCACTGCATCTAACATTCTGTAAGCTTCAATCAATCAGACTCCTTCTCATCCTTCTAAACCCCACTGAATACAGACCTAAATTCTCAACCACTCCTTATATGACAAGCCCTTCATCCCTACAATCATTCCTGGTAAACCTTCTCTGGACATCCTCCAATACCAGCACACCCTTCCTTAGATATAGGGCCTAAAACTGCTGCTCTTATATTCCAGCTTTCTTGAAATAAGTGCTAATATTGCATTTGCCTCCTTAATTGCCAACTAAACTTGCATGTAAAGCTTAAGAAAATCCTGAACTATGATTCCCAAGTCCCTCTATGCTTCAGATTTCCAAAGATTTTCCCCATTCAGAAAATAGTCTATGCTTCTATTCTTCCTAGCCAAAGTGCATAACCTCACACTTTGCCACATTGTATTCCAACTGCCACTTCTTTGCCCACTCTCCTTGCCTATCCAACTCTCTCTGCTTCCTCAAAACAACCTGTTCTTCCATCTGCCATCTGCAAACTTAACTCTAATGCCCTCAGTTCCTTCGCCCACATTGTTAAAGTATAACATGAATAGATACAGCCCCAATACGAACCCAAGTGATCTCCACTAGATGCTGGCTGTCATCCTGTAAAAGATCCCTTTATCCCTACTCTTTGCCTGCTAACAGACAGCCAATCCTTTTTCCAAGCCAGTACCTTGCCCCTCACATTATAGGCTCTTGTCTTATTTAGCAGTCTCTTGTGCAGCCCCTCGGCAAAAACCTTCTGGAAATCCAAACAGATCACACCCACTGGCTCTCTAGACCACTAGAATTATTTTAAAACAATAGTTACAAACAGCTGCAAGTGGAAGTTTGAGAAAACAAATAGCAGTTGGCCAAACGTTCATCTGGTCAAACGGCCTATAGGTTCACGGATGTAAAGTACAGACATAGTGCTGAACAGTCTCAGCAAGTCTGGCAACAACTGTGGAGAAAGGAATAGAGTTAATGTTTCAAGTCCAATATGACCTTTCATTTCTGAAGAACAGTCATATTAGATTCGAAACATGAAGTCTGCTTCTTTCCCCATAGATGCTGGAGACCTGCCAAGATTTTTCAACTTATTCTGTCTTTAATTCAGACCTGTAGCGGCCACAGTACTTCCCTCGTTATTGGGTACATGAATGTACACTAACTCAATTAACCACAATTGTTACCTTTTTCAAATGTCAAAGTTATCGATGATGAAGAGCAATAGCATTTTGTCAATCACAACATAGTTGGACCAGTCATGTGAAAGACAGTATCTCTAATGGTTCAATATCCTGGAATTCCCTCACAGCAACGTGTGCGTCCCAATACTCCAATAACTGCAGTGGTTGAAAAAGTTTCCAATCATCTTCCACAGGGTAATTAGGGATGGGTAATAAATGCTGGTCTAGCCAGTAACATCCATATCCCATGAACAAAATATATGCTCATGTGGAATGTAGTTCATATTTTTTCATTCTGACAAGTGTGCTATTACTGAGTCAAGATTACATTTCTTTGCATCCTTTAATATCAGTTGGTAGCCTTTATTTTACTGCCTACTAATGTTGCTCTTCAGTGTTACTGCCTAATAAAATTGAAATGAAAGTAAAAGCAAGTCTATTTAATTTTAGCATTTCAGTTAAAGGTTACCTTTGTCGATCCCAATGGTGGGGGAGGACCCAATATCTCTCTCCAAGATTGTGTTAATTCTAGGTCTTGAGATAGTTCCTGGCTCTCTTCATTCATACCACGCGCTCTCTTTGTGCTGATGGGGATAACTGGCTGTGCTCTGTGCTTGGAAGCACAAAAGTCTTCTAAATCACCAATCTCTGATTGTTGGTCTTTCACCAATTGCTGATTTGATGTCACCTGAAACATATGGACAATATTTAGAATAGAATTTTAACCTGGTTCCAGCTCACCTTGCCCTTAACCTTTGAATATGAAATAAACAAATGCAGGTTGAAGTTATTTAACATCATGCTTTATTAAAATGCCAGCTACTTCCAAAAATGCTTTATTGATGACAAGAAAAACAAGGAATCTTAAATAAGCAAAGGGCGAAAAATACATATCTGCACTGCCACCACTGCATCACCCAGGGTAGTGATTGAGGAAGCCATTTACTGAACTCCAGCTAAATTTTCTTCACTATTGTAAGATACATACCTGTCTGACTCCAGTGCTAATGAATAGCTCACTAATTTTCTTTTGTTTGTAAATATCATTCTTCTCCAAAAGTTTCTTGTGAAGCCAGTCAGGGTGTCGAACTCGTGGAACTGGATTCTTTACCTGGAAGGGAGTAATTCCCATTTAAATCAGACACTGGACAAGGGCAAGGTCAGCATATTCCAAGACCTTTCTGTAGTTACGGAACGTTGTATGGTGGATTGCTCAGCTCAGCCACCCCACATGCACTAGTATTTGCAAATCCAGCAGTTAAGCATAAATTTAACAGCTTCTACTGGACACTATAATTAAACAGACTACTCAGTGGGCAGCAGCAGTACTCTTATATAGTAATTGAACAGATGGTGCTGAAAGTAGCATCAGGGTTATTAATTTTACCTTGTACCATTGCACCCACAAACGAAAGAGGTGACATTGAAAGATCCAGTAATGAAAAAAAAATCCATGTTTTAACAGAAGTATTTTGCTTAGGCAGTGAAACAACATTAGCAGCAATCTGCAAAATACTTTACTGCTGTTTCCCTGGTCAACATTAGACACTAATTTTTTGGGGAATGAAACAATATATTTTGGCCACCTTGTGCAAGGGTTGACCACTGCCCAGTCAAATGCAGCATAACCGCCTCCAGAGGTCACCTAATTTCATCAACACACCTCAGCCAGACTTGTATTACTTCTGGATTTAATGTGACATTTTAGCACAGTGGACTTTTTGTGGGCTGAGTCAGTGAGTATATTAATGCATCAAAATAAGGAAAATTGGCTCTCAAATAGCACATCATGCTTGTTTTTTTGAGTTGAGACTACTCAAACAACTCAACAAGCCTCAAATGAATAATACAGCATGCTTCTTTATTAAATTTTAATTAGAATAGAACCAGGGTTTCAAAAGTGAATGGCTTGTGTTTAAATTATTATTGCAATGTTTTATACCTGATATTAAATATTCCTTATCAGTTATACGAGATGGAGCCTACTGTGAATGCTGACTCACTGTAGTTTACAGGAAAAACATAACTGGTTGGCTTCATTTTCCATTAACAATTAGTCAGTCTGGGATCTACATGCTGCATACTTCACCATTAACAGCAATGTTACCCAAGTACGTAGCTGCAAATGAACTTATCTCCCTCTCTCTGTCATCAGCTTTAATCACCATAGACATTAAGCAGACTTCTTATCTTATTGAAATGCAGTATTAAATGATTTGAAAATAAAACATTAGATTTAAGTAGAATTAAGTATTAACCTGTTGAAGAGCTGCAGGGATAGTGATAATCTTCTGGATGGCACTGCCAAGTCGCTCAATGTAATAATCCCAGTCCAGAATCTGGAAGGAACAGAAATGTTTTATAAATGGAGGTGATCTCCACAGGCAAATTGGAAATGGTGAATAATACTATTAACTTATATCCTATTCCATCCTTTGTGCAGAATTAGCTAAGAAAAAAAGCTGCTTTTTCTACTTTGTTTGCCATCTTCATTCTAAACAATCCAGGTTCCCATTCTTTATCCAGCTCTTTCATACCTTTATTTCAAGTATATACATTAGCTAGCTGAAAATATTGAAAAGGCCATCTAGAACTTTCTGGGAAAATACTTTAACAATTTTTATTCCCTGTAAGGAAACTGTTTCTCTCATTTGCTCGGGATTCTACAAAGCTGACAGTTGTTTCTTTGCCAATTCTTCAAGACATTAAACTGAGATTGTCCCTTAAGAATCTCAACTTCATTACATTTAACTTCTTCCTCATAACACACAAACCTGTTCATCTCAAGTACAACTCTGGCATTCTGTCACTGGGCATGGATGAAGGCTAGTGTATTTTGACGAATGCATAGCATTTAAATACAACCCAACAGATAACCTGTATACCTGCACAAATACATTTACTGTTTTTACATTCCATACGTGTGCAAAACCTCAGCCACATGTGTGCCCTTTTGTTTACTTTTGATGCCTGCAAGTTAGCTTTCATTGGCATACATGCACTTGAACCCCAATGACACTCCTCATTTAGACTGTATTCTTAATCAGTGACTTTTCACACTTTTGAAAGGGTATTTAATCTACTGCTTTTTCAATTTCTCTTTCCTTCTTGACAATTCATCATACTGCCTAGCTTGTTACCCATCATGTGGAAACCTGGGTATGCCAGAACTTTAAATACTGAATTCAGCGCGTTTAAAGGAGGGTTCTGAGGAAGGGTCACCAGACTCGAAACGTTAATTCTGTTTTCTCCTTCACAGATGCTGCCAGACCGGCTGAGCTTTTCCAGCAACTTTGTTTTTGTTCAGCGCATTTAAAATTAACATTGCTAAATGATTACTTGACAATCAGTGAACACGGAGTAAAAACTCAAAATTTCAAGCTCCAAAAAATTACTGAAAATGGGTATGATATGGAAGAAAGTTGTCTCCAGTAAAAAACACTCACTGATCGAATGTCCAGGTCCTGTAACGAGGGATTCTTCAACCACTTCTTCAGATAGTACTTTTTAACACTTGGCTCTGCCTGGAAAATGGCCAGTGGAATTGCTCTGAAAGAGAATAAAACTTGAACTTGCATTGTGCCTTTCATATTTATAAACTATCTCATAGCCAATAGATTACTATCCACGGATCCCACAGGATAATTGAAGCTTTTTTTGGTGATATGAATTGTGGAAGGAATGGTAGCCAAGGCATCTTTAAACTGTTATGATATTCTGTGCCTGGACAAGCCAGCATTTAATATGCTAAATAAAAGATGATATCTCTGAAAAAGAAGGGATTAAGTGTTAGTTTCAATTGAAATGGTGTTAAAATCTGAACTATACATCAAAACCATCACCTCTAACTTGGAGGGCAAGTGATGCCAACGGCATGGCTTGAATTCCTGCACGGTCTGAGGTGATCATGAAGCACTCTCCTTTTCAACTTCTACCCTTGCCTGGGACCTGGTGATTCTCAAGGTAAGCCAACATCAGTTGTGTCTCTTTAATGAGAGAGCAACACTGTGGCAACTTTACCTTTACCTTTACTAAGTCAAGCTGAAGCTTGCATTCATGAGTAAAACAATACATATCTGAAATTAGAGATAATGGGAACTGCAGATGCTAGAGAATTCCAAGATAATAAAATGTGAGGCTGGATGAACACAGCAGGCCAAGCAGCATCTCAGGAGCACAAAAGCTGACGTTTCGGGCCTAGACCCTTCGTCAGAGAGGGTCTGATGAAGGGTCTAGGCCCGAAACGTCAGCTTTTGTGCTCCTGAGATGCTGCTTGGCATATATGAAATTAGATGTTTAGTTTAGTCTGGCAATCGCTCAAAATCATGTATAACTAGGGACAAATCATATTCCGACCACACCTGACATATAACTGATTTTAATAAGCCAATGAAACTCCAAACTTTCTTTCCACTTATTACTGTAGGTATTTTCTTCAATTTGAGTATAATTATTTTTTACTCACATGGTCTTGTGGTTTATTCCACACAAATAATTACTGTAAGGATGTCAAGGATACAAAAGTTAAGTTTACCTAATTTACAAAGGGTTGGCCAAGACTTTTCCTTCTCTTACCTTTCAGTGACGGGGGCACCCTCAGGTTTCTTGGAGATGACAAAACGGCAACTCAGCCCTGCATCCTTCACCATTTGGTCCCCAAGAAATTCAGCAAGCCTTTTGGCAGTACTTATTGAGGTAGACTTCTGTTCTCCATAATCCTCTAATTTACGTGACATCGATCTATTCTCAGAGATTAATTCAAATAGCTCCGGGTCAGGCATATTAGCTGCCTATAAATCAAGGAGAGAGAGTCTGCTTATTTTTAGGTTGGCAGGATGCAATTAATGGGAAATACCAAAGATCAGTGCTTGGATGCCAAGAAGTTACAATCTAAATTAAAGATTGAGTGGAGGGGACAGAGAAAAATCATTGAAAGGCAAGCTGACAAGAGGAATCATTAACAATTGCATGGTATACAGAAGAATTAAGCAAGTGTTAAAAAACAGAATTTTAGTGGAAAATTGCAAAAAGTTATCAATTTCAGTAGGAAAGGAAGACAAGCAAAATATAGGTCTTAAAAAGCAAAACTGGGAAATTTTGGCTTTTAGAGGGACTTGATGTAGTACGCAAAGTTATCATGTGAGGACAACAAGGAACTAGGACAGCAAATGGTACGTTCCCCTTTGTTACGTAGATTGGGGTGAAAAACTAATGAAGTCCTGGTGACAGCACACCTGGAGCACAATGTATGGTTGATCTTTTTATCAAAGGAAGGATAAGTTTCCTTGGGACAGTTCACATTGCCTCCCAAATTTCACTAGCCCGATTCCTGGGATAACACAGACCTTGTCAAATCAATCTGGACAGCAGTGGATGTTCAGTCTGATTATATTCTATCAAAGAATCAAAAAACTAACAAAGGATAATAGGTATTTTGTAGGAAGCCAGAAACTGAAGTAGATGATTAGCCATGACCTAACTATTTGAGGAATAAACTGAAAAGGAAAGAATGGCCTGGTTCTGTTTCTATTTTTTGTTACAATGTCCCTTACACTATTATTGCTCGAACAGACTAAAACAACCGCGGCTTTAGAAGAAAATTCAGTCTTTTGCCAAGGGCTGCAAAACTCAAACAATTGTGATCAACTTCCTCTCTGAATTGCCCTCACCAAGCCACAACTGAACAATGTAAGTATTTTAAAGTTTGGAAATCACCGTAAGGAATATTAATGTACAAAAGCATATGTTTTGAACGTATGTACCATTCCTTTGTCTGAGTGGTTAATACATCTGAAATAACAAGCAAATTGGATACAAATACTTAGCATTAAAGTAATGCAGTGGCAAACCAGCAATTTTTCAGTTTTAAGTCTGGAAAAATGTTTATAATCATATTTAACTTTTTGGGAATATTATTTAAACACACATGCTGCTTCCATAAAGAAATCATTTTACAGTGCTTTAATAACAAAGGTGTTGACAAATTGCATCGGGAGTACTTAACAGACTCTTTGAACAGCATTCAATTAATTTAACTGAAGCTTTCATCAAACTTCACTTAATCCTATTTACCTGTAGTGATGGTTCAAGTGTTTAAAATATACTAAACGCACTTCTCTGCACAGAATTTATGTATGAGAACTTAAGAATAGTGATGCAAAGTTTTCCAAGCTATCCTTTTTGCAGTTCATCACTCCAGATTAGTCATTTTCGTTAATGGGTGTTTGTTCTATTGTTTGTTAGCAAGTAACAGCAGGAAATGATTTTCAAATAAATAACAAAAGCAATCCTCAGCAAGCCCTTGGAATTTACTAAACCCAGACTGTGGTTTAATTGGGGGACACCTCAAAAATTAGATGTGGCTGGAAAGCTTCAGTATCAGTTAACATTGCTACACATACCTTGCTATATAATACATCCAACCAGTAATCTGCTACCTTCGCAACAGAGGCATACACTTCCTCCAGTGTGGTACCTTTCAGAAAGGCCTCAAAAACAGAAGACTGAAAAATTTTAATGAGCTGCAATTCCCCACGTCGCTTCACTTCAAAGCCTTTCAGTTCAGCCAATGAACCATCCTCATTAAACACTGCATATCTGCCAAAAACAAAGTGAACAGTATCAGTCAAAAACACATTGATGGCAGTTGTCACTGAGCACGTGAAGTTGTCTTCCAAACAGTTTGCTGACTGAATAAATCTCCCTTAAGAAATGGATTAAGTCTATAGGCCACATATCCAAACAGTACATCAAACTCATTGTTAAGGCGTATGGAAGAAATATATAAGTATAAAGAGGGCTACCAGTACCTGTGAAACATATTCTATTAGCAATGGTCAAGTGGAGGCAAAAACTATTTACGTATTTAGACCTTGGGAAGAAGAGCAGGCTGACTGCTCTTGCACATCGATCAATAATTATTCCTGATCATCGATGAAAGAATGAAACATCAACAGTAAAGGGTGAAAATTAAGATGGGTTTTGAAAAATGCAGGGAGCTTTTAATGTGCAAATCAACCAGTCATCAATGGCAGACAACTCATGAACAACCATTTTCTATGAGATGCAGTACAACTTGCCTTGCCTTCAGCTTCACAAAAAAAAATCTCATCTCTAACACCCTCAAGTTCCATGGAATTGGCTGCATTTGCCTATTCATTGTCCAATAAATTTGGCACAAAATTCAGTAATTAGTATTATATTAAAGCGGCTAATTGTTAACAGTTGCTGATCAACCTCTCTGGACCAGATTTAAAAATATTTAACTTCTGTTTTTGTCTTTTTTCCATTATCTAATCCAATCTTTAGATTACAAAGTGCGTAGCTGGATGAACACAGCAGGCCAAGCAGCATCTCAGGAGCACAAAAGCTGACGTTTCGGGCCTAGACCCTTCAGCAGAGGTCTGATGAAAGGTCCAGGCCCGAAACGTCAGCTTTTGTGCTTCTGAGATGCTGCTTGGCCTGCTGTATTCATCCAGCTCCACACTTTGTTATCTTGGATTCTCCAGCATCTGCAGTTCCCATTATCTCCAATCTTTCGATTGTTCTCTTTCTGTACCAATCTTAGGGTCACCATAGTTCAGGTGAGAGTACACGTTGAGAAGGAGAATCCTTCGTGGACCTCAGCCAGTGTGGGAATAGAAGTCACACTGCTGGCATCCTTGTGCATTGTAACCAGCCAACAAGTAAACTAAGCTAAACTGACCCTGGATATTACATTAGCCCAAATCATCCTTATTCCAGACGTTCCTCTGATTATGGACCCTGACATTACGATTATTACCTTGCACAATCAGCAATTTCCAAGGCAAAACATATTTGAGATGAATAGCAGAACAGGAAAACAGGTAGCCAATCAATTAAGCACACAGCAAATTCCAGCCCAATAGATATTAAATGTTAGGTATTATACACAACACAGAGTGTCATTCAGGTTAATGCAGCGCTGTTCAACTATTTTAGGACTGACTAGTTGAATACATCGGCAAGAAGTGAATTCTTAGAAAGATGAACCACTTGTAACTAAGAGCTCAACATTTACTTAACCTGAAACTCAACCAAACAAATCAGTTGATTTAAAAAAAATTCAAAGGATGACAGAAGTTAACTATTCAATATGGGTAAGTCAAAGATTCTTTTATGTCTGACTATCCTTATCATCATTTTTATCTTCTTGACTCTGGACCTCATGAAATCTCATGGCTTCAGGTTAAACATGGGCAAAGAAACCTCCTGCTGATTATCACATACTGTCCTCCCTCAGATGATGAATCTGTAGTCCTCAATGTTGAGCAACACTTAAAGGAAGCACTGAGGATGGCAAGGGCACCAAACGTACTACGGGTTGGGGATTTCAATGTCCACCGCCAAGAATGGCTCTGCAGCAGTATTACTTATCAAGCTGGTCGAGTCCTAATGGACATAGTGCCACACAACATGATGTTAGCAGCTATCACCATTCTAAATGGGACAGACTTCACACAGATCTAGTAACGCAAGACTGACATCCATGAGATGCTGTGGGCCATCAACAGCAGCAGAACTGTACTCCAGCACAATATGTAATCTCACACCCTGGCATGTCCCCCACTCAACCGTTAGCATCAAGCCAGGGTATCAGCACTGGTCCAATGGAGAGTGTAGGAGAGTGCATGCCAGGAGCAGCACCAGGCATACCTGAAGATGTGGTTTCAAGCCGGTGAAGCTACCAAACAGGACTACTTGCATGCCAAACAGCGAAAGCAGCAAATTATAGACAGAGCTAAGCGATACCACAACCAATGGATCAGATCTAAGCTCTTGCAGTCCTGTGACATCCAGTCATGAATAGTGGAAGACAATTAAAACAACTCACTGGAGGAGGAGGATCCACAAATATCTCCAACCTCAATGATGAGAGAGCCCAACAAATCAGTGCAAAAGATAAGGCTGAAGCATTCGCAGCAATCTTCAGCGAGAAGTGCCAAGTGGATGCTCCATTTTGGCCTCCTCCAGCGTTGCCTAGCATTACAGATTTTAGTCTTCAGCCAATTCGATTCACTCCTAGTGATATCAAGAAATGGTTGGAGACAATGGATACTGCAAAGGCTACATGCACTGACAACATTCCGGCAACAGTGCTGAAGACTTCTGCTCCAGAACTTGCCGTTTCCCTAGCCAAGTTGTTCCAGTACAGTTACAATACTGATATCTACTCGATAATGTGGAAAATTCCAAGTATGTCCTGTATAGAAAAAGCAGGACAAATCCAACCCGGCCAATTACCGCCCCATCTGTCTACTGCTGATCATCAGTAAAGTGATGGAAGGTGTCATCAACAGTGCTATCATGCAACACCTGCTCAGTGATGCCCAGTTTGGGTTCCGCCAGGGCCATTCAGCTCCTGATCTCATTACAGCCTTGGTTCAAACATGGACGAAAAAAGAGCTGAATTCCAGACGTGAGGTGAGATAAGAGTGACAGCCCTTGATATCAAGGCTTCATTCGACTGAGTATGGTATCAAGGAGCTCTAGCAAAACTGGAATCAATGCAAACTCTCCGATGGTTGGAGTCATACCTGACACATAGGAAGATGGTCATGGTTGTTGGAGGTCAATCATCTCAACTGCAGGATATCTCTGCAGGAGTTCCTCAGGGTAGCATCCTAGACTCAACCATCTTCAGCAGCTTCATCAATGGCCTTTCCTCTATCATAAGGTCAGAAGTAGGATATTCACCAATGAGTTCAGCACCATTTGTGACTCCTCAGATACAGTCCATGTTCGCATGCAACAAGATCTGGACAATATCCAGGCTTGGGTTGACAAGTGGCAAGTGA